>NC_084721.1:12384360-13035062 GCF_033807575.1 Cydia pomonella | reverse complement strand
TGGTCTAACTCTACTTAATACCTTTTCTCGAAGCGCTTCGTCGTTTTTGAACCCTCATTACTTGGGTTTAGATTATATTGCATAGCTCTTTACTTAAAATGTTATAATATAAAAACACAGAGTAAAAGAGGAGGGGAGTTGGGCTACGAAGGAAAGGGCATCTGTGACGTGCAAGAAATACACTCCAAAAATCTAAGAAGACATGAAAAAAATAAAAAAATATTGTCATAAGCAGGCATCGGAGTTTTCATCGCACGGTAAGACTAATATTAGCGAGCTATTGGAGTCGACATTAGAAATAAAATTCAACTCATATTCATACTCATACTCATTCATCTATTTAATTAGTGATTTTAATGTTATAAGGACAAGGATGTTTGTAAACAATCCTTTGATTTTGTCTTTCAGGACATAGATATTACAAATAAGAGTAATGACCATTTTTTATATTAATTAATTTATATTCATATTATTTTTACCTACCTATTTAAATATACATACTTATTGTTTTTTTTTTTAATGGAATTTCGTAATATAATCAATACAAAAAATGTTAATTATTCTTATTTGTAATATTTATTTGTTCAAAAACAAAATTAATGGATAGTATATACTCGTAACTCGTCTAAGTACTTGATTATAAAAATTTAAAATAACTTATTCAAATAGATGAATGAGTATGAGTATGAATATGTCGACTCCATAGCTCGCTATTATTCTTACCGTGCGATAAAAACTCCGATGCCTGGTCATAAGCAACTTAAAACAATAAAAGAAGTGAGATCCCATCAAACACATTTTCATGTAATAAGATAAGATAAGATAAGATAATCTTTATTGGTAGCGCATAGCGTACTGGCATACGTCAAATACAATGTTGTACAACAAACATACAAATTCCACATTACAGAGTACAGAATACTAAGGCAGTGTCTTACCTGAGCGAATAACTCGCGAACGCGAAGCGGCGCGGCGCGGCGCGGGTGAATTCAATCCTTTGATACCTATGGAAGTGTCTTACGTGGGCGATCTCCGAATGCCGTCGCATTCGCGAGTCATCGCCCACGTAAGCCGCGCTGTTATTATTCAAATATCTTTAATAAAATAAAAATATCCTCAATATGTTGCCAAGACCGCACTGTCAAAAAATTATTAGATCTCATGTAGAGCCAAGTTTCTAACACTACACGCTTTAACTCTGCAAGCCATAACTACACTAACTCTACACCTCAAGTCAAAACCATAATCAATATAATCAAATCCATAGCCTGCATTTTATACATGATTTCTGGAGTTACTGCTTATTTTGGGGCTCCAAGCCGTAGGGCGTCTTCAATGCTCGAAGACGAGCGTTTCGTGGCAAGGCCATTTAATGTCGGTAAAATCCTTTCATAAATTTATTTTAGTGTTTTTCCTTACAATAAGAAGAAATGTATTACTCCACGAATTCCAATATTCTCCATTTTGCGTGTGGCCCTTATAACAACTGTGAAATCCATTTTTCCCACCAGGAAGTAGCAAAACCACAGATAATTATTTCTAAGGAATTGTACTCCATGATAAAGTCCCTAGAGTCAGGCCAAGATAAGTTAGCAGCGATTTTGGCAGCCCAGGCTTTATAAGTGTTGTTTTAAACGTCAAACTTCTATGAAATTATGATGTTCACTTAACACTTGCACATGCTGGGCTATCAAAATCACTGACAACTTATCTTGGTCTGAGTTCATATATATTCAACATACTAATATCAATTGAAATAAATGTCAGATACCAAGAAAAAGTGACCAAGGCCTCCAGTGCCCCAGGCTGGAATCGAACCAGCGTCCTCTGCTATCGCGGCAGGCACCTGCCGCACATTTATTTCAATATATAATTTATAAAGTAGTGTTTCTACTTGAAATAAAAACAAATTAAAATATTTTATACAAATAATTTAATTTGTTCTAATACTTCTAATAGTATACTAATAATTATCAACATAATAATTTTAAATTAAATTTTGAATTTTGGGACAGGGCGCATTTTACGGTATATAGAGAACAGAGAACACCTATCATGCCTATAATAGTCTAGTTAAAAGAATTCGAAATCGCTGTTCTTCTTGATGCGACTGGCAAATCATATTACTTTTTGGTAACCGGGTTTTTTTAACCTAATTTGACCCCGCTGAATCCGAATTTGCCGGTTGCCCAATTGAGATCTTGATCGGAAGTGAGATATTCAAGATGGCGGCCATTATTATCCTACATAATGAGTTATACTCGTACATACAATATAACTCAGGAACCATAATTTCGATAATCACACAAAACTCTTACCGAGATTTGAACCCTGGTCCTCCTGCTTGGTTACGCAGGAGGCCGTAGGATAATAAGAAAATATAAGTATAAGAAGATGAAAAGATTCGCAATCAAATGTACCTCTATACTATGGAAGGTAGAGAGAGGTAAGGAATAGAATCTCCATGTACCAAAAAGTGTCCGTCAAAAACCTTAAATAGGTGGCGCCACAATACCTAGAATACTTGAAAAAAAATTTCAAATCATAGACAGCGTATTTCACTCCGTCAATAACGCCTACGTTCTTAGCTACTCTAGCGTAAACTTAATTTGGAACTATTATTTATAGATGACAGCTAGACACTTGCAACAGTTCTGCCATTGGAGATTGTATTCCTTAGCTCTACCTTCCATACTTATAACTACCTACATTATGTTTACAATGTTTATGGGAGTTTGAAATGTGCGGTTGCCAACCAATAATCAAAACATAATCGAACCATCTATTTAACTATAATAGCCGATTCCATTGTTTAAAATGTACACCTATACCTATAAACTTATTGTGGGAAGTAAATGTCCGTAAATATCAACGATATAAATAAACGATTACACTAAATCTATATCTAAGATATGTATATTTATCCATTTATGTATATATAAGTATATTAATATGATATTTATATGTATTTGAAAATACATACCGATATTATAATACCCTCGCGCGTCGAATGATGATCCCTATGACAGTTCCTTCAATTATCTTTTCGTTGGTCTAAATTTAGGATATTATAATTATGATACATAGCACAATCGGTACCCCTAGTGTAAATAAATTCGATTTCGAAACGTGACGTACGCGTTTGCGTTTAGTCTAATATTGTATTGGATTTAGAAAGAGCGCGCCAAGCGGGACGTTTTGGAAACTCAAAATCCTATACAAAATGAGACTTAACGCAAACGCGTTCGTCACGTTATGATGTCGATCAAATTTACACTAGGGTTACGGATTAGGATTTAGGACCAACCTCGAAATCTCTAGAACAGTCAGGACTTCGAGGAACTATGTTACGAGGAGGAACATAACTGTTCCAGAGATTTCGAGGTTGGTCCTAATCCGACTGTGCTACTTGGCTATCAGGTATCGGGTATCAATATTGACAAGAGCGGTTAAACAACAACTTTGCCCCCTGTACAAATAACTATTGTTACAATGTAATAAATATTGCTAATTACAATGTAAACAATCATAATAAAATCTAATATTAGGTATAATATTTTCATGAGTATCAAGCTCGTGCTACGCTGGTTTTCCAAGAACTTGTTTCTATCGAGTCATCAGTAACGGGAATGCTTGGTTTGGTATAAAACATGCGGGCAGCGGCTATTTACTTTAGTTGTTGACAAATCAGCGCCAAGTTGGTATTGTTGCATAATGTCCACGCTGTACTTTGTGCTATTAGTGGCTGCGCTAGCCAGCGCGACTGCGCATCCTATTGTAAGTATGAATATTTAAAATATAATATACAGTCAAACCTGAATAAGTGAGAGCTCAAGGGTTCAGAATATTTTTTCGCTTGTAGAGGATTCTCTCTAATTCAAGTTTCTCACTCGTAGAGGTAAAAAGGTCGGAGATTTCTTGCTTAGGCAGGTTTTAAAAATAGGTACGTCGCAGTGATATGATATGTTCTATAACAAAAATCACTTACCTATTTGATTTAACTAATATTTTTGGAAACCAAATTCATTATGAATTTTGTTTCCGTCATTTCCCGTTCTCGAAAAAGTTTGTAATTTTCAATATTAACCTTATTTTTCGTTTAGACATTCCTAGAACCTGTTCAACCATTATATACAATCAGTACTTAGGGACTGAGCAAGTTTGATCGTAAATATTGGTTCAAGACGCACATTTGGTTTTCTCAAAAGGATCAAAAACAATAACCTAAGACACAACTCCTTTTTTAGTTATAAACAATTTAAAAATTGTCAAGTGCACCACGTGCGCGTCAGATCCACGAAATTTAGAAAGTATCAAAAATAACTGTTAACACACAGGACTCTCGCATATAGAGGCCAAGGGAGAGACACCCTCTGAAACAGAGGTTCGAACGGGAGAAACGACCCTCTCTTAAAGAGGTTTGTATCTTTCGCTAATAGAGGGAATCTAGGGAAAAAATGACGGGACCTTATAATTACTCTCGCTAGTAGAGTTTCCTGGTTTTTCCAGTTCTATCTTATTCGGGTTTGACTGTAGTATATATTTAGTTTAATTTATATCTTTATTGTCTATGTCTTTCCTTTAAAATTGTGGTATTTTTTTAACAACATCAACGCATAGTCAAAAGTGGATCCTAAAAGTAGGTATGTACTACAAATATTACCGTTCAAAAAGGAAGAACAGTGATAAAGCATTTAAATCGCCATGATAAGACGGAGACGCTTTCCTTATAGATTTTCGGACATTGACCCACCTGTTGCTATCTCTTTTGCACGCTTGCTATTTCATATTGCTGTCAAGTTCGCACAGTGACATTGATGACCGGCATCATGGGCGGGATAGCAATATAACTATGCGTGGCCAATAGAGACAGCCACAGGCGGGCGGCATGTACGAAATTCTTTAGCGTAACATTTAAACTTAAAACTTAGGTCTTTAGGGTCGGACTCACAAATAAATTTCCGTATTTTCTGAATAGACATTGTACTGAGTATTCAATAATATTAATTAATAGAAAAAAACGACTTCACAAAACAGTTTGAAATGCCATTTAAATATTTACAACCATAGTGCATCTCATAAAAATTAGACTTCTAATTCCAAATATATTTGTCGTAGAGAAGTTACATTCTGATCTGCATGAGCAGTCTATTATACCAAATATGTAAATATGTAGAACTATTTAAATGTAAATGCTTAGTTTTTAGATAAAAACTAAAAAACATCGCTTTAAAATTTGAGGAGTTCCCTCGGTTCTTCATGGATCCCATCATCAGAACTCCAGCTCGACAAAAATTTTAATAGAATAACTAACTTGCTTAACAAACATAACTCACTAAATCACTAAACCTGAACTATGCACCGTTGACGAGTTTCGTTCTGATCATCATGAGCAGCTCCATTTTATCAAATGTCACTTTGTAAATGATTTATTTGTTCATGAACTTACAAAAATCACTATATGAATGCTTTAGAGATTTGAGTAGCAACGTCAATTCCTCGTGGAGTTCATCATCAGAACTCGACCTTGACAAAAAAAATATGTCTTATAAACCTAACCTAACAAACATAACGAAAAGGACAAATCGCCAAATGTAAACTATGCATCGTTGAAAAGTTCCGTTCTGAGCATCATCAGCAGTTCCACTTCATCCGATGAACCTATACGGCTACCACCAGTTTGACACTGACATATTCGTTAGCAAGTGTTACTTACTTTCTATGCATCTCGCTCATACTCGCATATTAGTTCTAGCGAGACGCATGGAAAGGAAAGTAAGTTGCTAAGGGAGTCGTGGTAAGGCTACTGAAAATTCAGTCAGTTAAAAATGCAATATTATGATACCATCAAAATGATCTGATGATGGAGACAGGAGGTGGCCATAGGAACTCTATGATTAACAACAACGCAACCTAATTGTGTTTGGGGTTGTTACAATTATCTCGATGAGTATTAGCATAGAGAAATAAGATCTTATTTCTCTATGGTATTACTTGCCTGTGAAGAGCCCAGTCAGCGATAAAAGTTTGTAGAGTTAGATCAAGATAAATCCGCGACGATTTTGATAGCATACGCAGTACAATTGTTATTGATAAGTGATAATTTGATAGTTTGACGTTTAAAGTAACACTTGCACTGCGTGTGCTATCAAAATCGTTGCAGAATTGTCTTGGTCTAAATCTATCAAAAATATTTTTTGACCAAGACCAATTGTTGCTAAAAATGTACGAGTCTAAGTAATCATTTTAAATGGTAAATATTTAAAAGCGTATGTTGAATTTAATTTCCCTATGTTTTCTAGCTAGTACCAACTAGTCACTTGTGGTGGCGAGGTAAAATTATTTGTCTCGCTAAGCACTCGGCAGAAAGTTTATTGCACTTCTTAGGCTGCTATCACACATATCGGGATTCGGCGAATATTAGTAATAGTGTCTCTCGTTACCCAAGGAAAATGAAAGAGACATCAACACGAATATTCGCCGAATCTATAAATGTCTGGCCCACCATTACGCATAACTCAAGATTCCGCTTTTGGAATAAACGAGAGATAAACAACAACAATGTTTTAAAAAAACTAATAACAATTTCTCCTTGTATTTCAGGAGGAAAGTAAAGTGAAGCGACAAGTGCCTGGCGGTGAACAATTGCAAGACCCTAATGACCCAAAATACAAGGAATTGGCGCAAGAATCGTTTGAAAAGTACCGCGTGACTAACCCAGGCGGCCAAATAGATGTCAAAGACCTCAAAGTAACCAGAGTGACCAGACAAGTTGTTGGTGGCTTCAAAACGCTTATTGATTTCACTGTAACCCCTGCTAATGGAGATATTATTACGTGTCATTCTGAGATCTTAGAACAGGCGTGGCTGAATAAGAAAGAAATTGACGTAAATTGCAATGTTAATCAACAGAAAAGTAAAGTGAAGAGACAAATTCCTGGCGGAGAAACGCAACAAGATCCAAATACCGAAGAGTACAAAAAATTGGCACAAGAATCGCTTGAGAAGTTTAGCGAGACCAATCCTGGTGGACCAATTAAAGCTAAGCAAATCAAAGTAACAAAAGTAACTTCCCAGGTGGTTTCCGGTTTGATAACTCGTCTTACATTCACCGTAGAGCCTGCCAATGGTGAGGAGTTCACATGCCATTCTAAGGTTTGGGAGCAGTCATGGCTCAACAAGAAGGACATTGATGTAACTTGTGATTTGAAAGGCTAGAAGAATTATGAAATGCGAATCGTGGTTTCATGTTTTTATTGCGGAACTTACTTTTTGTATTCCTACTTTTATTGTGAATCATTAAGTAAATAGTAAATAAAACATGTTATTGTGTACTTTTTCTTAGCCTAGTTACTTAGTTTCCCGACTTTTCCAGTGCGGGGAAGTTCGATCCGTCGAAGCGTGGGTATTGTTAGCATTAGCACCTACGAGACCAAGGTACGTAGACAAGATGCTCCGTAGCGTAGCGTAGTCCTCTCTCTATCACTCTTCAATAATAGTGCGACAGAGAGAGAAGCGTTTTGTTCGCTACGGAGCGTTAACGATTGGCCTCTTATCTACACACCTAGATACTTGGCGTATAACGGGGAGTTTCGCTGATACAGCTGCAGTCGCTGCAGAGAACCTGGGTGCGTAGCAAAGCAACTGATATGGAAGAGTGATAGAGAGAGATTACCGTATCGTTCGCTACAGAGCGAACGATTGACAGCTTGGCTAGGCACCCTGGAGGTCTAGCCAAAATGACAATCGTTGATAGAAAATGCATCGAGACTTAAATAATGTATGCAAATAGTCACGTGACTTATTGTAGCATCTGTCATCCCAATATATTTTTTCTTTTCGTTTGGCATTTGTCGACGTACGATTGTCATCTTGGCTAGGCCCCCAGATCCCCCCTACATACGTACTTCTATGTAGGAGGGTCAAGATTCAGATATTTGGACCATATTCGATTGGGATTTGGACCATAAGCCAGCCCTGCAATATGCCTACAGGTATTTAATAGGCTGGTACCTATATACTCTGGCACACCCAGTTTGTGAGTAGAAAATCGCCAATTTTCTATATGGGAGGAGGACAACCCTTCTAACCTATTTTTTTTAAATGGCCGGCTTTTTCTGATGACAAACTGGGTGCGCCAGAGTATATGTACTTATACACTTAGGTAGGTACAGACACCTGGCCGCGTAGCCAACGTTACAATCGTTAACGCTCCGTAGCGTATCGTAGTCATGTCTCTCTATCACACTTCTTTATTAGTGCGACTGTGACAGTTGCGTTTCGTTCGCCACGGAGCGTGAACGATAGGCACGTTGGCTACGCGGGCTGCAATAAAAAACATACTCTTCGAAGGCCGCAAAAATATGTGACACGCTGTTATGGCTCTCTATAAATAAGATCGTGTCAGATATTTTTGCGGCCTTCGTTGTGTAACGTATTATTGCAGGTGACTTACCTACAAAATTATTATAATTAAATTACGGGTCATATTTAAGCTTTATAAGGCAGAGGGAGTAGGCATATATTGAGGAAATAAATAACATGAATGTAATAATTTTACTATAAGTAGGTACTGAGATTAACAAAGTTAAATGGCGCATAAGTACGATTTCGACCACTACAGATACGACGGTTTTACTTTAGTACCAGGAGGTAGCGTGCTTGGAAATTCTAGAAGTTGTTGTTTGAGTTTTAATTTAAAAGTACAAATTATATTAAGTTTTTGATAGGTGGCGGTAAGTTATTCTAGCATTTTGTTGCTGAGTATTTAAAACTACCTTTGAAAACGGCAAAGTGACAGCGAGGCAGTAACAAATCTTTGCAAACCGATCTGATTCCATACAAGCTTGACCTGCTACCGCGAAATTTAAACTTATTTAACAGATACTTACAGCCGTTTTAAAGACACCAAATAACAGAGATGAAAGATGCAATAGGGTTGTTTCCATCTACAAATCTTAGGGCAGAATTGTATCCCAATAAATTCTTTAGGATTATAAGAACATGTTAAACTACTTTTAGGAGACCTGTAATGACCATATTTTTGTAAATATTGAATTTAATAGTACATTACGATACAAGTGCGAAAAATAGGAAATTCGAAACGAGTGGCGATAAATTAAAACACGACCGAAGGGAGTGTTTTAAATCGACACGAGTTGCGAATTACCTATTCGCACATGTATCGTACAACGTTTTACAGTACATATGACCCTTTAAATGTTCGACACAGTAACGTAATATGCTACTTCTCGCACTAGTGCTATAAAGTAGCCCCATATGTACTGTAAAATATCTTTTGGCACACGTGACGTGACCAAACTCGAAACGTCATTGAAGATTCTGATGACGTCACAACTCTCGGATTGACACTGTTGACAGTTAGGCGATAAACAACAAATGAAAAATGTCAGTTGACAGTTCGTATCTTCTACGTGTGTATGTAGTTATGTGTCAAACCGTAAACTGTGACGTCACACAATTTTCAAAGAGCGTTTTGGGCGCGAAAGCATCTGTCTAAATATATTTCGTTAATTTACCATATTTAAAGCCGTTTTTAGTATAAAAGTTGAATTTTAGGGCAACTTTTAGTTAATATAGAACGTAATACGAGCATTTCAAAAAATTGGAAACAACCCTATTCTCTGCGTAGTGACATTTTAAAAATACGTGCTGAGTTCAAATATGGCGTCACGGAATATATGTCGCCCCTGATTTTGAACTTTATTTTAAAATGATAGGGTTCAATTTTGCATAATTCCCGAAACCATTATATATTTATTTAATTAATCTTTATTGCACAAAAGAAAGCCTTATAGTACAAAAGGCGGACTTAATGCCCTGAGGCATTCTCTACCAAGTCAACCTTTAGGCAAAGCAGAGAGATTGTGGGCGGTGATACTTTAGGTACAAGCAACAACCAAATATAATACAATAACATACCATACATACATACATACATATAAATATACATAATTATATTACTTATAATATATTCATAAACAACGACAAAAAAACTTTACGTGCTTTCTATACAAGCCAAGCTATAGAGCTTAATAAGTATATGTTATTATGAATTTTTCATTCTGCTAGCAAAGAAAACACGTAAAGGTTTTTTAAATGCAAACTTATTTTGAGCATTTTTGATGACTTATAAAGGGTTATTAAACTACCTAAGAAACGAATCACAAAATACATCTTCTTCTTCTTCTTCCTGCCCTTATCCCAGTTTAGCTGGCTAGGATAGGATAGTTATGCTAGGATAACACAAAGTACATTGTGACACTGCTTATGTTTGTATAGAACTGAAATTTCTATACAAAAATAACGTTTTTACAAAGGTCTTAAATATACATTTTTCCTGTGACAAGGAAGTCATTAAGTTAGCAACAATACCTAATTAACAATGACAATTAATCAGCCACCAGTGTTAGTTTCAGTTACAGTTATTGCTGCAGTAGTTGCTACTCTTGTTTGCAGTCTAGATTATGGAAGATTTCTGTAAATTTAATTGATTTAATCCTGCACTGGATGGAGAAGTCACCCAACGAGCTGAGGCCTGCTGAGCAGTCACCTGCCGCTGTAATTGCTTTTGGCACAGCGGGCTTGAACTGGCGGTAACGCAAGTGTAGAGGTTGGTGTGGAACTTTTAAATTGTTTTGAATGAGCTCCCGATATTTCGACGCAGTTACATGCATCTTGTTCACGGGTAACAAGGTAATCACGGTTTATATCCCGGTCGATTTAAGTGTAGTGAAACCAACCGTGAATCATTCAAAACTGTGATTGTCTCCCATCCTAGAGGCATAAATTTAAATCTAAAGTATATAGTAAATTTAGCACAAATCGTATGTGGCAATTGATACTTTAGGGACTAACAATCATAGATAGGACTGCTTGTTAACCATTAGGAACCTTTCAGTACGACCCTGCTCTATCAACTGACATTGTTAATTTAAAGTGCAAAACGCTAGAGTAATGATTTACCTGTAGTGAGCTTTCCGTGTAAGAAGATAGAAATAAACTGTGTGTCACAAAAAGTAAAATTTTATTGAATGCCCTTTATTATTCCTGAATGGCGGATGGAAATAATGTTAGCAACTGCTTGTGGTAGTGAAACGGTTTTTGTGCTTTTGTCAGAGTTAAATTTTTCAAGGTAATTCTATTTGAATTTGGTAACATTGTTGTCCGCGGTTTTCCTCTAGATTTTCCTAAAGCCGGGTGAGGAAAGACAAGCATGACAACATCTATGGTCTAAATTTAAATATGACGCTTATCGTGACACTTTTACACTTTGCCACATCCAATGCGCAGAGTCTGGAAAACCAAATTTGTCAGTAAATAAGTACATAAAAAAACATTATCAGTAAATAAGTACAACTTACTCATCCCTTTCTCTTGGCTGCTAGTACTAGCGTAAGACAAAGTCAATATGATTCTCTCTGTCAATGTTTGAAATGAGACAGTCCCTGGCCAAACTATTGTTTAAACGGACTATACTGTACCTAGGCATCTACGTAAGTATTATTTATTCACGCCAATAGAATATGTTGCCTATTAGGCAAGATTGTATAATACTTAGGTACCTACTTCTTTATGTTGTTCATAGTTCTAAGAAATGTATTTAGCTATTATTAGATCTGCAATCTACATCATTGTTTGAGTTAACTATAAAGCAAACTGACAAATTCGAACTTACAATGCTGAAATAATATCATTTTGTTATCATTCGCCTAATGTGTTTCGCTCGCGCCAACGACATGTTATCTGTAATACATACGAACAAATGCGAGCGCAAATTGCATTGAATCTTTTGGTATCGGAATGTAAGTTCGAAATGGCCTCATTGACGTCATTGACGTAAATACATCAGCCATCATGTGCCTTATGTCACGACTAATGATGAGACCTATAGACCGAGCGAGAGCGTAGACCGTTTTAGCTTAATCAAAAACCGGTCCCGCGTAGCCAACGTTACAATCGTTAACGCTCCGTAGCGTATCGTAGTCATCTCTCTATCACTTTTCTTTATTAGTGCGACTGTAAAAGTTGCGTTTCGTTCACCACGGAGCGTGAACAATAGGCACGTTGGCTACGCGGGCGGCCTAGTCGATACCGGTAGTAACCCTGCCTATGAAACCGATGGTCCGGGTTCAAGGGCATTTATTTGTATTTATGTTGCCAATTTGTGTAAGGATGTCCTATACGGTCTCCTGGAAACAGTAGCAGGACGGGAAGAAGGCACCGTCCGCTATTATTGGAACCGGATGCACATGTTGTCCACCTATTGTAGATCTAATGTAAATAGGAATTATTGATATGTTCATGATAGATTTTACATATGGAATATCTAATTTTTGAAATAAAGTAATAGTGTTGTTTCCATCTACAAATCTTAGGGCAGAATAGTATCCTAATAAATTCTTATGGATTATAAGAACATGTTAAACTACCTTTAGTGGACCTGTAATGAGCACATTATTGTAAATATTGAATTTAAAACATCTTTTAACACACGTCACGTGACCGAGGTCGAAACGACATTGAAGATTCTAATGACGTCTCAACTCACGGTTTGACACTGGGCTATAACCGCGAAAATCGAAGTTCGTCATTGCAGGCATTTTTCTCTGACATTCTAATTACGTCTTAGTAAGAGTAAAAGAAAAAGATCCCCACAATATACGATTTTCGGTTTTTGCGGTAGGCCCCCCGTTGTCTGTTCCAAAGAGGAAAGTAAGTATATAGGTCTGTTCTCGCACAAAATGTAATACTCGAGCGGTAGCCATTTTGGTGGTGGGCAATTAATTGGAGCTTCGATATCTGCACTAAAAATTAACATCATAGAAATGCTAATGGACAAAAAATACTATATGATATATAAAAACTCATTATTACAGAAAAGATATTTTATTAGCTGGTTAAAAACCCACACGCACGCATACACAGCTTGCCCACCACCTAAATGGCTACGGCTTGAGTATCAAATTCTGCACTGAGAATAGCATCTATATAATTACTTTACTCTTTGGTATGTACATAGTTGTGTCAAACCGTAAACTGTGACATCATACAATTATCAAAGAGCGTTTTGGGCGCGAAGGCATGGGTCAAAATATATTTTGTTAATTTAACATATTTAAAGCCGTTTTAGGGTAAAAGTTAAATTTTAGGGCAACGTTTGGTTAATATAGAACGTATTACAAACGTTTAAAAAAATTGGAAACAACCCTAATATAGGGCCCGTCTTTACGTTTACGGCAATCAATGTTTACATCAGTTATTGTTATCAGTTGTTATTTTCCCATATTTGCAAACATACATATATATAAGTAGGGTGTTTATTTAGTCATCTGCAATAATTTACGGGCTGAATATATAGGTCATATTTAACAACTTTTACTATGGGACCCATCCCGAAATCGCGAAAATAAAATTTACTCTCCCATAGAAAATATCAAGGTCAGACACCCAAAATGTATTGAACAGTCAATTTTTTTTCGCGATTTCGGGGTTATAGTCCCATAGTAAAAGTTGCTCAGTAGTACCGTACCAGTAGTTACCTATAATATATTCACTCCTTAAATTATTACAGTTGACTAAATAAACATTCTGTATAGGTATTTATTATGTTGATGGATGTATTGTTACTGTTACTGCACCAAGTGCGCGACGTCAGTCAAGTAACGACATGGGTCATTCATTGATTACGTAAGAACGATAAAGCGTTTAAGTTAAGTTTCAGATTAAAGAAGAAATGATATCGTCTATTTCTAGTCTGCTTCTTAAACGCGCGGTTGTTTTATACGATAGCTTTGAACGCATGCGTCAACGGAATGTAGGAAGAATGACAATGCTTTTACCGCGTAAAGCAATGTATGGTCATTAGATTATCTGTAGTAAAATGGTGCGGAGTTTTTCGAAATATTTAAAGTTTACATCTTGTAAAATGAACTTTTCTCACCCACCTCTTACGTAATCCATGACCGGCCCCTAGGAGTTTGTCAAGCGTGGAGCAATTGTATTTTCAGCACACCATGCAGCTGGTAACTATATCTGATGATAAAGTTGCATTTTATCCACAAGAGTGGTAAAGTAATTAGATGTAAATTTTGAGTTGTTTCCTTCATTTTGGCTGCTGGAATCAGTGTTGGCCGAACGTTAATTAAAATTGAAAATATTGAAAATTAACCATTACAAATTGAACCGTAAACTGTAACCGTCCGTTACAGTTTAACTTGTAATGCTGGAATTGACTTTTTAAGTGATGATTTTGAAAATATCTTATAAGCGTTCATTTGGATTTGATTTGTAATATTTTGCAGTTAGTATTTTCCTCTTGTTGGCGCGGTGAAAATTTTTGTGTTTCATTCGGTGGCAAAGTTTGTTTAACCCTCGTGCCTTAAAACTCTTGCAACGCTTACGATGCCTTTTCCGAACCACTCGCTACGCTTGTGCTCAATTTGAAATCTTTCTCTTGCTCGGGAATCAATATTACCACGAGGGGTTAAACAGAAACTTTGCCCCCTTGTAAAACAAATAACTATTGTATATTGTACAGCAATAAAGTTAACTTGCATACATACGTAAATGTCCAGCTGATCATATTTAAACTGTTTTAATTATATAAATACGCAGTTTGCGAAACAAAGGTTCTGTGTAATTCAGACTGTGATATTTTTAGGGCTCCGTGACCAAAATGGAACCCTAATAGTTTAATTATGTCTCTTTGTCCGTTCGTTTGTCTGTCAGTTTGCCACAACCAGTGTACTGGAAATCTATCCCTACTAAACTCTGACTGTCGGCATTGTTTTGCAACCATAGGATCGTGAAGGACAGAACATACGCAATGCGACAAAATTAAAAACATGTTTTAACATTCCTGACAACATACCAAAAACAACCTACGTCATTTGATTGGGTTATAAACCATAGTAAAATTTACGGTGGGGAATAAAACAAAATGAGACTGTGATGACCAGGACAAACAATAATAGCGCCTTCTCTGCTACTCCTACTGAAAGTTCCATAAGTGCATCATGTTCGGACATGTGAGCCATTCTCCATTTCATGTCTATATTATTGTACCTCCATGTTTGCAACGAACATCAAAAATTGAAATTTTGTTATCTGCATCTCTTTCACACGAATATTGTCAGTGCAGGGCTGCCAGATCGTATAATTCGATACGAATGACGTATAATCGGACTGATTATCGTATCTATTATGTATAGGTAGCCGTTCGGTATAATTGGATACGAAAAAACGCGAATGGTTATTTCGCATTTCTATTTCAGCATGGGATTAACAGAGACGTATTGCCAACTTGAGAATACGATACGGTGACGGTTTGTGTGGTTTTTCTCTTTAGACTCACCATTTGATGGGTTTGGTGTTCTATATGATGGGTGTTTGTGAGACGTGTTTTACTTTTTTGTGCTGTGCTTCAGCGCTACTTATTAAGGGATTTTAGTTACTACTTACTAAATACAAGTCGGTTTTTGAAGTAAGTAATAAAAAAATCGGGTATAATCGTTTTCGTGTAATGCAATCGAATTTCTAATATAATTTTTGACGTTGGATTGTATAATCAAGATTTATGTACTGGCAGCCCTTCAGTGTCATAAAGAAAACAACATTTAAATTACGAGTTGGGCCAGGCCCGTTTATCTTCTAATCCGAAACCCAACTCAAACCAGGGCTATAACCGCGAAAATCGAAGTTCGTTAATTGCGGGCATTTTTTCTGTCACTCTAATTACGTCTTAGTGAGAGCAAAAGAGAAACATCCCCGCAATTTGCGAATGTCGATTTTCGCGGTAGGCCCCCAGGATCATAATTTATTAACACTTGTAGAATACACTGGTGTTTTTTTACACTGTTTGTACAACTGTGAACATTTGTGGATACAGAACGTGACGGTATAAAAGGGTGACTAGGTACAACCAATGTCTTTCATTGTCGATTGAACGTCGTCCGACACAGTTAAATAATGTCCCCGCTATATTTTGTGCTATTCGCAACTTTGCTAGCAAGAGTTGCCTATACTTCGGTAAGTAAAAATAAAAATAAATAATATAGTATCAAGACTCCGTCTTAGAGAGACCCCACACTAACGGCTTAAGAGCATCGGCCTCTAGTCAGCTCTACGGAAAATGGCGTCGCTGCGCAGTTGCACCAACGTTGCGTCGAGCAGCAGCCATAGAGTTGGCTAGACTTTTATAAGATAAGATAAGATAATCATTTATTTGATAAAACATGAGTTGATAAGCTGTTAGTATACAAATTCAGTTCTTTACATGTTCGGCTGGAATTTCAGCATTCAAATATTAATCACAAAAATAAATTACAAATATAAAAGAAGCCGTACTGAAAAATATTGGGAAAAAAAATGTCAATGTGTGTCAATGTCAAATTACTAAACTAAATTATCTAAAAAGTATGAATTTTAAAATGTTGTATTGATTCACTAATGTCATAAAAACAATGTTCCCATAGTTAACTGTACAGTTCTTTACATGTCTGGCTGGCATTTCAGCATTCGAATATTAAGCACGAAAATAAATTACAAACAAAACAAGCATTCTATTAAAATGTCAAAAATTTAAATCAAATATTAATATGTGTCGATGTCAAATTACTTAATTAAATAATCTAAACATTATTATTTTTAAAATATTGTATTAAATCATTTATGTTATAAAAACAATGTTCCATCAGTAAACTGTACAGTTTTTTTCCAAAAGCCTTTCCTTCTAGTGTTCTTATACCAACGGGAATAGAATTATACAAGTTTATAGCCATACAATAGCAGTTATTTTGGAACAGCTTTAGCCTTTGATGCATCGGTATCTCTAGGTCGTATTTGTGCCGTTTATCGCTGCCCTTTTTTTTAAATAATTGTATATTATTTTTAACAAATTTACACATTTCAAAGACGTACAAGGATGGTAAAGGGAGTATCTTTTTTCTCTTGAATAATGGCCTGCAGCTATCTAGGTAGTGGGCCCCGCACAATGACCTCACACATTTTTTTTGCGCTTTAAATACTCTATCGGACTCGGTAGAGTTGCCCCATATTATTAAGCCGTATCGAATTTGTGAAGATACATAGCCGTGAAAGGCTGCGGTTGCAGCCGCTTCAGAGACAATAGAACGCAAACGATACAAGACATGAACAAAACGATCTAGCCTATTACACAAGTAGTTGATATGGGCTTTCCAATTGCAAAATTTATCCATATGAATACCTAAGAAAACTGCAGCATCAGTTTCCTTAAGTTGCACGCTATTGAAGTCTGTAGTTACATCAAAAGATTTACTTTTGTAAGTTTGGAATTGGATCAATTGTGTTTTTTTTAGATTTACATTAAGATTATTATCATCTAACCATTTCGTAACATTTGTTAGCGTCTGTGTAATATTATGACATAGAGAATCACCATTCATCTCTTTAATTATGATTGTTGTGTCATCTGCGAAGAGTATCGTATCATTTTGTGTGGCTCTAGTAGGCTATAGTAGGTAAAAATGAGTTCATTTGGTCCGATCGGTAGGATGAAACGGAATCACAAATCCTTGTAGTCCGATTAATCGAACTAATAGGAAAATAGTCCGTTAGGACTTAGGACAAGGAAGTATTTTGAATTCTTAATCGTTGTTTCCGAATTTGGGGGCCTACCGCGAAAACCGAAATTCGCAAATTGCGGGGATCTTTCTCTTTTACTCTCACCAAGACTTATTACAAAGAAAAATGCCCGCAATTGACGAACTTCGATTTTCGCGGTTATAGCCCTGGTTTGAGTTGGGTTTCGGGTTAGAAGATAAACGGGCCTGGCCCAAATCGGGTCCGAGTGTGGTCCGATATTGATTTAGACACCGATCTGGGTTGGTTTAGTCTACATTCATATGTAGTTTAGGAATAATCATTTCCGCTACACAATGTGGGTCCATTTGAATTATGAGCAGAACGCAAATATACATGGTGGCCAAAAAATATGTGCGTTCCCGTTGCCAGGGTGGTTTTGGGATTATACTGAGCAACTTTTACTATGGGACCAACCCCGAAATCGCGAAAATAATTTTCACCCTCCCATAGAAAATGGTTCAGCTAAAATGTATGAAAAAGCCAGATTTGTTTTCACGTTTTGACCACATTTTAAAACATATTAAAAACCGTGGAGGACTATCGTGAATTTATTTTGTTACCTTTACTTCCGACGTTTCGACGCACGCTTGGCTGGTCGTGGTCGCGGACACCTGATGTCCCGGCAAAATGTCAACACAGAGATTTGTATAACTACCCGACGAACACACGCACTACATGTATGGTGGGTGGTTTGAAATTGTGATGCCTACCCCAAACTTTTTTAGACTTTTCGTAGACTTTTCGTCGGGTAGTTACACAAATCTCTGTTTTGACATTTTGTTGCGACATCAGTACCCCTAGTGTAATTAAATTTATTCGATAGCGAAACGTGACGTACGCGTTTGCGTTAAGTCTAATTTTGTATGGGATTTTGAGTTTCCAAAACGTCCCGCTTGGTGCGCTGTTTCTAAATCCCATACAAAATGAGACTTAATGCAAACGCGGACGTCACTTTTCGATTTCGAATAAATTTACACTAGGGGCTCAGTTATCCGCGACCACGACCAGTGAAACCTGCGTGGAACCGTCGGAAATAAAGGTAACAATAAATTAACGATAGACCAGGGCGGCTACCGGGAAAATCGAAATTCGTCAATTGCGGGCATTTTTTTCTGTCACTCTAATTACGTCTTAGTGAGAGTAAAAGAGAAAGATCCTCGCAATTTGCGAATTTCGGTTTTCGCGTTAGGCCCCCCGGTTTTTAAAATGTTTTAAAGCATACATTTTTATTCCACACCCGTTTGAAAGTTGTATTTATCTTCTAAAGTGCAAAGTAATTTGATGCCCATTTTGAGATGTTTCTTTACGTTATTATAGGTGATTTTAAATGATAAATATAGAATATCAGTAAGATTTTTCACTAGTTCGGTTCTCAATATTAGCACCTAAACAATAATCTTACTTCGTTGTTAAACCAATACCTGTTTGTCCATGTATTTCAGGAGCTAAGTAGAGTGAAGCGACAAGTCCCTGGCGGTGTAGTATTGCAAGACCCTAATGACCCAAAATACAAGGAATTGGCGCAAGAATCGTTTGAAAAGTACCGCGTGACTAACCCAGGCGGCCAAATAGATGTCAAAGACCTCAAAGTAACCAGAGTGACCAGACAAGTTGTTGCTGGTTACAAGACAATTATTGATTTCACTGTAACCCCTACTAATGGTGAAGTTATTACGTGTCATTCTGTGATTGTAGAACAGGCGTGGTTAAAAAAGAAAGATATTGACGTAGATTGCAATATTAATCAACCAAACAGTAGTATTGATGGTGATCTAGAAGAAAAAGATCCTGATGATGAACAACAAACGTGTGATTTGGATGATCAGTAAGGGGTCCATTTTGTACCGTTTTGAAGAAGAATTAAGAAATGCGAATCATGGTTTCATGTTTTTATTACATTACAGAACTTATTTTTCAAATAAATGGTAAAACATGTTACTGCGTATTTTTTCTCCTAGTCCACTTAAATTCCCAGAGCCGACATTGTATAAACAAAAATCGTTTGCTTCTCTATGGCGGTTATCACACTGGATGCGATTCGCACGTCGCTCCGATGTGCGAGCTAGATGTCTCGCTCAAACATCGGAGCGACGTGCGAATCGCACCCAGTGTGATGACCGCCTATTGCTCGAATATGCAAGTGAGATAGGGAGGAAGATAACGATTTTGGACTTTTCCATGTTAGCCGGTAGGCCCTCCGGTATCTTTAAATCCAAGCACCTCTTAAGCCGGGTACTCGGAGCATACGGGGAGTTATGCATGGACAATCAGCTACAGAGATATCTCACACCCTTTGCGTACAAAATCATTTGTGTCCACGCTTGACTGTAGGTATCATTGTACAAGCCAAAAGGGTACCTATTTGGACTATATACCTGTCAGTAACTAAGTTCTTTGACAACACATGGAAGTATTTACTCAAATATTCTCAGGTCATCTCACAAACGAAAATGATGCAGTTACATTTGGTCAAATATAGATCGTGTCATTCACAAAGACGCGTGCCTTGACTTGTTACAGCAGCAAGTACTCGACGTTAGTCAGGACACGGGTCATTCAATGATAAAGTAATAAGAACGATAAATCGGTCGATTAAAGATTCAGGTTAAGGAAGACATACTCGTAATAGATGTATTTCATTCATGCCCAATTGACTTTGACATTTATTCTTAAACATTCATCATCATATTCATCATATATAGTGCCTACAATACAAAAATATAGTACAATATTACAGTGCTCGGTGATAAATATCGCACATCGGTCTTTAGAAAGATAATATGGGAGAAAACGAGAGAGAAAGAGTCAACGCTCTAAGAAGCCGAAAATCCGATGACACTTAAGACTTCTTAGACTCCCCATCCCTCTTCATATGTAAGATGCTGGAAAGATGCACTCTTGGTCAGACGTCATATGAGCTGCCCCCGCTAGCCCATCAGCTGGTGACGCCCTTAAGCATTGAGGCTTCTACCTACAGGCCTTGCAACAAATGGCATGCGATTGGAGATAACTGCTGGCCACAAACTATATAGAGATACTACGCTG
Organism: Cydia pomonella; assembly: GCF_033807575.1. Lineage (NCBI taxonomy): Eukaryota > Metazoa > Arthropoda > Insecta > Lepidoptera > Tortricidae > Cydia > Cydia pomonella. The sequence continues at coordinate 13,014,371 of NC_084721.1, read as the reverse complement.
GCTAAGTAGGCGCAACGAATTCAATCGATCGATTATTGCCCATCCTGGGCTATATTGCGGACAGGTTCGACTGTCCGTACTTGAGGCACTGCTGTGAGATGCATGTTTCCTGCAGCCCATATTATGTGTAATTTATTAATTATTTACTAACATTAGAGATAATAAGTAATATTGTATACTAACAAATTATATGGGTCATGTTACACGAATTAAATAAATGAAATTTGAAATTGGTGCATTTGGTCAGGCCATTACTCGCCCCCATTCCAGTTGGCCCGAGTTCTTCATGGTACTAAAGTTAGACCAAGATAAGTCTGCATCGAATTTGCTAACACAAAGCGTAGAAGCGTAGATCTTAAACGTCAGATGTCTATGAAATTATGACTATCCCGTATATTAACACTTCCACGCTCTATGCTTTCAAACTCGCTGCAGACTTATCCTGGTCCGATTATAACTCTGCAACAATTTTTATAGCACAGACTGTGCAATTGTTAGTTTAAACTTAAAACTAAGAAATTTCACAGGAGTCCGGGCTAGCTCACATTCAGTTTCATATTATGAGTATCATAATACTCAGCCGAATGGTGCAGTCAACTAATTCATTTCCATTATGGATGCCCATTATCGAGCCCAACATTATCATGGCTGTATATTATTCACTCAAGTGACATGATTGGCTCAACTTGTATGTTGACATTGTTGACAGCCTTGACAGCATAGGTTGACAGTGACTCAAGTAACGAGCTTTGGTAACGAGTGGAGTGTTATCTATTATGCTTAGTATGTTATTAGTCACTACTAAGTAATTATTCAATTCTTCTATTGTATTTTATAAACAGTGGTTAGTCGACGGCCGCGTTGCCAATGCTCTTGTTAAATTTAAAAAAAAGTGACGACAGTGACTCACATCACTCTTTGCAGTAACGTAAATCGCAAAACGCTGGGTACCTACTACTTTAGTAACAAATTAATTCATTGCAGGTCAATTAAATAGGTACAGTATCATTTGACTAAGTTAATAATTGATTATACTAACTTCTATCTGTATCGAATCGGAATGATGTGAAAAAAATTTTGTGTCTGTAAATGTAAACACTTATGTACGCCCCCATTGTTATTGTCAATTGTTTTGATTTAAATGTATTCGGTTGTCAATAGATATTGATTTTGCGAGAATAGTCTCACCAGTTTCGCCAAGCCACCATAGGTATGCACTATGGGTAAATGTAGAAATTCATTAAAATAAATATATACTATCTTGTATTTCAGGAACGGGATAAAAAAGCAAAGCAGAATGAACCTACCAGGGGGTCAAGCAGAAAAAGACCCAAATGACCCAAAGTACATGCAATTGGCTCAAGAGTCATTTACCAAATATTGTGAGACAAATCCAGGTGGACCAATTGATGTGAAAGAAATCAAAGTCACCAAAGTAACTCATCAGGTAGTTGCTGGTTCCATGACACGGATTACATTCACGGTAGAACCTGCCAATGGTGATATATTTACGTGCTATGCTAAAATTTGGGAACAGCCGTGGCTTAATAAGAAGGAAATTGAAGTAAAATGTGAACCAGACGACTAGTGATCTGGAAAGTGCAAATTGTATTATGGCCATTATAAATCAAGGAATGTCAATATTTGTTAAAATATATATTTTTGTTCTGGAATTTATTTTTGATGTGTATATATTGTTAAAAATTTAATAAAAGAAAGTTGAGTATAAAATGTAGTTTTTGTTCAGGGGCAAAACAATCTTTATCCTTGTTCCCCCCTAAATGGAGTGTGTGTGTATTGTCTAACCTTAATATGGGCAACAATTAGTAGTTGTAGTAGTTGCTGTATTCCCATTTGTTCCCGCCCCATGTAACCTCCACCAATAGATATAGATGTAGTGCAGGGACGCCTGGCTGGAAGCAGGTGGGCTGTCAATTGCTCATACCTCTGCCAATGCATATGCTATACATGAGGTGGTGACAGATAGGAATGATTCATATGAATGCACCCATTCTCATCTTGTGCTCGGCAGGGACAAATAATAATACACCATCAATTATTGAGTACTTTTTTAATAGGTCAGTATTGTCAGCAAGATACACTAGTTTGTTTTTAGGAAATGTGTGGTTGTATTGTTACAATAATTTGTTGGTAGGTTCTTATCTTGCACCTATTTTGTACTATTATAGGTAATTATTTTGTACCTATATAAATAGGTAAGTTAGAAATACCCTTATGAATACGATTTACCTTTGTAAAAAAGTGACTCATCATTGTAAAGTGTGGAAATCTATGCTTATAGAAGATAATTTTAATTATATTTAAAAAAAATCTATATCAGTTTTCTGAAACTAAAAATAAAAACATGAAAATACCTAAGTAACTTGAAATCAGTTTACGCCTAAACGAATTGAATGTTCGCATCACTGGTGTACTTAGCTAAATATTAGCCTGTATTGATTAATAGGTAATAAGGTAGGTACATACCTACTTTATAAGAGTGCACACGCATGTTTACTTCATACGGCGCGCCTAAATAGCGCATCTTATGCAAGACGCGCATAAAGCGCGCAATGTACAGCAAACTTGTGTACGTCCTCACAGCGCATTCGCTAGGTCTGGGCGCGGGCGCACAATGGCTTAGGTACTATAGTGTAATCTGTGAGTTATATGAAACAGCGACAGATTATATAGGTAGGTACTTATATTTATAGATCTCTGTTATACACTATTGAATGTAAAATTAATGAAGATGTTTTTCCTGTATACGTAGGTACCTAATTAGTTCCTGTGTACAAATAATAATAATTTTAAATAATAGGGTAACATTTTTTACATGTGACTAATTTTCGAACACAAACAATAAAAACATATTTATTTTTATTATCGATAACAATAAATGATAACATGTGTGGGGGAGTTGAAGTTGTAAAATGTATTACAAACAATTACTTTAACTGTCATGCTGCTGTTATTTTAAATATCCGGCGATGAATTATTGCTTTACTTATTCATAGTAATAAATAAAAGAACATACTACGAATAGGTAGGTACCTACTTAAAGGAAATTAAAACGAACATCTTCCTAACTATGTAATATTATGACGAAGGTACCTATCCTATATTTAAGTATGCATGTTTTTTTAAGGTTTTTAGTTATTATACAGGGTGATTTTGTTATAACTGACCATACTCTGAGGGGTAGATACCTACGTAGGTCATACTGAACAACTTTAACTATGGTGCCAACCCCAAAGTTGCGGAAAAATTTTTTGGTGTTCCATAGAAATCATTGACATGTGATTCACCGAATTGTATTGTAATTCGGGCGATTTTCCGCAACTAGACGACTAGCGCCTATTTTGCGTGACAGGGTTAGTCCTGCCAGCCCAACTCTTCGAGGAATCATATCAAACCTTCGATGTTAAGTAGGACCTCGGGGATCCGGTAGAATGCTCGCCTGCCACCGAAATGGCGGCCTGAAACATTTTGTTATGGCGTCTACCGTTTGCTTTTTTAAACACAACACTAAATGTGTTGTCTTTATGGAAAGCTAAGTGGACCTTTGATTAGATTTCGACATTAAAACACAAAATATTACTTTGCTAATCCGCGAAAAGAATAGCAAAGTAATATTTTGTGTTTTAATTAATATGGATTTCCGCATATTAACGCCTAATTCTATTCGTTAGATTTCGACAGTTCGTCAGTTCAAAATATTTATATACTTTCCAATAATACATTTTAAATATTAAATATAGTGGTTTGCGAAATACATAACTAATAAAATAATTAGGTATGCAATTTTTCTTCAAAGGTAGGTTAGGTTAGGTTAGTGGTATTCGACCGAATAGTATACGCAATATTCGACCGAATACCGAATATTCCACAAAATGGCCGAATACCGAATAGTTGCCGAATATTCATGGAATCTATAATTATAACCACATAGGTTTCATTGATAAAATTATAGAAATAATTTTTTTCGAAATATATATGATTTGGTAAATATTATTTTTGATTTTTTCCTACATACTCGTACTTATCCATAGATTTTTGGCGGGAGATATTTTGTTATTATAACTAGGTACATAGACTTCATAGATAATATTATAAAAAAATCCCGGCGTCAGAAATTGCTAGAATTTGCTAATTTAAACTACCCGTGGCCACAATACTAATATTTAATACATTTATTTAGTTCCGTGTCTGCAACGAATGCAACACGGTTATTCGACCTGGTATAAAACAGGGCTCATTAGGCAACATACATATATTATGTATGTTTTGTGTATGTGTGTTTTACGTATATTTACGTACTTGTATGTAAGTCTGCAAGAAGAATAGTAGTTTATAGACATTTTCGCAATGACCCCTGTGCACTGCACACTACTTGCTTTACTAGTTATAATTGTGCTGGCGAGCGTCGACGCCCATCTTTTTGTAAGTATAATTCAATGTCAGTTGCGTGAATGACTACCTATCTATAATATAAATTATTTAAAATATGTATAATTTTAGAAGTCGGATAAAGCCAGGATGAGGAGGATGGTACACAACGATATAGTCAACCTGTCATAACAGAGGTACCTAATAAGAGAGTCATAATAGAGTGTATAATTATTACGGAGATAGGACACTTAAGAAACATTTACCCCATTTACTGAACACTTTGCTTGCGGACACAGTACAGTAGGAGAGGAAAAAGTATCTCTAGGATAATCTAATATGTTCCCCTACGGAGTGTTCATACTATCCTTTTGCACAAATTAGAGCACCTGGGTGTCCGAGGTATCTCCTTGAATATGTTTCACGACTATTTATCAGACAGGACGCAATCATTAAAACTGAGCTCATACGTAAGTAACGAAGAACCTATTAGCTACGGCGTCCCCCAGGGCAGCATTCTGGGCCCCACGCTCTTTCAGATATATATGTGAACGAACTGTGTAAGCTGTCACTACCAAATTGCAAAATCATCGCATATGCAGATGACACGGCCTTACTATTTTATGGCTCCGACTGGGCCGAAACGAAAATGCATGCAGAGAAAGGTCTAAAAACAGTAATGCAGTGGTTTAAGAATAACCTTCTTACTCTTAATTTAGATAAAACTAAAGCCATGCCTTTCGTCATTGCCAATTCATCTCTACCCACTCAACCACTTTCAATACAAAGCCACATATGTCAGTCTCCTTCGTCTAACTGCCTATGTCCTTCTCTTGCTTTGACCTCTAGTATAAAGTATCTTGGAGTTGTTCTGGATCAAAAACTAGATTGGCGTACCCACATACACTCTGTGAGTGCTCGAGTCAGGAAACTGATGTACATCTTTAAGCAACTTCGTCATTCAGCCGACTCCAGAATCCTGATGATGGTGTATAAATCGCTATGCCAAACTCTCCTCACGTACTGTTTACCACTCTGGGGAGCAGCTGGTAAGACAACTATGATAACAATTGAACGTGCACAGAGAGCATTGCTAAAAGTGGCAACTTCCAAACCATTTAGATTCCCCACCGCTCAATTATACGCAGAGTGTAGGGTCCTTACAGTTAGACAACTATTCGTTCTTCGTGCTATTCTTCGCCGACATCGTCACCTCCCTCTCTGTGCCAAAGTAATAAGCAAGCGAAGTAAGCAAACTTGTTGCCCGGTGGTTCCCCAGCGAACAGTATTTGCTAACCACCAATACATATCAATGAGTGCCCGTGTTTATAATAAAATTAATAAACAATTAAATATTTACCCTCTAAACTCCTATAACTGCAAAGCAAAACTAACTGCCTTTTTACAAACACTATCTTATCAGGAAACCGAAAACCTCTTGTCTGTCTGAAATAACCTTTGCTATCCTTCTTGCTCATCATGTTTTTCAGTTACCTCATTATCTACACCCACACACACACTCACACACACACACACACACACACACACACACACATGCACATACCTGATCCACACCACCACGACTTACACACATACTTACACATATCTGCATTAGTTGGCTTTAATTAGTTACAATCTTTGTCATTTACCTTTTTTCCAGTCTACGGATTTCTATTGCTGATACCATTGTTACCAAATCAAGGAGGAATCGCTGACTCCCGAGTCACAGGCTTAGACCTAGTTCGGGAGGCAGAGGCTCAACCCCACTACACCTACAAAATTTTACAATATGAATTGTAATGTAAGGTTTAAAGCAATAAAGATTTATTTATTTAGGTATTTACCCAAAATTTTAATGGCAGAATATAGTAATACATATAAATATAATTAAGTAAGTAGAAATTTGTGAGGCTGACACCTGGCACCACAGTTACTAGTTTTGTGTAGCGTTGACAAACAAGGATTATATGATTTTTTTTATTTTTAGGCGTCGAGCGCAATAAGTAGAGTGAAGCGTCAAATAGCTGGCACTCCAGAGATTCAAGACCCGATGAGTCCAAAATACAAGAAATTGGGACAAGAATCGTTTGAGAAATACCGACAGACCCACTCTGCCGGTCAAATAATTGTCAAGGATATCATAGTTACAAATGCAACTAGACAGATGGTGGCTGGAGATAGGTATCGTCTTACATTCAACGTTTTCCCTAACTATGGTGATGAGCTTAACTGCTATTCTGAAGTTTATGAAAAATTTGATCATCAAAAGGAATTTACTGTAAATTGTGAAAATGTTACAACACAGAGTAGAATGAAACGAGATAACCTGCTTAGACGTAAAAACCCTTGGGCCCTCTACCCTTGGCGCACTGGTATGTTTAGGAACCCAAACGACACTGTCTATATGAAGTTAGCGGAGGAATCGTTTGCGAAGTACCTTACAATTCACCCTGAGAGTCAAAGTCTTGCTACAGACATGAATCGAATCATTGTAACTAAAGCACATTATCTGCCTGGCGGGCCCAAGAGGATTATTGATTTCGTTGTATTTTTTAACACTGCGTACCCAAAAAAGTGCCATTCTGAGGTTCTTGAACATCATCGGGCCAATACAAAAGATATTACTTTAAATTGTAATGATTTACTGACAATTGTATATCCTTCAGAATAATTAATTAAAAATGCTAGTATTTATTGAATGTGTTTTTATTTTAGGTAGTTTTGGTATTCATTTTGTCCAAACCTAACTAGTTAAATAAAAGCATTTTAAGACTGCGTCGATCGTCCAGTAGACGCTATATCCGAAGTCGCTACCGCTGAATGAATTTCCTACGAAACCTACGAAAAAATACGAAATTTCCTTTCATCATTGCGATGCATCGCCTGATGATTGGTAAGCATAATACCTATGCTCAAAACTAATGATGGCCAATATTTTTATATAGGCGTTACTTATAGTTGTCTCTCAATTATGGAAGGTTATATGAGGAATCAATAATAAATAGCAGATTGGATAAAAAAAAGCTACCCAAATACACAAAATACAACCCACGAAGGCGAAGTCACGGGCAAAAGCCAGTATATGCACATATGTATACACTTAAACGTTTATGTTGATTTTTTGTTATTTCAAAAGTCGTTTTACAATGAGACTTAACTTGGAGTGTATGGCGACGGCGACACGAACCTCGTGGGACTCTTAATGAGGGGTACCGTGTTTGTGCACCAGTTAGCGCCACTCTTGAGTAAGGCCCGAAGTAGGTATGGGTGTTATTTTTTATTATGGGCCCAACAAAGCTATCAAATCATATTTAATATATACCATAATAAGTACCATATCGCATAAAAAACTAACCACTTAATAAGTTAAGCTACTTCGATCAGCTTAGTATTGCACCTCTTTTTCTTAACTTCGCTTTAAAAGTACTGTCACTAATTGAGCCGTGACTCATATTTTTAATAAATAATCTGAGATATTATAAAAAGTTCACATTACATAATTGTGATTATACTCGTAATAAACGCGCGTAACCCACCTAGTATGGAAGGTGGAGGTAAGGAATGGAATCTCCATGTACCAAAAAGGGTCATCAAAAAACCTTAAATAGGTGGCGCTACAATACCTCGAATACTTGAAAAAAAAAAAACAAATCATAGACAGCGCACTTCACTCCGTCAATAACGCCTAGGTTCTTAGCTACTCTAGCGCGACTCTGGAGAGATTTGGAACTATTATTTATAGCTGACAGCTGGACACTTTTGCAACGGTTTTACTATAAGAGATTTAACTCCTTTTAATTCCACACTCCATACCACCTAGAAACAGAGACAATTGGCATTTCGCAGACTTCACGCAACACTAGCGCCTCTAGCGATTAATGCATACGTGGTAGCCCTCAATGCAGAAATTTAATATCCATAACCAAAAGTAACCATAACTATCAGAAACATAAAAAAAATCAATTCCAGGCCATGTCTGATTGCGCTCAGTGTAGGGTTCCATGTGGTTCTATTAACACTTCCCCTGTCTACCAAAACTGACGTTAGACACAACTAATCATATTGTCCCTCCCTAACGCATAGGTAAGTAGGTAATATGACGCTTTATTGTCCTCGCTCATTAGCCGGTGCCTTTAATGACTGCTCGGAACAATTGAGGATACACCACTGATCCTATAACACACAACTGTCAATTAACTGGTAGGTAAATAAAAGTTACTGGAATACTTACCGGTAAATAACCTGACGGCAAACTGCTCAACTAGGGATCGCTAAGCATTTTTGTAGAATCCAACCAAATATTCCACATAGACTGAGGTTCTCTGGTCACACGGAAGTCAATGCCGAAGAACATTATTTCAACGATCTTCCTTCGACTGGCCCATGTTTGTTCCCCCGTTCGCTTAAAAAATGTGTGTTCGTGACCACTCTCTATGTGAATGTGATCTGGCAGATGGCACTGTCGACATGTATTTTGGGATTGTAAATTGTAATCGTCTCGACACACCCATATTTGACATCCTCCCCCCTAAAATTCCCCGTTCGGTTAACATAATTTTTTTCCTAACATTAGTTACCTCCCATTTTGAGAGCGTTTTAGCCAAACATATAATAAACAATAACTTGTATTTGTAGTAGTGAGTATTAATAATATATGTTTGTTTTGTCCTGGTTGTAGGTACACCTACATTTGATTCTCACCTGAGTGAACTGCACCATGGATATTCCGAACAGATGTTGCAAGTTATGGAATGTCACCAATGCAAATAAGGAGAAAATATTTCGTAATTATAAAAGATATTACCGCAAAAATGCCAAAATAAAAGTCACAGAGGACCAGTTAATCAAAGGTTCTGTTCTTTCTGTGTACCTATGTGTACCCGTCAAATGGTTACGGCGAAAGGACGTTTCAGGAATTTGTTAAAAGTTATAACCACCCGTGGGCCTTTGGCTTCTACGCTAAAGGCCCGTCTAGACGGATAGTGACCACACGTACACAATTTTAAGGAGCCAATCTCCTTCAATTTAATTTTTGCGTCCATACCACCTGATTAAATTGACAATTTAATGAGATAGTGCGAAAAATTGTCCCGTCTGGACTGGCCTTAATATTTAATACATTAATTTAGTTGCGTGCCCGCAACTAATGCGAAGTGATTCGAACTGGTATAAAACATCCCATTAGGCCATAATACCTACATAATAAGTGTGGTAGAAGAGAAGAAACATACTTGGTAGACATTTCAATACTCATAATGACTCCCGTGTACTTTGTGCTAGTTGTAACATTTGTAACTGTGCTGGTGAGCATCGACGCCCATTCTTTTGTAAGAGTAAATAATACAATTAAATGCATTTTATTTGTCAATCATAAATCGCCCTAGCCCTTCAATAAGGTCAATAAGGCTTGTATTGTGGGTATTTGTATAATATTTATGGTACCGTAAAAACCAGATTTTCGTGAAAATGAAAATGTTCTCTATTTAAAAATTTAACTAGTTTTCCATAATGCCGAGGTGAAAACGCGATTTCAATAGGAAAACTAGTTTTAACTGGTATTATTCAGTCAAAACTAGTTTTCGCAAAGTCGTTTGGTAAAAACTAGTGATATTTTTAAGTTTTCAAGATACGAAAAAAAAGAAAATTAAAGAGAAATTATTAAATTAACAAAGTCACGACATTTGTTCTCGGAAACCTATTTGGTGAAGTTGAACTCTGATAATGATAAACACCATACGAAAATGGTGTAATAGACTTTTATATGAAGTCAGTTGATCGGTTATTTTTGATTATATTTAGTTTATTTTGTATTACGGGATTTCTTGAAATAAATCTCTTTATACCATCCTTAGGTTATATTATATCGTAAACATTATTAGAACCCCATATTATTTTTTAGGAGGCGTCGAGCGCGATAACACAGCATAGTAGAATGAAGCGTCAACTAGTTGGCGCTCCAGAGATACAAGACCCCACTAAACCGGAATACAAGAAATTGGCCCAAGAATCGTTTGAGAAGTACCGAGCGACTCACTCTGCCGGTCAAATCATTGTTAAGGATATCATAGTTACAAAAGCTACTCGACAGTTGGTGAGCGGATACATGCACCGTCTTACATTCATCGTGTTCCCTAACTATGGTAATGAACTTAAGTGTTATTCTGAAGTTTATGAAGAGTTTCAAAATAAGAAGTTTACTGTAACTTCAGTGTATTGTGATAATGTTTAACAACAGATTAAAATTTAACAACATAACCTGCTTGGCGGTAGAGAGCCTTGGGTGATTTCCTGACAATTGTATAGTCGCCATCAGATATATCGGAGCGGCCGAGGTGCTCAAAAATATCTGGCCACGCACTCTAACGCCTTGACAATAAAGTCAAAGTCAAAGTCAAAATATTCTTTATTCAAATAGGCCTAGCAACAAGCACTTTTAAATCGTCAAAAGCCGCCGAGAAATAGAGCCGTGTTCAGATATTTGTGAGCACCTTGGCCGCTCTGATATATCTGATGGCGACTGTACCACATGACATTTGGTAGTATACGTCCTTCCAGCAAATAACTAATAAAAATTGATAGTGTTTATTGATTGAGTTTTATTTATTTCGGTAATGAAATAAAATGAAATGAAATGAAATAATTTAATGATAAAGAAACAAATTCAATATATAAAAATAATAAAATATAAAAACCAGCCAAGAGTATTGGTTGACTGGTAGAGAAGCCTTAAGGCATTAAGTCCGCCATTTGTACCTTCATGTATTGTGCAATAAAGATTAAATAAATAAATAAATGCCGGGCCTTGCTCAGTGTAGGGTTCCGTAGTTATGCGTCCGTCAACATAAACTGCCTTGAACGGGGGCTATTAGATTATATCCTGTACCTGTACATAGCAAGCAAAAGACCCTTTGTAGCACTTTTATTATTAAAGAATGGAAGTCTTTTGCAAAAACTCAATTACGGCTTAACCTATCTTCGTTATAGTATTTCTTGAAAGATTTTACTAAGTTTTGTTTTCACGTTTTTTTTTCATATTTTTTGCATCTCATGGTTCCAAATTTAGACGGGGCGGCATAATTTTTCTTCTTTTAGAGGACTTACATATTTCCGAAAATATTATGTTTATCAAAAAATGTTTTTTGAAGACCCCTATTAGTTTTGAATGTCACCCCACTTTGATTGTAGGGGAGGTACACAAATTTTTTTTTTTACCACCTTGTCGGCATAAGTGACTTATTTATACCTATATCCATGCCAAATTGCAGCTTTCTAGCTCTAACGACCACCGAACAAAGCAGCGTACGGACAGATGGACATGGCGAATCTATAAGGATTCCTAGTTGACTACGTAACCCTAAAAAGGGGTTCATTTAAAATACTTCTTATTACATGCTATACCTACCGATAATGTTTGAAGTCGGTGTCCATGAGGCCCAACTTAATTAAAATATTATTATTATTTTTTTATTTGCTTTTAATGTCCACTGTCAATCCATAAGATAATGCGGTAGCTATATTTGGACAAGAATTTGTTAGCTTCCCAAACAATGCACAAAAGAGGCGGGCGGCGGGCCCAACAAATATTCTCTTTCATAAAATTGGACCTAGGTATTTAATTCGACACGTCTGAAAATATCGATACGAACAAAGTACCAAAAATATGGATAAGGTACACAACTGTAGTAGTGTATACATATTAATGGCACTTTGTCAGCATCGATATTTTTCAGACGTGATCACGTGGCCGTACATAAAGCAGCAGGACTAACTAGCCAGGCGAGGAACACAAATTGATCTTGGTAAAACTTTATAGTGAGTGTTACCGTGACGGTGACGGACGGAGCATGTGAAGATATTTGAATACTTCGCCCGCTTGCAGATTGATGGCTGTACTTATTACATTCTTCCATAATTTCAGGTGTAAGTTACAGTCTCCAACTTTCAAGTATTGGTATCTACTTTAACCTATAAGTACAACATAAGACTTAGAACTTTATTCTCCAATAGGTATATAATTATTGTGTTCATACTTGTTGAGAGACTTTACTGACGGCCCGATTCGAAGAATGATTAAGACACGTTTAAGATCTTGAAAAGATCTTTAACAGATCGATAACTAGACGATATGTCAAAATTGACGTTTATTTCGATTCCGCTGTGATCCCAATAAGATCTATCTGCGATATTTCTAACGTCAAAGTGACATTGGTTGCCCGAATAGAGCTGCTTCTGTCAATTATACGACAAACGATATCTAAATAAGAACTTATGTAAACTAGAACTTATCGTTATCGCATCTCATTCTTCAAATCCGGCCGTGTGTTTAACTATTAAATTTATTATTTTGCAAAGGCTCTCAGGATTTCAAAATTGCTTTCCAAGGTCGACTAGTAAAGATGAGTTGTTGAGATGAGATACATCTGTCTGTCACCGCGCAGGCAACTTTGCGTCAACGCGCGGCAACGAAGCGCTTACCGCCTATGGTTTCCTCTAGTCTAGAAGCTAAAATATCTCAAAAATAAATGAACTTGGAAATGGAACTTTCAGATTAAGATCTTAAAGTTCATGTTTGTGGATATGTGTGTTGGTGGGTATGTAGATACAATATTTCAACAGAGAATGAAAGTGTTTTAGTATACTAACATTATAATGTTCGTATCATTATTGTTAAACAAAACCATGTTGAATTTGATATCTAAAACCTTATTATTGTACATATGGGAAAACCTAAGAAAATACTCTGACCAGACGAGAGCTTAGGTGTGCACAGTAATTCAAAAGTGTAGCAAATTTACTTTGGCTACCGCTGCAAATCACTTAATTGGAAAATTATACTGACAAACAGAAATCCATATAAAGTGTAATTTTTCTTTTAATAGGTATTTTCAATCAATTGCTGCAACCAACCTGGGCAAAATATGCGTGTATATATTTATATATTATTACTGCTAACATCATTGGTAAGTAAATAAGTATTATTTGTTTTAAAACGTTTGGTTTGAAAGAGGTTTAGGAATATAAGTACCTATTAATAATAAAATCAATCGTAGTCATATACAACTATAGGGATTATTAGGGTCGTCGGGCACTTTCTGCGGAGAGGAATAGAGGAATACATAAATAATAATAATGTGGGATGTCGATTCGACGATCATTGTCCCAATAGTCGTTTCAGCGAACGGTCTCATAGCGTAGAGTCTCGACGAACACCTAGAGAGACTCTCGCTAGGTGGTTGGATCAAGGGTCAGATGCAGAAGGCGGTGATCTTGGACACGGCGCGGATAGTCCGCCGGTTCCTCTCTCTGCGGCCCTGACTACCGGCAGCTTGGGCCTTTCCCCGCTGCTGGCGGCACCCTAGGTTAGGTTTTTTATAATATGTTTATATTTTTTGTACTGTTTTTGTACGTGTTTTTGTATTTTACTTTTATATTCATATTGTAAAAAGCCTAACATATGAAGATGAATAAATAAAGGAAATAATAATAATAATTCATAAGACGCGAGCAACACGCAACACCCCTGAGCCGCTCACACCGGTGTTGCCCTTGAACACCGTTTTATTAGGCAGGCGTCTGGTTTTTTATCCCATAGCCCAGTATTTAGACCATCGCTTTCAGTTCATTTTAGATTCCATCAACTCTCAAATAGTCCTTACATCCTGGCAACTTACGCAAACTAATGTTTTGACTCAAATTGAAGTATCGGATTAGTTAAATTACAAAATAATTACCTATTGTAAACGCGTAGATACTTTAAGTAAAAAAGTAGCTGGCATTAATCCCGAGGATTCTCACTAGTGTCCAAGACAATAGGTTAGGTAAGTCTAAATTACATAGGTACTTAAAATTCCTCAATTCTTTATTACCTGACAGGCAGCCTACACGATTATATAGAATATTTCCTCTGAATTGAGGTACATTCCAACGTTTGAGGTCCGAAAAACAAACAATGAATATGGTCGAAGAGTATGGAAATGCATTGTACCGCGTATATTGAATAGATTTCCATATGAATTAGTAAGCTCATTAGAAGGTCGAACATGTGGGCAAGTTAGATCTATGATAAAGAAACACATGCTTAAAATGAAGTGTACTGTATAATTAATTCTACACGCCTAGACTCCTTAACTCAAAAAATCTTTTTAATTTAAGATTAGTAGTTAAGTTAGAAAAATGCATGTTTTTTTAATATGAGATAAACAGATTAAATTTTAATTTTTTTTTTTTTTTATCACACATGAGCTAAACTTTTTCAGGAATTTAGAGCCGTATTATTAGTCCAAAGCCTGTATGTTAACGGCACCAATCATGGGACATTTAAGAGAAAATTTGGAATATTTTTGATATTTCACCGACATTTGTAAAATTTCTACCGCTTTATGCTTTAAATGTTGAATGTCCAATTCGTCTTTTTCTATGCATTTAATGAAAGTTACTGCAATTGGTTTCAATATTATTAACTAATTAAAACTATGGTTTTTGAATGAATGAATGAATTGTTTATTGCATATCACAAACCAGTTATAACGTTAACGTTGGCTCAAGTAATGGGATGTATGGCGCCATTAATTTTCAAACAAACAAATATCAATGAAAAATGAAACATAAGCAACTCTTTGGCTCTTGTTTATGGTAAAATGTTGCCAGCGATTAAAAACTCATGGTAAATACTTGTTTTACAGGATTTGTCTATACCATACCATTACTGGTGCCTGTTCCATTATAGGGGCGTTTACTATATCTGTATGGTCACGGAATAAATTCAGATATTCAGTGACCACAGAGATTTTTTAATACAAAAAGAGAGGAATTTATAAAGCAGAAATAATAAATACCTATATGTTTTCTAGATTTCCTATGGACATGGAACAGGAGAGCAAAAGGAGCAAGATCCAAATGATCCGAAATACCAAAAGCTGGCTGAAGAAGTAGTACGTTTCCACTTGAATGTAAAGAAGCGGGATACAAAAAAAGTAACAGTGTCTAAGGTTACGACACAACTAGTGGCAGGACTCCTCACTAGAATACAATTCCGTGTTTTTCTCGTCAACGGTAAATCCGCAATGTGCAATTCTGAAATATGGGACCAACCTTGGAAAGATTTAAGAGTCGTAACTTATAAATGTGACTCACTGTTTTCCAATAAACGACTAAGCTCCATTTCCAAAAAACGACTAAGTTCCAAAGTCAATTCTAGACCTGCAGTAGCACGGGACCCTAAAAATCCTAAATACCTAAATTTAGCAAATCTGGCTCTTGATACTTTCTTTAAAACTCCAGGCAATAAACTTTTTAACAAAGAAGATATAAAAGCAGTATCTGTAACAAGTGTAAAAGTAAAGATAGCTTCACAAATAACAAATGCCCTTGTTTTCGACGTTACCACTCTCAATAATGGTCAATTTGAATGTGAGGGTGCAGTTTTGGAATCACCGTGGAAAACTGTAGATACAATTGAAGTTACTAATATAAAATGTGATATCAGTAAAGGAGATGCATCAAAAGGACTTCTTATGGGACTGTCGGGTAAAAATCAAGTGATTGGCGGCCAAGTGCGTCAAAACCCTAAAGACTTTAAATATACACAGTTAGCGAAAGAATCTTTTAAAAAGTACCTTCAATCGCACACCAGCGTTATGATAAGTGTTAAAAAACTAACAGTCGACAAGGTGACCACCCAAGTAGTAGCTGGAACCATGATACGCATTGATTTCCGTGTTGATCCTACCAAGGGGTCAACAGTTCCTTGTAGATCTGAAATTTGGGAAAAAGTTGATGATACATTGGATTTTAATGTGATATGTCAGTTGAATGATAAAAAAGTAGGAGGTCAAAATGAGCAAGATCCGAAAGATCCCAAGTATAAACGACTAGCAGAAGAATCTTTTCAAAAATATCGGAACACTTATATTGGCCCCCTATTTATTGTTAAAGAGATTAAGGTGACCAGAGTGACTACACAGGAAGTTGAAGGTGTAAGAACTAAACTCGATTTCAATGTAATTACTGACTCAAACCTCAGATACGACTGCCATTCTGAGGTTTTGGAACAACCATGGCGTCAAATTAAAGATATTACAGTTATATGTGACCCGCTTAACATGTTATCTGCTTTTGCAAACAGTCCGAAAGTTAATGATGATGTTGATGAACGTTTAGGGGGCCAAACAAACGAAAATCCCAAAGATCCTAAGTACAAGAAACTAGCAGACGAATCTTTTAAGAGATACTTACAGTCGCACACAAGTGTTAAAATTAGCGTTAAAAAACTAACGGTCGACAAGGTCACCACCCAAGAGGTAGCTGGAACCATGACACGCATTAATTTTCATGTTGATCCCATCAAAGGTTCAACAATTCCTTGTAAATCTGAAATTTGGGAAAAAGTAGATGATACATTGGATTTTAATGTGATGTGTCAGTTGAATGATAAAAAAGTAGGAGGTCAAAATGAGCAAGATCCTAAAGACCCCAAGTATAAACGACTAGCTGAAGAAACTTTTCAAAAATATCGGAATACTCATATTGGCCCCCTATTCGTTGTTAAAGAAATTAAGGTGACCAGAGTAACTACACAGGAAGTTGAAGGAGTAGCCACTAAACTCGATTTCAATGTAATTACTGACTCAAACCTCAGATACCATTGCCATTCTGAGGTTTTGGAACAACCATGGCGTCAAATTAAAGATATTACAGTTATATGTGACCCACTTAACATGTTATCTGCTTTTGCAAACAGTCCGAAAGTTAATGATGATGTTGATGAACGTTTAGGGGGCCAAACAAACGAAAATCCCAAAGACCCTAAGTACAAGAAACTAGCAGACGAATCTTTTAAGAGATACTTACAGTCGCACAAAAGTGTTAAAATTAGCATTAAAAAACTAACGGTCGACAAGGTCACCACCCAAGAGGTAGCTGGAACCATGACACGCATTAATTTTCATGTTGATCCCATCAAAGGTTCAACAATTCCTTGTAAATCTGAAATTTGGGAAAAAGTTGATGATACATTGGATTTTAATGTGATGTGTCAGTTGAATGATAAAAAAGTAGGAGGTCAAAATGAGCAAGATCCTAATGACCCCAAGTATAAACGACTAGCTGAAGAAACTTTTCAAAAATATCGGAATACTCATATTGGCCCCCTATTCGTTGTTAAAGAAATTAAGGTGACCAGAGTAACTACACAGGAAGTTGAAGGAGTAGCCACTAAACTCGATTTCAATGTAATTACTGACTCAAACCTCAGATACGATTGCCATTCTGAGGTTTTGGAACAACCATGGCGTCAAATTAAAGATATTACAGTTATATGTGACCCTGTTAACACGTTATCTGCTTCTGCAAATCATCTGAAATTGAATGATGGTGTTCATGAGCATTTTGTCGGTGGCCAAACAAATCAAGATCCCAAAAATCCTAAGTATAAAAAAATTGCCGAAGAATCTTTCGAAAAGTATCGCCGTGATCATATTGGTCTTCTTTTTACAGTTAAAGAGCTTAAGGTGATAAAAGTAACTACTCAAGTAATTTCAGGAGTAATTACTCGACTCGATTTCAAAGCGATTCCTACCAAAGGCAATGTATTGCAATGCCATTCTGAGATTTTAGAGCAACCATGGCTACAAAACAAAGATATTAAAATAAAATGCTTCTCACCTTCTAAACTAACACTATCTAAATCTGCACAAGCAAAACTTACAGAGGGGCTTAACATAATAGATGAAGCAATTACCAATTATTTTGAAAATTTTGATACTAAGCTATGGAAAGTTGAGGACAGCCAGATTAGGAGTTTTGACCAAATGCGGACACGTTATGGTAAAGAAGATATTAGTTATAATAAAGTGGACGTATTCGCATCCAACAGGTATGGTGATTACAGTTATTACAATTGCAGTGTGGTTTTTGCACAAAATAAACTAATTGGCGTAAATTGTAATAAAGATACTTCGCTGTTCGGTAGATCTGATTGGATGGATCCTTCTGATAAAAAATATTTTACTTTAGCCGAAAGAGCGATACAACAATACGTCAGAACTACAAAAAACAAAGTTGGTCTGGTAGGAAGGTATGACGTCGTAGTAACTTTCGTTATCAGTCGTTTAGCTGCAGGCACGTGGTATGCCATACAATTCGTGGTTCGACCGCTTAAGGAGGGTGTGAACGGATTGAGGTGCTACACAAAAGTTTGGCAAGACTTGAACGGAATACAAACAATCACTGAAGTAAATTGTGAATATAATAATAATAGTCAAAAACGGTTCAATGCGTAAATTATAGGTCGCTGAATAGCCTATCAACGTTTTAATGTTTATCTGCCATGTAACACAAGAGATACCATTTATACAGTTCTCGATTTTGCAATAAACGTGACCATAATATCACTGTCATTACATGTTATATTGATCGCGTTTTATTACGAATCTTGTAGTTGGATACTTAGGCGTTTGTTTTCTTCAGATAAATAAAACACGTTTCCATTTAACTTGATTTTATTATAATTCTACCATACTAATCCATATTATAAATGCGAAAGTCTGTCTGTCTCTTACCTCTTCACGATTAAACCGCTGAACCAATTTAGTTAAAATGTGATAAATAATAGTTTAAATCCAGGGGGATATCATTCTAAAAATCAGGGAGGGGGTTGGAAGTTTGTATGGGGAAGGGATAGAATAGTGTTACTTACTATTTCTCAAATTACTAATTCCACGCAGACGAAATCGCGGACAAATCTAGTAGTTTCTAATTATTTGTCTGCGTATTTTTTCGGAGAAGCTAGTATTTATCGGGCTGTTTCAGCCAACATCAAAAGTTCAAAACATTCGAGGCAACGTCGGTAGGATGTATGTAGGGTGACTAGGTCCGATTTCCGGTTTTACGTGACAACTGCATTGAAAATACGGAATTCGAGGTTAAAATACGGGACAGGCCGTATTTTATTAAAAATGAACATTCATTAATTTTATTGTTACTTTTATTTTATTCGAATATATCTTTTTTGTCCAATATGCTAGGAAATGTTCACTTTATTGTAGCAAAAATAGTACGGGCAGTTCTTCGTTATAGTCAAACTCAAATTAAAATAATTCAAACCATTATTAAACTGTCGTGTTTTAGCGGACGGGAAAATTATTACTGTATTGTTTTTGAAGTGAAAACTTCTTTAGCGGCGCTGTGCACTTTTTGTGATGGGGAAAAATGTTTAATTCGCGACAGGTCACGAGACCAACAGATTCGATAGATTGAAAATTTGTAAGACGGACACGTGACCTGATCGAAAAACAGTTTCAATGTCATTGAAGCCAGTAGAGTCGAGAGTGTAAGAGTCGTTGAAATGATGGATGGAAGTTGATTTTTCTGAGAGATAAACTTTTTAATGTTAAATAATTGTAATAGTTATGAAGTGTAAATTTTTTAATGTAATATAAATTGTCATGTGTACGATAGCGCAATAAATGAATATTGTATTTTACCACATAAATGATAGTACTTATATACTGATAATTAAAGCAATTCGTGCAAAAGTATGCCCTAACCATTCCAAGATATCAGAAATGCACAACGTTAATATTCAAGTTTTCACTTCTGCAGGCACTCCCGGAGTGCTACCCATTGTTTTTTTTACTTTTTAAAAACATGTATCCACTAAGAAAAACCCATACAGCCAATTAATATAGCCGCGGGCTGCATCTACACGACCCGGTTAGCATCATTTCAGGCTCAAAAAATCACTATATATGCCTCGGAAGGAACAGCAATTCGTGGATTCGTCGTCTTTCGAAACTCAGCCACGAACTGCCCTTTCCCGGCCTCTGCAATAATCTACTATTATGATTAAATGCTATTAAATTATAAAATTACTGCACAATGTGCTGGCCCGTATTGGTTTCGCCAAATTACAGGACAACGAAAAATTCGTGCCTGGAATACGGGACATCCCGTAAAATACGGAACATCTGGTCACCCTAGTTGCACGAGTTACAAATGAGTCAATCCCTACCGCTGAACCGATCCAGATGAAATTTTGTATAATAGTACATTATGATACAAGTGTGCTAAGTTGGTCATTACACACGAGGCGATATTGTGCGCGCGAGCTGTAAGCGAGCGCGCAATAAGAAAGCCGATGTGGGTAATGACCAATGCACACGCGTTTCATACGACGTTTTTCAACACACTTGCGAGGAAAAAACAAAACTAATAAATCAGATTTTTTGAAAACAGTAAAGGTACAGTCAGCGTCAAATACTCTGTAGCAGTCAAAGTGGCCAAATAGTTCGGTACACCATACTAAATAAATGGTGTACCGAACTATTTGGCTACTTTGGTTGCTACGAAGTATTTGACGCTGACTGTACCTACAATTTTCAAAATGGTGGCTTACAGTTTTAACATCGAATAATTGCACCAAAGCGTGCTGGGCTTGTAGGCACTTATTCGCCAGTTCATTGGAATAAGCTACCAACACGTTTTCCAAGAAAGACTGGGCGTTTTTGCTGATTTTCCATTGAATAAAAGTTTCATATGCCGCCAATGATTTTTCACCCGATTTTGATGGTAAAAAGCTGTCGGTCTCGGCTCTTGCCTCTATTAGTATTACTGGCAGCGTCAATTTTATGTGTACTTCATTTTCAATGCTTGAAAATGACATGTTCGTCAATATATAAACTAAAAACATGCAAAACTATTCCAATTTTACGACAAATACGGAAAATGGCAGGCGCGTTATATTTTTTTTACGCACGATTCAAATGCGCGCGCAAGGCAAAGGCGCGCACGAATTCGACAAACAGCCAATTAAAAAATGTAAAAAAAGCTAATATTTTCGTATTTCTTTTCGACGGATGAAGATCAAATCGATAAATTGTTATGTTTATTCATTATTATTATTTTTTTTATTTTTTATTTTAGTATATGGAAAACCAACAGCGCTATATATATCTAGAACTTCCAATAGAATTACAGAGCCAATTACAGGTTCTCACTTAATGTAATTTACGAGATAATTTAATCTATAAATTATGTTTGGTGTGTTAAAAACTCTTTGAACTAACATTTGAAACCTAATAGTTGGTTAGAAAAAAAATGTATTACTCGACCAAATTAAGAAGGCTCCATTTCCATGCATATTATTTGCAATCAGTTACCTTCTTAACTCAGTCGGATAATATAATGAAAAAGCCCAAGTGTTATAATATACTGAAAAAGCACGCGAGTTTAATATCTAGGATTATGAGCCAAAAAACGGTGGAATAAAAACGTCGTTTTGAGCAAGTGTGTTGAAAAGACAGTTTAAGGCCTGAGGTGGGACATGACTGAGGATATTAGTTTTTATCACTCATCATCATCATTTTCACAGATAAAGACGGGGGGAAGTAGAAATTAATGAATACAATTTCATATTTACCGTAGTTGAATGTTTGTTTGAAGTTATATTTAGTTTGTCGCGGTGATTTTAAAAACATTATTAAATAAATCGTAGATTGTTAACGATGAAAGGAACCCATTTAGTTGGACTCAACTCGAACCTGAGTTAAACACTCTATATCTACTTTTCATTTCGAATATGGCGAAAGTAAAATATGTGCACGTGTGTTTTATAAAACATGACTAGGTAGGTACCTACTTACATAAAAAGTATTAGTTATTTCTTGAAGTATCTTTCAATGAACAATTGAGGTAAGTAAAAGGATCGTTATTTATGGCATCGGGAGTAAAAAGTAAAAGCGGCCAAGTGCGAGTCGGACTCGCCCATGAAGGGTTCCGTACCATTTATGACGTATTAAAAAAACTACTTACTAGATTTCGTTCAAACCAATTTTCGGTGGAAGTTTGCATGGTAATGTATATCATATATTTTTTTTAGATTTTTCATTCTGTTATTTTAGAAGTTACAGGGGGGGGGGGACACACTTTTTTTCACTTTGATATTAGAAACCTCAATATCATTTTTAAAGACCTATCCATAGATACCCCACACGTATGGGTTTGATGAAAAAAGATTTTTCGAGTTTCAGTTCTAAGTATGGGGAACCCCCAAAATTTATTGTTTTTTTTTCTATGTTTGTGTAAAAATCCAAATGCGGTTCATAGAATACATCTACTTACCAAGTTTGAACAGTATAGCTCTTATAAGTTTCGGAGAAAAGTGGCGGTGACATAATCGGACAGACAGACGGACATGACGAATCTATAAGGGTTCCGTTTTTTGCCATTTGGCTACGGAACCCTAAAAATGGAAATTTATACGATAAACATATTTTGAAAAAAATTGTCATTGCTAATCAAGTACCTAATCATAAAACAACTTATAACTATAACGAAATATATCACTTTCAACCCGCTTCATAGATAAACTACGAGCCACTTTCAGAGCACGGGAAATAAAAAGTAACGTCAATGTTTAAATTAAAATTAAAAAATTAAATAAATTAAATATAATTTATTGTCAGGCAACTATGGCCCATATATACATACCTTACAGACCAACAAGTTTTTTAGTAAAAATCATATTTTTATGGCGACATAAAAATCGTAGCGCAAAAGGCAACGTCAATAAAATAATTTAGTTAGTTATTAAATTACACCACATTTAGCATTGAATGACAAGGTATGTTATGCAAACTCTAAAAAGAGCTAATCCCAGCTAAGCTCTGCTGATAACAACAGCCACTGCGCCAACTCGCGTCTTATGCATATTTCACTTCCACCCCTGGAGCATATAGCTCTAACGACTCCTCCCTAGACGGCCAATGAAGGCAAGCCTGAGCTGAGAGCCCCGCGGGTCCCCTTGGGGTTCACTCCAACCGACGAAGGCACGCCGGAGACGAAGACCCTGACCGACTCTCGGGAGTACTCGGGTCCGTGAGGTCGTTACTCCCCAACAGCTCGCCACAAGATGCCCTGCGGTAATTGATTTGATTTATTTCTTTTCAGACGTACATACATACATAATATACATATAATCACGCCTATTTCCCGGAGGGGTAGGCAGAGACCACGGATTTCTACTTCCTAAGATCCTGACATACCTCTTTCGCTTCCTACACTTTCATAACATTCCTCATACACGCTCGTCGGTTTAGGGTGCTCTTGACCTGGCCATTCTTCAGGATTTCCCCGATTTGATCTGAGAAAGTCCGCCGAGGTCGACCCCTTCCAGCACCCACTTCTACTTCTCCCGTTTACACTCTCTTTGTTAAGCTTCTTTCACTCATTCTTTCCACGTGTCCAAACCATCTCAATATAACTTTCTCAATTTTTGTCACTACATCTTCGTTCAGTCCACACTTTTCCCTTATCACACTGTTCCTAATTCTATCTTGTAATTTCACACCACACGTCACTTCTCAACGCTCTCATTTCCACTACATTCACTTGACTCTGATGCCTCTTCTTATTTATTTTCATAACGATAAATTACAGTATAAATTGTTCTTATGTTAATCTATATGAATTTACATTATGATGGTCAATGACTTGGCATGCAAACATATAATTATAAAATGTCAATAATAACAAAACCAATTCAAAATTACCATGAAATTAAAAACTTAGAAACAAAGAAAACACAGAAAACTAAAAAGAAATGATGAAGTACATGTCAAACTATATTATTTAGTAGATATCTCATAATGATCGAATAATTATAATAATAATCTACATTAGGATATTTTGCATAATTATTAAGCTGATTGAAAATACCTGGCTGCCTAAATACAAAATCAAATTTTCTGTTTAGGCAGCCAGGTATCAACTAAATATGAGTTTCATACATATTCTGACCGGACCAAGGTCGTGGTCGGGTACGCCCGTCTGTTATAGCTTTTATATGAGGATGATATTCCACTTGTTTAAGATCTTTGTGCAACGTGAATTGCGTCTCACATTGTTTAAAGCAAAATTTGAGACGCAAATACACATTGGACAAAGATTTTAGACTAGTGGAATCTCACCCTGAGACTAATTATGGTAATCGTAGATGACGAGAGGCCTTATGTGTATGTCTAGTATACTCGTATGTAGCTACCTATGAATGTTCCTTGGTACCCGTACTTCTTATAATCAATCAGTTGGTCGAAGGCGTGGCTTAATCAAAAAGTGTAGAAAATTGACGTTAGTGTCCGGTGCAAATTAATTAATTGGAAAATAATTTTCATGAACAGAAATCCATATAAAGTGTTATGTTCTATTGTACATAATCATTAACTACAATCGAGCGCGCTGTATTAATATGCGTTTACATATATTATTATTATTCTTACTAACATCAGGCTGGGTAAGTAAATTAAGTATGTTTTTAACTACCTATACTCTTTCTTCAAGTCAAAAATTGAAAAAACCAAGCGACGAGGACGCTTCTTTACGGTACCTTAGCAATTTTTGGAAAAGAGTTAATCACTATGAGTAATAAAATTCATTAAAAGTATTTTTTTATACGCCCCGTTTAAATTTAGAGAGGATGGGGGACAATTTTTTTTTGTCTGTCGAAGCGATTATATGTAAAAGTATTCACTTAATCAATTTTTTTTCAAGATAACTGTTGTTTTAAAAAAAGTTAATGATAAAACGGATTATGCGCCACACTTCGGATTTTACTAGACAAGCATTAGGTAGTGAGAAAATTTTGTTTTAATAAAGCATACCTAGTTTTCGAGTAAAATGGCTATGACATACGGACGGAAAGACAAACATGTCGAAACTATAAAAGGTTCCGTTTTTACATTTTGGCTATGGAACCCTAAAAAAGATTAAACATTCCATGTTCTTGTATTTGGTTTTGTTATTAAATGGTTAATTAGATGGCCGATGGGGTCGAAAAGTGCTCGAGTGGAGACCACGGACTAGCAAGCGCAGCGTAGGAGGAGGTCGTCTGTCCACCCACAAGACGGATGTGGGTCGCTTCGAACCGGTATATGTGTAGGTCCAAGGGGGAAGCCTATGTTCAGCAGTGGACGTCTTATGGCCGAGATGATGATGATGATGATTAAATAAAAAAGAAGCCCGTCTGCCGCTGGCTTGCCCTTAGCCGGCCGGCCAGGGTGGGAGGTACATGGGAGGCGATTAAGCTTCGTTTTCGAGAGTAAATCTAGAAACATAAATAGGAACTTGGCTACATGTTTAGTGACACCTCTCTACTCTAAGTCTTGTACATAAATGTAAAAAAAATATCTGTAATAAATAAAAAATAATAGAACTATAAGGCCTATAGATACTACATACCTTACAAACTAACATATATTCCTACAATAAGAAAAATGTTAAAAGCTAAAAAAAATTCTTGGCGACACAGTTTTCGGGTGCGACGCCTGTTCCAGTATAGGATTCAGCAGATTCCCACGGAACCGCTGAAATACCACACCCTTCGGCCAGAAATCCGCGCCCGCGATGGTTTCCAGCTGCGGCTGAAGCACGCTCATCACAAACAAGCTGGCGCGATTGCATCAGGAACACTTTCAGCTTGTAACGTGTTTCTGCTTCGCTTCGTCAGTCGTGGCGGAACATGGGCGCGATATATTCTTACATGTACATCGCCGTATTTGCCCTTGTTAACCAAATTAGTGTTGAGCGATCATTATATCAATTTTGTAGGTACACGGGGCTCTTCCGTAGTACCTATTTCTAGTCTATTTATGATTCCATCAACTTAGAATTGGGCCTACCTCCTGGCGAGTGCTGTCTCAGCGTGCGTTCTAAAATAAAGGTTGGGATTGGGACTTGGAACGGTATTCGCTCAGCGTACCCTTTTCATTTAATTAAATAGTCGAAGGGCTTCTACGCGTTGGATTTGGCTTGGCGCATCCCAATTGACGGGATTTTTTTAACGTTTACGTAATTTAAATACAAACAGTTCGTCTGACTTCAGCTGGATAACAATTTTTCAGATCTGCTGTGGATATGCAGCGGGCGTATCACTTGGAGGGGAGCAGGAGCAAGATCCAAATAATCCTGAATACCAAAAGATGGCTGAAGAACTAGTACACTCCTACTTACACTTAAAAGTAAAACATATGAAGAAAGTAGTAGTGCATAAAGTTACGACACAGGAGGTTGAAGGGACCATCACTAGAATACAATTCCAAGTTTTCCTGGTTAACGGTGAATCGTCAACGTGCAATTTTGAAATATGGGAGAAAACTTGGGAAAAACTACGATTAGTAACTTCTAAGTGTGACTCGCTTTTTTCTCCAAACCAACTCAGCTCCAGAGTTAATTCTCGACCTGGTCAGGAACGGGACCCTAAAAATCAGAAATATAAAAAATTAGCAAACCTAGCTATAAGTGATTTTTTTGCCATCACAGGCAAAAAACCTTTTAAAAAAGAAGACGTAAAAGCAATATCTGTAACAACGGCAAAAGTTAAGGTAAATTCAAAAATCACGTCTGTCCTTACTTTTGATGTCACGACTGTCAAAAATGATCGTTACAAATGTAAGAGCGTAGTTGTAGAAACACCATGGGAAACTATAGAGACAACAAAAGTTACCGATATAGATTGCGATATTACTACGGGGGAAGAGGGCGCCCTTTTAGACCAGTCGAATGAAAACGAACTAGGTGGCCAAGAACTTCAAAATCCTAAAGACGCTAAGTACATACGCTTAGCGAAAGAATCTTTCAAAAAGTATCTTGAATCGCACACAAGCGTGAAAATTTCCGTTATTAAACTTACAGTCGACAAAGTAACCACACAAGTGGTAGCTGGAACAATGATACGCATCGATTTCCATGTCGATCCTAGTAAAGGGCAGAAAATTCCTTGTAAATCTGAAATTTGGGAAAAAGTTAATAAACAATTAGATTTTAACGTTACATGTCAGATGAATAAGTTAAAATTCGGTGGTGAACAAGAACAAAATCCTCAAGACCCCAAGTACAAACGTTTAGCTGCAGAATCTTTTGAAAAGTATCGAGAGAAACACCGCCCTCGATTCTCATCTGTTTCAGTTAAGAAGTTTATTTTAACTAAAGTGACTACTCAAGTTGTTGAAGGAGTAATTACTCGACTCGATTTCAATGCAATTCTTACCAAAGGCAAGTCATTACAATGCCATTCAGAGATTTCGGAACGGCCTGGGCAAAAACGTAAAAATATTGACGTGAAATGTTCCGATAAAAGAGATCCGATAAAAAAGTTAACTCTATCTGCAACCAGTCAGAAATTGACCGTAATACCAGGCGGCGAAGCGAATCAAGACCCTGCCGACCCAAAGTACAAAAAATTAGCAAAAAAATCATTTAAAAAGTATCAAATGTCTCATAGTTTACATAAATTTACAATTAAAGAACTCAGGGTGACTAAAGTAACCACACAAGTCGTTTCAGGAGTAATTATTCGAATCGATTTTAAGGCAATTCCTACCAAAGGAAACGCGTTACAATGCCATTCTGAGATCTTGGATCAACCATGGCTACAAAACAAAAACATTGAAGTGAAATGTGTACCATTTTTCAATGCAAAGTTGTCTGCAACCACTGAGATAATAGCAGGGGGCGAAATGGAACAAGATCCTGGCGATCCAGAGTACAAACGATTAGCAGAAGAATCTTTAAAAAAATATCGAATGTCTCATAATTTACGTAAATTTACACTTAAAGAACTTAGGGTGACTAAAGCTACCTCGCAAGTAGTTTCAGGAGTAATCTTTCGAATCGATTTTAAGGCGATTTCAACCAACGGCAACTCGTTACAGTGCCATTCTGAGATTTTGGATCAACCATGGCTACAAAACAAAAATATTGAAGTAAAATGTGTACCATTTTCCAATACAAAGTTATCTGTAACCACTGAGATGATAGCAGGCGGCGAAATGGAACATGATCCTGGCAATCCTAAGTACAAACGATTAGCAGAAGAATCGTTTGAAAAATATCGAATGTCTCATCATTTACGTACATTTACACTTAAAGAACTTAGGGTGACTAAAGCTACCTCGCAAGTAGTTTCAGGAGTAATCTTTCGAATCGATTTTAAGGCGATTTCAACCAACGGCAACGCGTTACAGTGCCATTCTGAGATTTTGGATCAACCATGGCTACAAAACAAAAACATTGAAGTGAAATGTGAACCATTTTCCAATGCAAAGTTATCTGCAACCACTGAGACGATAGCAGGTGGCAAAATGGAACAAGATCCCGGCGATCCAGAGTACAAACGATTAGCAGAAGAATCTTTTAAGAAATATCGAATGTCTCATAATTTACGTAAATTTACACTTAAAGAACTTAGGGTGACTAAAGCTACCTCGCAAGTAGTTTCAGGAGTAATCTTTCGAATCGATTTTAAGGCGATTTCAACCAACGACTACGCGTTACAGTGCCATTCTGAGATTTTGGATCAACCATGGCTACAAAACAAAAATATTGAAGTGAAATGTGAACCATTTTCCAATGCAAAGTTATCTGCAACCACTGACATGATAGCAGGCGGCGAAATGGAACAAGATCCTGGCAATCCTAAGTACAAACGATTAGCAGAAGAATCTTTAAAAAAATATCGAATGTCTCATAATTTACGTAAATTTACACTTAAAGAACTTAGGGTGACTAAAGCTACCTCGCAAGTAGTTTCAGGAGTAATCTTGCGAATCGATTTTAAGGCAATTCCTACCAATGGCGACGCGTTACAATGCCATTCAGAGATATTGGAACAACCATGGCTACAAAACAAAAATATTGAAGTCAATTGTTTACCTTCCAAACTAAGGCTATCTCAATCTGCCAGCAACCCAAAAATTAGTGGACAAAGCTTAATAGATCAAGCAATTACCGATTACTTTAATACAATGCGATGGACAGTTAAACACAGCGAGATTAGGAGTTTAAACAAAATACGGACACGTCTTGGTAAAGAAATTATTAGTTATTATAAAGTAGACGTATTCGCTTCAGAGAAGTACGGTGGTTCCAGTTATTACAATTGCAGTGTAGTTTTTGTCACACGAAATAAATGGATTGACCAGATCCCAATCGGCGTAAATTGTAATAAACATACTCATCTCCTAGGTAGAATTGATTGGGTAGATCCTACTCGTCAAAAAATTAGATATTTAATTTTAGCGTCAAGAGCGCTAAAAGAATACATGAGGACTTCAAAAAATAAGGTCGACCTGAGAGGAAAGTTTGACATCGTTGTAACTTTTGTTACCAGTACTTTAGCCGCAGGAAGATGGTATGCCATAAATTTCGTCGTTCGACCACTAAATGCGGATGTGAATGGATTGAAGTGCTACTCAAAAATTTGGGAAAATTTGAATGGATATAAAAAAATTACAGAAGTAAATTGTGATAGGAATATTTAAATATATTAAACTGGATAATACAAGCCAGAACCAGTTAATCGCGTGAACAGTAGAGTCGCTGCGTAGTTTATTAACTTTTTTATGCTATTTCTCTGCCCTGTAACATTTGTAACGTTTCCTATATCTACATATTTGCAATACCTAATATAGCGAGGCGCAGAACTGTATGGACCATTATGAATGATTTCATTTGCATGATTTCATTCATAAAAGTGACCATGCAGTTTTGCGACCGAGTGTACAAAGTATATTTGTAAAAATTACCATTGTCACTGTCATCAGACGTTACCTGTACGTGTTTTAAGAATCATATACCTAACTACTCTTAAATATATCAGAAGTGGTTTTGGTTTTGAAATAAATAAATGAGTTTTCAATCGAAACTGTTTTTAATAATTGTTTTACCCGTTTTAAAAATGTACAAGTCGCTTCCTTGAAGTATTTTAGAGATATTAGAGGAGATTTTAACATGGAGTTGTAATAGAGTTCGCTTTTAAGTTTAATTTTAAGTAAATACTATGTTTCTGAAGTCTGTGTCCTCTAAGACAAAGTAGCATGAGTAAAAACCAAACTTTAACGTTTGATGGCACGATGCGCCCATTTTTTAAACAAGAAAAAAATATCTTAATCTATTTAACCTGACATCACATGTCACTTATGCTACCTGTATGCTAAGGTCCTTACTGCTCGAAAACAGCACACGTCTATGGTGTTTTCGGCTATTGTGCTTGCGTTTTAAGTTTCAACCTGTCAACAGCTTGTTCTCGAGGAGGAAGGACCTCAGCCTTGACTTCAACATTGGTTTAGAGAGTTTATTCTGTTGTAATACACTAATTTTATTAAAGGTTCTCGGCACTATATATGTTGACATTCTTCCGCCATAGTAGTTATTTGCCCTCGGCTGTACTAATCTTTTCTCTCTTACGCTTTTTGTGTTATATTTATTTGTAGCCGTTAGTTTATACAAATCATTGTAGTAATATCTTTTTTATCTATTGGTAATCCTTAACTTTTTTGCTAACTAAGAACTTAAGCAGTCTCAACTGTAAATTTCTAATATCGTTAATATAACTTTTAAATGTTCGGCCGTATACGATTAATGCATAACTAATGAGGGAATCAGCGAATGCGTAAGAGTGAGAGAGTGGTTCAAAAAAACGACGAAACGTTTCGAGAGAAGGTAGGTAGTGCCCTAGCGCTTCGCTTTGCTCGTTTTGGCGGGGGCACTGTCGTGCCCCCAGATACTCATCACTCGTGGGTCGTGTGTCTATCCGTCTGATACGATCAATTTGCTCCTGAACTACTGGACAGACTGAGTTAAAATTTAGTCAATATCCCTAATTCCTTTGTAAGACGGTGACCCAAAAACGGACGTGTAGCGGAAGGGCGGTTTCAGACTAGCGTTTTATACGACCGTACTCGTACGCGCGTATAAGATTGTATAGGAAGACTAAAAGTAGGGAAAAGTAACGCGCATGTAAGCTCGTAAAAAAAACAAATGTAAGGAAATGTAGGGCGCGTGTAAGCTCGCACCGCCGAAACGACCGTATACGCACAGAAAAATACGCTAGTCCTGAAATCGCCCCGCCCTAAATGTAATGGATGATGTTTAAATATGTTAAATCATGTACATATCGCTTCATCGAATTAAAACAATAGGAATGATAGGGCTGGTTTTGAGTATCCTAAATATATTTTGTTAAAATTTTAAAGATAAATAATTAGTTTTAAAGTTATTCAGAAAACAAAGCGAAAATTTACCAGCTATACTTCTCTGACTTTTCTCTCCTAAAGTACATACCTACAGAGCCCATAATAGAAAAAATGCAAATTAGAACAGTTTTTTAGAGTACCTATTAAGTTGGAACAAAATTGATAGCGCAAGTGTTATTTAGATCTCATAATTTCATAGATTTTTACGTTTAAAATAACATTTGTACAGTCTGGGCTATCAAAATCGTCGCCAACTTAGCTTGGTCTAACTCTATCTATAGAAAAATCTATAAGAAAGTCAAGCGTGAGTCGTATCTACGAAAAAAATATACTTATACTTAAAAAAGATATGGTATATATAAGCGGCGGACGGACAGACAAATAGATAGACAAAACTATAAGTGTTGTTAATTTACTACAGAATTCTAAAAATTAAGTATAGTAAATATGTTGGCTGATTCAGAAAAAAACAAAAACATAAAACTCGTATGTGTATCAAATTTACTATGACCGTCGCTGATTACTAATTAAAAAGTAATTATGATTTGTGACTCCGTGGGCTTTTTAGGTTTCCGTAGTCAGCTAGGAGTCCTTATAGTTTCACCATGTCAGTCTCTCTGTCCGTCCACGGCTTCGCTCCGTGATCGTTAGGGCTAGAAAGTTGA
Organism: Cydia pomonella; assembly: GCF_033807575.1. Taxonomy (NCBI): domain Eukaryota; kingdom Metazoa; phylum Arthropoda; class Insecta; order Lepidoptera; family Tortricidae; genus Cydia; species Cydia pomonella. Next base: position 12,982,294 of record NC_084721.1, on the reverse strand, counting down.
AATTTGGCATGGATAGGTACATAAAATCATGCATGCGTGTCGATAGAACGGTAAAATAAAAACCTAGAAAATATTATATACAAAATGTGGGATATCGTTGGATAGGTCTTTCAAAAAAATACGAGAATTCAGCAATCACCTTATAATTAAGTGAATATTGGAAATAATCGCTCCGAAAGAAAAAAAAATGTGTCTCCTTCTAACTTTTGACCCATAGGTCCAAAAATGTGAAAAAAATGTAATAAAAGCTTAATAAATACTTTAAATGAAAACTATATCGAACATGATCGGCCGAACCGTTTTTGAGTTATTGCGGAAAGTATTTTCTTCTTAGTAAAAAGACGTACAAAGCGCTGCGAAGGTACTCCCTTATGCGTGTAATGTACATCATAATCTTGGCCAATTTTTATTTATTTAGTATACCAAAAAAATGCGGCTTTTAACCACAAAATATTTGTGATGAATTAAAAATATAATGACATACTTCATTACTTTGTTCTCAATCACGGTTCACTGTGAAATAGATAATCCTGGGAATAAAAATGCATGTTCATATTACTGTTTTTCTGCTTAATGTGGAGTGGGGTAAGCAAATACATATTTAACAAGACATAAGCGTGCACTTATTTTATTATTTGGCTTGGGGTTTTGAATGGGACATTTGTGGTCGGAGGCAGACTGTAGAATTGGAATTGTGTCAACATGGTCTAACTGCGCGGGTTTTGCGAACTATCCGCACTTTGTCTTGATTATTCACTTTTACGCTAAGCTGTGAATTATACACATACGGCGTGACGCGAAGGTGCGGCGGAGGCGTCGCACGATCGCGCTAAAACCGTTTTCTTAACAAAACTGTTTTGTGCAAAATGTAGGTAGGTGACGCGTTGTGAATTATACTGCACCGCGCATTTATCTTATGCCGTCTGTGTATAATTCACAACTAAGGTTGACTACACACAACGCAAAACTCAGTTTTATGAGTGAAAATCGTGTTAAGTACATTTAATCAATACACCGGATTCTTAAAAAAAACATATGCTAGCAAGATTATTGCTTGTTGATAAGCTCAACCTGCAAGCATACTAAAACACATTGTGAGTTACATATCGCTCGATAATAATTATTAGGTACAGTCAGCCAGAAAGTGGTTTTATATATATTAATATTATTTTTCGACTCTATTTGTCAATTAATAGAGTTGAAAAGTGGTAAACAACTTTCGTGGCTGACTGTACTTCAATCAGCTTAGGGAGGCTTAAAAATAGTTAATTTTGGTAGAATATTGTAGATCACGGGTAAATTTAATACCTATTATTTTATTCGTAGTCTACGTATTCGTAACATTTTTGTTTGACGTACCTAGGTATGTTATTTTCTTATATTTTGAAATTCTAACATAGCTCGGAATGAGACTCTTCTCTGGAATACTTTGCATCTCACGTGGATTGTTTCATTTTACTCCTTAGTGTGTCTTGGCCTACAACACGATTGCTCGCCACTGATCTCGGTCCTGTGCAGTTTCTCGTCAGGTTTTAACTTGGAGCTCCTTAAAACATAACTCATAAAATAGAGCGAAAGTATAGAACTGTTAATATAACCTTCAAAATTATTTCTTAATACCAGCTACAAAATGGTGTTTCAGGTCTGCAACGGTGATCAGACAAACAGAATAATAGGAGGAGTACAAGAGCAAAATGCAAGTGATCCTAAATATCAAAAAATGGCTAATGAACTGGTACATTATTTTCTACATGTCAGAGACCAAGACACAAAAAATATTACAGTGACTAAAGTTACGACACAGGTGGTTTCAGGAATCATCACTAGAATACAACTTCGTTTATTTCTGGTTAGTGGTCAATCGACAACGTGTGATTTCAATGTGTGGGAACAAAAATGGAAGAATGCAAAATATATAACTCATAAATGTGATTCGCCGTTTCGTGAAAAATTGAGTTCCAGCAATAAACGTCGACCTGAAAAAGATCGAAACCCTACAAACCTGAAATACCTAGACTTAGCACAACTATCTATTGCGTCCTTATTTGAAACCCCTGGCCGTAAACCTTTTGAAAAAGAAGATGTAAAGAAAATATCTGTAAGCAGGGCAAAAGTAGAAATCAATTCTGAAATAAAAATTACTATTGAGATCAATGTGATTACAGTTAAGAATGATCATTTTAAATGTACTAGTAAGGTGGTGGAAGCTCCATGGACACCGGACAATAATTCAAAGATCATTGACATAAACTGCACGATAGCTAATGGTGAAACAGAAAATCTACCAGGCGGCTTAGAACCTCAAAATCCTAAGGATCCTAAGTATAAAGAATTAGCAATAGAATCTTTGAAAAACTTTGAAGAAACTGATGGCTTTAAAGAAATAAATGTAACTAATGTCACCACGCAAGTAGTTTCTGGAATTATCACTCGTATAGATTTCACTGTTATACCTATTAAAGGTGAATCATTTTCATGCCATTCAGAGATTATAGAGCAAATCGGGAATAATACGATTTTTAGCGTATCCTGCGATAAAAAAGATAGCTCACAGATGCCAGGTGGCCTATTACCTCAAAATCCTACAGATCCAAAGTATAAACAATTAGCAACAGAATCTTTTGAAAAGTATCAACAAATTAATGGCTTTATAAAAGTTAAAGAGCTCAAAGTGAATAAAGTAACCACTCAAGAAGTCTCTGGAGTTATCACTCGGATAGATTTTAATGTGATTCCTACGATAGGTAAATCATTCTCGTGCCATTCACGGATTATAGAGCAAGAATGGATTCATAATAAGATTTTTAGCGTATCCTGCGATAAAAAAGATAGCTCACAGATGCCAGGTGGCCTAGTACCCCAAAATCCTAACGATCCCAAGTATAAACAATTAGCAATGGACTCTTTCAAAAATTATCAACAAAGTAATGGTTTCATAAGATTTAAAGAGTTGAAAATAACTAAAGTAACTACCCAAGTCGTTTCTGGAGTTATCACTCGAATAGAGTTCACTGTGATTCCAATTCAAGGTCAAAAATTTGCATGCCGTTCACAAATCATAGAACAAAAGTGGGGTAATAATAAGACCATCGGTGTCACTTGTGATAGACAAAATAACCCACATATTCCCGGTGGCCTAGTACCCCAAAATCCTAAAAATCCAAAGTATAAACAATTAGCAACAGAATCTTTCGAAAAATATCAACAAACTAATGGCTTTACAGAAGTGAAAGAGCTCAAGGTGAATAAAGTAACAACGCAAGTAGTCTCTGTAGTTATCATTCGAATAAATTTCAATGTTATTCCTACGAGAGGTAAATCATTCTCATGCCATTCACGAATTATAGAGCAAGAATGGGTTCATAATAAGATCTTTAGCGTCACTTGTGACAAGGAAAAGAACCCAAAGATTCCCGGTGGCCTAGTAATCCAAAATCCTAACAATCCCAAGTATAAACAATTAGCAACGGAATCTTTCAGAAATTATCAACAAAATAATGGTTTCATAAGATTTAAAGAGCTGAAAATAACTAAAGTAACCACGCAGGTTGTTTCTGGCGTTATCACTCGAATAGAGTTTACTGTGATTCCAATTGAAGGGCAAAGATTTGCATGCCGTTCACAAATCACAGAACAAAAATGGGTTGATAATAAGATCATCAATGTTACCTGTGACAAGCAAAAGAACCCACATATTCCCGGTGGCCTAGTACCCCAAAATCCTAAAGATCCCAAGTATAAACAATTGGCAACAGAATCTTTAAAAAATTATCAACACACTAATGGCTTTATAAAAGTCAAAGAGCTCAAGGTGACTAAAGTAACTACACAGGTAGTTTCTGGAGTTATCACTCGAATAGACTTTAACGTGATTCCTTCGAGTGGTAAATCATTTTCATGTCATTCCCAGATTACAGAGAAATGGGGTCATAATAAGATCTTTAGAGTCACTTGCGACAAGGAAAAGAAACCAGAGATTCCCGGTGGGCTAGTACCTGAAAATCCTAACGATCCTAAATATAATCATTTGGCAACAAAATCATTTAGAAATTATCAACAAACTAATGGTTTCATTGGAGTTAAAGAGCTGAAAGTAACTAAAGTAACTACGCAAGTAGTATCTGGACTTATCACTACAATAGAGTTCATTGTCATTCCTATTAAAGGGCAACAATTTGCATGCCGTTCACAAATTACAGAACAAAACTGGGGTAGTAATAAGATCATCAGTGTCACCTGTGACAGGAAAAATAACCCCCAAGTTCCTGGTGGTCTAGTACCCCAAAATCCTAACGATCCTAAGTATAAACAATTAGCTACAAAATCTTTCAAACAATATCAAAAAACTTATCGAAATGTAAAAGTTAAAGACATCAAGGTGGCTAAAGTAACCACACAAATAGTTTCTGGAGTTATCACTCGAATTGAGTACGATGTAATTCCTATAGCAGGAAAATCACTATCATGTCACTCAGAGATCGTACAAGAAAATTGGGTTACCAGCATCACATGTTACACAAAAAAGTATCCACTGGTTCCTGGTGGTGAAGTATCTCAAAATCCTGACCATCATAGGTACAAAAATTTAGCAAAAGAATCTTTCAAAAAGTTCCAGGAAACTAATGGTGTTACTATAGTTAAACACATCATAGTAAACAAGGTTACCACTCAGGTTGTTGCGGGAATAATCACTCGAATTGATTTTACTGTGACTCCTATCAAAGGTCAACCATTCATATGCCATTCTGAAATATTTGAACAGAAATGGGTTCAAGGTAAAAATATAAAAGTGAACTGTGAGATATCTCGAAATCCTGACAATCCCAAGAACAAAGTTGGAAGTGAAGAGGAACAAAATCCTAACGACCCTAAGTACTACCAATTAGCGAAAGAATCATTTCAAGAATTTCAAAGATATTCTGATGGCCCTCCGTTTCAAGTAGAACGGTATAAAGTGACTAAAGTAACCACGCAACTGGTTCAAGGTCTACTCACGCGAGTTAATTTCAATGTAATTCTTATTAGTGGACAATTGTTTCAATGCCAATCAGAAATTATGGAAAAATCGTGGGAAGCATACAAAGGAATTATAGTTAAGTGTCATTCAGGATAGAAATAATTCGAGGCTCATTTGTCTCACCTCGTCGGAAATCTATCGATGGCATGGTAAATAAAATTATTGGCGTAGAATGTACATTGCAGTATACCTGCCTAGAAGAAAATATAGGAGATAAATGTACAATAATAACAATGTAGTTTTAATAGATAAAAGAATCAAAATCAATGAACTATCAATTATTGCCCCTATGCTAGCTTGTAGACGGTATTACCCTATAGACGGTTTAGTAACCTGTAAGCACACATTGGTGCGTATACAAATATGTCGTGCGTACATTAACAGTAAAATAATTTTCACCACACCAGCTCGTAAAGGTTTTCTATATTCTTCAAAATCGGACGAGAAAGTAGCATTTTATCCACAAGAGTGGCAAAGTACTTTGACGATAATTTCGAGTTTTTTTACAAGTGTTGGCTGTTATAATTGACTTAAGTACTTAATGATTTGAATGATAAATAATGAATAGCGATTATTTGGATTATGAATTGTAATGGTTTCTTACAGTTAATATTTTTTATCGCGATAGTGTGATGCTGATGAAAAATGTTGGGTTTCACTCGGTAGCAAAACTAGCACATGCCAATTTGAACGTACTCTGACATTAACATGATATCTAAATGATGTTTTTTACGGCGCGTCCATCTCGCGCCAATGCAAGTACGAGCGAAAGGCACGATAACTAAATGACATGATTTTCATATCAGTTTGATGTCCGTGTACCTACGTTCAAATTGGGCTGTAACTTAATCCAAAGCTCGTAACGCTCAAGATTGCACTTTTCGGACCACTCGCCCTCTCGGTCGCTCGTTGTTCAATTTTAGAATCGTCGCTTTCTCGGGTATCAATATTAGCACGAAGGGTTAAACGACAACTTTGTCCCCTTGTAAAACAAGTAACTACTATCTATAGAAAAAAGAACTGAGAATACAAGCCTATTGTTAAAGCAAATTTTGTAGTCAACTGAATTTACTGCCATATTTCGACACAGGACTAAAACTCTTAGAATGACATATGGTTGTTTGACCCATGTTCTTTCACTGATATAAAAAAATAAATAAATAAATATTATAGGACATTATTACACAAATTGACTAAGTCCCACAGTAAGCTCAATAAGGCTTGTGTTGAGGGTACTTAGACAACGATATATATAATATATAAATATTTATAAATACTTAAATACATAGAAAACACCCATGACTTAGGAACAAATATCCATGCTCATCACACGAATAAATGCCCTTACCAGGATTTGAACCCGGGACCATCAGCTTCGTAGGCAGGGTCACTACCCACTAGGCCAAACCGGTCGTCATGTGTTTAATATCAAACGGCGTCGCCTTGTACTCGAGTATAAGCCAAAGGTATAACGCCATCTATTCGAGCATACATTTTTCTTGATTTCTTGAGGCACGTTTTTTTCTTACTTATACGGAGTTATACACCGTGTTTTTATTGAATTCCATTACCTTTGGGGTATTTGTTATTACGTTTAAGGAAACTACATGGCATGGTTAATTTTCCAAAAAAAAATATATTTATTTATTGGTTATTTATAGGGTTCTGTACCCAAAGGGTCAAGCAGGACCCTATTACCGAGACTCCGCTGTCCGTCCGTCCGTCCGTCAGTCCCCAGGCTTTATCTCATGATCCGTGATAGTTAGCCAGTTGAAATTTCTGCAGATTATGTATTTCTGTTGCCGCTATAACAACAAATACTAAAAACAGAATAAAATAAATATTTCTTTCCAATCTCGAGGTTCTCATCCAATCACCGAATTTAAGCAACGTCGGGCGGGGTCAGTACTTGGATGGGTGACCGTTTTTATAGTAATGGTACGGAACCCTTCCTGTGCGAGTCTGACACGCACTTGGCCGGTTTTTTTTATAGTAATTAAATGTTGCATATAGCGTTGTTGTTACACGGGTATTACATTTAACTCAGCCAAACAATTGAAAGCTGTCACATATCAATGTAATTTCGGACATCGATCATCCGAGATAGTAGTCATGTTTAGTCTCAAATGTATTAACTCGTACTAAACAATAATCAATATGTAAATAGGCCCTAAGGCCACGCTCGTAAGGGTCTTATCAGATAAAAAAAAAATTATTATCTCCGAAATGGAGTTAATTAGAATACCGTTGTCTTTCAGAAAGTTACTTAATTTAAGCTCAGGAATGCACCCTTCAAATTAACTGAAAAAAATACGGTGTATACTTATATCTTTGTCTATAGGAAACGACTATTGATGTATGCGTATAAAATAGTCGTTAGGTGTGTAAAGATGATGTTGATGTGTAACCTCGATCCGCAGTCGTCGTCCCAGTTCCCGAGGCCGCGGCCGGGACACTGTCTAGGAACGCTTTGTGTACCCTACTATATCTACATCTACACCTTACCTATAGGTAGTGGGTACAGTTAGCTCTTAATACATAGGGACAGCCAAGATGGCCAAATATATCCGTAAACATCCTTATTTCTATGGTAACAAAAATATGGTATGTCTCGGATTTATTTTATTTCTTTATTTCCGAAGTTTTTACGCAGGTTACATTGTAGTACAGAATAAATAAAAGTACTACCTCTCTGTACGGTAGGAAACTTCCTAGAAAACCGAAGTTTGACAGCGATTCAGGGACAAATCATGTTATCCCTTTCTAATGTATGGCACTAACCCTTTCGGCTATTTATGGTTGTCAAAATTCAACTGTAAGGATCAATCATCTGCGGATTAACCTTTTGACCACTAAAGACGTCAACTGATGCGTGCGGCTTCATCCTAATATCACCTTTCGTGCATTTTGATAGGGTTCAAGATGACGCGCCGCGCAGGATCGGCGTGGCGTTTAAAATGTGAAGTGTCAATGGCAAATGCAAGTTTACTATACGGGCGACAAAGTGGCAGACCCTTCAACGGGCACGCTCCCTATTCGTTGATTTTATCGATGACTTCACACTTTCCTCGACTTTGTTTTATACGGCGTGTATTTTTGATACGACCGCATAATCAAAGGGCAGAACAGTTAGTTTAGGCTTAATTAACACACTTTTGTGACCATGATGTACGAAATACGTTGCGCTCGAAAAATAATCTGAAATTAATTATGCTCTGGTAGTGAAGTGAATGAAAAAAAAATCTTGTGGAATTGTTTTATAGCACTAAAACCTACGTCTTGTCTAAGTTTGCGGTTATATCCAAAGTACACACTATATATTCGAATATATACCTAACTTTAATGAAAAAACCTAAGTTTGCCTGTTCTTCGGAGAGTCCGAGTTATTGTCCGCGAATCTGACCTTGACCTTGACTTTGGAGCTTCTGGGACATGGGCTCCGGGCGCTATAAGGACGATCCTCGAGACCACCATTGAAACCCTGCGATGCCCCGGAGACGGTGCAGATGTCTATAGAAACAATTTTTTTACATGTTTTGAACGTTCAGATTTTGCGGTCAGATGTGTTGAAAAGGCTCATATGAAGAGAGGTCATATAGAGCCAACAACATGGGAGACTCTAGCTGGTGACCATCCACAGTGGAGGCATATTGTGCAGACGCAGGTGCGTGAATTCGAAGTCAGGCGACGCATAGAACCCGACGCTAAGCGTGACGAGCTAAAGGCCAGACCACCTATGGCCATGACATATAGTTATGTCGGAGGGGTGCTGACCTGCAGCGAGTGTAGCCGCACATTCGCTGCTAAGATTGGCTACGTCAGTAACCTGAGAGCGCACCAGCGACACTCAGCGGTAGAAAGCAGCCGCTGTGCCCGAAAACAACGGCCAGGTGTCGATGATAATGAGTCTATAGATACAGCAACAATACTGTCTTTACCATAAGGGCACACGGGGCCCGTCCCCAAGGCCCCCATCCTCAGGGGGCACCGAAGCAGAGACAGTAACAGTATTACAGTACCTACATATATTTGATTACCCCTAATTAATAGAAGATGATAGTAGATTGTTAGTTTAATTCGCCCCAGCTTAGTTTATTTATTTATATGACTATATTGAATTCTCAAGCTATTAAATAAATAATAAATAGAACATAAGTACCTTTAATCGCCACCTTCAGCGCACGTTTCACATTCAACAACTCCTTCTTCAGTTTGTCAACCAAACTCTGCTTGGATTCCAATAAAACATGCAATTTCTCATTTTCCAAACGCAAGTCGAGCGTCGTTGCTATTCCTTCAGATTCCCGTTTCTGTGCCACGTCTAATTGCTTCTTTAACTCGCCTGTTACAGCTTCGAACGTTCTTCTAGACGATTCGAGATCGACACCAGCTTTTTCCAAATCGTTTTTCAATTTTTTGTTCTCATTTTGGAGTTTTTTAATCGTAATGCCACGTGACAAGCAAAGTTTATCAACGTTGTACGTTGTTGATGAGTCTTTGACTTCCACGTCTATTGTATCGAAATTTCTAAATTCTACATTTTCGTAGGAGTTGCCGTTTTGGTTATTGTTCCCTTTCCCTTGTTTATTAAGTGCATAGGATTCCAGCTCAGATGGCTGTAAGTTGTGTTCTAAATTATTGGCCATGCCTATAATTTATTCGGGGTAAAGATATGTAGTAGTTGCTATTTGTATTTATTTACAAGAGCTGTAGGTAAAGGTAAACACATTTCTCCAAAATACTGTAAAAGTCTAAAAATATTTCGACTATATTATGACAGGTATTGTCGCTTTAACACGTCACATCCACTTTGAGGTTAAATAATATAAGAAGTTTTAATATTTTTCCCAAAGAGAAAATTACTGGCTTTTAGAAAAAGACTAGTAAGTACTAGTAAGACCAGGGGCCTATTTCTCGTACTTTACAAGTCTTGTAATACAAGTGTGTATCTATGGTAACGCTTGTATTTCAATATTTTTTACAAGTTTCCGTTTCACGTAAATGTATAATTGTTACAAGAGCGGGGATAAAAGAGTATTCACAAGTGTTGTTGTTTCACAGGTTAACAAACACTAGTAGATATTATATACTAAAATAGTAATTTCGTTTCTCAAAAACTGTACTTTATACTTGTAGCTTGTGAAGTTGTGACTTATCACGAAATAATGCGCTTATGAACGTCAAATAAAGCTATGCCGGCTCTAACCCTACAACCTCGAAACCGAGAATATTTTTTACGTCCCTCCTAAACTGTAAGAGGCTATCCCGTCTCGATATGGGACTGGCAAGAAACTCGGCACTAATATCTAAGCTCCTTTCGAGTTTTCGCAAAAATAATCCTTCTTAGTAAAAATACAAAATTTTCGTATCATCCACATGACGCGCAGATTTGTTAAATCTAACCTTTAATAACATGACAATACGTGTCAAGGCAAACGTCTTCGTGAATGACACGATATACAGGGATTAATCAGTGTTAAACTATGACATATGTCTTAGTAGTATTTCAACAAACAACCTTCGGTGATGCCGGGGCCACACTAACGGGAAACGCCTTTAATTATCGCGATAACGGACACTTTTCATACGGCCACACTGGGATTATCGCGATAATGGACACTTCATACGGCCACATTAGGATTATCGCGATAATGGACACTTCATACCGCCACACTGGGATTATCGCGATAATGGACACTTCATACCGCCACACTGGGATTATCGCGATAATGGACCCTTCATACGGCCACACTGGGATTATCGCGATAATAGATACTTCGTACGGCCACACTGGGATTATCGCGATAATGGACACTTCATACCGCCTCACTGGGATAATCGCGATAATGGACACTTCATACCGCCATACTGGGATTATCGCGATAATCAACGGCGTTTCCAGTTAGTGTGGCCCCGGTATAAGAATGCCAAATCCTTGATCCGTGCTAGATTTTTGATTGACTAGTAGTTACCTACCTAGCAACAAAACATATAATAAGGTATTAATTAATTTGATTTAAATCGCGCACGTATCGGATTAGGCATTCTCAACGACGCAATGGTACATTTAATTAACATGTAGGTATATCAAGAGGCGTTGTATACGTGGCAACCACGACTATGATTAGTTAACCGCAAGAATATTATTCAAGTCAGTACTGGAGTCGTAGATGCCCATACTACAAATTCACTTTCCTACAAAATAATAGTATTGTTTGTTTAATTCATAAGTTTACAGCTTACGCTAACGCACTAAGAATTTAAATTTAAAACTAACAAAGAAAAAATTATACCTAAAAATAGTAAAAACTATGTTCAGTAGCATGGATCTTCAATAAATTTAAATTTCTGTAGACTTATAAACACAAATATTTACAGAAACAAAAAAGATTTTTCATGAAGCTGTTGCTACTTCATCTCTATCGTCCAGAGAAGTGATCGTTTTCTTCGAGTATACCTCTTGCGTCGAATGATGGTCCCTATGATGGATTAATTTTTACCTATATGGAGTAGAATTTTCCGACGTTTAGTACATTTAAAAATAATAATAAAAAGACACTATAACGCTCTCATAGGGACTATCATTCGACGCGAGTTATAAAATGTGTTTGGCCCGGATAGGACGTCAAAAAATATGAAATTAAATTTTGAACCCTAAACCGGTGCAAGCACCGTGCACCAGTTAGCAACGGCAAGTGCAGGGCGGCGTCGGGCGTTCACCGGGCCGTCCGGGAACCGGGTCACCGGGTGACCGGGCCGCGCCCTCAGCCCTACTTCCACCAGATCGAACTCAAATTCATTTCAATCAAGTGATAGGGTGATAAAATCGGTGGGAAGTTTGTTTGGACATATTATTTTTGATAATTATTTTAATGTGATCTATAAAAATGTAAATCAGCGAATGAAATAATAACTTAGCGACTAAGCCAAGCGAGACACTTTTTTAACAAAAAAATCAGTTAGTAAGCACATTTATGTAATTTATGTATGTATCTATAATAATATTAAGTTTTTCTTTCATGCAATAAAGTTTAAATAAATAAATAAAACGTGTATAAATACATATAAAGGTAATAACTAAGAAATGAATCCCTCGCGCTACCTCGTTAAAACATTCTTGAATATTAAAGATTATAACTAGGTTCAATTATAATGTTGATAAATTGAAATGAACAGTTTTTTTACGTAGATGTTAGAACGAGTCATTCACGAAGACGCATGCCTTGACATGTTATTAAAGGTTATATTTGACAAATTTATGCGTCACCGTGGAAGACACGAACTATAGTATAGGCGTGGACAGAGCTTAGTTTTTGTTGTCAATTTCTTTATATTTCTAAAAGATTCAAGACTCCGATTAGTTTTGATTAAGTGTTAGGGTAATTAAATTAAATTAAATTAAAAATATTTATTTCGGACTCTGGTTCCATAATAAAATCATTTAGGAAGTTTCTTGTGTAATTTTTGAGAGTGACTTGGACATGTAAGTCAGTTAATAAGTATTTCTTGGCTACGCTCCCGCTTCCACGTCTACGCACAGATCTACGATGCTTACTCTTGTTATAATTTATATCTGTGTTTCCACGAGATTCAACACTCGAGTTCATTTTAATATGTGATTGGGTAGTAATATTGTCGCCAAGTTTCTTGGTTAGGTACAGTCGAGAAAATTGATTGTTTAGCAATTTGGGGTTCAAGTAAATTCGGTAGTACATACTTATACTAAGAGTTGTCCAATGTAAAGTAAACCGTAAACTGCTAAGGAATCAATTTCCTCGACCGTATACCCCAATCAATTAGATTTAGGTTAGGAACGAAATAGACGAACGATAAATTAGACTAATTTATTAAGAAAGAGCCTAGTAACAGAATTTGACAAAAGAAGACAATGACAGATACCTGCCGAACAAGAGTAAAGGACGAGTGGCTAATACAGAATGATACAGAATGAGAAATAAAGGAAAAACGAATATCATTGTGAGAGAGAGCGAAACTCTGGTGCCGATGACAGACGTATGACGTCAAGCTAAATACAGAGTGTTGTTATTGTTATCTAGATTATACTTAATCAAATAACAACTTATTAGCCTCTTTAGTTTACTGATATTGAAACTTGAGAGTTTTTATACGTACTGGCCATGTATAAAAACATAACTAACTGTCTTTGTCATGTTAAAACAAGATTGTTGGAAATTACAACCAATTTCTGTTTACTTATTTTTATTAGTAAAAGTACCTGGGCGACCGAGCTTTGCTCGGTTATAACTATTTATTGTAATATGGTGGTGTATAGGTGATAATCTTAACTACATTTTTTTTACTAAATTAAACTTGTCTAAAACAATAAAAATTAAAAAAAAAAATATAAACTTGAACATATATAAAAAAAAAGTTAGTCACCGGGCGAGATTCGAACCCGTAACACCCGTTTAGCAGTCCGCGTCTTAACCCGCTGGACCAGACGGACAGTGGCCGGCAACACGAAATTAGCGACCATATTCTGCGTCGAAAGAAAAACGCATGAAAACTCGAAAACACGCGTTTTCCCAAACATAAGACTAATCTAGATCGATTGTTTACCCCCAAAAACCCCCATATACCAAATTTCAGCAAAATCGTTCGAGCCGTTTCCGAGATCCCGGAAATATATAATATATATACAAGAATTGCTCGTTTAAAGGTATAAGATATAACCGAAATATTGTTTGACGTCGCAATGGAGTCTATGCAGCCGTATGCGTTATTCCCATCAAAATAAATTGATTTAAATGAAGAATGGTTGACCGTCAACAACATTTGCTCCAGGTGTGGTTAAAGGAATTATGAGTCATTACCCAATAAAAAATATTACTCCTATGGTTTTAATGTTTACATAATTTTTTGTGTAAATTACCAAGCATTTTTATAAATAAACAATTATTGATATATTATCATTATTAAGAATTATTGGCGTAAGTTGTTACAATGTTAATACTATGTAAAAATACCTATGTAAATTGTATATCTACGGCTGTTGTTGTCCTGAATACCAATAAAGACACAGTAACTAAGGAACCCTATACTTACTGAGCATGGCCCGACATGCCTTGGCCGATTTTTTAATAACACGACGGTGGCAAACAAGCGCACATCTTTCTGATGGTAAGCAGTTGCCATAGCCATGCCGTAGTCACACATGCGCGTTGCTTATGATGCTTATAACTTACAAATGTCTGAAAACCGAATGACCCAAGGCCATGTAAATGTTTACGCCATTTTTGTATTTAAGGTAGTAGTGATTAGAGGTATATTCGCTTGTAAAACAATGGATGTGGGTCAGTCTGGCTCTCAGATACAATTTATCGCGGACTGTAACACAAACACAGGTCAATCATGTGTCGATTTGGCATAGTGCCAGGGGTTAGAATTACAACTGCTTACCGAACGTACGAGTAGGAGAGTCTATAGATGTGCCCAGACCCTGTTTTACCACGTTGACAATAATTTTCGCCTGGCATTGACAATTCATCTATTGCTAGCATATACGGCTAGCATCAGTTTGACACTGACATATTCGCTAGCGTGTGCGTAACTTATTTTCTATGCATCTCGCTCGTACTCGTATATTATTGCGAGCGAGATGTATAGAAAGTAAGTTACGTAGACGTTAGGGAATTTGTCAGTTTGACACTACTAAGGCAGTCGTGGTAAGACTACTACTTAGTCTAAAAAGTAAATACATATTAGTTATTTGGTGCATGACTGTGGCGCCGCTCTAGTGGGTGTGGGACATATTGCTTATTTGACAGTTGGCAGCTCCCAAATAGTATGAAAATGCCGTCCCACGAAAGTTTATATTTTCATCACACGCGATGGCGTCGCTTGTATTTCCTCTACCACCAACTTCAACATAGCCAATTGACTCTATGTACTATCGTTACTTATTGGCTCAGAAATACCTATACAAGAAATAGTCGGTTTAAATTGTCAAGTTGGTGAAACAGGCGACAGGTCTAGATGGGTCTAGCGAATACGCCGCTTGCGCGCCATTTGCGAATTCCTCGAGTAGTGCGCGCTCGCTGCACTCAAGTATTTCTACTACCTTTGGCGTGAATGCGCATTCGCGGCGCGTTCGCTAGATCTGTACGCATGTTATCGTTTGGGCTACTGATGTGCTGTCGAAAAGGGAAAGTATCCGAAATTGTAAGATTCACACGGAAAAAATCGCAAATTTCTCATATTTTTGTATATGACTCGAAATTTTTCATTTTAAAAATGAAAGTTTATTATGATTCCTATAAAACTTTCCTGAAATTTCTGAGAAGTATTCCAACTTTTTGTAAACTCTCCGCAACTTGCACGTCTGTAGTTCAGGCGAACCTGTGTAGCAAATGTGATTTACCAACACTATCGCCTCTAAACTCCGCTTTAATTCTATTAGCAAATAATCGTACATTATCCAAAGAGTAAGTAGATATCTATTAATTCTCTCTGTGTCACGAAACATGTTATTGCTAGCTATCACGCTGCAAGCAATAAGAATATGCAACCTGTCCACGAGTTCAATAAAACGGATATTTTGGGAATAGACGTTTGGAAAATTTTGAATCTTATTCCCTTCACGTACGTCTCTAAACGCAACTAGCTTTGTTTACGAAATTGATCTCTATTGTTTAAGGCTTTCGCAATGGTAGGTCGGTTGAGTACCTAATCCTTTTATTTTCATCACTGGCAGGGCCGTCGTGACCCAGACGGAAGAAACACCCTTATTTTTGTACTGGATTGATATAAGATTACACTTCATATAATAATTAGATATATTAGGCGTCTATGCTCATTGATTATTACTTATCGCTTATCGCTGTGATACAAGAAAATATTCCGTTTACATTCAAAAATTTAAATTAAAATAAATGTGGAATCTTACTACTGATAGGATCCAGAATTCGAAGAGATTTCTTACAAAGCTTGTGTGTCCTCCATCGTTTTGTTTCTCCATCTCCATCCAAAAAACCATTTTGTAACAATTGTAATTGTATTCACTTTTAATGCTTTAAACAGTTCCTTATGAGCCTATCGAACAAAACAGGAAATTTTACTGCTCCGAAAACTTTTTGAGTAGCTAAAATTTAGTGACTGTTCGTTTATTTTTATCGTTTTTTCAATACTTAGAAATGTTCAAACAGTTAACCTTACTGTTTTGTATTTTACTGTTTTTCAACCATTTGTTGATATTGTATAAAGCAGTTAATCTTAATGAAAATCACTTTAATGTGTGCTCGATATATACACCGTGGGCCAATTAAACCCGACAGATTTCAAAGGTGTATTCTTGACCGCATTTAGAGACTAAAATGTCATACAATGTTTTCTGAAATCGGTCTTGTTTTAGAGTTAATGACAATTTCTGTGAAAATTTGTTTCTTTTATAACTTAGTCAAAAACGCCTTTTTAGCTGTGACGCTGCCACTATGTGACTTGGTTTAGACATACCTACTGACAGATATTAAAGTTATAAAGTAAACTCGCAATTTTCGTCTGTAAATAAAAAAAAAACTTTACTTATTCGTTGTAATGATTTTTTTTCACCAAGGTGTAAGAATAAATAACGTGTCGTGTGCAGAAAACGCAAAAGGAAATATTTTTCGAAAAAATAAATTTTTTTTTGGCGAATTTGGCCAAAACTCATAACATTATTTGCTCCTTATAACCTCAGGAATGCGTGGATAAAATCTGTCGGGTTTAATTGGCCCACGGTGTATATATATATATATATATATATATTAGTGTGATACGTCAGTTTTTAGGCTTCCGTACCTACCAAAAAGGTACAAAAGGAACCCTTATGGTGCGAATCTGTCCGTCCGTCCGTCCGTCCGTCTGTCACAACGCTAAATATCTCGAGAACCACTCAAGCGATATGAAATTTATCGATTTTAAATTTGTAACAGTTATGAACAACGCTAACCCAGACACATTGAAAGTATTATTTTATTTTTTATTGTCTAATTGGCCTCTTTTATAAATTATCGATCTCACAAGTTCCGAGCTACTTCGTCTCGAGAGCTACCCACAACTGCCCGCGTAGCCAACATGCCAATCGTTAATGCTCCGTAGCTAACGAAATGTAACTGTCCCTGTCGCATTAATATGGAACAGTGATAGAGAGAAGGACTACGCTACGGAGCGTTAACGATTGGCATGTTGGCTATGCGGGCTGATTAGATTAGGCAATTTCTAGTGCATAAAATTCGTAGAACATAATTTAAGTAAAGCGCTCTTTACACCCGCAAACACGTCTTATTTTCCAACCTCTTACTTACCATCCCTTTTTATTGGAATTTAGACTTTATCAGCAACGTTTAAGGTTGGTTTTACAATAATGTAGCGGTGTTAGGAGTTTTAAATACTTTTGACGCTGACATTTAAATTTGAAGTAGTGGCCTAGATAACGATGATGGTTGACCTGTGGAATGTATTTGAGATTTGTGACATAGTTACGGAAGGTCTTTCTTCGTTTCTCTTTTACAATATCAACGACGAGGAAAGTGGTCTGCAGCGAACCACGTTCGGCGTGTTGCTTCTCTGTCACTCTTGTAAATTCGTACGTAAGTGTGACAGGGAGGCATCACGTCGAACGTGGTTTATGTTAGGCTCTCTGCAGTCGTAGCCAATGAATAAAGATGACGGTGCAAGTAAATTACAACCTTATCTTCGTTCGTGTAAGGGCTCATTTTTATTTTGTTGGCGAATTTTTTTTTCATAAGTTTTAGATAAAATTTGATGAACAGGTAGATAGAGTTCCCTATTCTGTACGGGATTAGTGCAATTTTCCGAGGGCCTAACGTATTGGAACGGGGCGTAATGTTATTTTATTGTTAATTTAATTATTATTAGTTTTTCTCGATGTTTACAATGATTTTAATTTTATGTATTTCTGACATAAGTACCTATTGTATATATGAATGTAAATTATGACAATGTATGATCAGTGCAAATAAAGAATATGAATATTGGATTCTTCAAAAAAGGAGTGTACAGGTTTTTAAAGGGTCAGTAACGGGCATGTAATATCTCTGGCGTTGCAGGCGTCCATAGGCTAAGGGGACTTCTTACCGCCAGGCGGACCGTATGCTTGTTTGCCACCGACATGGTATAAAAAAATGTTCTATAAAAACCAGTGAGTTTCAAAAAAAAATTATTTTCTCTAAATCCAATTACAATCAAATTGAGTGGGACATTCCCGGGCAGTGAAGATGTTCTCCTTTGGCAACGACTCGAACACGTGGGAAACGGAAGCCCTTACAAGAGCGGAATGGCGTAACCTTTTATACATGATGGCATAGCGAAGCAAGACGAAGTCTGGCTCGATGATTTAACCCTTTTCCAGGCCGCACCAATCTTAAAGTTTTCTCAAAAAATATCGGAATGCTAAAGTTGAAATTCTAATGGCGCGTATGTGGTCGATAACTCGTACTATGCCTGGAAAAGGGTTAAAGCAGAAAAGAGTTGGGACTTCACAGGAACCATCAACAGATTCGCGTTTTACCGGCGATCCTTATGGCAGGAAGTGCCGTGCTGCGTTTGGAATTTACAGCCACTGGAAAAGATGTGCCGCACCTCCGATTTCCGACGGCGCACGGACCTCTTCTTGTTAATAAACTGTCGCTGCAACAATCATCTGTCAAGAATGTCAAGATGCTGTGGCCAATGATGATTTTAAGATGTGAGCGTACCTAACTTCGATTTTATGGTGGCAGCCAGAGCAATAACCTCGATAATCGAGTTTGTCTATTGCGGGCACTTTTCTCTGTCACTCCTGATTACGTCTTAGTGAGAGTAAAAGAGAAAAATCCCCGTAATTTGCGATTTTCTGCCTTTGCGGTAAGTCCTCAGGTTCGTGTGATGCTTAAAGCCGTCACGTACGTCACCTGCGATTGGCGTTAAGAACGTTGCGGCATTTGATCCGTCGATTGAATTCGTTGCACCTAATTAGCCGACACAATTATCAAAAATCTGTGGAACTTGTTACATAATATATTATGCGGTTTGGTTCAACGTAAATTTTGCTTCGAATACCTACATTCTCTTTATTTGTCCACTAAAATTACAATTGAGATTACAGTAGACCCTCGCTAATCCCGACAGTCAACTAAACTATGTTAAAATCCGAAAATATCCAATAATATATTTGTGTTAATCCGTTTTTAAAGCAGCCGCCGTTCAATAGATTTGATTGAAAACTAAACTATCTAATATTAATATAGAGTTTTGTGTGTGTTTGAATCGGATCAGTTAGCGAGAGTGCAAATACGCGCCCACGCCCCGGCTCAGACGAATGCGGTCAACTTTACTTTTACGAGGACCTAGGATCGCTGGATTTGAACAAAATACTTACCTCTTTTTTCAACATATATTAAAAAGCCAAAAGCCTCTGATACTCGTAGAGTAGTTCTAAGTTAAGTCTGCATATAGTTTGGCAAGCCAAGCCGTCAGTAGAAAAAGGCGGTAAATTAAAAAAAGCGGCCAAGTGCGAGTCGTACTCGCCCATCAAGGAACACTTACCATTTATGACGTATTAAAAAAAAACTACTTACTAGATCTCTTTCAACCAATTTTCGGTGCAAGTTTGCATGGTAATGTACATCATATATTTTTTTTAGTTTTATCATTCTGTTATTTTAGAAGTTCCAGGGGGGGGGGGGGGGGGGGGGGGGGGGGGGGGGGGGGGGCACACATTTTATCACTTTGGAAGTGTCTCTCGAGCAAACTATTCAGTTTAGAAAAAAATGATATTAGAAACCTCAATATCATTTTTGAAGACCTATATAGATACCCCACACGTATGGGTATGATGAAAAAAAAAATGTGTTTCAGTTCTAACCCATACATCATATATTTTTTTCAGTTTTATCATTCTCTTATTTTAGAAGTTACAGGGGGGGGGGGGGCACTTCCCATAAAAATTGATTCTTGAGGAAGATTTAGGTGTATAATTTGAAACAGTTTTATTCGTGCGAAGCTGGGGCGTGTCGCTAGTAAGTTTGTATAAGTACTTACTTAAATCAAGTGTGACTGTTTAACTGTTTATTGGAGGCCTACCGCGGAAACCGAAATTCACGAATTGCGGGGATCTTTCTCTTTTACTCCAATTAAGGCGTAATACTATATACTATACTATTACTCTGGGGGCAGAACATTGCAGTAATACTCCCTATTACGGTGGGTTCCAGAGTGCAGCACTAGCGAGTATCTTAAACCATAGAGTAACTTATACATACTGTGTATATTGTTTTAAACTGCATTTTGATAATCAAGGCGGCTTATTTATAAAGGAACTACTGGGAAATGCGAAAATTTAAATATAGTTATCTGCCTCTTTATCGCTCAATTATGCAAGAGTGATAGAGAGGTTTAATAACGAAATTTCGATTTTCTTGTTTCACGGTAGACTGTGGTAGTGGCGCCCCCTACGCAGAGTTTCGCATTATATTTCCTATTAGAGAGACAGAAAAAAATGCCCGCAATTTGCAAACTTCGATTTACGCGGGTTATGAACGATCCAGTACAAAAATATGTTTCCAATGTTGTATAGCTTCGTCGAACTCACCAACTAGGCATCACCCATGTAAGCCGCATCTGTGCAAACTGAACTTAGTATTCGTACGACCGATGAATACGTCGACATACGGCAGCCATCATGTTGCAATATCTGACTTCGTGACCTGTATCATGGATCATGGAATAGATTATACGAAATTAAAGACGGTACCGTCTCTCTCTCTGTCCGACATATCCGTCCACACCTGGCGAATGCGCGGCCAATGCGCTTGACAGAAGGGGTGAGATAATTTCTATGATTTAGGTATACATGGTGTAACACGAGGAATCCCAAAGATTTTAACCACGCACTTCTGAGGCCAAAAGAAGGAAAAAATGTTATGTATGAGTTTAAGTAAATCTCGTAAAAAAATTTTTTTTTCAAGCTTTTGAATTTGTACATAGAAAGTTAATTTTATTGTAAAACTGGCACTGAAAATGAATTTTTACGTTTTTTTTGTAAAACCTAGTTTTTTCAAAGGTTACTTGTCACTTTTTGATATGTATCAATAAGAATATTTAAACTACGCCCCATAATGGCATCATCGCCATCGATAAGGCGTTTTCCACTAAGTTACAATAAGTAGTTTTTTTTTTAAATTGGTATTTTCGATTTTGTAGCGCGTCAGGTATGTTCGCGGAGGCGCGCACTGATTGCTTTGGTGCAATAATACGCAAAAGGACTGCCTCCCTGATGCGTCGCGTGCGGGACAGTTCCAACAGCCTCTTGCGCCTAGTGTTGGAATCGCCTGCTTGCGCCTTCTGGAAACACTGGGAGGGAGTACATATGGGATCCAGAGGCTTGGTGTATAATTTATTATGAGCTAGTATAGTAGTTGACTAACATAGGATTAAGGGAATGTATACTAACACTATGGACATGGTCCGAAATAAAAAATAAATTGAATTGAATTAACTCTGAAACTAGGCGAAATTCAGAAAACAATATATGACATTTTAGTCTCTAAATGTGATGAGGAATACACTGTTAAAATCTTTCGGTGTCCTCATGTTACACCGTGTATATTTAACTATTTAGGCACTATAAAAAAAACTTCAGAGCTTTTGAGTGGTCAAATACGAACTGGTTTATTCATCAAGCTGTAAGTGAACCTGTTTCTTTACATTAAGGGGTCGTGACGTCACACAACCACAGGGCGGCTAACACGCTCATTTGGAAAAGGCTAGCTATAGATAGTGCTTGAGTTACGTTACGTATTATCTGATCCTACTGGATCAGAGGGCCTACCGAGAAAATCGTTACTCTTTCATTTTCAAACTAAAAAGAGACAAATAGACGAACAAACGAAAAAATGCCGCCTCAGCGAAGTTGGTGCGCAAGATGTGTTACTCACGTAGCTCTTTAATTAGGTAAATTTTTAGGGTTCCGTACCAAAAAGGTACAAAAGGAACCCTTATGGTGCAACTGTCCGTCCTTCCGTCTGTCACAACGCTAAATATCGACACTTAAGCTATCGATTTGAAATTTGGAACAGTTATGAACTATGCTAACCCAGACACATTGAAAGTATTTTATTTTTTTATTAACTATGGCAAATGCCCAATATGAAGAGGGTGCAAAATTTCAAAGTCTAGTGACTAGGTCAAGTGGGGTTTCATTTGATAGAGCTCAAATTGTACATTCCAAAACATTTTTTTATTCTTTTTTCATAGTGAAAAAAAATTGACTTATGAAGGAAAATGTGAAAAAAATACCAAGTTTGTATGGAACCCTCGGTGCGCGAGGCAAACGAACTCGCACTTGACCGGTTTTTTATTTACCCTTACTGAACGTATAAATAACCAACATTTGATATTGATTACAGTCACAAACAAACATTTAAAATTACCTACATTACTATTGTAATCACGATTTTAATACTTCACAATTACATAACAGTGGTATATGATATGTCAAAGTTATTCGATATTTAATTAAATATATAGCAACTTTTATTTGCTTTCGCACGATTTAACGTCAAATCAAACCAAAATCGCCTTCGTCAGCCCGGGCTACGTCATACAATATGAGTAAACATAATGAGTAAAAATAAATATGTTACTCGTAAACGCGTTTACTACAGTCCCGTGCTAAAATTTTCTTAACTAAAAATTATACTAATTGCCACAGCACATTAAAACACTTTTACATCTCCTAATTATCACCAAAATTCAAATGCTGTTCGGTCGTATTAAATCCAGACAAACACAAATCACGTTCTATTGTTAACGAGACCATTTCAATACTCTGGCAATTAGTAATTCTCGTAAACAAGTCGTGCTCAGCCTGGCGACCCTTTCCTCATTGTCCTGTGGTGTAATTTCAATCGCCCAACTACAATAGGCGAGTTTAAGGCGTAGGTAAACCAGTATAAAATAAAGGTACAATGATTAATTGATGTCATGTTCTCTGGCCCACATTGCGCTGTAGTATTTTTATTACTTGAAGATTTGGTATGTACAAGGTGCCCGTGAGCATTGCGAGAGATTTTAATGGTGCATTCCTGATGGCAACAGAAACAAAAAATGTTATAGGACTTTTTGTGAAATTCGACAAAAAAAAAATGTTTTTTTTTTTTCCCCTGTTTTAGAACACTCCTGTACATAAAACGTAATTTTTATTGATAAACATATAACCTAAAATTAACTAAAAAGTTTTTTTTTATTTGGGGGTAGCCTCTCGAATACATTTTTTTAATTTTTCGATGTCAATCAATAGGTATGTCCAGACTAGACCTCAAAGTGGTAATACCGCAGTCAAAAATGTGTTTTGTACCGTCTTATGGCGAAAGAATGATTTTGAAACACATTTAATTATCTCTGAAACTAGGCCTAATCCAGAAAATTTTATTAGTTTCTAAATATTACCAGGAATGCTTAGTTATAATGTCTCGCAATGCTCACGGGCACCTTGTATATAACAATTTAAACTGTCGCGTTTTGTACACATATTTATTGGGACGGGTCTACCTCAATATAATTTCTTTATTTTTACCTTAAATCCGACGTTTCAGCACGTTAATTTCAACTGGGTTGCACCAGCTGAGGTCGCGGAAACTGACGTCCCAGCAAAATGTTAACGAAGATATAGAGCCATCCCACACTAGCGTCTTTTGAGCGTCGGCTTCTAGTCAGCGCTATGGAAAACGGCATTGCTACGCAGTTGCGTCAACGTTGTGCGTCGAGTACGAAGAGGCAGACGCTTGAGAGACGGTAGTGGGGGTGGTTTCCTTATTGTCCGAAATAACAGATTTTTTGATATGTAACTAACATTAATACTCGTACTATAGAAATTCGTTTATACAAAAGTTACTATTTATTAGCTACGGTACGACGCAGAACACTCATGATATCCGCACACTGGTCCGAAGATAGATGGGAATCTATCTTCAACATTTGAATCACTGGTCCCCAAGTTGACACTTATTTATACTATTATATTATAGTATGGACGATGTGACAGTGATCGATTTTTGTAATTAACAAAAGTGCTTTAATATTTGTGCAGTAATTAATGCAGACGCAACTGAAAATAGCATTGGCACTATCATACGGAATTAGTATGGTAGAATGCTTCAACTAGTTAAACAGACCGTCCATACAGTTGCTCCACATTAACGAATAATCCCCTTATTCATAAACGTGTACTAAAGTTACGTTTTAGTACACGTTTATGAATAAGGGGGTAAGTGTGCAGCATTTTATTGATATGTTAGTACTTGCTGCGCATCCCGCTCTTACCAATACAACGCGATGCGCCTACGAGTGATGTCAAAATGCGATCAAATTGAGATTAATTTTTAAGTTCAAATTGGAGTAATGTACAATAATGTACAAACTTGGATAATAACTCTACACTACGTAGAATGACGTCTGTAATTTTATAAGTAATCATTTTAGCTGTTTTTTTTAGTAATATATGTATTAATATATTTAGTATATAGTAAACGCCCATGTAATGGAACAAGCAACAGTAAAGGGATGGTATAGACAAATCCTGTGAAACAAGTATTTACCATCAGATTTTAAACGCTGGCAACATTTTACCATAAACCAGGGCCAAAGAGCTGCTCAAGTTTTTTTTTATTCATACAAATACAAATACAAATATACTTTATTGCACACCTCAATACAGAAACAGTACAAATAATACAACACATAAAGAAGAGGTAAACAACAGGCGGCATTAATATTTGTTAGTTTGAAAATTAATGGCGCCATACATTCCATGACTGGAGCAAAAAACATGTTTTTAATTTGTTAACAATATTGAAACCAATTGCAGTAAGTAGCTTTCATTAAATACATAGAAAACATAACGGACGAATAGTACATTCAACTTTTAACGCAAGTAGCTTTCATTAAATACATAGAAAACATATCGAACGAATAGTACATTCAACTTTTAACGCAAGTAGCTTTCATTAAATACATAGAAAACATAACGGACGAATAGTACATTCAACTTTTAACGCAAGTAGCTTTCATTAAATACATAGAAAACATAACGGACGAATAGTACGTTCGACTTTTAACGCAAGTAGCTTTCATTAAATACATAGAAAACAAAACGGACGAATAGTACATTCAACTTTTAACGCATAAAGCGGTAGATATACATTTTACAGGTGTCGGTGAAATATCAAAAATACTCTAAATTTTCTCTTTAATGTCCCATGATTGGTTCCGAATACATAGTTAATTAACTTGTTAAGTAATGTATAACTTGTAAAATATATTTTACCAATAAAGAACTAAATTAAATTCCGGTGTATTGTAGATCGTGTTATTCACGACGACGCGTGCCTTGAGTCGTATTTTTATGTTATTAAAGGTTAGATTTGACGAATCTGCGCGTCATCGTGGATGACACGAACTATATTCGCATACCTACCTAGTGACCTTGCAGTTTTCCTGAAACCTTTATAGATTTTCATAGCTGTTCATGAACGTGTTTAGTCTATGAGACCGATGGTCCTGGGTTCGAATCCCGGTAAGGGCATTTGTTTGTGTGATGACTGATGACAGATATTTGTTCCTGAGTCATGGATGTTTTCTACGTATTTTAGTATTTATATATTATATACATCGTTGTCTGAGTACCTACAACACGAGCCTTGACCTTACTGTGGGGCTTAGTCAATTTGTGTAAAAATGTCCAATATTTATTTAATTATTTATTACAGCTGTATTATTGTCATTACCGGTAAAGTTATACTGGTCAGTCCAAGGCCTCGTTCTTTAATAGGAATGAGATCTGAAGACAATACAATTCAATTTGTTTAAGTAGGCTTATATTCTGTTTGAGAGGGAATCACAATAAACTTCGTAGAACATAGCTCAGATAATGTACGGGCGAGGTCAACATCTTTACAAGTCAACTTTCCAAAATTATATTTACACGACCTTATTGTCAGTGTCTAACAGGCGTGTAATAGTACATTTCTATAGAGGCCGGGAAACGAAGGGTTGCAGGCCAAGTAGATATAGACGGCCGCGCGTAGCGCGGCCCCGGATAGGGATACGCGGCCGGCAACCCCGTTTATTGCCGCGATTTGTATAGTGCTTTTCTTAAATTTGATAAATAATAGTTGTCAATTGGTTTTATTCGTAGGTTTAAACAGCTAAAAACATATTGTGAATCTACATATTCACGGGGCTAATGATTTTTTTTAGTTTTTATATTGAATTTTTACTTGTTTTAGTTTTTGGGGGATGAAAGTTGCTCACGTCCGTAGGAATTGCCACCATATAACCCTACACGTGTCCCCTGGGTGGCGCTAATCGAGCAACAACCTTTGGCTGCTGTACCTGTCTGAATAGACCTCACAGCACGAAAACCGAGTCGCTTCACTGGATTGCAATATGATGGATGCTTCGAAAACTATATCACCAAGTCCCAATACAACCCCTCCAACAATAGATATTGGGCCTAACTTAATAATCTGCCAGTTAAACATTGAGGGAATAAGTCTGGCAAAGTGTGAATACCTACACAAAATTCTGACGATACATAAAGTTGATGTCTTACTAGTACAAGAAACACACGCTAAAGATGAGGATAACTTGAAGTCTAGAGGCCAGATCCCAGAATATAACATTGTTCACTCTATAAACCACCCAAAGTATGGAATTGCAACTTATGTTAAAGAAAATATTACCGATGTCTCTGTGCTACCCCGAGACACACATCCAAATTACTTTCTTTCTGCGATACAAGTATGCGGCCTTATTATTGCCAACATCTACAAGCCGCCCAACTGCACTTGGGAAGTCAGCCCGCCGGTGTATCCACATCCCTGTATTTATGCGGGGGATTTCAACAGCCACCACACAACATGGCGCTATGACGCCAATGACACAAATGGAATCCAACTCACTCAGTGGGCGGAGGTTAATAATTACCATCTGGTTTTTGATGCCAAAGATAAGGGTTCCTTTCGATCGGCGAGATGGAAGAGAGACTATAACCCAGATTTAACATTCGTCTCACGGGATGGTGATATACCCCTCGCGACTAAAAGGAAAATCCTTTCAACTTTTCCTAATAGCCAGCATAGACCTGTCCTACTGGAAGTGGGAGAGCAAATCCCACTCGTCAACTCCATGCCACTGCCCAGATGGAATTTTCAGAAGGGAGATTGGGCCTCCTTTGCATCTGACATGGACTCGGTAATCAGATGGATACCTCCGAAATCAGAGAACTATACAAGGTTTGTGGGGCTACTTAAGGCTACAGCAAAGAAACATGTTCCAAGAGGTTACCGAAAAGTCTATGTGCCATGCTGGAACAATGAGAGTGAAAGCCTGTATCAACTGTACAAAGAAACTGGAGACCAACAGATTGGGAAAAGTTTGTTAAGGTCCCTAGACTCCCAGCGTCAGAACAAGTGGATGGCTACCGTAGAAAAGATGGATTTTAAAGTGTCTAGCAGGAAAGCATGGAGAGTTCTTAACAGGCTCACGGGTAAATCAGGCACAAGATCACCCTGCACTTCTCAAACTCTGACAAATAGTATTGCAAGCCGCATTGTTGAAACATCTCGAGTTAAGGGCGACAAGCACCATACTAAGATTATTAAAAAATTTACCCAAAACCTGGCTAAAACGATGACTCCGGACGAAAATATCTCAAAAGCTTTCTCTGCCGAGGAAATCTATACTGCGATCAAACAGCTGTCCTTGGGTAAAGCTGCAGGAGAAGATGGCGTTTACAATGAATTCATTAAGAACTTAGGCGCCAACTGCCGCAAGTGGTTGGCTGCTTTCTACACGGACATATTAGAAAGAAACACGCTGCCACCAGGCTTTAAACATGCCAAGATAATAGCCATCTTAAAACCCGATAAACCAGCCGGAGACCCGAAAAGCTATAGACCTATCGCATTACTTAGTGCATTATTCAAGCTCCTGGAAAAACTAATTTCGAATAGGATCACCCCTCTCATTGATCGCATAGTCCCCGTCGAACAAGCAGGGTTTAGAACTGGACGCAACTGCACGGATCAAGTGCTGTCTCTCACAACGCACATAGAAGCTGGCTACCAGAAGAACTTGAAAACCGTAGCTGCTTTTATTGACTTAAGTGCAGCCTATGATACCGTGTGGAGACAGGGACTTTACTATAAGTTGATGAGGGCTGTCCCGTGTCGTAAAATTGTTAGACTGATTGACAATATGCTGAGGAACAGGGAATTTGTAGTCCATCTAGGAGATAAACAGAGTCGCCTTAGAACCTTAAACAATGGCTTACCACAGGGATCCACACTGGCGCCATTGCTCTTTAATCTATATACTTATGACCTTCCCAAAACAGTCTCTAGGAAATTTGTGTATGCCGATGATATCACCATTGCGCACCAGCACAAGACATTCGAGGTATCTGAAGAACAGCTCAACAAAGATTTAGGTTCTCTAACTGAATACTTTAAGAAATGGCGTCTTATTCCTAATGCCAGCAAAACGGAAGTTTCGACGTTCCACCTCAACAACAAACAAGCTGCTTTTATCCCAACGGTAGAGTTTGATGGTGAAATATTAACTTTCAACCCGCACCCTAAATATCTTGGTGTAACCCTGGACCGCTCACTTACTTTCGGTCCCTACCTTCAAAAGCTGAGCAAAAAACTTGGGACTCGGAACAACATACTCCACAAATTAACTGGCACGACTTGGGGTGCAAAAGCGGACGTTCTTCGTACAACTGGGCTGAGCTTAGTCTATTCTGCTGGCGAATACTGCGCACCAGTCTGGCTCAATAGTGCTCACACAGAGAAAGTTGATGTGCAACTGCGTAATACTATGAGATGTATATCAGGTACGGTCAAATCCACACCCATACAATGGCTCCCAGCCCTAAGCCATATCCCTCCACCTCATCTTAGACGACAGCTGGCACTGGTAAAAGAAGCGAACAAAATTCACAGCGACCCGAACCTGCCGATCCGCCAGGAATTCCTTAATCCTCCACAGCATCGTCTGAAGTCTCGACACCCGCCCTATCAAACCGCTCAAAACCTGACGCAAGGCGGATTCAATATACAAGACGCTTGGAAAGATGAGTGGAAATCCAACCTGCCAAAGCCCAGCCTAAATACCTACGACCCTACTAAAAAGCCGTATGGCTTTTCAGCATCTAGGAAGGAATGGTGCCAATTAAACAGACTCCGCACCGAACATGGACGCTGTGCGAACTACTTGTTTAAGTGTGGTTGGCGAGACTCGCCAGCGTGCGACTGCGGGGCCCCAGTGCAGACTATACACCACATTATACATAATTGCCCGATACGAAAATTTGTTGGAGAGGCCCTAGATCTTCACTCACCTAATGCAAACGCTGCCCAATGGGTGAAGAACTTAGATATTGTATTATAATTTATAATTAAGCGACTCTGTAAATGCCATACGAATAAATAAATAAACTTGTTTTAGTCGCGGGCATATACCATGAAAAAAAAAAAACACAAAAATTAGACTATATTTGCAGGGACAGACACACTCACAAGTAAAATTTGGCTCATTGAAAAAAAAAAAAACGCGAATACATGTCTAATTTTAATTTATTTTCATAGCAGTATAATATTAGTTAAGGTGTCTTTAGTGTAATCTCATAGAAATTTCAAGTGTAAGAAACATACGTAAAGTTGGTAAAATTGCATACTGAAGAAAAATTTTTATTGGCACAACAAAAACAAGTAATACATAATAAAAACACTTAAATTAAAAACTTATAAATAAAAAAATTGGCCTAAGTCGAAGTCGCTCGGTAGGGTGCCCAGAAGGCTGAGCACAATATTGGCCAGCCCTCTGGTCACCAGAAGCCTATATAAGGCGCTTTGACAGCTCATAGAGGCGACGCGCGCTGGGCCCCCACGGCCCCAGGGTTTCTACCCCAAACGCCGCAAATATGTAGTTAATACGACTACTATATTAGTATAAAATAGCTAGTGATAATAGTCGAAGGATCTGACGAGAATTTTTTTTACAAGAAGTAGGAGTATATTTTCAGAGTACGCAATTGAGATTCTTTAATCTCAATCAGTTACCGAGGTTACCTTACATTTGTAAGAACCCGAAAGTTTCGTGCGGCGCGGGCGCGCCATATCTTTATTTAATTTGAGAAATAATGAACTATCGAATAATATGAAAGATTGTGAGTCTCTTAGTGCATTTAAAACCAAATTAAAAATACACATACATAATAATGTAATATAAACCTCTAGCGATCATGCTATTAATGTTTATTTTTAAGAAAATCTAATATTTAAGCTCATTTTTAGTGAACTGTGTTGTTCTTATGAGTAAATAAAGAATCTCTCTCTAAACCTAAACCCTCCGCCTCCTCTTGTGGCATACAGTATGCTAAAAATTCTTTCTTTAGGCGTACTTGTAATTTGTATAATGAATCCCTTAACGATATAGATATTTTAGTTCAAAGTTTGTCCGTGTTCAAAAACAAAGTTCGGCAAATTTTGTTTTCTAGAAATTGATAGATTGGTTTCATTCATATTTTGCATTGTTTTGTTACTCCATTTGCGTGTAAGTAGGTACACAACTAAACGGGTAATTAATAATTGCGAAATCTACAATTCTTTGTAATAGCTTTCTTAGTAACTTAGGAAACTTTAGGCCTATTTTAAGTTCATTTTTGTGAGACATATTTGTAGAAGGCTGTTTGTTTTTTAAATGAATAAAAAAAACGTTTGTACAATACTGCTACGAGCTACGGCGTAGCTCGCGTAGGCGCCAATGGATCCATGAGCCACATTCAATACTTAATACTCAATATTTTATTGCAAATTCACAAAGTAGACCAACCAATCCACTTATTTAAATCTCTGATTATATAGGTACTTTCTGCCCGATTAGAACAATGCTTACAAGAAGTCATAGCGGTACGATACCGATCTGTCAGTGTCAAAAGTTGAGATTGTTAATTAAACTAAAATAAACAAATATTTGGGGACAATCATACACAGTTCGACCTAGCCCTAAACTAAGCAAAGCTTGTACTATGGCTACTAGGCGACGATATACATAGATAAATACATACTTATTTATAGAAAACACCCGTGATTCAGGAACAAATATCTGTGTTCATCACACAAATAAATGCTACCGGGATTTGAAACCGGAACCATCGGCATCACAAGCAGGGACAGTACCCACTAGGCCAAACCAGTCGTCAGTCGTAAAGTTTGAACACTGTGTTTGTCTTTTACTTTAACCTTCCATGTGTGTAATGGTTAACTATCATAGGCTCAAACCTCAGTCGTGACGAATAGAGCAGAAAAATCGTTCTCGAAAAAAACGCATAAAATTGACTATTAATTTGGCTATGTAAACACTACTAGATAAGATTATAATTGCATGTAGCAAGTGAAAATGTAGACAACGATTAATCTATTTTATCTACCTAAATACTTTAAATAACTAAGAAAGCATAATTACGAGACTGCTGAACTAATTTTCCTATTGTAATGTTGCGTAAAAAAAGTACATTCATCCAATCCATTCATACTAATTTCTCTGAATCGACCTGTCGTTAATCGTTAAATCCCAAGAAAAACGAGAGCTTATTTGCCATATTTTCTCGACGTTAAAAGCCATTTTTATACGTAAAGCGCTCCGTTTAAACGGAGCGACAACCCAACTCCTAATCCCATCTCGCGAACGCAACATTAATGCATTTTTATCAGATCACTAAATTGAGCATCAAAATTGACTAAAAAACCATTACTCACTCTGATGGACTCCCCGTCCTAGTCAGAAAGGGCTAGAGCCCCGGAGACACCCGACTGTGTCCGAGTGTACCCGAGGCCCGACCGACGTCCCGACTAGTCGCTAAACAACCTCCGCCGACCGCGCTACTATCCAACCTCCTTCACTTTTCACATGTGATAAACTTTTTTTGTAATAGTGCAGTGACCGTTATACAGTTCGATATTTAAATTTTGAATTTGTAATTTTTTTAAATTGTATATAGCGCGATGGGTATCGTTGAAACTGCCAGACGGCGACTGTAGGCCGTGTGCTTAAGGTTCGTGTATATGTTAGCCTAGATTTATAGTATTTAGACTAGATTTTTGTTGTCTTTGGCAATGTTGTATCTATTATAAGGCTTTTATTCATGACAGTTCAACATAAGTACTAATATGTAATGTTAATATAACAAAATTATCTATGAGACCCGAAAAATCCGGCTAGAAGCAGTAGATAAAGTATATAATTATCTTAAAATTAATTCATGACGGCAAGAAAAATAATCTTAAGATTTTTCAAATTAATGACGAGACGAAAGATTCGTAAGATTGTTTAGGTATACCTGGACACCTTATTGGAACAGTAAATTCGGTCGGTAGGTAATTTGTCTAAATATGTGGGCTATGAGAATTTCCATAAGAAATATAAATTATTGTGGACGAGAATTTAAAAACATTACTCTTGTTTATTTTCCAGACTGTATATATATATAGTGTATATTACCAATCTACACTTCTATTTACCAAAGCTGCCGAATATACATAAGTCGACTGATTTAAATAATGTACCTTTTTGTATTTGATGTGTAGGATACGTTATAATTGCATTACCTATAATTGAGCACCATTAATTAATATCAACCTGAATATTTATATATTTACACTCGATAGATAAGTTGAAATTAGATACGAATAACGGCATACACTCAGTTATTATGACCTATTCATTATATAATTTTACACACAACATATAATTATAACATCGTCAAATATCCACAGTACAGTCAGCATCAAAATTAGCGGATCTGAAGACGAGTCAAAATTATCTGCCATTCCGAAATAACTTAAAAATAGCTATATGAGATAAATAAATATTATAAGGACATTCTTACCCAAATTGATTAAGTCCCACAGTAAGCTCAATAAGGTTTGTGTTGTAGGTACTTAGACGACATATATAATATATAAATACTTAAATACATTTAAACACCCATGACTCAGGAACAAATATCCGTGCTCATCACATAAATGAATGCTCTTACCAGGATTTGAACCCGGGACCATCGGCTTCATAGGCAATAACAACAATAACAATAATAACTTTTTGAAGATAAATCTGTACAGTTCAGATAAACCTTCATTTGGAAACAGACACGTTTGACGCGCTGTTACATTCGCTATGATCAACGCTGACTGTATAGTTGACGAAATATAATTTGCAACGATTTCTCAAACAACTTCTATATACAATCAGTGCAAATATCAGTATCAGTGCGAGTGAGAGGGCGCGAACTTGTTTTTTAAATATTATATGTCTAAAATGTGTGACAAGGATGGCACGATAACGTGTACTGCTGCTAGTAAATTATATTTGTTGTCTTGGATTTGGATAGGATGTATAATAAGCTCGTAGGACTAAATAGATTCCCCCATAACTTATCCCTTAACCGTATCCTATACAGCGGCTACAAAGATTATTTCATTACCAAACTTATGTAGGCATATAATCGAATAAAGTGTGTCACTAATTACGAGTCCATCAGTCTCCCCAATCAACCCCTATCACAAGGTCGTGTCCAGTGGTGGTTATCCAATTTAAACGAGCAATATATCTATTAGCGGCAGAGTGCTTATAAAGCTCGATTTCCACTTGTCTATGTCTACTTCTGTACTAATAATTATAAATAAATAAATATTAGGACATTCTTACACCAATTGACTAAGCCCCACAGTAAGCTTAAGCAGGTTTTGTTGTGGGTACTCCGACAACAATATATATAATATACTTACAAATACTTAAATATATAGAAAACACCCATGACTCAGGAACAAATATCCGTGCTCATCACACGAATAAATGCCCTTACAGGGATTCGAATCCAAGACCATCAGGCTTCATAAGGCAGGGTCACTACCCACTACGCCAGACAGGTCGTCTTACTACACGCCGACTTGCCTATATTTACTTCTCTACTAATAATGATTATGTGTAAAAGTTATTCTGTTTCAACAATTTAAGTCAGTGACCGGACATTATAAGCGCAGTTTCACAGTATATCCTTAAAAATCTTCCTCAAAGCTACGAAAACGTATGCTGTATGGTATTTTCGTAACCCAAGTCGCGAATTTTGATTTCATATTTATTTCGCTCAAAAAGAAGAGGCTCTTCAAACTTAATTGTGACAAAATGTGATGATAAAAAAACGACAACTGTTATAAGCTGAAATTAAGACGCCTCGCTCACACTTTGCTTTCGCTCGGTCAATAATCTTATGATTGTTATATCATTAGCTGTCAAAACACGCTGAATAAGCATGTGCATGGTTCTTTACAAGTATTATATTATTCTCGTTCTCTTCGCGTTCTCGTAGCAGAAAGTATCGAAATAAATTAGATGTAATTTAGCAAAGTGTTTGAGCGGAGCGGGCCATCGCCGCCACGTGGCGCAGCTACATACAATTACTTATTAAACATGGCTAAATGAGGCTAATGGTAAATATCAGTAGAACTGTACATTTAAATTAAATACTGAAATATAAGTGTTGTGGCATAATACTTAGGAGTTATAAGTATAAGTATTGTATAGAGATATAATTGTACAAAGCTTACATCTTTTTCCATCGCTATCTAATAGTAAATTTGAAGTAGGTATGACCTAGGTACACCGCGGCGAGACCAAATTTACATCAATATGCAAAAATAATAACATCACCTATACCAACATTAAAGGGCTTTTTATTCCCTGCTAGGAGGGATAACAGTACCACTTTTCTGTTCTAGGACATTTTTATTTGTTTTTTCTGCATACTATGTTTTAGCTTAAATAATATTTTGAAGCATAATAAATTCCTCATAGGTGACGTGAAAAGCAGTGTGTCACATAGTAGCAAAATTATTTCCACCTTAGGCCTTAACACTAGAATAATTCACTACGCTCGGGATTCTATTTTAGAATCCTTCGCTTCATTCAGGATTCAATGAACGCCCTCGCCGTAAAAATGTCATTTGGCTCTCTTGTGACACAATCTACTAATTCTCATCCCGCTCTAAATGTGCTGCGCGTGCTACGGTATATCCCGTAGCATTGTTTTTACGTATAGAAAGAAAGAAAGTAAAATACATTTATAAACATCATAATTTGTAGAAACACTTGACAAAACTGTAAAATAACACACACAACACAAATTACTTACATGTTAAAAGGATCGCCACTCAGCATATTGCCACGGCAAGCCATGGCGCTGATTTTCCATGGGGACCTGACTTAAAAACTACGATACATTTAAACTAAAACTAAGCGAATGACAACATAATAACCGTCAAAAGACTAAAGACTTTCCGACGTATTGGTATGATGAAAAGGGACAAACGATTATTAGCGGCATCGTAACTTTAGTACACGTTTATGAAAAAAGGGGGTAAATAAATAACAAACACTATAAATTACCGTCACAATAATGAGGGATGAACAATACAATAACAAAAAATAAAAATAGTTTAGTTTAGCGTTAGAAAGAACTTTGAGATATTGGCCGACGTTGCGGAGCATTGGCTTGGGTATACAATAAAAATTATAAACATGATAAAATATTAATTCAGTACGTATGTAACGTAAATCCTCCGTGGTAGCTTGAAATAGCCTAATATATTGGTCGAAAGTATGGAAAACAATTAAATGAGTTTTGCAGTTACTTTTACACTACATATGGTGCTACTTTAACGCCCTAGTGCGGTAACTAGCGCGTGCGTGTATATGAAAAATTTAAAGGGCTATATGTACTGTAAAACGTTGTACAATACACGTGCGAAAAGGAAATTCCCAACTCTTGTTGATTTAAAACGCTCCCTTCTGTCGTGTTCTAATTTATCACCACTGGTTGCGAATTTCCTACTTTTCACACTTGTATCGTAATGTAATTAATACGTAGGGTAGAGTAGCAACTACCATACCTATAGACCTCTCCTTTGTTAATACAAGCTTACATTAATTTGATTTCAAAATGATACCTAAATGATGTAATTTTGGTGTACTACCAGTGAGGCGACAGTGGCGACACTCCTCCTGTCGGTCATTCTCGAATCCGCTCGGCTCAGCCTTGCTCCGAGCAATTATTAGGGTTGGCACAACTTAACGCCCCTTTGCGTGCACGATCACAGATAATATATATAATGACTTGAATTTTGACAACCCTAAATAGCCGAAAGGGATAGTGCCATACATTATAAAGGCACAGCGTGATTCGTCCTTGAATCGCTGTCAAACTTTGGTTTTAGGAAGTGTAATTTCTCTACGGTAGTACTATTATTTATTCTGTAGTACTACTACGTAATGTATGTACGAAAAAGTGCCAGTAAAATACACACGCAGATTACCTCTACCCTTCATAGCCCGGATAATACCAAAAAATCATTATTTGAATATAATTTTGTCATTAAAATGTAAGTTATCGTTGAAAAAATCTCACCATTGCTGAAACCATTACAAAACTGCTCAAATCACCTTAAACGAGTCGCAAATAACTGTATTTCTACGTTCTAGGCGAGAATATCTAAGCGAATATTCGAAATATTTTATCCCGCTGGGTCTGACTCCGTTTTATTAATTTATATGAATTTCACAATTGAATTACGCAGGGCTGTTGTCATGTCTGTGGTCGCCTCAATTGAGGGGTGCCTCAAGTTATAAGAGAATCTGTATTCGTTTTTTCTTTCATTGAAAAAAATGTTGTATCGTTTGCAGACGTATCAATCAGTTTGGTAAATATTTGGCTTTCGTTTGTACGGATGTTTTCCTCTGCAGGTCGCATTTCTTTTTAACCGATTTTCGTGAAATTTTGTGAGCACGTTCAGTTTCTACGGAATTTTTCTGTTGTTTCGTGTTTTGGAAAATATTTAATATGGCGGAAATTGGCCTAAAAGACTTAAGCCTAGTTTTTTAAGCTGAATAATAATATTTTCCATAACATCAATAGCCAGAGAACAAAATGAGGACTATATTTGTATGAAGGAGGTCGTCCTTTATCCTCTTAATACGATTATAGGGCAAATTACTGTTTAAAATAGGACCTGTTTCACAACGCTGACGATTGTATAAAAATAAGTAAATATTGACGCTAGGTATACTGTAGCTAGTTAAGTAATTATCGACCCAGAAATGTACCTACAGGAAATTGTTAGTGTCGAGTGTCAATTGTCAGCGTGGAATAGACACTTGGCAGCGTAGAAAAGATGCCAATTGTTGACACTCCATAGCGAACGAAACGCAACTGTCTCTGTCGCACTTTATATGGAAGGGTGATAGAGAGAGATAATTACGTTACGCTACGGAGCTAGAGGTTGTCTACGCACAGTGATGCGAAACGATCAATGTAGGGTGACGGCACCAGTCACCAGTAATGGACAAGGATTCAATGGTGAATATTAATTATCATGTAGGTAAAAAAAGTAACAGTTATTTGGCATTCTTTTAAGTATGATCTTTGAATTAGTTTTTAAAGTGTCCATCACCAGCATCTTAAAGTGTACAACATTAGTGCCGTTGCCTCAACCAACGAATACTTACATGCCGCAAAAGTACACAAAACAGCAGCGTTAGCAATCTCACGGACATTTGTAATTTACCCGCTTTTTATTCATTACTTGCACCTACTCACTACACGCGGTATTGCCAGCAGCTACATGTATCTGCCACAGACAGCCGTACGACAATACGACAGTACCAATATTGACATTTGTTGTAATTTTCTCGCTTTTCATTTACCGCTTGCACCTAGGGTTACCAGATACAAATTTTGAATTACCTGACAAAATGCCGAGCGGCGCGAAGAAAGAAAATTGCTGACGTCTGGTAACCCTACTTCGACACCGGCTGTACACGTGGCACGGTCAGCAGCTATCTATTTGTAGCTGTTACAGACGGCCACGAAACAATACCGTCAGCATTCTCATGGACATTTGTAATTCCGGTTTTAATTCACCGCCCGAGTCGTTACACGTGATACCATCAGGATTTATTGAAAAAATAATAATAAATATAAATAAATATAATAAATATCTTTATTCAGTAATAAAGGACAATATTTGCTTACGTTTTTGTTTACATAGATATAGTTATTAATTAACTTAGCAAGTAGATATAGTACAGTACAGTTACATGGCCAACTACAGTCCCTAAGTCAATATAATAAGGTGGACAATTGGTCAATTAACTGCACTGTTTAGATTACAATAAAATAACATATGATCAACATTTCATGAATAAAGTAAGCTACATCTGTTCCCCGTACTAGTATTCAACTGTATCACGGTGGAAACAGGATTCGCCATCCTCTATTTTTAAATAATAGTACGAGTACAGTGAAAGAATTACCATTTAGTACCGATCACGATGACAATGGATATGAAAGGCACTAGAGACCTCATATTATTTTCGTGTTGTGTACGAAATGGTACTGACACTAAATTCCTTGACCGTACTATGATGTCCAGTTGTTTTTATTTGTTTCTGTACTTGTATTATAAACTGTGTGAGGTGTGGAATAAAGACTATTGTATTGTATGATGAATTCCTTCTTCTTCTTAAGGATAATGGAGTGACACAGACGTGACACTTAAAATACCATTGCCTATGACCTATTGCGCTACGTCGAATTGCGGAAACCAAGCCCGCGAATACCTATAACCTATTGCGCTGTACCAAAACCGCAACTATTTATATGTAGCTACCCCCTAATTATAATATATATTCCCCAATAAACTAATTTTTTGTCAAATTATTTAGAACAGTGTCAAAATGAATAACCAGATTGATGTCAATTTGTATCCAAAATAATAAATAAATGACAATTTTCTATAGTCGATTTAAATAAAATATCAGGCTGCCTAGCCAACGTTACGATCGTTAACGCTCCGTAGCGTAGCGTAGTCATCTCTCTCTATCACTCTTCTAAGTAAATTAGTGCGACTGTGACAGTTGCGTTTCGTTCGCCACGGAGCGTGAACGATATACACGTTGGCTACTATGTGGGCTACCAAACTACGTAAGTACTTAGATCTGTCGCCAAATGAAAAGTTTTGTACCTACATATCGGAAAAATACTCAACAGTGCTCGATTAAATCATACCCTGCCAAAATTATGGACATTTGTTTCACCAATGTTCTTAACTTTTGGGTAGGTACAGTAAATATAAATCAGAGGGTCTACCACGAACCACTTCGTTTGCTCGTTCGCCTATTTGCCTCTCTATCGTTCTAATATGTAAGCGCGATAGAGAGGCAGATAACGAAATTTCGATTTACGATTTTCGCATGTAAAGCCGCCGTCAGCTGAACCAATAATGGGCATTTATAACTTCGCTCCGATTTCCATGCTTCGCCAATCGCTTTACAAGTTTATACACGTGGTACCATCCGCTTATTATTCGTGTTGGTAGATTCGGTTATTTTTATACAAGAATAAACTAGAGTCATACAAAAAGCGCTGATGGCCTAGCGGTAAGAGCGTGCGACTTGCAATCCAGAGGTCGCGGGTTCAAACCCGGCTCGTACCAATGAGTTTTTCGGAACTTATGTACAAAATATCATTTGATATTTACCAGTCGCTTTTCGGTGAAGGAAAACATCGTGAGGAAACCGGACTAATCCCAACCAGGCCTAGTGTACCCTCTGGGTTGGAATGTCAGATGGCAGTCGTTTTTGTAAAAACTAGTGCCTACGCCAAATCGAGGGATTAGTTGTCAAGCGGATCCCAGGCTCCCATGAGCCTTGGCAAAATGCCGGGATAACGGGAGGAAGAAGAAGAAACTAGAGTCATACCAAGATAAGTTGGCAGCGATTTTGACAGCCCAGACAGTGCAACGGTTATTTTAAACGTCAAACTTCTATGACATTATGACGTTTACTTAACACTTTCACAGGCTGGGCCATCAAAATCGTTGCCAACTTAGCTTGGTCTGACTCCCGTGGCTCTATGACCTGTTTAGACAACACGTTAAGGTTCATGGGCTTCAAATATTAAACTAAAGTACTTCTTTGAGTCATTATCACAGCGTATTCGTAATGGTTTTAAGTGCCATATTCCACCATTTTGACGATTGCCAAAATAAAGAAACCACAAAAATATTCTACTTAGAGTATGTTCGGAAAGAGAAGAGTCGTATAATGTATGGGGCCCAATACATTCCACGACTCTTCTCTTTCCGAACAGACTCTAACTACTGAACCTGCTCATCAAAAAGAATTGCGACCTGTAGAGGAAAACATCCCGACATATAAAAGCAGTTTGCCCGAGTCAAAACGACCATTTTCGCTAACGCTTCAGTTAAAATTAAAGGGTATTCTTTACAAAAAACAAATTCTAGAATTTTTTAAAGACAGTACTTACTATTAAAAAGAGCCTGTAAACATTATAACGAAGCTTTTTGCAGGAATCTATCCTGTCACGTTCCAAAAGCTTTCAACTCGATTCGAAAGACAAAATCTCCTTATATCTATTGAGTTAATTTTCTCTAATTCTGACTGGTATCATAAGACTCGAGGTCTCACTTCTCATCTGACAAAAACACATGCTGTACCTACTCCTAGAACATGGCATTGGCATATGTAATCCTAGAACATGGCATTGGCATATGTAATTGTGTTCACAAGCTAACAAGTTGATTAAATGACACAAGAATAACGTAAACTAGATGAGAAACTAACTAATATTAGGTACGTAAAACACTGCGTAGGGGACGACACTAGCACATACTGAGAGCCTACCGCGAAACACGAAAATTGAAATTTCTTTATTACTCCTGCTTATTCTAACGATAAAAAGGCAGATAACGAAATATTGATTTCCGCGTTTCGCGGTAGGCCTCTGCAAATATACCTTCTTGATCCAACTCCTCAAAAAACTGTTTAAGGCATAGTATGTATAAGTTACTCTATCTTTATTATTTATGTATTAAAAAATAAATAAATAAATTCTGTGGCCCTAGTGAAAAAGGGTACAAGTCTCTGGCAGTTTAGGTGTATAAGGGCATAAGTGTTACGTGGAACTTACACCCCTTTACACCTGCGCTGCCAGAGACTTGTACCCTTTTTCACTAGGGCCACAGTATTATACCTTTAAACAAGCAATTCTTGTATGTATGTTCGATAAAAATTTTTATCGAAATCGTTAGAGCTTTTCGGGGGCGAAAAATCTATCTAGTTAGGTTAGGTTAGAGTTGAGTCTTATATGTTTTCCGAGCACAGCTCGCTCTCTTAGATATTGTTTTATAATATGTGCTAGTGCTGCTCTCTGGCGGCAGAACATTTCAGTAATACTTTCTATTCTATTTGAAACTACTTTCGGTGCCTTTCTTATAGGTATTATATACATATATCGTACGGGACAAAAACCGGTCAGGTAAATAAAATACGGGACGCGATGCTTAAATACGGTGACAGTCACGGGACGGGGGTAGATAGGGTTGCCATACGTCCCGTATATACGCATATACGGGACGTATGGCAACCCTATCTATCGTCCCGTCAGCACACGTACTGTCAGCAGCTATAGGTACTTTGCTATCGACTACGACACAATACCGTCAGCGTTCCCCTTAATGGACATTGCATTTTGTGCATTAGCAATAATTGGCAGTGGTTGGATGGACTCTCATGTATTGCTGCGTTTATAGTTTTTATTATGAACGAATTGTGGTGGAGCTTGTATGTTAACAAATAAAAATATGTCCTAAATACTTGCGGATTTATCTAATCTATTTATTTTCTGAATATGTAAATACAATACAATACAATACAAATATTCTTTATTGCTCACCAATATGAAAAGAACATAATGACGTACAAATTAAACACACAACTTAGACTATGGTAGACAACGGGCGGTCGTATCGCTAAAGAGCGATCTCTTCCAGACAACCTTAGGGTAGTGGAGACAAGGTAAAAAACAGGTAATGTGAGTAGGTGATGCTGTGAAAGAAGTTGAGAGATAATAATACCAAATTATACACATACATAAATAGCAAATAGTATAAACTACATACACTACATACATAAATTAATATCATAACACATTTACGAATATATATAAATCACCAAATAGCTTAAAATAATAAGCTTCTGCGCGCGACTCAAACTATTTTCATACCAAATTCCATCTAAATCGGTTTCGCAGTTTAAGCGTGAAGAGACACAAGCTTCGCAAGCACACATCAATCGTGTTTGGGCTTCACTTTTGGCAGATTAGCCGTATGGGGACTATCCTCTGCGTAATAGATCAGTGCTATTTTATATAAATTAATGAGACTAGCGTTAGGCTAGAGTCCCTAGAGCTGAGATAATTGTACTCTTTATTTGATTAAAACAACGCTAATTTCAAAGACCATTCGTGGTCTTTTA
Source organism: Cydia pomonella (assembly GCF_033807575.1). Lineage (NCBI taxonomy): Eukaryota > Metazoa > Arthropoda > Insecta > Lepidoptera > Tortricidae > Cydia > Cydia pomonella. The sequence continues at coordinate 12,939,825 of NC_084721.1, read as the reverse complement.
GCTTTCTTTCTTTCTCTTATAGGATAATTTTAAATAAATAATTATATACTTATATACTTACATAGAATTTTATTTGTATTAGAGGTAAATCACAATTACATAATGTTTGATCAAAAAGCATCGGTAAACCAGAATGGTTTGTCTCGATGCTCCATTACGCAGTATTTAAATTAACTTTACAAAGCAATACATACAAATCTAATTCGTAAACAACATAATGATTGCAAATATCACAAACTGACCGTATCTGTTATCACACGGAATATATCCATAACTCAAGAATAAATACTTGTTATAATACACAAATAAATACCCTCATCAGGATTCGAACCCGAAACCTCCTGCTTCTGCAGGGCCACTACCAACTAGACTAGGAGGCCGTCAAGACAGAAAGAGAACAACGACAAACGTCAACAAGTCGGGGGGCCTACCGCAAAAACTGAAACTCGCAAATTGCGGGGATCTTTCTCTTTTACTCTCACTAAGACGTAATTAGAGTGACAGAGAAAAATGCCCGCAATTGACGAACTTCGATTTTCGCGGTTATAGCCCAGTTCTGATCTACGACCTTCGAGCGTCCGATGAACGACAAACAAAACTGGCACAGCACTAGAGTGATGGCTACAAGGCTACACGTCACACATGTAAACGCTGTAGTAGCAGTGTGTGGGCATTGTGGCTCGTACTCGTAGTAAACAACTGGAGTGTCATTCCAAGCGCTTGGGCGAGTTATGTCTTTGGAGTTAGCATATCGAAATCTAGGCGATCACGTTTTTATTGGAGTTTTATAGTTCCTCATATTTTTTAGTAGAGGTTCTATGTAGCAGTAGTTTTACCCTAAAAAAACTAAACTATGGATAACAAAATAATGTGCTATCAGACTCTAGCATACCATTTAGTTACTTACTTAGGCTAGGCGCGCACGAACAACTTTTGTCTCCGCAACTATTTTCTCTCACATCAAGTCTATGGGTAGTATGAAAGTACGACAGAGACAAAAAAAGTTGCGGATACAAAAGTTACTCGTGCGCGGTAGCCCTAAAAAATTGAATTGAATAAAAGTCTAGCTACAACATATTGTAACAAAGAGTTCGTGACACAAAAAAAATACTGCTCGAGAGAAGTAGGTACGTGTGAGAGCGCTTTTCAATTAAGTTAGGTATATTAAGGATAATTCCTTATTTTTCCTATGGGCACTGTATTTCCTGGTTCTTACTGACTAACAAGTTGTGTTTGCGTGCCTCAACTTGTCAGCCAATAAGAAACAGGAAAATTATACTCATCCCTTTCTTTTGGGTGCTAGTACTAGCGTAAGACAAATACAGTATGATTATCTCTGTCTATGTTTAATAAATAAATAATAAATAAATATTATACGACATTATTACACAAATTGACTAAGTCCCACAGTAAGCTCAAATAGCTCAATAAGGCTTGTGTTGAGGGTACTTAGACAACGATATATATACTACATAAATATTTATAAATACTTAAATACATAAAAAACACCCATGACTCAGGAACAAATATCCATGCTCATTACACGAATAAATGCCCTTACCAGGATTTGAACCCGGGTCCATCAGCTTCGTAGGCAGGGACACTACCCACTAAGCCAAACCGGTCGATATACATATAATATGTAGTTCTATGTCAATACTTAATATTTACAATACATAGAATTTTATTTGTATTATATAGATAAATCACAATTACATAATGTTTGATCAAGAAGCAACGCAGTATTTAAAATAACTATACAAAGCAATACATACACATCTAATTCGTAAACAAACCGGTCGTCAAACTTTAAAATGAGAGAGTCAAGGGCCAAACTATACTTCACAGTAAAAAAAAAAAAAAACAGAATAAAGAAGCGTTTTTTTTCATGTCTAGCATTAACGCTGGTTTTCCTAAACATTCGACTAGTCGCGCTCACAAAATCCAATTACTAGACACTGGCATTGGGCATTTTCCAACGTTCACCCCAGCCATCGCGTGTGCCTGGTGTAATATGATCTCCGATTCCGTACAATTTTCACGATTTTCTAGTCCATGCTTTTTTTGGTCAGTCTGAGTCGTTTAGGAATATATGGAATAATAATCCAGTACTACTGATAGTTATACTATAGTTCAGTAATAACGCTTGCGCGACTTTTCCTCGTAGGATTACGCTAACTTTTAATTGCTTTCGTAGTAAATAAGCATATTGTTTGTAACGTAGACAGGAGATTATAGAGGTTTAAAAGTCTAACTAGCAATTAAATCTTAATCATCGAAGTTTCCACGAATTTCGTTAGATAATAACAAGCTCAATTTCCCGGAAAATCCCGTCTAGAAAAAAACTGTTCTGAAGTGATATATAGTTTACATCAAAATTCCAATATTTGACGTCATGTTGTGTGCCAAGCGATTTGCTGTTACAACATGGTACAGTTTCCAATTGACGGGTGATGTTTATAGATCGTGTCATTCACGAAGTCGTGTGATTTTACTCGTATTGTCATGTTATTAAAGGTTAGATTTGACAAACTGCGCGTCATCCTGGATGACACGAAATATGCACATTTGATTTTCTACTTCAATGTACACGGAATAAAGTCGACATTAAATACGTCAGTTTGGCGATCAATTAGGTAGAAATTTAGAAAATCACATGTAAATTCCCAAGTACAAATCGGATTGGAATCTTAGAGCGTTCTCACACTGTCTGATTCGATATCGGATGTCGAATGATTCTTGGTTAAAAGCAGCTGCTTGAGAGTGCCCTATGGCATCAAGTCCTTGTTTTTTGGTTTAACGTTATGCACAATTATTTATACAATAAAAAAAACTTACGCCTTACGGACCTTTGGAAAGCCTTTGGAGGTCGACAGGCACATGCCTCCTCCTCCTCCTCCATTTGCGCCAGCAATCCCTACTGTCACTAATCAATCGGGAAATCAGCCGATGGACATCCTCACACTTCACTGGCTTAGCGACTCGAAGCGGATCTTGGCCTGCGACATAAGATTTCCCGATGCAACGCCATTCAGCCGCGTGAATGTTGCACAGGCCTTTGTGGACCTCGTCATTCAATCGGTACCTAGGCCTTCCTGACGTCTCGCAGTTGGTCACCCCAGATAAGCTCTCTAGGCCACACGATCTCCCTGGACACCCCCCTGTTGAATACAAAACTTAACGTCAGTACAACTTTATTTCCGCCATAGCCTTTAAGGACTTTACTAAAGAGTTTATGTCCCGTGTTTCTCTGACAATAAGCCTAATTGCTCAGAGATTAAGGTTTGATTTTCAAATGGTTTGATAAAATAAATGTACCCTTATAGAAGGCGTCTTTATTTGAGATGAGAGCCTCGCCGCACGGCTGACTCTGAATATTCTAACTGCTAGGAAATTACAAGTCACTTAAACGCGCCGCCTAAAAGCAGCTCCCAAAGTTCAATTTTAAAATGAGAGTGTAAGGATTGTATGAGAATACGTGATCAATCGTTAAAACGTTCAATGTTATTTGGTAATCTTTATTACTTAAGGTGCCATCCGTTAATAAGGCAAGACGATTTTTGCCATTTTTACGTAAGAATGTAAAGAAAAAAGCCGGACAAGTGCCAGTCGGACTCGTCCATCGAGGGTTTCGTACTTTTTAGTATTTTTTGTTATAGCGGCAACAGAAATACATCATCTGTGAAAATTTCAACTGTCTAACCATCACGGTTTATGAGATACAGCCTGGTGACAGGCGGACGGACGGACGGACGGACAGCGGAGTTTTAGTAATAGGGTCCCGTTTTACCCTTTGGGTACGGAATCCTAAAAAATAAATACAAGTTTGATTTGTTTCAGTTTTAATTTTTCATAAAAATCATTTTTGGAACGTTTATTTGTACATAAAAAGGTACTAGAGTCTGCCTAAACCAAATTTAATACTATAATTTTTCGCATCTTTGTGACCTTACGTAAGAAATCTTGGTCCAATGTGCATTGCGTCTCGCTCTCTCATCAAGCAAACTGTGAGACTCAAATACACAATGGACCAAGAAATTGGACAGGTGGAATACCACCCCAACTGGCGCGGACGCGTGCGACGGATTCCGTCCACCCGCGCTAGCCAGCGGACTCCCTTTATGGCTTACTTTCAACTCAAAACATTATTGTTTTTTATTCAATATAGAGTAGGTATATCACATGTCTTACAAATTATAAAGGTTGGCATCAAATGGTGCTTTTATAGATATAAAATGCTTGGTAAATTTGTCCTGTATTAATGATTCTTTTAGCGTTAATATGAATACAATGTGTAATAATGAATAATTGTCGCAGGTCGGGCTCCGGCAGCATGTTTTCCCTGTGTCGCCGGTACAAAGATGAGCACGGTACGTTAATTCATCATTATTAATTAATATATATTAATTAATATTAACAACGGTAATTAATGAATGTCGGCGATTGAATGAGGCCAAGCATGACTTATAAGTTTATGTTAGGTACTTACACAAAAATTTCGCTTACCCATTTTTAGGGTTCCGTAGTAAACTAGGAACCCTAATCCTAATAGTTTCGCCATGTCCGTCTGTCTGTCCGAGGCTTTGCTCCGTGGTCGTTAGTGCTAGAAAGCTGAAATTTGGCAAGGATATATAAATCAATAAAGCCGATAAAGTCGTACAATAAAAACTAAAAAATTTAATAAAAAAATAAAACGTAAAGCGGGGGTGAATTTTTTTTTTGCTTCAACTCTACAGTGTGGGATATCGTTGGAAAGGTCTTTCAAAACTAATAGGGGTTTTCAACAAACATTTTTTGATAAAGTGAATATATTCGGAGATAATTGCTCTGAAAGACAAAAAAAAATGTGTGTCCCCCCCTCTAACTTTTGAACCATAGGTCCAAAAAATATGAAAAAAATCATAGAAGTAGAGCTTAAGAAAGACATTAAATAAAAACTATAGCGGACATGATCAGTTTCGCTGTTTTTGAGTTATCGCAAAATGTTTCCACTTCATAGTAAAAAGACGTAATATCCACAGTTCATCCCTTGGACAATCTACTATACTTTAAGCTCCAGTTTAGCTTATTGTGACGGAAGAGTAACTACGGAACCCTACTCTGAGCATGGCCCGACATGCTCTTGGCCGGTTTTTTTTTATCTTATTGAAAACTAAAGTTAAAAATTTGTCAGGATTTGGAACATTTCTTTACTGTAGATCTCATTTCCGTCAGATCAGAATCTGAATATGATCTTGCAGAAATCAAGGGAACTAGGTATGCCGATGTTATAGGCTTGATGGCTTTATTAAAGCTTTTAATAATACAAATCTGATAAGTAAGTAAGTATAATCTTTCTAAACATTTCCGTCGCCGAAAAAAGCAGTAGCTGAGGTTATTATTTCGAGCCCGCGTATACGATTGTCGATCACTTATAAGGCAATAGATTTCAGAAATAGGCGCGTAAAGTACTCGAGAAACGTTCATATTCCGCGCCTCCTTTAGTGTCGATAATAGTTGTCCATGGCAGCTGACTTTTAATAAGAAACAGTCTATGGTTACTGATTATCTGAATCTGTGAAGGACTATAAAGATACATGTATAATTATCTACCTGTAATTTATACTAGTCATGTAAGCCTGGCCTGTAATTTACATTATCAATAAACTATGAGTATGAGTATGAGTATGAGCATGTTCGAGCATGTTCTGATTTTATGAAAAAATGCATCTCTTATGTGATGTGCGTATAGAGTAGCTTAGCTATTTTTTTACATTTTAATATCCCGAACGTTTATATTTAAGACGGCTTACCAATGTTTTGTCAAGTTCCAATCAAGTCAGAAATTACGTCACACAGAATTGTCCTTGTGTGTCATCAGCTTTCTCGATTCCCACCGAAATGTATCGGAAACAAAAACATTTGTTCAGTCAGACGCTGCGGTGTGTTTAAGTAGATTAAAAAACTCCTAAGTCCCGCCAGCTGTCGGCCGTATCGTTGAGGCGTTTTATCACTTCAGGATGACGAAACCATGGGTCCATCGCAAAGTTACAGTGAAGTGAATTCTTAAGAACTCTTAAGCAGCAGTGTTATTTATATGGTGGTATGTATTTTATCTTACCTTGTATATGTTTGGAGACCCTTACGGATATTCTTCGACCTTAGCCTATCATTTCCGTGTAATAAATGATGGAGCTCATTGGGAGCATTCCAGAAAAGTATCGGGTGTGTAACGCTTTTTTTTAATACCCACGGATCTATCAAAGAAATCAATATCAGGTGTGATGCCGTTTAATAAGTTAGCTTTAAATTAAACGGTATATAATACATTGCAGATTATCACGGACAACTTGATTAACCGGGCAGTATAAATAATGACCGATCATTATGAATAATGCCCAAGAGCGTCGGGCAAAGTTATACATTTATTACATTGACCGGTCCATATTAATAATGCCATGTCCATTTAATAAATCAAGGATTGACATAGCTTGGTTTATCACTTGGACCTGGCAGTATGACTACTTCTAGCAATGGCAATGTGATAAATTCGTAACCAAATCTATTTTTTTTTCTTTTTTTTATACAAGGGAAATGCATTAGGCATACCACTCGGTCACGGGGATAGACCCGGGATGGTTTTGTGGGAGTCCCACGTGAGTCTACCCACTGACTGTCGCCTCGGTGCCGTAAGGCAAGGCCACGGGAACACGAGTGCACACTACCATGACTATGACCCAGCAGCACAAAGTTGTTAGGTCCCTTCTCTGGAGAACAACTCCAATCACCAGTAAGGAGGGGGGGGGGGAGTGGCGTCCTAGAGTACACCACGAGGACCTACTTTCTGTCAGGTGACAGTCGTCTCCATGACTATCACCCAAAGGTCCCTGTCAAGGTGACCGGTCTGGCCTCGTGGGTAGTGACCCTGCCTATGAAGCCGATGGTCCCGGGTTCAAATCCTGGTAAGGGCATTTATTCATGTGATGAGCATGGATATTTGTTCCTGAGTCATGGGTGTTCTCTATGTATTTAAGTATTTATAATTATTTATATATTACGAGTATATATATCGTTGTCTAAGTACCCTCAACACAAGCCTTATTGAGCTTACTGTGGGACTTAGTCAATTTGTGTAATAATGTCCTATAATATTTATTTCTTTATAAAAGGTGGCAAGCGATGGTCATAGTCGACCCGCCTCCGCCCAGTTCGTTTATAATCTACTACTATATCGATTTTTTAACTTCTGGCACATTTTCCCAGCTTAATATATGTTTCATAAACTTAACTGATTAAAACTCCAAGTTTTAGCCAGCTAAGTGTGAAAAGGGTTGTCTGATATAAAATTCAAAGAAGGGTTAAAACATCAACACCTGTAATGTTTTGTAAAAGGACTAAAAGGTCTCGTAAAGATTTTGTATATCGAAATAATACAATATTGATTTCTGCACAGGTTTGGAGTTAGGTAGCGAAAGCTCCCTGGGATGTACAGTCGTCGTCGAATATATCGGACCGGCCAAGGCACTCATAAATATATGAACATGCACTTACTAGCACGTCTCGATAATATGACCCTTATTTAGAAATTTGTAAACTCTTTGGTCTATTGATTATCCGTTTAACATTGAGTTATTGGAGTTCAGCCTAATTAAATGGTCGACACGTTATAATATAACATTTTGTACCATTTGGCGTTGAAACTCTAGGTCCATGAGGTCCCAGCGCGCATAATTTTTTTGGACAAATCGCGAAACGTCTGGTGGACGTAACTGGCGACCGAAGAGCTGGCGGCTTCCTCGCACAACGTATCAGTATTGCGATACAACGAGGAAATGCCGCCAGCATCCTTGGTACAATGCCTCAAGGGCCTATTTTAGATATAAGCTAGTTATAGTAATCATCTGTACATATTCATTTTGTATATTGTTATTGTAAATAAAATAAAAATATAAAAAAAAGTAAGAAAATCCTAAATAGCTATTACCATATTGTAGGTATATAAGAATCTACCTACTCAGATGCAAATTCGATTTTGAATATTGCAATTATGAGTACGACATTTGTATTTTATATGACCAATTATATTTAGTGAATTAAGGGCTGTCAGCGGACTCGTCACTCCTGACACTTTTCGAGTTGATTATTTAAATTATAACGATTCAGGAACAATAAAAACTTAGTAAAGATTAACCCCCTTATTCATACAACTTTACGGGCCTGACTTAGTTAAATTATGTTTTATCCCCTTCTTACGAAACATAAGCCAAATGACAAACGATTCATAGCTAGTTCAGCCATAATTCTATATTAACCGGCTTTAGGTCAATGGGAGATTTTTGCTCCATCGTCTTAAATTAAAACATTCCCCATTACAAAACGAAAACAATTATTACCTTCCCTAATCTTAATAGAGCCGTTAATAGCAGCATTATTTGACTCAAGCACCCCATTATATGTCTTACCCTATTTATAAGAGAAAGGGTGAGATGTTTAATCTTGAAACTAACGGCCGAGATAAAATTTGGCGGCAATTGTGGGCCTTGAGGTGGTACTTAGATCTTTATGTAGGCTAGATTTAAAAGGGTATTATTTTTGTTACCTTTACCGTTTTGAGTTGTTATCGAAAACTGTTATTATTACTAATTAGGTACAAATTAGGTAAAAATTAATTGGCGTTGAATGGTGTAGGCAACACCAGGTGGACATATCGTGGGATCTACGTGTTACAAACGCAAATAATTTACGCAATTAGCAGATTATAGTTATTTCTGAATTCCAAACATCCAATGACACTTAACATCATTCCAATTTTGGTCTCACTTTTGATATTTGACAGGCAATCTTGTATATTGTAAATCTGTGAGTCTGAGCACGTCGCTGGAATAATTTGAGCAACAACACGTAATCGAAGGTTGTTTGCCTTGGTTCAGTCAGAGGCTCAGAGGCGATATGCGGGGTTGTCCTTGTGAATAACAGTTACTTTCTAGGTCATGAATAAGGAATCTAACGGAGTGATCAGATTAAGTGGCTTCATAATAAATGGATTTCATTTTAAAAGGCACAGGGAATATAATTATCTAGCTCGAGACTTTAAAAAATCCGCTGATCGATATAAGTAGGTTGAATTGAAGTGTCTGTTGGTCTCGGAAGTTTCATATCAGTTTTGTGAATATATGGAAGTACATACGACGAGGGACAAAGATAAGATGTCTTAAGATTTGTACGGTTTTCCTGAACTTTTTACACCCCAACGCTTTATAAGACGACTCCTGATTTAATTTAATCACCATTCAGCGTGAGCCCATGACGCTGATTGTTACTCACGGTCAAACTCGTATCAAAATAAAATAAACACCATTACAAAATGTTGAACATAATCAAAGAGAATTTGAAATAGAGGTGTATTGTCAAAGAAAACTTTGTAGCCCTGTAAATTTACAGCTATCTTTCGAAACATGATTAAAACTTTTAGAACGTCATTGACTTTGATCCTATTCTTTCACTGATATGTGTATTAGATGGCGCCACTTTATGATTTTTAGCAAATTTAACACAAACCGTTGACAAAATAAGATTAAAAGTCAAATGTCGTTCTAATAGTTTTAATCATGTGTCGAAAGATAGCAGTAAATTTACTGTGAATACAAAATTTTCTTTGACAAACCACCTCTGTTTCAAATTCTCTTTGACAGAATCGACCGAATGGAACAAACTTTCATTCATCCGTGCCACTAGCCCACGCTTAATGAACCCCACGTAGCTTATCTTAATTGTTTTATTACTTAATGAATTTAGAGGTATCTAGTTGTTCGTACGACGCCTCCAAGCCGTTAACATCCTATGTTGCCATTAGAGAATTAACTCTTTGATACGTACGGGTTTAAATTAACGACTACTTCGGTTTAAGTGGGCGTGAGATGGAATACAATGTTTACTGTGTTTTTTTTTTATACACTTACTGACACCAATTCTTATTGATTGAACAAGTGGTGAAATTTTGACTCTGACCAAATTTGTTATTAGTTCACTTGAATTATCAACTACTTACTTATTTACCTCCTTTAGTCACTACCTGTGTGTTCCTATAATTGGCTTCCTGTATCTACTATATTTGGTACTACCAATAGCGAAGTTTGTAGGAACTAGCTTCAGCCCGCGGCTTCGCCTACGTAAAGCAAAAAAAAGGGTTCTCAGTTTGACCCGTATGTTTGTATGGACGCATGTAGGTATATATGTTTGTCCGCGATTATTAGGTTTAGAATCATGTTCTGAAAAATGCATAAAGTATTCCACAACTTTATATTTGTTAATGTCCTTCCTTATGAACAACATTTTAGCCATGTTTGAAACTGGTAGCAAGAACCAAACTTTGAGGTGAACTTACACGGGAGTACGCCACATAGAACTGACCGTGGGAGAAACAGTCCTGTCGTAGTATCCATTAGGAGAACGCGGGTCTCGTTCCATACCTCAAAAGCTAAAAAATAACCCTTATAGGATCACGTGTGGTAGTCTGTCAATCCATCTGTTACAACCGATTTGCTCCGAAACTACTGGACCGATTGAATTGCAATTTGGCAAAAATACTTTCAACATTTTTTATGTCCACAATATTAAATTTTAAAATCATTGCCCGCTTTATCCGGTCGTTAAAACTATTTAGAGAAACGTGTATGTTTATAATGAACACTGGCCACTTAAAAAATAATAATCAAAAAGTATTAATTCCTTCGAGCGGCTAAAGAAAATGTATAGTGATGTATTCAATTTTAAAAATACCCTGTTATACCACAGATAAAATTAAGTAAGTATATTCATTTTGTAGCTTATTAAAGAGGCTAGCTTTAAGCTTTGGTGAAAAACTTGGAGGTGTCGCTGACGTAAAAGTACTTTTAAAAAAAGATGATTTATTTTTTTGTTTGGCAATGTGTTATATATATAATTGATGTCGTATAATTGCCTTTACAATATGCACAGATATGTGACGCACGTCAAAATCGGCTAGCTAGAAAAAAAAATTGATGATAACTCTTTTTTTTACCGAAATCTATAATATTTGGGGGGCTGATATTTATTATAGAGGTACTTGCTACTAATATAACGCCAAATCATCAAAAAAAATTACAAGCCAAAACTCGCTGGGGGCAGATTCACATAGCTTATCCTGGCATGGCTTTTGGAATCTCTAGAACCAGCGGTTTAGGCTGTGCGTTGATATGTCAGTCAGTCAGTCAGTTTCTTCTTTTATATATTTAGAAGTAGACATTGATTTGGACAATATTTTTCAATTTTTCAATAAAAATTGGCAAATTGGAAGCATTCCACGTGCTGTTCCGTACAAACGCGTTTTGTGTCGCTTTATTTTTACAAACATTGAGCGTGGCAGACACGTACCGGGGCAGGCAAAATGTTTTTTATGCAGATGTCGGCGTCTGTATGGCCGTGTAACTGTAGATATTAATACGTTAAAGAATGTGATCAACGGAATGTAGGTAAAATGATAATGCGGTTATCGCTGCGTTTACCGCATAAAGGTTGACTCACGCTACACAGGGGCAGGGCCGGGCCGGAGCTTCCGGCGCTTCGTTTTCTATGGAAAGCATTACGTCATCACCGGAGCTCTGTAGTGGCCCGGTGCGGGCTCGGACCGGAGACTAGCCGGTCATGCTATGAGCAAAAATCGGACTTCCCGGAGCCTCCGGGCCACCCGGTGACTCAATTCTTCCTTTCGGGTGATATTCCACTAGTCTAAGATCTTTGTCCAATGTGCATTGCGTCTCACTTTCTCATTAAGCAAAATGTCAGACGCAAATAAACATTGGACCAAGATATTGGAAAGATGAAAAACCAGAATACCACCCTTCGCAATGTGCATGCTCGGATGTGTCGGTATATATTTGCCAAAATAAGAAGGTTACAAAACGTCATAAATTTGTTTGTTAAATATGGATGGTATAGCCAATACATTACTTGGTCGGGTTATATTTTACTCGGCGCAGAGAGAAGTTAATTAACAATGACTGTCAATCTCTATATGAAACCTAATTTCTGTAAATAAAGCTACACAATTCTACATATTGCCGGTTTTGTGGAAAGCAATAAAAAAATAGTACTTATATTTATTTTTGTCACGCTGGCTCCACATTTTACTTGAGATAGTTGATAGCGCCAGACAAGTTGCCTAAGAATTTGTTACCAATTTTAATAGTTCCTAGATATTAACCAGTGTGTTAATTTTGTGGGCTTAAATGAAGTGGAATAAAAAAATGTTCAGAAGAAGCAGAGCTTTAAGAACTAAATATTGCCGTTTCGTACATATTGTTGGATTATCATATTATTGACAATGAAATACATTATACATATAACAAAAGAATAACGCACTATAAGTATATATAAGTCGTTACGTAGCCGCCTGTTGTCTGCCTCTACATTTAATCAATTGTTTGTTTTGTCTTTTCTTTTGTATCTTTTTACTGAGGTGTTCCAATAAAGAGTATTCTATCTATACATCTATCTATCTACGCAAGGTTTATTACAAGCGACTTAGTTAAGTATTTATTTGACCTATATATATTTCCCGAACAACGCGGTATCCGTGAAGATTCAGTCTTTATTATTTACTTTTCCATGTTAGGTGTTACTACATGAAAGTCGCAACGGTCGCAACACGGGCGACTCGGATATATACGTCAAAATTATATAAGTTGCATAATGTCTTGATTTATTTTGTGAAATACGGAGGTGTTGCGGAAATGTAATTAAGTCGGATTATATTAAATGAGATATCTAGTAATGTTACTGCTTGTAAAAATTATTCATTAATGAGCATGTAGGTTATAATTAATATAAATATACTATTTTTTTTCTCATATTCCCACGTATTACTTTTCATTTCGTACGAAGTTATATATAATGAAATATCTCGTTAATAAATTTGTAGATTACGGGAAACCATTTCTTTTACTATTTAGAGTCCAACTGATCTTCTGTAAATCTGCCTGCAGAGAGTACGAACATCATATTTCAGTGCAGTTATTGAATTACTCATAAAGGTGCCTATATTTCATTTGCAATCTGTCGTTGGCGATATTATTGCTAACTGCTCGCGTACGATGCATTCTCCTGAAATAGATAGGCCATACATTTTTTCAGGCTGTAGAGAGCAGCACTAGCATGTAACCTGAGAGTAACATATGCATACTATGCCTTAAACAGTTTTTTGACAAGTTTTCACTATGGCATTGATGCATCAAGGCGTTTTGGTTACAGATGGTCTAACGCGAAACGCGAAAATCGAAATTTCGTTACCTATCTGCCTCTCTGTCTATCGAATATGCAAGAATGATGGAGGCAGAAACCACAATTTAGATTTTTCCATTTCGCGGTAGGCCCCGTGTGTGTTAGTAACGCGCTCTACGCAGAGTTTTGCGTAATATTCCCTATTTTATGCCTATTATTACTGTAACTACTGAAATAATACAATAATACTCTTCGTATGTTTTATTGTTCTTAAATTAATGATTAAGACGTGGAACGCATAATTTCGTCAGGGGGAAGCCTATGTGCCTCTCTTTCGCACAAAGATAGATCGCGCAGTGATAGAGAGGCGAATAGATGAACTAATGAAGTGTATTGTAGTATCGTAAGTGTCAGAACGTCAGGACGATGATAGCTATTTATAAGTTTTATAACGATATAAATAGCTATCATGGTCCTGACATCCTGACGCTTACTCCAAGTTTTAGTACCTTTTTTGTACTATTTGGTACATGATATCAAAAAAATTGTACCTCGCTTAAAATCGAGAAAAAATATTGATAATAATGTGGTCAGCTATTCTGACGTCAGGTCGACAGGGCCAAGTCCAGTTCTCCTAGCTGTAGGCGTTATATTGAATTCATCTTTTGGCAAAGATTTAGTACCTAATTTGTACCTTTCATGATGATTTATTTTACTTTGACTTACCAAAAAAAAGTTACAGTTAGAATAAACTTTGTATGTGCACAGCGGTGTAGTCACTCAATGTGAACCGGGCCTTCAATATAGTTCAACAGTTAATATTTTTGGCTAAAACAGTTATCTATTTTACGAGGGGTCCATAGTAGTTGTTTAACCAATACAAAAATGAGAAGTGGAAATCTTGAGCGTTTCGAGGGCTTTAATTTTTTTCTAACGAGTGAGACAACATTTTTTTTAGTACATATGGTGCTACTTTACCGCACTAGGGCGGTAATTAGCACTTTACGCGCCTATGTCGAAAATTTAAAGTGCCATATATACTGTAAAACGTTGTATATGTGCGAATAGATAATTGGCAACTCGTTTCGATTTAAAACACTCCTTTCGGTCGTGTTTTAATTTACTGCCACTAGTTGTGAATTATTGAAACTGAATTAATGTATAATTACTACACCAACGCGAAAAAATACTTAAACTTCAAAATCATCACAAGTCGTCGTCGTCGTTAATTTTACAGTACCTGGGCGACCGAGCATTGCTCGGTTATAATAACTATTTATTGTAATATGGTGGTGTATAGGTGATAATCTTATCTACATTTTTTTACTATTTTAAATATTGTCTAAAACAATAAAAATTAAAAAATTATATATAAACTTGAACATATAAAAAAAAAAGTTAGTCACCGGGCGAGATTCGAACCCGTAACACTCGTTTAGCAGTCCGCGTCTTAACTCGCTGGACCAGACGGACAGTGGCCGGCAACACGAAATTAGCGACCATATTCTGCGTCGAAAGAAAAAACGCATGAAAACTCGAAAACACGCGTTTTCACAAACATAAGACTAATCTAGATCGATAGTTTACCCCCCCGCTACCAAATATACCACAACCCCCATATACCAAATTTCAGCAAAATCGTTAGAGCCGTTTCCGAGATCCCGGAAATATAAATATACATATATATATACAAGAATTGCTCGTTTAAAGGTATAAGATTCCTAGGTGATAAAATATTCCAGAATTTGAACGAAATTACTTTGCAACTCTTGTGAATAAAATGTAACTTTCCCATCAGTTTTTAAAGAATAAAGAATGACGGCAATACATGCGAAAGACCGACTATGACTGTTATCCACCTAATCCCATCGCCATGCTTAAAACAATCCAAATTTTTGAGAATAATGTGGTTAGTTATAATGTTTTTCCGCCTCTCATTTCTTGAAAATATAAGTAATTATGTTGAAACTCAGTAAGAGTTGCTGGAGAGATGCTATCTAGCAACCCTTACGGACTTGTACTCCCTATGTAGCTATTTTTTTAATACTCGTAAGTACAAATAAATGCAAAAAAGCAGTTACTTCTTTTACAGTGAAATATCCATTAACTATTATAACTTTTTAATATTTTGTGTTCTACGTTATATCGATATATGTGTACCAGTAGGGCTAAGATGGTCGGCTCTTTAGCAGCCATCTAAAGAGCCGACCATCTTAGCCCTACAGAAGTCGATAAATGAGAACTCTCTATGACAGTTCAAGAATGCCACAATAATTCCGGTCTCTGTTAATAATAGTTTGTCACCTTATTGACGTGCATTTTTACATATCAAACAAATAGAATAAACATTTATTGAATTTATCCCCCTTAGACGTGGCTGCTACAGTCTTCAGGATTTTGTTTGCCGTGTGATCATCGCTTTCCGGTTGCAGCTTGGTGCCATCGAGGAACGTCCATGGTATATGAAAAAAGAAAAATGTTTATAATACCATTCTATAGAGGGCATATAATTACTACTAGAGGGCACCTTTAACCTTATTTTGGCAATGTTAAATATCCTTACAAGTTTATAGTTTCTCCACTTGTATCCCCCCTGCAAAGAAACTTGTTTGCAGGCCCTCCTGGTCAGTTATCTGTGTAGCTTACTGTTAGGGTATATACCTGTAGCTTGAACCTTAAAAAAATTAAAACATTTATAACAGGAGATACGATAAATACACCAATTATTTTACACTATTGAAAACTGCAACTAATTCGTTCGATTCGTTTTGGAGATAGATAGATAGATAGAATACTCTTTATTGGCACACCTCAGTAAAAATATACAAGAAAAATAAACCATTGATTAAATTTAGAGGCAGACAACAGGCGGTCTTATCGCTAAAAAGCGATCTCTTCCAGACAACCTTTGGGTAGCGGAAATAGAGAAGTTAATCGAAAAAGTAGGTGTTGCTAAACCGTTATGAAGCCTAGATTCACACACACAATTACAGTGAATAAACATACACATATAAGGAATATAAATAAACATACATAAACATACATATAAATATATATAAAATTAACCAAAACATAGCTAAATATGACAGCAGCATGTCAGCCACAGAGTAAAAATAACTATGTACTATATAAACACTAAGGGAGAGATAAATAATGTTCTTTGAGTGATTTATTGAGATATTTGGGTACATTCATTTTTAAGTTCAAACATGCCTCCCATTACCCTACACCCTAAATTCATCCAACGAAATAAAATGTTCCGTAGGGTATACACGGTGGCCCACTTAGATCGTTACGAAGATCTGTTCCTAGGAATCATGCCATTGATTTTCATAACAAGAAAAACTGCATTCATTCATTTGTAATATATAAAGACGGGCCAATACGAGTAACACCTGCTTTGTATCTATTGTTTTATTTTTGAAGATTCTATACCAATGTTATAATTATCACCTACTAAGTGTTGAAATTAACAAAATTAAAGCAATCTTAGTCAAACAAGCATATTGTTATACTTTCTCTTTCACACATGTAAACTATTGAATGAAAAACAACAGCCCATATGTAAGCCCATATAATACCTAAGCCCTAACTCGTAAAATACTTGTCAAGGAGAAGTTATATTCTGATCTTCATGAACACGTTCCATTTCAACAAATAGCACTGTTTAAATTCAAATATAAAAAGATACTATATGTAAAATATTTCATCCATTCTTCCTGGAATCCATTATCAGAAATAGATCTTGACTAAAATGAAGCTTAAAAAATAACTTGCAGAACAATCGTAACGAAGAAGATATCGCCAAACGTGAAATACGCGTACACCTATATTAAAAAAAAATAACTTCCACTTAACATACCGCTGTTTCTTTGTACATATCTACTCGTACTAATCCTAATATACGAGTACGACCTCTGTTCATGGGCTCTGCTCGTTTGCCTCCTATATTTAAAAAAAGACTTCTACTTAACATAGCGCCATTTATATGTACATATCTACAAATCTTATGATACGACCTCTGTTCATGGGCTCTAATCGTTTGCCTCCTATATTTAAAAAAATTACTTCTACTTAACATAACCCCATTTCATTGTACATCTCTACAAATCTTATGATACGAGCTCTGTTCGTGGGCTCTAATCGTTTGCCTCCTATATTTAAAAAAAATAACTTCTACTTAACATAACCCCATTTCATTGTACATCGCTACAAATCTTATGATACGAGCTCTGTTCGTGGGCTCTGCTCGTTTGCCTCCTAGGTATATTTAAAAAAATACTTCTACTTAACATAACGCCATTCTTTTGTACATCTCTACAAATCTTATGATACGACCTCTGTTCATGGGCTCTATTCGTTTGCCTCCTATATTTAAAAAAAATACTTCTACTTAACATAGCGCCATTTCTTTGTACATCTCTACAAATCTTATGATACGAGCTCTGTTCATGGGCTCTGCTGGTTTGCCTCTTATATTTTAAAAAAATACTTCTACTTAACATAACGCCATTCCTTTGTACATCTCTACAAATCTTATCATACGAGCTCTGTTCGTAGGCTCTGCTCATTTGCCTCCTATATTTAAAAAACTAAATTCTACTTAACATAGCGCCATTTCTTTGTACATCTCTACAAATCTTATGATACGACCTCTGTTCGTGGGCTCTGCTCGTTTGCCTCCTACATTCAAAAAAATTACTTCTACTTAACATACCGCTGTTTCTTTGTACATATCTACTTATCCTATGACAAGACCTCTGTTCATAAGCTCTGCTCATTTGCCTCCTATATTTAAAAAAATAAATTCCACTTAACATAGCGCCATTTCTATGTACATATCTACAAATCTTATGATACGACCTCTGTTCATGGGCTCTAATCGTTTGCCTTCTATATTTAAAAAAATAACTTCTACTTAACATAACCCCATTTCATTATGTATCTTGGAACTATATATATTTACATAATCAATTACAATAGCTATATTATCAAAAAACTAAGCCTAAATTAGCCTGAGGCATTGTTCCCAGGACACTGGCCGCGTTCCCTCTCTGCACAGTGAGGCTAAGTTTTTGTGCGAAAAAAGCGCCAGCTCGTAGGTCGCCAGACACCCAGACTAGTTTAGTACAAATTTCTTTTACTAGTTTCTTGGTGTCGGACGACCAAGGACCGAAAGTTTCAATCGCAAGTGCCGCAAATACATAATTACTTTTTAAAAATGCATATTTGCGACACTTGGCAATTTGGGCGTCGTCTGCTGCCGTCCCCGGCTTCCTGGCAGAGCGCCGGACATGAGATGGGGCCAGCGTATCAACGCATGTTACATCCCACGCCAGGGGCCGCCCCAGGAACCAAGGTACGAGCGAGCAGCCGTCGGGCCTTTTGCCATCTGCCGCTGATAAACCAACTGGCTCCAGGGTTGCTGGTATGGAGACGGTACCGAGTGCTCTGCGGATTAGGTCGTTTAGGGCCGAGTGTCTATAAAATCGGCCGGCGCTTGACTGGCAGTGGAGTCCGTGGTGCCCATAAGCGTCAACAAGGCTTCCACAGCGGGAGCAAGCGTGTGGCTCGCAGGCTTTCAAACCTAGCCTGAGGCATACGGCTACGCGCAGTGACGCCGGGTCCAAAAGGGAACCAATGTTCCGCGACGGCAACGCGCGCAGCCAATGCCCTGACTCAGGTTCCGATACTGCGAGTAGTCTAGCACGTTCGCAAGGGTTCGAACTATTGTCCAAAAGGGATTTGTGGGTTGTTTTGATTTTTATCAGGTCCCAGGCTGCTTGGCAGGCTTTTTCGGTAGGCGGACTCTCGCCGGGATTTCCAGCACTCCAAGCTGACTCTGCATCTGCCAAGCTCGCCACTACTACAACCGTGGGATTGGTGACATTAAGAATGCCACGGATGAGATGGGCGACGCTGTGGACAGACGAGAGAAAAGCGGGGAGAGCCAGATCGCCCGTAGAGCGAATACCCAGGCCACCATAATTAATAGGCAGAGTAGCCTGAGACCAGCTTTGAGAGCTGAAAGAGATGTTTAATATTTTGCAAACCGAATTTTTTAATATGTTGTCTATGGATGACGTGAGACTTGAGAATTTCCAAACAGGGCTGCAACGTAAAATATATAAGAATTTTGGAGAAAATAAACACAAACGTAAGATGTAAATGGCTGTATGAGCGTTAATTTTGAATAATAAATCTGAACAGTTGTGAAAGTTATCTAATTTTGAATTTATTGCTAAAGGGATGGCGTCTTCGAAAATAGGGGCACCGAGTAATACGAGGGAATCTCGTGTAACAAAGGTGAAATTGGGCGCGACAGAGTTGAGACTTAGAGTCAAAGCAGCCCGGGCGCTAGCTGAAAGCTTTTCTGAGATAAAAACCTCACACTTATTGAAGTTAAGTGTGAGGCCTATCTCAGCGAACTGCCTTGAGATTATATTTAAATCATTTAATACTGAAGAAGCCGTCCCTGCAAGTGTCCCATCATCCAGATACCATAAATTTAGTTTTGATTTTAGCTGAGTGATGATTGGGTGAATAGCGAGGCTAAAGATGACGGGCCCAAGTGGATCTCCTTGCTGACACCCAACGCATGAGGCAATTTCTTTTTCACCAAACATTAATTTGGATGGATTGCCGTAGCATTGTTTAAGGTATTCAAATATTTCCGGAATTTCCTTTAAAATTTCGTTTAAGAGAGTGCTACGGTCGATAGAATTAAATGCGTTTCTTACATCAACTTTTACCAAAATTTCGAAATTTGAGTTTTCCAGGAAAGTCCGTGTGGCGTGTACTGCGGCCTCACAACCGCCTCTGACACCGAAGCCAAGTTGTTTGGGCTTGAATTTGTCTGTAAGGCGGTCGTGAAACTCGCGGCAACACAATTTAGAGGCTAGTCGCCGTAGTGTGCTTCCCACCGCTATCGGACGAATGCCGCCGTCTTTTTTTTTTAAGGCTATCAGGTTAGCGCCGTATAAAATGGGAGTGATTTCGCTGCAGATTTTACCTGAAAGCATTAAATTTATCAACGCGGTCAGCTCTTTGAGGAGGGTTTCTCCGGCATCTCCCATAAGCGGGCTCGTCAGGTCCTTGAGGTGCTGCGGGGTTATGCCGTCAAGGCCACCGGCCGAACCATTAGGAAAAGAGCTGATCGCCTGTAAAGTTGCACGGTCCGTAACTTGTAGTGGTTGCGGAGAGATTTGAGGCGGCACGGGAAGTTGTACTGGTGTAGATGAAATCGGATGCTTTTCTTTAAGAGAGGAGAACACTTCGTCAGAACGGGCGGCCAAGGTGTCACTAGAAAATAGAAGTTTTGTAGCGCCTCTTATGTTACCGTCAGAAACCTTATTTTCTATTGACTTAATTTTATAGTTTAAATGAGTATTGCAAAGATTATAGGTTGCAGATTCCGCGGAATCGGAATCTACGGGAAAGTCAGGATGGAGTACATTTTCTTTGATAATAGCCGATAAAGTGCGATTGGATTGGTCTTGAGGGATATGAATATTTTTGTATGTAAATGTAAGTAAGGCTTCCCATGCGGGTAAATTATTATTAGACACAACCTTGGCCACGCATTCCGTCAGGCTCCGAGCTACAGCAACCCTAGCGCCTTTTGGTATACGTTTAGCTATTTTAGTGTGAGCTTTTAATACTGCTAGACGGGTACATAAATCTGCAGAGGGAGTCGCAGTGTTGGGAACAGAGGCCCCAGATCTGTTGACATGAGAGGAGTCCGTCGGGGGTAGGTCTATCCGAGGAACATGTTTCTTGGCAAGATGGATCTTGAGTCCATGGGTGCCCTTGTAGGGTTTTTGGTCTTGACAAATAGGGCATTCTGTGAGCTGGGTGGAGGCCGGATACATTAACACAAGACGATAAACAATACAAAATTATAAGCACGTATGTAGAAAATATAAGTAAATGTTGACATTTTGACACCGATATGTCCGCTGTATTTATATCCTTTGTTTATATATATCAGTCACTGAGATGTCACTTTTCAGATATATTTTTAGGGTGAACCGATTTGGTGTTATTAGAAGAAAGACACCAGAAACATGGCAAAACTTCTTTCACTCGCCGTTCTTTCAGTGCAGATGATAATTACAGCAATACAAGATATAAAATTCGTAATAAATTTGAATTCATAATATTATAATTTTGGCTCATTGTACATCTCTACAAATCTTATGATACGAGCTCTGTTCGTGGGCTCTAATCGTTTGCCTCCTATATTTAAAAAAAATAACTTCTACTTAACATAACCCCATTTCATTGTACATCTCTACAAATCTTATGATACGAGCTCTGTTCGTGGGCTCTGCTCGTTTGCCTCCTATATTTAAAAAAATACTTCTACTTAACATAACGCCATTCTTTTGTACATCTCTACAAATCTTATGATAAGACCTCTGTTCATGGGCTCTATTCGTTTGCCTCCTATATTTAAAAAAAAAATACTTCTACTTAACATAGCGCCATTCCTTTGTACATCTCTACAAATCTTATGATACGAGCTCTGTTCATGGGCTCAGCTGGTTTGCCTCTTATATTTTAAAAAATACTTCTACTTAACATAACGCCATTCCTTTGTACATCTCTACAAATCTTATCATACGAGCTCTGTTCGTAGGCTCTGCTCATTTGCCTCCTATATTTAAAAAACTAAATTCTACTTAACATAGCGCCATTTCTTTGTACATCTCTACAAATCTTATGATACGAGCTCTGTTCGTGGGCTCTGCTCGTTTGCCTCCTATATTTAAAAAAATACTTCTACTTAACATAACGCCATTCTTTTGTACATCTCTACAAATCTTATGATACGACCTCTGTTCATGGGCTCTATTCGTTTGCCTCCTATATTTAAAAAAAAAATACTTCTACTTAACATAGCGCCATTCCTTTGTACATCTCTACAAATCTTATGATACGAGCTCTGTTCATGGGCTCTGCTGGTTTGCCTCTTATATTTTAAAAAATACTTCTACTTAACATAACGCCATTCCTTTGTACATCTCTACAAATCTTATCATACGAGCTCTGTTCGTAGGCTCTGCTCATTTGCCTCCTATATTTAAAAATCTAAATTCTACTTAACATAGCGCCATTTCTTTGTACATCTCTACAAATCTTATGATACGACCTCTGTTCGTGGGCTCTGCTCGTTTGCCTCCTACATTCAAAAAAATTACTTCTACTTAACATACCGCTGTTTCTTTGTACATATCTACTTATCCTATGATAAGACCTCTGTTCATAAGCTCTGCTCATTTGCCTCCTATATTTAAAAAAATAAATTCCACTTAACATAGCGCCATTTCTATGTACATATCTACAAATCTTATGATACGACCTCTGTTCGTGGGCTGTGCTGGTTTGCCTCCTATATAAAAAAAATAACTTCCACTTAACATAGCGCCATTTCTTTGTAAATATCTACTTATCCTATGATAAGACCTCTGTTCATGGGCTCTGCTCGTTTGCCTCCTATATAAAAAAAAATTCTACTTAACATAGCGCCATTTCTATGTACATCTCTACAAATCTTCTGATACGAACTCTGTTCATGGGCTTTGCTCCTTTGCCTCCTATATTTAAAAAAATACTTCTACTTAACATAGCGCCATTTCTTTGTACATATCTAAAAAAATTATGATAAGACCTACCGATGTTTTGAAGTCCCTGTACGCGTGACAGACAAGAAGATGCCTAACACCTTCCCTGTTTCGATCTGTAATTTACTATGTATACTTTTATTTTCAATGGAACTAAAGGTCTGTTTGTTATCACTTAAGCTTATATATATTAATATGTGACTGTTTGTTTCCTAAATAAATTAATAAATAAAAAAGACCTCTGTTCATGGGCTCTGCTCATTTGCCTCCTATATAAAAAAATACATAGCGCCATTTCTATGTACATCTCTACAAATCTTATGATACGACTTCTGTTCGTGGGCTCTGCTCGTTTGCCTCCTACATTCAAAAAAAATTCTTCTACTTAACATAGCGCCATTTCTTTGTACATCTCTACAAATCTTATGATACGACCTCTGTTCATGAGTTCTGCTCGTTTGGTTCCTACATTTAAAAAAATAACTCCGACTTAACATAGCGCTGTTTCTTTGTACATCTCTACTAATTCTATGATAGGAGTACGACCTCTGTTCATGGGCTCTGCTCGTATGCCTACTGATGTGCAGGATGCAGGCGCAGGGCTCGGCGTAAGAGTGCCACGAAGGATTGTGGTTTATGTCGTCGGAAATAAAATCATATCCTTGCTCAACAAAATAGTAGTTTTAATTTACCACAAATTACACTACATTTCGTATACGTCAAAGCACGATGTACATTGATTAAAATGTCACATATTTAAATATAATAAAATGTATAATTGGGAGTGACTTCATGGAGAGCCATATATCGAACAGAGAGGAGATCAAAGACAAACCGGATAGGTTTTTATAGAGCGGTATCATAAAGAAGAAACATAAGTGTTGCCTGTTTATATTGATAGACAATACATGTAAAGGGTATACTACACGATTTCTAACACTCCTCCTTGCACTTTACATGCCAAATAAAAACTCTATAAGTATGGCTCTACATAAAGCATACTTATAATAGTTATAATTAATTACATGCTGCAAGCTTAGTCTAGTAAAAAAAACATAGACATAAATATCGTGATAAGGCATGCAGCTATAATTATGTAACACAGGAATGAATATCACATTAAAAAAATCACAAGTAGAGAAGTATAGCTATTAACATTTCAAAGGTTTAACATTAAGTCCTTGAATAAATTTACAATGTTTTTCAGCACATAAAGCTTTTGTTAAAACATCTGCTACCATTTTGTCAGTCTGCAAGTACCTTACATTTAAGTGTCCTTTTTGAATCAGGTCTTTAATAAAATGATATCTTAGGTCTATATGCTTTGTTCTTTTGTGGGAGTGCTCTTTTATTAACAGTAATTTTTGAGCACTTTGGCTATCATTATAAATGACAGTGTCAAAAGTTTTATCGATAATTTCTGACAAGAAATTTCGTACAAAACATATGTCCTTACAACAATCTCCAAGAGCTACATATTCCGATTCGCAACTTGAAAGAGAAGTACATTGTTGCTTTCTTGCCTCCCAGTTAATTACATTAGATCCTAACTTAATCACAAAGCCAGTATAGGACTTGCGGTCTGAAAGGTCATTGGCCCAATCTGCGTCAGCGTATGCAGTAAGATTAAAAGTATTGCTCTTTGTGAAACAAAGGCCATAATTAATAGTACCTTTTAGGTAACGAAGCACACGCTTTGCCATGCGCCAATGATTTTCATCAAAACATGTGTTAAACATACTAAGTTGGCTACATGCAAAAGATATGTCAGGTCTAGTACAGACTGATAAATACATTAGACTTCCTAATAACTGTCTGTACTGATAGACTTCATCATCTAAACATGTCTTATTTGATTTCTGTAATTTACAATTAACTGGTAAAGGTGTAGAAACAGATTTACAATCTGACATATTATACTTTAATAATAAACGCTTTATGTACTCAGTTTGGTCTAAAGTTGTGATGCCATTTTCTCTACAAACATTCATTCCAAGACAATTATTTAATTTGCCCAAATGTCGGACTTCAAAATTCGTTTGTAAAAGTTGTAAAATATTATTAATACAATTATTGTGAAATATATAAAAATCATCAACATACAATGCAATAATAATATATTCAGTCTTTGTTTTCTTTGTATAAATACATGGCTCACATTTGCTCTGAGTAAAATTATTTTGTGCTAAGAAATCATGTATTTTGATATTCCACATTCGGCTTGCCTGCTTAAGGCCGTATAAGCTCTTCTTAAGCAAACAAACCTTATCACAGTTTTTAAAGCCTGAAGGCTGCTCCATATAAATCTTTTCATTTAATTCGCCATTTAAAAATGCAGTTGTTACATCAATATGGTCTATGTCTAAGTCTAATTCTGTAGCAATAGAAAATAGAATCCTCAATGTGCTATGCCTCACTACAGGTGCAAAGGTGTCCGTGTAGTCAATGCCCTCTACTTGACTAAAACCACGGGCAACCAACCTAGCTTTAAATTTGGCAGGCTTACCTGAGGTGTCAAGTTTTCTCTTGTAAACCCATTTACATTTGACGATGTTTTCATCTGAAGGTCTGTCTACCAAGATCCATACCTTGTTTTTAATTAAAGAATCATACTCACATTGCATTGCCCTCTGCCATTCATCTTTTTCAGAAGATTGCATGGCTTCGCGGTATGATGTAGGCTCATCTGGCGAATAACCTTCTGCTATCATAGATAAATCATAGTCTCTGAGATGGTGTGGCACATTACCTCGTGTTTTACGTACGGGACGTGAACGAGACGTGTCGGAAACAGCCGGCAGCGTCGGCTCACTTGGTGCAGACTCCGGCAGAGAAGACATGGGACCCTCTGGTGCACCCACTTCATCACCGTCGTCATGATTATCAAATGATGACTCCGGCAGAGAAGACAAGGCGCCCTTTGGGACGCAATCCTCATCACCGGGACTGTCACTTTCACCTTCATCGCCCGTACAGTAAGGTTCAGAGAGCGGAGACCACGCCGGTCGCGTTGGTGTCTTTGAATCTGAAAATTGATTAAAAGAGGATGAGCACTCAGCTGATTTATCTTTTTCATTGTTTTGAATGACATTAACATCAAAAAGTTTGTTAGAGTCATCATTAAAATTATTCAATGCATTCAAAGAATTATGTTCATTATTAGGCATTGGAATATTAAAATTGTCTTTATCGATATAATAATTATAGAAATTGGCTCCACAAGTCTTTTTACAACTATCATGTTTTCCTATAAATTTATCCTCATTAAAAATAACAGATCTGGACTGTATAACTCTGTGAGGATTAGTGGGATCAATCAAACGGTATCCTTTAAAGGTTTCACCATAACCAACAAAAATTAACGCTTTTGCCCTTGCATCAAGTTTTTGACGCTTTTGACTAGGTACATGTGCATAAGCAGTACACCCAAAGACACGTAAATGACTGATGTCTATAGGAGACCCAGTCCATAAGCTCTCGGGAATTCCACCTGAAAGCGCTCTGGTAGGAGACCTATTTTTCAGGTAAATGGCTGTCATTACTGCCTCTCCCCAGTAACGGTTACACAGGCCGGATTCCTGCAGCATAGCCCTAGTTTTATCAAAAATCGTTTTAAAAGCCCGTTCCGCTGTTCCATTTTGAGCAGCATTGTAAGGGACAGTGGTTTGGTGTAAAATACCATGGTCTTTAAGATAATTGGCCAGTTTATTATTTGTAAACTCAAGGCCATTGTCACTGCGCAAAATTTTAATGGATAAACCAGATTGTTTCTCTATCATAGTTTTAAAATTAATAAAATGTGAACTCACCTCTGATTTGTGCTTCATAAGGTAGCCCCAAGTTTTCCGGGTATGGTCATCTGTGAAGGTCAAAAGGTAACGAGCTCCACCCCAAGTTTTGACTTGCATAGGTCCAGCCACATCTGAATGGATGAGTTCTAAAGGTTGGGTAGTGCGCTTCATGCTGACAGCAGGATATGGTGCTCGCACCATCTTGCCTGTCAGGCATGGCTCGCATCTACCACTGATGGTGTCTTCTTTCTGAAAATGTAAGTTCATGCATTTCTTCCCATCACCAAGAACCCTCATACCTGGTTCAGACAAATGAGCTAAGCGTCTGTGGATTAGGTCCATTGGCACAGTCGAAACAGTGTGAGCATTCACTGTCTCTTGCCTAGTCTGCAAGAGCTTGGAAGACTCCTCCTCAAGGATGTGTCGCATTTGAGCCTTGTATTTATACAGACCATTTTCCTTAGAAGCAACTAATACTTGATTGCCAGTGACTTTAACATCATCAAAGACTTTACAATGATCCCTATCAAACATGACAGTATAACCCTTTTCAGTAATTTGACTAACAGACAGTAAATTGCTGGAGAGGTCAGGCACATGGAGAACATTTATAAGGCTAATATTGGAGCACAAAGGGACCCTACCAGTACAATTGCTATGTAACTTATTACCATTAGCTATATAAATAGTAGAGTTTTTACCTCTAGGTTCTTCTAGTAACTCCTTATTAGCAATCATATGTTGGGATGCGCCGGAGTCCACCACAAAGTCATGGCTGCTGCTGCCGCTGCATACCATGGCTGATGCAAACATAGTGTGGTTCTCTTCATTGTTCTTCAGCTCCTTCTTGCGTTTAAAGCAACGCTTGATAGTGTGTCCGCTCTTCTTGCAGAACTGGCAGAACATAGGCGATGACTTCTTCTTTTTGCTTCCTAGGTAGGCCTTCACACCCTCCTGGTCACCCGCACTTCTCCGGTGTTCTTCTTGCAGCAATCTGGCCCGCACAAGCTCCACCGTGAGTGTGCTCGTAAGACAGGCGGTTTCCAGACCCGACACCAGGTTGTCAAATTCCTGCGATAAACCACTCAACAGGATTTCCGCTACCTCATCGTCGTCTATTTTCTTGCCTATATCGTCGAGCTGTTGAACGAGACGCATGACCGCCTCGATATATTCCGACATACCGCTGTACTGATTATATTCAATTTTATGCAGTTGACGTAACAAGAGCACTTTTCTGTATAGACCTTTGGACTCGAAGGCATCGGCAAGCTTCTTCCAGGCGTCCTTTGCCGACGTGGCATCTCGCACGTACTGGTACAACGCGGGCTTAATCGTTAAACATATCTTAGCTAAGGCGCGGCTCTCGCGGGTCGCATCGGTATCCGTACCTTCCACGCAGCCCCATAGACCATCCAGCGTAAGTAACATTTTCACGGCAAATTTCCAATTTGAATAATTTCCCAAGCCATCCAGCTTCTCGACGGGAATATGTCCGTTATGTTCATTATGTGACGACATTCTTGACAACGAAATTGTGATAGTGGTTGAGCAAGCGAAGAATTAGTAGGTTATAATATCACGAGGGCGATGCGATTATAACCTCAGAATATCAATGTTTCCGACATACCTTTCTTAGGTTTTGATTTCCAGTTTCCTCGCGGCACAAGCATCTGGGCGCATAATCTGATGTGCAGGATGCAGGCGCAGGGCTCGGCGTAAGAGTGCCACGAAGGATTGTGGTTTATGTCGTCGGAAATAAAATCATATCCTTGCTCAACAAAATAGTAGTTTTAATTTACCACAAATTACACTACATTTCGTATACGTCAAAGCACGATGTACATTGATTAAAATGTCACATATTTAAATATAATAAAATGTATAATTGGGAGTGACTTCATGGAGAGCCATATATCGAACAGAGAGGAGATCAAAGACAAACCGGATAGGTTTTTATAGAGCGGTATCATAAAGAAGAAACATAAGTGTTGCCTGTTTATATTGATAGACAATACATGTAAAGGGTATACTACACGATTTCTAACACCTACTGTATAATAAAAAAACTTCTATTTAACATACCGCTGTTTCTTTGTACATATCTACTTATCCTATGATACGACGTCTGTTCATGGGCTCTGCTCATTTGCCTCCTATATTTAAATAATACCCGACAAAGGTGAGTCGGACTCGCCCATCTAGTGTGCCGTAGTTTTTAGTATTTGTTGTTATAGCGGCTACAGTAATACTTCATCTGTGAAAATTTCAACTAACTATCACGGTTCATGAGATACAGCCTGGTGACAGACGGATAGACGTACGGACAGCGGAGTCTTAGTAATAGGCTCCCGTTTTACCTTTGGGTACGGAACCCTAAAAAGTAACTTCTACTTATCATAGCGCTCTTTTTGGATATACTGTATAGTAATATTGAATTTACTTCTCTTCTGACCTATTTCGGTATTACCTTTTACGCACTTAGTACTTACATACATATTAGGGTTATACAACTCTTATTTCTAGAATCAAAAAATCAACATACAAATAAA
Organism: Cydia pomonella; assembly: GCF_033807575.1. Classification (NCBI taxonomy): domain Eukaryota; kingdom Metazoa; phylum Arthropoda; class Insecta; order Lepidoptera; family Tortricidae; genus Cydia; species Cydia pomonella. The sequence continues at coordinate 12,910,638 of NC_084721.1, read as the reverse complement.
CCTACGTAATATACACGTATGTTAAAAACATAATCCTCGAAAATCGAAAGCTCCTCATTTTATAAATGCAATGCAAATAAAACGGATTAAACTTAATCATAAAGTCACGATCAAGTATCATTTAATAAGGGGCGTTTCGTGCGTAGATAACGATTGTCAGATTTGACTCTCATTTCTGACTTTTGTATTGCTTTAATGTTATGGGTCCCATAAAGACGTTTGTTTCTTTTATAAAAACTTATTATCTAGCCTAGCCTTTTGGCAGTATTTTCTTGAGCTTTACGCAGTTGATTGAGGAAGCTGCCATACAAGACAAAAGCATTTTGAAAGCGACGTTCTCATAGAACACCCCATCTATCCGCCTATCTATCATAATTTATTTATACCTTTATTTCAGGCAACTAGCGGCCCATAAATAAATACCTTAAGATTAGCATACACAGTATAAAAATATATTTTAAGACTAAAGACTACAAATCACATTATTTTACTGCGACATGAAACTATTTATCATAAGACATACCGTTTGAGACTGTCTACCCATTGTTTTTGTATATGACAGCTACACATCCTTTCAGCAGTGGCTTTTAGGAACTGCAAACTAATAATCTATGGCCCGCTAATTTTACCAGTGCAATCAGTCAACTTAGGGCAGCTTGTGGCGAGCTGTTGGGGAGTAATGACCTCACGTACCCGTGTGTTCCTTGGGTGTTCTGTCATTCGAAGGGGGGTGGGTGGGACAGGATTCTCTGCTTCTGGGTTGCCTTGGCCGGCCGGCCAGAGAGGAGTCGTTAGAGCTATAAGTTCCAGGGGTGGAAGTGCAAGACGCGAGTTGGCACAGTGGCTGTTACAGCCACTGGGTTGAAAGCGGTGCACGCCTCTCGATACCCCTGAGCCGCTCACACCAGTGTTACTCTTGAGCCATCCCAGATGTCGCTTTTTGTGTCGTCTGCCGGAAACAAAATTGTATACCGTTTTATTAGGCAGGCGTCTGGTTTTTTATCCCATAGCTCAGTATTTAGCCCATCGCTTTCACACAATAACCTAGTTTATTTTAGATTCCAACAACTCTCAATAGTCCTTACACCCTGTCGGGCCTGCCTCTGCGTGCGTCCTATGACATGGGCAAGGGCAGCATCAGCTCGGTGTACATCTTACATTTCATGAACGTGTCAAAAGGGCCTCTACGTCAGGTTAGGGCTCGGCGCACGCTTCTCAAAGGTCCGGAATACCATTGTTCCGTGATGGGAAAGACATACGTACAAATTAAAATAATAATAATCGTTAATGCAATGCAGTGCTCTATTTGTCAAAGAAAATAAAATTGTTTCACACTCACAAAACATTCATTCTTATTTTTGCTTATTTTTTCATACATTAAGTATCTTTCTGTAAATAAGATCACTATTTTCTCTCTTGTCATATTTATCTTACTATTTGAATAACATGACAGCGTCAAATGTCGTAAAAAGTATACAAGTAAAAAGATTTAAGAAAAGAGACCGCAACATATTATTTATTAGACCTATTAGCAAAGAATATCCTATTAGTACTTACAAGCTAAGCCTAAAGTGCCATGGCAATTAATGCAAGCTTACGAATAAATACAAAAACCGGACAAAGGCGAGTCGGACTCGCCCAATGTGATTCCGTACTTTTTAGTATTTGTTTTTTTTTTTATATACCTGATGGTAAGCAGTCTCCATAGCCTATGTACGCCTGCAACTCCAGAGGAATTATATGCGCGTTGCCGACCCTAACAACCCTCCCTCCCCTCGTTGAGCTCTGGCAACCTTACTCACCGGCAGGAACACAACACTATGTTGTTATAGTGGCAACAGAAATAAGGCATCTGTGAAAATTTCAACTGTCTATCACGGTTCATGAGATAGAGCCTGGTGACAGACGGACGGACGGACGGACGGACGGACAGCGGAGTCTTAGTAATAGGGTCCCGTTTGGGTACGGAACCCTAAAGATGAAAACTGCTGCCATGTTACTATACATTTAAGAAACACAGGAAATCTGGAATTGACATATTGAAAAAATTATATTGTTATCTTCTTCTGCACGACTTTTTAGTATGAGGAAGCTACTTAGGTACGTAAGGCTACCCCCGATTCATTTGTTATGAGGGGGCCCTCGGCCTGAGAGTACGCATAGCATAAGGGCTACGCCCGACTTTCTCAATATGAGGCCGCCGCTGTAGCCCGACGTCAGAGCGTTCATATCATTTCGGGCTAGCATGTCGGGCTACGCAAGACTTCCTTTGCCATCTCACTTACTTAAAAAAAAATCTTAAATTTAATACTCTTTTACTTGAGTAACCTTTTCACTTTTAGTTACATGTATGGCGTGCCTAAAAATTATATTTTTATACATTTGAACTTCTAAACTAAGTAGTAGCTTACCATCAGGCGGGCCACCAACGTAGTATAAAAAAATACCTACTTTCCACTTTTCTCTTTTGGTTATCTTATAGTTTTTGAGTAAAATAGCTGTGACATACGGACAGACAGATAGACAGACAGATGGACATAACGAAACTGTAAGGGTTTTTGCCATTTTGGCTACGGAACCATAAAATGCACACTGTAAATTTCAACTACCTAACCCACTTGTATTATAGATCAAAAATTCCTTTTTCGCAAGAAGTAAGTAAGCCAGTAAGTAGTTTATTTTTTGTACTTGTTAGACAATTCTATCTTAGTGTACCGAACTTAACAGTTATTTTTTTTACTTTGAGAGCGCACCACCGACATTCTTAGTGGTGTACGCGTATTTCTCTGTAGCTGAATGTTTGTAGATGATTATCTTATATCGATGCTTTAAAATGTTGTGGTATTACTACAGCCATTTTAAATATCTTCTCTTTTAAACTTAAGTTTTTCATGCATTCCTGAAACGGAACAAGTCTATGATAGGATTGATGGGAGAAAATAATGCAAAAACGCGGCATTAAGCAAAATGATCATTTGTGATTCAGGGTTAATATCTATCGGGTATCACTGAACCCCAACGGATATATTTTTGCAATACAACACAAATGCACACCTCAATAGAAGAAAATAATACTGAAAAACAATAGGCCTGTCTACTCGCTAAGAAGCACTTAAGGCAGCTTGTGATGAGTCAATCTCTAAGTAATCTGCCTAGTTACCTACCTCAAAACGAGACCGCTTTTCCATACAAACGTAGTCCCCATTACGGAAAATATTTTTACAGTACATATGTTGCTACTTTACCGCACTAGTGCGAAAATTTGCATATTACGTTACTGTGTCGAACATTTAAAGAGCCATGTACTGTAAAACGTTGTACGATACATGTGCGAATAAGTAATTCGCAACTCGTGTCGATTTAAAACACTCCCTTCGGCCGTGTTTTAATTTATCGCCACTTGTTTCGAATTTCCTATTTTTCGCACTTGTATCGTAATGTACTATTACAAAATTGGATGTAGAACGAAGGGAATATCAATATCCAGAGAGGAAAATGGGGACTATGTTTGTATGGAGAACCGGTCATCCCCTTTCCTTTTAATAGTTTAATATGCTTCGGCACATGATTATTTGAGACAATATACACGCATTGTATTTCCATTACCTTAAGCAGAGAACACGGTGGCTTCGAAAGAGTCTCGGGTCATGTGGAAATAAAGCTCTTCACATAATATTGTGTAATTCTCCTTTTTCCGAAAGTGTCCGCGAAATGTCCAAATGCACAATTGCCCAGTATTCTCTTCATCAGCTATTATGGCAGCCAGGGCCAATATTTTGATTTTATTATTTATTTATATATCGACTTGCTTCCCATCGAACCAATTTTTTCAATATGATTGACATTTGTGACATTTGTCATGAACAGTCCGTTGCTTGGACGGCTCGGTGAGCTCGGACTGTCCGGCCCGGCCTGTCTCGCGCTCGGAGACTCAACGATAGTGTCAACGCATAGAGATACTATAATATAGAGATGATGGCCCGGTCGCCCCGGCCCCGGAACGGTCCGGCGACGGTGGCGCTCCTGAAAGTCCGTGTGACGGCTCGCTCCGGTCCGCCCCGGCCCGGTCCTGGCACTGTGTAGCGTGAGTCATCCTTAAAACAACCACCCGCTTAATAAGCACGTATAGTTTTTTTTTTTGCCGCGGATCATTAGATCTGTTTTTGGGCGTTTAAAGTCGATGTTTTTTTTCTCGGAATATTTTTGATCATTTGTCATAGACCTACCACTACCTGCGAATCTTCAGGAAATTCGCGTTAGCACGGAAAACCGGTAGACAATTTCACGGAGTACTCTGTTGCCGCATTTTTATTCTTTTGACACATGAGAACATCATGTTCTCGCTTCATTATATTGTTTAATTTAGTTTTAGTTTTGGATACTTGGAGACCGTATACATCTCTAAGTTTTATTTTTATTTTGTGTTTAATTTGATTGTACATACCTACCTATATTTTTAATGATTCTGACACTTAGAGACCTTTACATCTGTAAGTAAATTTAAGCTAGTAATTTTGTTTAGCTATACCGTCTTTTATATAACATACAAGCACAAAATGTTGTGTCTCACAGCTACATGTTATTACTATTTAAATATTAATATACCCCGTTAGCTTGAACATGTCAAGCTCGCTTAAAACTCTTTGCTTACGGTGGCGTCGTTGATCGGGTCGCCACTTTCCCGAATGAAGGTTGAGGGAGACGATGGCTGAGATACGCGTCATACTCGTGAACGGGTGCTGTTTGTGGAGACTGGTCTGTTTAAGCTAACTTTATTTTTGAGTACAATTACAGTGAGACACTTCATTCGGTTCTCGTTTGTTTCTTTTATCCTAATAAATGTTTTAATTATACGGAATTTTGATATGCTTGTTTTTGCTTGTATGTAAATTCCATGTTGACGTGTGAAAGTGCCCTTGTGGCCTATTTGCTGAATAAATGTTGAAGTTGAAGTTTACTGACAAAATTTAGCCAGACCACACATGCCCAAAGAAATAAACACATACCACTCTGAAGCCGCAAGCGAAAGCTATCTAGTAATTTAATAAAGTATAATACAACAGAGTGGATGTACGGCCTGAGGCACTCGGAACAGTTGTGAACTTTAGTCTACGGGATATGGAACTAAATTAACTATGTTTTGTTTTGCTCCAATAGTATTTGAGGACACGTTCACAATTGTGTACAATCAGCGGCATTTTGTTCTCAAATAAGGTTAGGCTTAATATAGGAACTCGAGACTTTTAGACGAGTTTTTTAGTCTAAAAGAAGAACTATACTAGTTTTTAACGAGACTGCGCTAAACAACTTCCGAGTCTTTCAAGTCTTGTAGGGCTAAGATGGTCGGCTCTTTATCATTTGTCGCCATGCCTGTCACGTTCTAACAAGTATGTAAGTGCGAAAGTGACAGGTGACAAAAATGCAACCATGATACCGCTGCTGATTCGAGTTTTTTAATGCTCAACTAAAAAGGACTAGAGAAAAACATAGATTTTTGTGTACATACTACTAGTAGTAGAGAAAGTAAACGTTATTTATTGCTGTACCTAACCTAAGAATTTGACATGAAGACAACAGTGCATTTTGAAACCTTTTGTTACAAAATTATATTTCTCTGAAAAGGAATCAAGACTACAACAGACCCGACGAGATTACAAGTTGAAAATACGAGTAACCCGAGGTTCGACTTAATTATTATGAGTCTAAAAATCAGATATCCCATAATTTTATATCCTATTACATTTATTTATTTTATTAAAATAATTTGGATTCATATGTGATGATTTGTAACACAGTAATCTTCTAAATTCGCATTAGTATAGGTTTGTTCCTGAATTATGGATGTCATCTAAAAGGAATAATTTATTAAACAACAAGGTAAGTAGTAAAACACACACCATCATCTACATTCACAGCGCAGGCTACCTACGTCAAATGTGTGTGTGTGTGTGTATCAAAGTATGTATTTATCTGTATACTTAAGTATGTTTATCAGCGCCTTACAAGCCTGGCGTTGAGTAGCTTTGCTTAGTTTGGCGCTAGCTCGGATATTTATTTATATTTTATTTATTTATCTAATAAAACGTAACATAAAGGGCATTCCGACCATACGTATTTAAAAAATAACAAAATGGACGCAATAACCAGATTGTTACATTTAACCCGGTTAACCTTGCCAAATTAGAATTACTATAATTATCTTACGATTCAATATTAGCATGTGATAAAAATCCTATCATTTCAAATTTTATATAAAATCGATAAGAATCCGTTGAACTCGATCTAGCTTCCCGTTTTATTACTTGGAATGGCCGAGTTAGTAGTCATATCGTAAAATTGTTATGGCGTGAGTTTACTATCGCCAACTATCACTAACGACATCTAGTGTAGGAGTAGGAACTGTAGGAAGTCTATTACTCCTGCTAGTGTAAAATCTATGCATCGTAGCATCGTACACAGACTCCCAGATGACGAGTTTTTAGAAACGCCCCGGGTCTTACTAAACGGTATTTGATCGTCACGTCACGATCAAGTGGAAGCCGTCATAAAGTATGGAAAACAAGAAACACGGAAATTTCACAGTGATATATTGCGTCTTAATTTAGTGCTTCTGGGCATTTTCCGCAAATCGACATATTTTGCGTGAAATCAAGGTAGCGCTACTCTAACCACCCCAGCTCCTCCACGAAGCCTAGCAAAGCTTTCAGGTTCCTAACTGCCTTCTGAAGTGTGCACAGAGTCCCTAGGTATTTGCTCCTGTATACTTCTACCTGTACGGATTCAGATTTCGAATTGGCTGTCGATTTTTCCAAAATAAAATTTCCACATTGAAAAATTTCGGAACTCCTCATATATTCTAAATTTTCTGTATCAAAAATTTAAGTTTCCTTAATTTCCTATGAAATTTTACACACGGCACGTAATGTCCCATTACTTTTCCTCCCTTGGGACACAAATAACTATTGCCCCACCGCATAACAACAATGTTAACATAGAAAACCAGTTCGAATTGGCATAATATTGCACGAAAAATCGGTAAACAATTGAATTAGTTTTCGATTATTACACGTGGCGGAGCAGAGGTTTAGAGGTTGTTGTTGTCCGAAGGTACCCCAGATGTACAAAGGGCCTTCACTAGCTCGCGCCACGCCATAGACAATACCTGGGTCTTGCTAGAATTGGGTATTAGTGATTCGGGCCTGAAATAGGAAGTATAATAGATTTGCATACAAAAAATCTTCAGATACTCATTGGTACGGGTTGGGAATCCCGCAGCCTCCTGTTGAAAAGTCACTAATCATTACCTACGGCTTGTTTAGCTGTAACTCTAGCACTGCTGTAGGTTAATGTAAAGTCATGCCATTAAAAACTTCTTATCAAACTGCCTTGCCTCATTTTGCATAACACAATCCAGACACAATACCCACAGATTGCAGACATTCAATTCACTAGCTGGCTATATTTAGGCCTTCATATGTTCTTGCAGGTGCGTCACGTCCCAGGCGGGAGGCGGCCATTCATAAAACTAAGTCGGATCGATAAACTTCTCACAGCTACCGAGAAATGTCAATGTAATTATTACAACGAGCGCCTCAATGATCATTGCTCTTTAACCTTTCGGAGACAAAAAATGTGTAAAGGAAAAGCAGCGATGGACGATGTTATTCCAAATTTCGTCGTGCATGGTGGCGCGAACTTGAAATCTTTTCAAGTTTAAAAGTAAAAGCGAGGGATATTAGTTCGCTCGTTGACGTTTATTAAAGTTTAATTCGGAGCTTAAGGGGATTTATTTGTTTTTGGGAAATGTGATGAAATGAAAGAGGTCCAGTTTGGGATATTAAAGGAAATATTTAATATAAAATATCCTTTAAAAAGCTGGCGTGAATGAATCAAATGAGTGAGCGAAAGTATAAATCCTAGGAACGCCAAAATGGACCAGCATTCGATCTATTAAAATCTGTTATATATGTTATATTATGGATAATGAATTTTATAAATGCGAAAGTAGCTCTGTCTGTCCGTCTTTCTGTCTGTTACTTCTTCACGTCTTTTACGTTAGTCTAGATGAATGTTGGGAAGGAGATAGTTTGTGTCCCGGCGAAGGACAGAGGATAGGTATTATTCCGTAAATCGTCCCTTAAGAGGGTTAAAAGGGGGTCGGAATTTATTACAGAAGTGGTAAATACTCAAAAATCCTAATTTTACGCAGATGCAGTTGCGGACAGAAACTAAAAATAATTTTTGGTACAAGCTTTTATCGCTGACTGTACTTTTCTTTCCACACGCAACTAATACTCATCGAGACAATTCTAAAAGCCCCAAACACAATTAGGTTGCGTTGTTTTTTTTTTTTATATATATTTATAGGACATTATTACACAAATTGACTAAGTCCCACAGTAAGCTCAATAAGGCTTGTGTTGAGGGTACTTAGACAACGATATATATATATATAATATATAAATATTTATAAATACTTAAATACATAGAAAACACCCATGACTCAGGAACCAATATCCATGCTCATCACACGAACAAATGCCCTTACCAGGATTTGAACCCGGGACCATCAGCTTCGTAGGCAGGGTCACTACCCACTAGGCCAAACCGGTCGTCAAAATTTTTATCACAGAGCCTTTTATCACAGAGTTCCAATGGCCACCTCCTGTCTCCATCATCAGATCAGCTCGATGGTACCATAATATTGCATTGTCACCCGACTTAAAGCCCGACCAGAAATATATGATCATTGTCAAGAGGGCGCCGTTATTCTCATGTATGGGGTGAATGTTCAGTTTGGTATGAAAAATTTAGTTCCAATGAAATTCCGCAATATGGCGCGTGATCATAATATTACTGGTCAGGCTTTACATATGTATGCAAATTTTCAGCTTCATCGGATATCGGAAAGTGGGTCAAATTTAACTTGCAAGATTTGATTACATTTGATTACAGACCGACAGACAGACAACGGGATAGGTTTAATCAGGGGTTCCCAATCTTTTTCAACATGCGGCGCAGTTGCAAGTTTAGTATTTTGCAACGGCGCCCTTGTAAATTTAAAATCACGGTCGAAAAAGAGTGACACGACGCTATATTATTTACCGATGCGAGCGCTCAAATAGGTACCCGCGAATATTTGTGGTTTCGGATAATGATAGAACTCACGGCGCCCCTCTTTACTTTCTACGGCGCACCAGGGCGCCGCGGCGCACACTTTGGGAACCCCTGGGTTAAATTAAATAAAAGCTTGTAATATATTATATCATTAAGTAAGTTCTGTAAGTTCAAATAGGTCTCTTGCTTTTATTTATAGGTTGATATGCAAAAATGTTATATACACCTTGAATAAAGTGTTTGTTGTGTTGTAGGTAAGGTACTAGGTAGATAACATATAATTTACACAGATACAATATTGACAATAAGCAACACACTGTACTATACAAACAACCAGACTGTTAATTTTATACGGGAAAAATCATTAAAAATTCAGTCTCATCAACAATTCAATATTTAAATTGACTCTGCAATCGGAGCGACAATTTTCGCATGCTCTCATGGCGAATAAAAATTGGATGCGAATACTAGGTACTTGTCGCTTTTATCTTTACCTTTCTATTCTTCTTAAATATTTATTATTATCTTATATATATATATGTATATGTACATATATTTTTTCTTTTTTTTTACCTTCTTTTCTACCTTTGACAACTAAAATGTATGAAATTGTAGGCCATCGTTTTTAATTACCCGTGGATTTTTACATCTACGATATTGCGACTGCATAAATTCTCGTACATTTCAGTCCTCTGGGCGGCTACCGGGAAAATCGAAATTCGTCAATTGCGGGCATTTTTCTCTGTCACCCTGATTACGTCTTACTAAGAGTAAAAGAGAAAGATCCCCGCAATTTGCGAATTTCGGTTTTCGCGGTAGGCCCCCTGGGTCATCGTGACAATACGACGTACTTTTGCGTGTATTAAAAAAAAAAAAGAAACATGGTCAACAACCGCCTTTCTCACTAAGTACTTACTGTTTCGTACGCGATTTCAAAAAGCTTTTATTTTTTATCTTACCCTGTTAGTATGTATGTTTGTTAGTTAGTTAGTGTGGGTCAAATCTTGGAAGTTAAATTTGACCCACTTCCCGTTTTCCGATTGAGCTGAAAATATGCATACATACGTCGGGTGACAATGCAATGTTATGATACTGTCGAGCTGATCTGATGATGCAGACAGGAGGGGGCCGTAGGAACTCTGTGATGAAACAACGCAACGTAATTTTGTATGGGATTTTAAGAGAACACACTATGTAAAACCGACCTGTAACAATTGTTACCAATAAAGTTTTTATTTTCATTTTCATTTATTCATGTCGTTTTCATTTATTACCAATATTTATCTAGCCACTGGTGCTGAGAAGTTCTTAACTTGTGACCAAGTGCAGAAAGATAAAGCGTTCCTATCCCCAGACCTAGGCTCCCAATGGAAATGAATTATTATTAAACCGAATAAATATTACATTACAGTTACATAATATATATTGCCAATAAATCACTAACTTATAAGAGAACTTTATTTAAAATGTTGTAACTATCGTCCCCTTACTAGATATTGCAATATATATGAGTAATTTATAGGGTACAAAGGATGCAATTAAGTCTTTGAAGTTCGCCGACAATTATGGAACAAAAAGTATTGGAAAAAGTCTTTTCAGTTCAATATACGCCCATTACAGATTTTCCATTTAAAAAGGGGTTGATATTATTGCTGTTTGCAAACGCAATAAAATAATAAGTGTTCGCAATAAAAAGTGTTCTTCATACGTAAAGAAGCTGCTCGCGATTTTGTTTGCGTGGAGTGATGATGATGTTTTTTTTAGTATTTGGCAACAATCTTACACAAATCGACCTAGCCCCAAACTAAACAAAGCTTGTACTATGGGTACAGACAATGGTGGGTATGGGTACAAGGAGACAGTATATATACGTATATAGATAAATACATACTTATATACATAGAAAACACGGCCACGACTCAGGAAAAAATATCTGTGTTCATCCCACAAATAAACGCCCTTATTGGGATTCGAACCCGGGACCATCGGGTTCATAGGCAGGGTCACTACCCACTAGGCCAGACCGGTCAACATGATAGAAAAAAACCTATCCTATTATGTACTTCCCCCTCAAACTATTTCAATACCAAATTTCATCTAAATCGGTTCAGCGGTTTAAGCATAAAGAGGTAACAAACAGATATTACTTTCGCAATTATAATTTTAGTTGACGACCGGTCCGGCCTGAGTAGTGACCCTGCCTTCGGAGCCGATGGTCCCGGGTTCAAATCCTGGTAAGGGCATTTATTCGTGTATAGTTGTTCCTGAGTCATGGGTGTTTTCTATTTATTTAAGTATTTATAAATATTTATATATTATATATATCGTTGTCTAAGTACCCACAACACAATCCTTATTGAGTTTACTGTGGGGCTTCAGTCAATTTGTGTAATAATGTCCTAAAATATTTATTTATTATTAGAAGGGAAGGGATACATGATTTCACAACATTATTAAGTAGGAACCACCGTAATATCATAACTACCTATAGTAAGCGAATTTGGATAAATGAGGACTCAATCGATTTGCACACTCGATTACTCGTACTACTTAGGTATAGGTATGTATAACACGCCTAATTAGATATGTTAACTCAATTTCCCGGTAGATGTCGCTTTTTATTTCTACAACTAGCGAACGTTTGTCTATCGTGGATTTCATAAGACTTTTAATTTATTTTTGTACAATGCGATAATTTGTGTGGTTAATAGTACAGCCGAATTAAACATATTGCTGTTTACAATTAAACGAGGTGTTTAATTTTAAGCTATACAAGGTTGTGAGACCCGGATGACAAAAGCCGATTTAAACAAGATATTTGATCGATTAAAAAAAGTCGTAGACGCATTAAAGTTTTTTAACGTTCATATTTTATTAATTTAATTATCTACTAACATTACTTGTAAGATTAAAATATGTTTCTAAGATAAATCGTTAGTTCGTCTTAAAAATGCAATTTCTTTCATTTTAATTAAATCTTAATTTTTATGATAATCGATAGGAAAAGGTACAACGATGTATTTTTTTAATACCACGTCAGCCCGCATGATGGCAAGCAATTGCCGTAGCCTATCGACGCCTACAACTCCAGGGGTGTTACATGCTCGTTGCCGCGTTGTTTTTGTTTGTGTTTAAAGTAAAATCAATACTATGAAATAATCTAAATCATAATTGGCTACTTATTTAAGGCTTCGGTTCATCGAATATCTAATCTACGTTTAGCCCAGCAAACTAATTAATTGTGGGTTAATAAAAATTCAAGCCTCGTCCAACTCTCCCTAATCGCTGTTTGCCGTAAGCGGCTGAAGCATCCTAAATAAGAAAGAAATACATTATATGTTGTTAGTATTGTTAACAAGTAAGAAATAACCTCCTTTTAAAAAAGTAAAACCGACTTCAGAAATAATAAAATAAAAGCCCCACCTCCAAACCCTTTTATATGCGCCAGCAACTAATATGTTTGAAATTCGAGCCAGGGCAAATCTTAAAAGCGTCAACATCTGGTCGAACCGAATGCCAACCGTGCCGTGGTGCGGTTCGATAAGAAAGAAAGAGATCTGTCCATTATAGTTGTTTGTGGGTATTATTTCCTCGGCTGTTTTTGTAATATCTGACTTGGCACCGACTTCAAAAATATCAGTTATTAAAAAACATACAATAAAAAATTACGATCGAATTGAAAACCTCTTCCTTATCTTGAAGACCTTGAAATTAATTATCTTGAAAAACGGTGTAACGTTTTTCAAGATAATTAATTTCAAGGTTGGCATAGGATTGGCTATGGAGTGATTCTCCTCAAAGTAGCCCTAGACGGAATAGAGCGTTACTTCCATTCAAGGTCATATTCAGTGTTGGCCGAACGTTAGTTAGAATTAACCATTAACCATTACAAATTGAACCTTAAACTGTTACCATCCGTTACGGTTCAATCTGTAATGGTTAGTGGTCAAGTCTAATTAACGTTTGGCCAACACTGGTCATATTCCGCGTCTGACAAAATAGTTTAGAATGGACATCTTGAATAAAAATGTCCCCAGCCATGGCCATAAAAACAAATCAATTGACACATCACTCCTCAAACCAGAGTAGTTTCGAGGCTACGGTGAAACCGCACCCAATAACGACCAAAGCTAAAACCAGTTACAAATTCGGTAATGTTGAATGGAATTTGAAGGACTTTTAACATATTCTTGTATATGTACTAGTAGGTATTGTTGGTCCTACAGTTAACGAACTAGCTTGTTCAACGTGAACTCAGATGTAATTCTACCAACTCACTAAGCGAGAGCGAGTCAAAGGCTCATTCTTCGCTTTGATCTAAATCGTGAATTTTATGTAAAGACATCTTGGTTGTAAAGAAATCAAATGTTCTCTAGTTATCTATTTAAGTTATCTATTTTTTGACACGATAGTCTCGTAATCAACCCGCGATTTTTGACCATCACACACATACGAGTATGAATTTTTTTAGGGTTCCGTAGCCAAATGGCAAAAAACGGAACCCTTATAGATTCGTCATGTCCGTCTGCCTGTCCGATTATGTCACCGCCACTTTTCTCCGAAACTATAAGAGCTATACTGTTCAAACTTGGTAAGTAGATGTAATGAACCGCATTAGGATTTTTACACAAAAATAGAAAAAAAACAATAAATTTGGGGGTTCCCCATACTTAGAACTGAAACTCAAAAAATCATTTTTCATCAAACCCATACGTGTGGGGTATCTATGGATAGGTCTTTAAAAATGATATTGATGTTTCTAATATCATTTTTTTCTAAACTGAATAGTTTGCGCGAGAGACGCTTCCAAAATGGTAAAATGTGTGTGTCTTCCCCCGTAACTTCTAAAATAACAGAATGAAAAATCTAAAAAAAATATATGATATACATTACCATGCAAACTTCCACCGAAAATTGGTTTGAACGAGATCTAGTAAGTAGTTTTTTTTAATACGTCATAAATGGTACGGAACCCTTCATGGGCGAGTCCGACTCGCACTTGGCCGCTTTTGTATATATTATTTGATTGCATGTGGTAAGTCTAAAGGGGCCAACTGATTACTAGTTCGCCGGACGATATATCAGTTATTCGCAAAAGCTGACAATCGCGAATAACTGACGGGCCAATGTCGTCCGGCGAACTGGTAATCAGTGGGCCCCTTTACTAAGATATTCATAATCGTGCTTAGAATTTAACAGAGGATCTCAATGGTACTGTAGGGCTTTACACATTATGCGGTAACTGTGGTTGTCAAAAGTTTACGTTTGACAATTCAGTAAGTACCTACAAAATAAATAAATATAGGATGAAACTGCCCTATATTTATGTATACAGATCTACCTAGTCCCACAATAAGCTAAATTAAGGGTTGTGTTGTGGTTACTAGACGACCATATATAATTATAGTTATATACACGGTGTAACAGGAGGAACCCGAAAGATTAACCAGGCATTTCTGAGGCCAAAAGATGGAAAAATGTCATATGAATTTATGTAAATTTCGCCAAAAATATTTTTTGTGTTTTTATTTAAATTTTTACATAAAAAGTAAATATTATTGGTAAAACTGGCACTTATAATGAATTTTTACTTGTTTTTCGTGAAACCTTTTGCAAAATGTTACTTGTCACTTTTTCACATAATATCAATAAGGTTATTTAGATTACACCCCATAATGGCATCATCGGTATCAAAAAGGCGTTTTGCACTAAGTAACAATACGAAGAATTTTTTTTTTCAATTCCAGAAAAAATATGTCATTTTAGTCTTTAAATGTGATAAGGAACACACTATTAAAATATTTCAGGTGCCTCGTGTTACACCGTGTATAAATACTTATATACATAGAAAACATTCATAACCCAGGAACAAATATTTGTAATAAACACACGTATTAAAGCTTTTCAGGCACATTTAAAAGCCGGTGTACACCGGTTGCGTGTGCGTAGATACGAGTTATGCATATGTGCGTGCGCTAAAATTTTGGTGTCGTTCACGCACACGCCACGCAAGCGGGGTGTCGTCTCTCATAAGGGCCCGGGGGCCTACCGCAAAAACCGACATTCGCAAATTGCGAGAATCTTTCTCTTTTACTCCAACTAAGACGTAATTAGAGTGACAGAGAAAAATGCCCGCAATTGACGAACTTCGATTTTCGCGATTATAGCCGCGTATATTACAACGCGCACGTGCACGTCTGCTAACATGCATACATGTGCAAAGGCCTTTGTAAGTTTAAACAATAAATCTTCGCCTATATGTAGGTATATACCAACACTTACATTATGGTACATTAAGATTATGACTGACCTCCGCTAGCGCAGCCGATCGGAATACTCGGCCTCGACAGTAGTTAGAGAACAATTAGCACCGCACGGTACACTATGAATTTTACAGAATTCTGAAGCCTACTAGCATTTACCTAGCTTCTCGTATATTTAAATATGTTGACAGAACTCAGTCGTAATGGTGAAAAGGTTTAGTTCACGGCAAAACGCAAGTAGGTATGCGCAATGCGGCTTCGTGTTGTGGAAATATACAACACAGCAAAACTATAAAACAAAGTATTTTTGTTTTTTATTACTACTACGGTGAGCAAAACTATTCTTTTAGCACTATTTATAAATAATATAATAATTAAATCATAAATTATATAATTATGGTATTTGTTATGCAATTCTGTTTGCAATTCAACAATAAACAAAAAACAGATTTTAAATCACGAACTTTAATGAAAAAAACCGGCCAAGTGCGAGTCGGACTCGCCCACCGGGTACCTTACTTTTTAGTATTTGTTGTTATAGCGGCAACAGAAATACATCATCTGTAAAATTTTCAACTGTCTAACTATCACTGTTCATGAGATACATCCTGGTGACAAACGGACAGACAGACAGACAGAAGGAGGGACAGCAGAGTCTTAGTAATAGGGTCCCGTAATACCCTTTGGGTACGGAACCCCAAAAAAGACACACTCAATTTATTACTAGGTATAGTGTAGAGCCTACACTATAGAAAAGGTTGACCTCACCACTCGTAACAGCCGTAGAAGTCATTGAAAAACCGTTTGAATTTAGGCTTTGTTGCACTGAATACGGTAAAAAATTTAAGTACTGTCATCCAGCACTTTATTGACTTAGTTTCGGTCTAAGTAAATCCGTCCGTTAAGAAATTTCACCTAATACACCGAGTGCAGATAAGGCCTCCGTTTTAGCTTGGGCATCAAAAATGCTTTCGTGTGACCAGATCAGGGATGTCAAGAATGTGGCATTCTTCACATTCACGAATGCGAATGCGAAACCGAATGTCCAGGATGCGAATGTTTGAATGCGAATACGAATGTTAGGGAATATGTAGACAGTTTTATCATTCCTAATTATAAAAGTCTGTTAGTACAGTATAAAACATATGCAATCTTAGAAAGGGATGTTATAAAGTGTTGAGAAATGCTGTCTACTAGTCAAAATGCATTACTTGAAAACAGTTTGCGCGCACTGCCCAATCTGTCCATACGCAAACCTATCCCTATTTTCAGGGTGACTCTCTTTATAATTGGTTGCTAGTTAACTAATAGCAAATTGTTGAGTCAACGAGACAAGACACGATCTGCGCACATTCGCATTCGCGAAACATTCGCTTCATTTGATGCGATTGCGAATGTCGAATGTTTAAAATGATGCGAACATTCGTATATACGAATGTGAATATTCGTGACATCCCTGGTCCAGATGTTTTCCTCTACAGGTCGCATTTATCAACAGACTCTCATAACGTTGTGTGCCCTGGTTCAATAATAAATATTTTTAGTCGATTCAGATTTTGGCATTTTGTCAAACTTCGCGTTCTCGAGGACTACAGCTTTCAGAGCCACTAGTTATTAGCGCATTTCACTAAAACCCTAACAAAACAATGTAACTATAATCCCTTTGATTCTGCCCATATCTCAGAAATCCTATTATTTCCAAGCGGAGTCCCATCGTACACCGACTTTGTGGAAGGTCACATTTTTCCCAAACGCCGTCTAATCTGATTATAAATACGTTCCTCGAAAGTTTCTCGGCCATTTGTGGATAATGTAAACAGGATAAAGGGCGGCTGTTACACTGTGACAAGTCCAGGCGGCTCACTATGGAACGACGCCATACTTGTGGTTGGACATGGGATTTTTCTGATTTTTGACGATTACTTTTTATTGTCCTAACAAATATCTATTAGTTTTAGTAAGGATCTTTGAAATCCGTTCAGGGCAATAAGGACTAAAAATATCCCTCTCAAATTTTACGATTATTTGTCAATAGTAGTCAATACCATAAAAAGTTATCACAGAAAACGAGAAAATCCTCATGTCCAACCTCAAGCATGGCGTCGTCCCACAAAGTGTGGACGTACTGAACTTTGAACGTCGAACAAAAATTGGGGAGGAGGTGATTCACCTATATGTGCTCTCTTTCCCTACTTTCCCTGCGGAATTCTCTTAAAATTTTCCATTAGGTAACTAGCAACCATATCAAGAGAGTCACCCTGAAAATAGGGATAGGTTGAGTAAATACGTGAGGTTATTCAAGGACAGCCGCGAGCAAGCTACACGCAGCAACTTAAAGGAAAAGCAAATGGCGTGTCTTACAGGGACCTAAAGAACTTGGCCAAGGACCGCGAAAACTGGCGTCTACTTCACCGACAAGAGCCATGCTGATGATGATGATGATTCAAGGACATATTTCGCACCTCAGAGGAATTAATTAGAAGTTAGAAGCAATATCCATAAGTATATTTAAGGTTCTTGGTGAGAAGCAATGTTTTTATTAGTTACTTGACAGTTGTAAGATCCCATATGGTATAAAAATTTGGGTCCCTTGAATGTTTACATTTTTGCCACGTTGAGCGTGATTTTGGCCTTTAGTTCTCTCCCTACCTATCTATATTCGCACGTGTTGGCTCTGTATGAATGAATGAATTATCAAACAATCTTACAAATATTATGAAGGTGATGTTTTATGAAGGTTAACGCTTTTCCCATGTCGTGCGTTGTCGTCGCTTCGCACGCACTTCTTTAGCTCACCCCGTCTCACTAAGGCAGCTAAATTACTTTTTATCGTCCTATTGCCTGACAAGATTCTATTTGGGCCCTGAGACGGTGTTACTACAAGCAGCTCACATATGCCAATAATTACTGTGCATACTTTATGTACCTATAGTTAAATATAATGTCAGTACCGGACACTAATTTAAAAAAAATCTCATTTTTCCGTTAAACGTAAGTTTGGCAAACCTAATTGTCTTTTTAATGGTATAAATGGTATTTATAACAATTTCTCCTGCGCCTTTGGCAATATTTTTTGTCATTTTTATGGTAAAATCATTCTTAAAAACTGTTTTGTTTACATCGGTGCCATGCGATGACTTTCATCGTCTGTTGTCAGAGAGTATCCTTTTCAGTAAAATAAATTAGTACCACTAAAAATCCTAATCATAACGAAGACCAAATGAAATCATCTCAGGGTATAACTAATGTAAAAATATGACTTGAGTGCTAGAGAAATGCTCTCATAGCATTTTTAATTTAAGTAAAAATACTTCTCTCGGTCTTGGTTCGACACGGTGTAACACTATCCCTTCTTAACTCAGGAATCGAACGTGTGACCGATCCGAGAATAAATCTAAGTAGAAAAGATTTATGGGAGAAGTTTCGCCAAGTCTCCCGATCGACATTTTTGGTTTGTTTTTGAATTTGTTTTATCGTGTCGAACAATGGGTTGAGTAGGATAACTCGTATTTGTGGTACGAGGACGTAAACACTATCGTCAATAACAGGCTGTTTCAAGGTTTTCAGACCATTCTTTAATCGCCAGACACCTTTAGTAAAACTTTTATACGTACCAGAAATATAAAAAAAACATGCTTTTATTCGACTTACATTTTGAATTTTTTTTTAATGAAATCGTAGTCAATTTTTTTTATGGACTTTTCTATAATACTTATGTTTTCTCTACTCAGACTCTTGGTGAGTTTTCCCAATAACAAAAGGTAGGTTATTTTTTAAAAGAAATACTCTTTCACAAGCCAATAAAAAATAACATTTAAAAATACTTCAAAATAAAGAATAGAGTTTCAATGAAATCTCAGGTTTTGATAGCGATCGAAACATAAACATCACAACACAACCTCAACCTCAACCTCAAAAGTAAATAATTTACTTAATGTAATAATTTATTTTTGAGAATAATTTTTATTCTCAGTTTAAGTGCCCAAATATTGCACAAAAATGTTATTATTTGGTTCGTTAATTGAATTTTGATCTCTATTAACCGACCGGACCGGACCGTGACCGGAGTAAGTATAAAATCGAAGAAATAAATAAAATATTCTTCTCCATAAAAAAATATTACCGTTTGTCTCCACATTTTTTTATAAATGTAATATTGGACTATCTGAGATATACAGGATGTCCTTTTGGTCAGCAATTTCCGCTACAAGCGGACGTTCTTCAAAGGATCAAAGTACCTACGTAATGAGAATTCTTCCTGAAATACTCAAATAATCCCTTTTAACCTTTTTATCCAACACAAAAGAATTTAAGCTGTAATATGTACTAAATAACTTATTTAGTGATTTAACCGGATCCAACGGGATTTTGTATCACGGGAAACCACTGCTGCGGCAACCCGGCTCAACGGAGCCTGGGGTCCGCTTTGACAACTAATCCCAAGATTTGGCGTAGGCACTAGTTTTTACGAAAGCGAGAGGGTAAAACTAGGCCTCGTTGTGGGGATTAGTCCGGTTTCCTCACGATGTTTTCCTTCACCGAAAAGCGACTGGTAAATATCAAATGATATTTCGTACAAGTTCCGAAAAACTCATTGGTACGAGCCGGGGTTTGAACCCGCGACCTCCGGATTGCAAGTCGCATGCTCTTACCGCTAGGCCACCAGCGCTTCATAGATACACAGTTCAGACTATGCTCTAAAAAGGATCAGCGTAACACTGGTGGTATTCAAATTAAAGACATGAGTCATAAAACCCTCTGCGCTTTCTTGATACTTTATTATTTATATTCTTATGACACTGCTACACATAGGAATTAAACTACTATAGGGACTTATACAACTTGTGACAATAAGTTCACGGTATATCGCTTCAAGTCAATATTGAACCAGAAAACGCCGAACGTGTAAAATTTTCTAGATATTGACAAAATTTCAATATAAGAGTCACCCATTCCACCATTCACGTGTCCATTTCTATAGATACTCGAGTGCTGATACATGCGCGAATTTTATTTGAACAAGGCTGATTCACAAATTATACAAAATAATTCCTGAGATACGACCAGTATAAGCCTGATCTTCCATTACACATTTATTACAAGTCTTGGGATCAATTTAAGTATACAGTACACAATTCAATTAAAAATATTTGTGAATAATCTAACGTACGCAACCGTCCGTAAAAACCTTTGTCCAAAGAGGGTCTGAGGGCCGACTGCGAACACCAAAGTTCGTAAATTGCGCGCATCTTTCTCTGTCACTCTAATTATGCTTTAATTGGAGTAAAAGTGAAAGATGCCCGCAATTTACGAACTTCGGCGTTCGCATTAGGCCCTCTGATTCCACTTTTGAAGCCAAAAGCCGTGCGTGCGATATTATTGATGCGTAGGATTTTAATGTAACCTTTATTTTTTCAAGTAAGGTCGCTTAAGAGATTCACATTTTTTTTTATATTAAATTGTACACATTTGAATCAAGGGCAAATGCCATGAACAAATTCACACGGAAACTAGACTATATGTAATGTGTCATGCCTAAAGCATAAGGACTCTATGCACCATGTGCATAAGACCCTTCTCTAATGGAAAGCCACATATTTAGCAAGGGCAGACTTCAACCGAAACTTGCTTACTTTCAGTGTAATTGAGATCAAAGGTAAAAACCCGAGCAACAGCCATATCTTCCATGGCAAGATTCGTCCGGCGCGCTATATCTTTTATTTCCTTCTAATTTTCTGGCTTTCCCCTCTTAAGCCCAGGATCTTGTGAGGGATATTTTTAAATATGCAACTTTAAAAACCTTCATTGACTTCAATTTGTAAGTTCGAATCGGCCCTGGCCAGGTCCATAATTCAGCAAGGCCGCAGGTGCCGTGATATTGGTTTTATGGTAATATTGTTGACTCCGCACTCACGGACGTGGGGTGTGTAACCACGACGGTCGAGCGTAACAGTATTTTAAAACGCTCCCATTAAAATAATGTTTTAACTAGTACAAAGTGATGTGTTTGGGTTGAATTATATATCAAAATAAACCGTAGAAAACAGTGGTTGTGATGAAGTTAACTTCAATGTAAACATATGTTGCAATTAAGTACAATACACAAAAACATTAAAACAACAGAAGTGCGCGCGAATAATGACGATCGTTTCAATAAAACGCGTAAGATGTATGAAATCGTGCAGCGCTTACGCCATTTTGGAGTTTAAATACGCCCAAGCTAGTTCTTAGAAAACTAGGAATTCCGCGAATTGTGGTGAACTTCGTTGAACTTTTAACCAGTGCGCGCAATTTATAACTCTATGACGACCAACCGACACCTAAAAACACTCAAAATGTTTAATTGTCCAGGGTGTGATTTGAAAGTAGACAGAAATGAGCGCCTCTTTTGCACAACATGCAAATTGTGCTACCACTATTCATGTGTCAACATAACGTCGGCAATGTTTCGAGAAAAGCAGCCGCGGTTAAAAACAGAATGGATATGCCCTTCCTGTGCACAGATCACGCGACGCCCGCGCCGGCGGGATGACGATACCCCTGCGTCCCCGGAGGGTTTGAGACAAATGGAACGAGAATTAGAAGAACCCAATAAGACCATTGACACGGACATTTTGAATGTGCTGGGCGGCGATACAGACACGGATAGTACACCCACTTTCTCCACACCCTCAGCACACCGCCAGGCTAAAACCTCACGTGCAGCAGATGCGACTAGCGCAGATAACATAACCTTTGATAGATTTAGCCACCTGATTAAATTGGAATTTGAAGTAATGAAAGAGACTTTAATAGAATCTATAACGAATAACATTAAGCAGACCCTCGTAGCCGAGTTCAACTCAAAGTTATACGAACTTAAACTAGACATATCTCATAACTCATCTACGTTAACCCAGGAACAAGGAAGACTGCAACAGAACATAAATGCAACTAGCGAACTGATAAAAAAATTAGAATCTGAAAATTTAAAATTACACACAGAGTTAAATGAACTTAAAAACAAGGTTGAAGAGAAAGAACGAAAAACGACTGATGAAAGTTGCCTGAGTAAAACAATAGTTCTATACGGCTTGGATGAGTACCCAGAAGAAAATTGGCACGTACTTATACAACGTGTAACTAATGTGTTTTGTGAATTCTTGGGCACAGATATTAATGCCTTTATCGAGGACTTGAAAAGAATAGGAAAGCGTGGATACCGAAGGCCCGTTCAAATAGAACTAATAAGTAAGCGTATGAAAAATTACATTTTACAAAACAAACGAATTTTTCAGAGCACAGGCCTCGCAATCTCTGATTTTTTGGACACCGCGGAACTGAAGAAAAGACAAACACTCAGGGATACCATAAGAGACGCGCGTAAGCGCGGCTTGCACCCGGTAGTAAGGCAAGACAAAATATTTATAAATGGCTGCGAATACTTACCACCTCCGACTATAGAACATGGACAACGTTGTGCGCCTGTTCGAAGCCCCAGTCCCCTCTCTCAGATAAACACATACTCTTCGGACTGCACCAAAGGCTCACGCATAACACAGCAATCTAACAACGCATACACAAGCGCATCGTCGAATCCTACAACTGAGAGTTCACAGTTGATAAATGACAGCTGTAGGAGTAATTTTCGTCACTAACAAAAACTTTACAGTCTTGTTTCAAAACATGCAGAGCCTCAATAACAAAACACACATTTTAGAGAGCTTTCTAGAAGATAATTGCTTTGATGCGCTATGCTTAACGGAAACCTGGATGACGTCATCACAACTTGATCTAGTTGATATACCGGGATACGAGGTAGCCGCACACTTTAGCCGAAGCGAACACAGTGGAGGAGGAACTTGCATTTTGGTTAGAAATGGCATAGAATACGTTGTAAGGAATGATATTAACAAAATGTCTACTGAGTTTATATCCGAATGCTGTTGTATTGAATTACCAAAATTAAACACTATTCTTATATGCATATACAGACCTGATAGAAATATAGAAATATTTTATAATTGTATAGAAACCATATTAGAAAATATTAAACATAAAGAACAGAATAAACATATTGTAATAGGGGGTGATTTCAACATTAATATGCTGAAAAAATCTAAATATTCTCGCCGCTTATCTGATATTATGTTGACCCTTAATTTGCTCGAAATTATTAAAGAACCAACGCGAATAACATTAAACTCTGCCACTTGTATCGATCTAGTTTTTACTAACTATAAATCCCATGATACTTTAATAACAGACTACGGGCTATCTGATCACAAGTGCATAGTTTGTAAATTTGAAAACCAATCCTATAATATCATAAACAGACCAAATAAACCTTATATAACATACAAGAGAATTCATAATGAGAAAAATCTAATGGCATTTAAAAACGAGCTTTCAAAAATAGACTGGAATCAAGTACTCAAATGTAATAACAACGTTAACGATAATTATAATACTTTAGCTGAAATTTTAAAACATATATTAAACGAAAAGATTCCCATTACACGCCTAACCGTGAAAAGTAAGCGAAAAAAAACATGGCTTACACGGGGCCTTAAAATATCCTGTAAACATAAAAGATTGTTAAAAATGCTCGTTTGTAAATCAAATAGTTCAGTCCTTAAAATACATTATCAGCAATACACAAACATTTTGAAAAAAGCAGTCCTACGATCAAAAAGATTAAACTACATAAATGAGATGCAAAAATCAGACAATAAAACGGCAACAATGTGGAAAATCATAAATAATGTAAAAAATAAAGTTTCGATGAAAAAAAAACTTAAAAATAACCATAATGCCGCAAAATATTACGAGTGAAAATCCTGATCTCATAGCGAATTCCTTTAATGATTTCTTTGCCTCTGTTTACGATGGTCAGGAAGTTAATGCCGAAAATCCTGTCGCCTCACGCGGTCGCTCAGTACGTACTCCAGTTACTAAGTCAATGTACTTATACCCAGTTTCTGAACTTGAAGTATTTAAACTCATACGCGAACTTAAGAACACGCTAAGCTCAGGAATAGACGATATTCCTTCAACATTACTTAGATTCTGTGCTACCGAACTGGCAACACCACTGTGTATGTTAATAAATCAGTCTTTTAATGAAGGAGTATTCCCGCAGCAACTTAAGGTATCTATAATAAAACCTATACATAAGAAAGGTAGTACTCTTGACACTAATAACTATCGTCCCATAGCACTCTTGCCCACCCTTTCTAAAATATTTGAAAAGTCTATGTGTAACAGAGTCTATAAATTCCTGGATAAAAATCAAGTTTTAGACGACAATCAATATGGATTCAGGAAGAATAGATCGACTGCCCTCGCCCTTACCAAATACACACAAGAAATTATGGAAACCTTAAATAACAAACGCCTTGCAGTTGGATTGCTCCTCGACCTCACAAAAGCATACGATAAAGTTTCACATAAGATATTGCTTAATAAATTATATGGATCGGGAATTAGAGGCATAGCTTATAATTGGTTTAAATCTTATCTGGAAAAGCGTACGCAACTTGTTCAGATAGAGTACCTTAAGAGTCCTTATTCCTACAGACGAGCGTATTTTGTAAAATGCTTCCTTTTTCATTCAAGATTACGACGTAACTATTAATATTTATTCAAAAACTGGTAACGTACTTAAATAATCGTTTCCTAAACTAGCGGCTCCAACAGTTCAAATTTTCATTTTCTCTTTTAAACCTCTTTTTTAATGAGTTTTTTTGGGAGTCTTTTCCAAATTTTGCAGTGAGATGTGGCGTTTCGGTTCTCAATTTTGCTGTAAACAAGAATCATTTGGTACATGAATGACTACAATTTGATTCAACATATCTCGTACGAGGGGCTGGAATGATTAACAATCGAAGATTCATTTGAAAAAACTGATAAAATACCTTCCGAGTTTTCTTCATTTTTTTGGCGAAAACAGGGTTTTATTATATTTATTTTCCGCAAATTGTACGCATATTTTGCTTTAAAAATAATATTATAGCAAACTGTAACTTTATGTTAACCTATAAAAAAAAAATCATAACTATGGGACCTACATTGCCGTAAATTTATATTTTTTTAAAACACGTATAAATCACGCAGCAGCGACGCCCCGCTCTCAGTCCGCGCGGAGCGCGCTTAGAGGACGGACCTGTGCTCGATTGTCAGGCATTCGTTGCGATCGTAATCAGCTACGGAGTTCCGAGAAGTGCTATATACTGCGATTAGAAAATCTTAATAAAAGTTCATTTTTTACACTATGCTTAACAGACTCTCGCTTATTGATGGATTTTCAGTGGTCCTTTTTTTTTATACTACGTCGGTGGCAAACAAGCTTACGGCCCGCCTGATGGTAAGCAGTATCCGTAGCCTATGTACGCCTGCAACTCCAGAGGAGTTACATGCGCGTTGCCGACTCTAACCCCCTCCCGCCCCTCGTTGAGCTCTGGCAACCTTACTCACCGGCAGGAACACAACACTATGAGTAGGGTCTAGTGTTATTTGGCTGCGATTTTCTGAAAAACGCATTTTTACTTGAAATTACGTTAGGGTTTGCATTTGCATTATTATTTTTGACCCGGATGAAGTCCAAGTTCTCATGATGGAGTCAGGAGTTGGTCACCAGAACTCCTAATCTACTCATTATAATCCCATCGTGTTTGGGCTCAAAAGATTTGCCCTGACGAACACCATCGATCTAGATGAGGTCCAGGGTCTCATGATGGAGTCAGGAGTTGGTCACCAGGACTCTTAATCTACTTATCATAACGCCATCGTGTTTGGGCTCAATAGATTTGCCCTGACGAGCACCATCAATCTAGATGAGGTCCAGGGTCTCATGATGGAGTCAGGAGTTGGTCACCAGAACTCCTAAACTACTCATCATAACCTCATCGTGTTTGGGCTCAATAGATTTGCCCTGACGAGCATCATCAATCTAGATAAAGTCCAGGGTCTCATGATGGAGTCAGGAGTTGGTCACTAGAACTCCTAATCTACTCATTATAATTCCAACGTGTTTGGGCTCATGAGATTTGCCCTGACGAGCACCATAGATCAAGATGAGGCCCAGGGTCTCATGATGGAGTCAGGAGTAGGTCACTAGAACTCCTAATCTACTCATTATAATTCCATCGTGTTTGGGCTCAAAAGATTTGCCCTGACGAGTACCATCGATCTAGATGAAGTCCAGGGTCTCATGATGGAGTCAGGAGTTGGTCACTAGAACTCCTAATCTACTCATTATAATTCCATCGTGTTTTGGCTCAAAAGATTTGCCCTGACGAGCACCATAGATCTAGATGAGGCCCAGGGTCTCATGATGGAGTCAGGAGTTGGTCACCAGAACTCCTAATCTACTCATCATAACTCCATCGTGTTTGGGCTCAATAGATTTGCCCTGATGAACACCATCGATCTAGATGAGGTCCAGGGTCTCATGATGGAGTCAGGAGTTGGTCACCAGAACTCCTAAACTACTCATCATAACCTCATCGTGTTTGGGCTCAATAGATTTGCCCTGACGAGCATCATCAATCTAGATAAAGTCCAGGGTCTCATGATGGAGTCAGGAGTTGGTCACTAGAACTCCTAATCTACTCATTATAATTCCAACGTGTTTGGGCTCATGAGATTTGCCATGACGAGCACCATCGACCTAGATGAGGTCCAGGGTCTCATGATGGAGTCAGGAGTTGGTCACCAGAACTCCTAATCTACTCATCATAACTCCATCTGTTTGGGCTCAATAGAGTTGCCCTGACGAGCACCATCAATCTAGATAAAGTCCAGGGTCTCATGATGGAGTCAGGAGTTGGTCACTAGAACTCCTAATCTACTCATTATAATTCCAACGTGTTTGGGCTCATGAGATTTGCCATGACGAGCACCATCGACCTAGATGAGGTCCAGGGTCTCATGATGGAGTCAGGAGTTGGTCACCAGACCTCCTAATCTACTCATCATAACTCCATCGTGTTTGGGCTCAATAGAGTTGCCCTGACGAGCACCATCAATCTAGATCAGGTCCAGGGTCTCATGATGGACTCAGGAGTTGGTCACCAGAACTCATAGTCTATTCATCATAACTCCATCGTGTTTGGGCTCAACAGATTTGCCCTGACGAGTACCATCGATCTAGATTAAGTCGAGGGTCTCATGATGGACTCAGGAGTTGGTCACCAGAACTCCTAATCTATTCATCATAATGGTAATTTGATGGTGCTTGTCGGGGTAAATCTATTGAGCCCAAACACGATGGAGTTATGATAAATAGATTACGAGTTCTGGTGACCAACTCCTGACTCCATCATGAGACCCTGGACTTCATCTAGATCGATGGTACTCGTCAGGGCAAATCTTTTGAGCCCAAACACGATGGAATTATAATGAGTAGATTAGGAGTTCTAGTGGCCAACTCCTGACTCCATCATGAGACCCTGAACATCATCTAGATTGATGGTGCTCATGAGGGCAAATCTATTGAGCCCAAACACGATGGAGTTATGATGAGTAGATTAGGAATTATGGTGACCAACTCCTGACTCCATCATGAGACCCTGGACTTCATCTAGATCGATGGTACTCGTCAGGGCAAATCTTTTGAGCCCTAACACGATGGAATTATAATGAGTAGATTAGGAGTTCTAGTGACCTACTCCTGACTCCATCATGAGACCCTGGACTTCATCTAGATTGATGGTGCTCATCAGGGTAAATCTATTGAGCCCAAACTCGATGGAGTTATGATGAGTAGATTAGGAGTTCTGGGGAGTTCTGGTGACCAACTCCTGACTCCGTCATGAGACCCTGGACCTCATCTAGATCGATGGTGTTCGTCAGGGCAAATCTTTTGAGCCCAAGCACGATGGAATTATAATGAGTAGATTAGGAGTTCTGGTGACCAACTCCTGACTCCATCATAAGAACCTGGATGGACTTCATTCGGGTCATAAATAATAATACAAACCCTAACGTGATTTCAAATAACACTGAAACTCTATAGCACTAATGTGCGCAAACGATTGGCATCTTGACTAGGCAGCATGGGTGCGTAGCCACCATGCCAATCGATACGACAACGAAACACTATCTGTCTCTCTCTCGTACTAATATGCACAAACGATTGGCATCTTGACTGGGCAGCATGGGTGCGTAGCCAACATGCCAAACGTTTACGATACGACAAGGAAACACTATCTGTCTCTCTATCGCACTAATATGCGCAATCGATTGGCTTCTTGGCTAGGTATCATGGGTGCGTAGCCAACATGCCAATCGTTTACGATACGACAACGAAACACTACTGTCTCTCTATCGCACTAATATACGCAAACGATTGGTATTTTGGCTAGGCACCAAGCAAGTGTGTGGCCAACATGCCAATCGTTTACGATACGACAACGAAACACTATCTGTCTCTCTATCGCACTAATATACTTTATTTATACCTGCAGTCATTTACTAACTTCTTCATTTTCCATTGGTGTGAAAGAGACAGAATAAAGAGCAAGGGTTATAGTACACTCTGTAGTCTGTACACTTAGTAGTAGTGTACATAAAAAAACTACTGTGCATATAAAATAAAATAAAGAGTGCCCATATGATATCATATAACACTAAAATTAATGTTGCTTGAAATTATGTTGAAAACTATCAAGATTATTCTAGTCTGCATTGAAACGCGCGTCGCGTTGCCGGCGCTCGCGTACCGAGCGCCAACGCCATCTATCGAGCGTTATTTCGTGAAATCGGAGAACGCTCCAAGGATTAAGGGCTCTTAATCCATTTAACAATAAATTGGAATCAGTTCGATCTGGTATAGTAGAAATAAAAGGCTCAATCCCACAAGGAAGCGTTTTGGGCTGTCTTTTATTTTTATTATATGTAAACGACCTCCCAAAAGAAATTGATGCTAAATGTATTCTATTTGCAGATGATGTCTCCCTCCTTTTTAATTTCCATACTAACGAAAATTACAACGTAAAACTAACACATACCTTAAATCATATTAACCAGTGGATGCGCGACCATAATCTTGCAATAAACTATAATAAAACCAAATTAATTCAATTTTATCCTCATCAAAGAACGCCATTACAATTAAAACTATCAGTTAATAACACAGAAATTGAAGAAGTAGATAATTTCAAACTCTTAGGTATTACTCTTGACAGCCATATTAATTTTAAAACCCACATATTATGCACTAAAACCAAGATATCTCAGTTTTTATATGGACTTTTTATGCTTCGCAAAACTACTAACTTCAGTACAGCACTAACCGCCTACTATGCCTTTGCTAATTCATGGTTGCGGTATGGTATTTTAATGTGGGGCAACAGTACCGATGCGCATGACATGTTTGTCATGCAAAAAAAATGTATTCGTGTGTTAGTCGGAATACAAAATCGAGATACCTGCAAACCCCATTTCATTAAACACGGCATACTCACTCTACCAAGTCTTTACATTTTAGAATTAGGCATGTATATCAGGAAAAATATTCATTTGTTCAGAGAGCTGCCAAATAAAAGACAAAAATACAAACTTGAACTACCCGCGCCAAAATTAGAAATATACCGTAAAAGCCCTCATTATGCAGCCGTAAAATTTTATAATCATATTCCGAATTATATAAAAGCAGAGGAAAGGGACACAACATACGCGAATAAGTTGAAATCGTTCCTTGCAGAAAAAGCTTATTATTCAGTTACAGATTTTCTCAATGATAAATTTGTTAAATAACTTATTATTGATCTGATAGAATTATAGCTAATAAGTATATTCCATACTGTGTTTAATAATACTTAGTTTAAGAAAATATTTGCTATGCCCTTCTGGGGTCCATGAGAGACTGAATTATTTTGTAACAACGTTTGTATTTTTACCATGGTGCAATAAACGATGATTGATTGATTGATTGATAAATTGCACTTTTTATATAATACTGGGTAGGCAGGTTCAGGATTCCTGAATTTTACTAATAAAATTTTGTTCAGACAATTTGTGTGAGCAGAGTTAAAATAATTACGTCAAGTGATACCTACATTGATGTTAAAAGTGTACAGACACATATTACAGGGGACTGTAACCCGTAAATTATGTTTTTATGGTAATGCTGTTGACTTCGCGCTCATGGACGTTGGGCCAGCTAAATTGCACTTTTTATACAATTCTGGGTAGGCAGGTTGAGGATTCCTTGATTTTTCTAATGCAACGTTCGGACAATTTGTGCGGGCAGAGAGAAAATAATTATGTCAAGTAATATATAACCTACATTTATGTTAAAAGTGTACAGAAACATATTACAGGGGACTGTAACCGGTAACTTATGGCTTTATGGTAAGGCCTGGGGTCTAAGATGCACTTATAAGTTTTACCTACGTAAGTAGCGACAAAGCTATTTGTTAGAATGAGATAATGATATCCATCTCTCATTCAGTAGTATAGCTGTGTTCCTACTTATGTATGTAAAACTTACAAGTGTAGGCCTAATACTGTTGATTTCGCACTCACGGATGGGGAGCTAGCTAAATTGCACTTTTTGTCCAATTCTATGGGGCCAGGTAATTAGGGGATTCTTGGATTTTACAAATTTAATTAAATTTGCGGGTAAACTGAAAATGTTATCATAACATCTGATATATTTATGTCATAAGTATTTGTGTCAAAACATTCGAAGATAACCGCCTCACTAGCCTAGACATAAAACGCCAGTTACGGAAAGAGAGACCTAAGCCCTCCTACGTGTACACGTTCAACGCAGCTGGCCAGCTTTATTGTCACGCGTGCAATAGAGTATTTAAGAGCAAGTTCGGCCTGGCCAGCCACATTTGGGCTCATGCTAGACAACGTCCATAATGTGTTTATTTAGGGTCTCCGTCATCGAAAACGACGAGGAGGACTAGATATATAAGTATACACATAAAAGATTTTATGGTAATTCAATTTGACTCCGCACTCACAAACGTGAGGCCAGCTAAAGTGCACTTTTATCATATTCTGGGCAGGCAGGTCCTGGATTTTACTTATTTGGGTATACGTAGGCATAGTTGTGTGGGTAGAGTGAAATAATATTACCTATGTAAAGTGATAAATGTCAAAAGATGTGTACATATCCCTTTGGTATTGTAAAACGTTAATTATTTACTCAACGATCTAATTGAAGCACTCTGAGTTAGATTTGACTTCCAGAATGTTGTTGTTTCGAATCCCGAAAGTTAGGGATCGATTGATTTTCATAAGTATTGTTATTATTTTATTATTATCTATAACCCAAACCCTTTCTCGCATGAACGAAGGCCTGCAGAACTATCAGCCGCGAGACCCGAGGTCACAGCCTAAGAATTGTTCGCACTCCCACTACTACTAAAGCTGCATATCATTCTTTGTCCAACCGTGTCGTGGCGGTTTGGAACCGTTTATCGGATAGTATTGTAACTGCTCCCTCGGTCAATGTTTTTAAAAACAGATTGGACAAGTGGCTTTTAAACAATAAGTTAGACTGATGTTACTTAGTGATGTGATACGACTTTACGAACTTTGAACTGTATACAGGACACTGTGTGACATAGGCCCATCAGCTAAATAGCTGCTCGCCTATAATTATATAATAATAGTATTTCATATGAGACACTGTTGCTTTTTGTAGAAGCGAAAATAAAAAAAACAACTCACACTTTTGAATAAGTTTCTCGGACTATTTGACTGATTTGAATATTACTTATTGCC
Organism: Cydia pomonella; assembly: GCF_033807575.1. Taxonomy (NCBI): domain Eukaryota; kingdom Metazoa; phylum Arthropoda; class Insecta; order Lepidoptera; family Tortricidae; genus Cydia; species Cydia pomonella. Next base: position 12,878,533 of record NC_084721.1, on the reverse strand, counting down.
GTTTACCGTACATATGTAGATCTAATTCAATTTTTACGTTACTTTGCAAAGAACACAGGTAAGTACTTAACAAAATCTCATTTTGAACAAAGCCGACACGATTGGGCTTTTAAACGAGGGTCTCCGTCCCTCTCTTCCCATATTAATAAGCTGAGACGGGTAGACGGGGCGGCAAATATTTGCGATAAAGTGCCTCGTTACAATTTTATATCGATATTCGATATCGGAATGGTTTTGGCTTCATATTTGATTTACTACCGCGATTGCGACAGGCCTTTTATATATTAAACAACAAGAATTACTCACAGTGAATTTGAAAAATCGACCAAGAGCATGTCGGGCCATGCTTAGTATAGGGTTCCATAGTCACCATTCTGTCAGAATAGACTAAACGGGAGCTATTATATCATGTACATTACAAGTATAAGAGAGTACCTTCGCAGCGTTTTGTAATATTTTTATGAAAAGAAGACTTGCAATAACTCAAAAACGACTTGGTTCGCTATAGTTTTCATTAAAAGTACCTATGCATTAAGCTTTTGTTTTACGATTTTTTCATATTTTTAGACCCATGATTCAAAAGTTAGAGGGGGGTTGACACACACTTTTTTTTTTCTTTCTGAGCGATTATTTCGGAATATTTTTTACTTTATCAAAATAAATCGTTTTGAAAGACCTATCCAACGATACCCCACACCCTTAAATTAAATCGAAAAAAAAAGTTGTATGAGAGGCACCCGAAAAATATTTTGTACTTTTTATTTTACCGTTTTGTTGCTATGCATTATTTATGTATCCATGCCATATTGCAGCTTTCTAGCACTAACGATCACGGTCATCACGGAGTAACGACGCAGACGGATATGGCGAAATTATAAGGGTTCCTATCTGACTACGGGACCTTAAAAAAGTACTGAGTGCTAATTTAATGCTACCAAAAACATATGCTAATAGGGATAAGTAAGATACCTATTATTTAACATATGCATCTATGTATGTAGGTATGGATTATAAGTATATCTTAATATTTGCATGCTGTTTCGGCTGAGAGAAGCGCTGGTGGCCTAGCGGTAAGAGCGTGCGACTTGTAATCCGGAGATCGCGGGTTCAAACCCCGGCTCGTACCAATGAGTTTTTCGGAACTTACGTACGAAATATCATTTGATATTTACCAGTCGCTTTTCGGTGAAGGAAAACATCGTGAGGAAACCGGACTAATCCCAACAAGGCCTAGTTTACCCTCTGGGTTGGAAGGTCAGATCGCAGTCGCTTTCTTGAAAACTAGTGCCTACGCCAAATCTTGGGATTAGTTGTCAAGCGGACCCCAGGCTCCCATGAGCCGTGGCAAGATGCCGGGACAACGCGAGGAAGAAGAAGATGCTGTTTCGACTGAATACAGTGACAATATTTAATGTAACACCTTGTACCTACGTATTCTTGCAAATAAACGCTTCTATTCTATTCTATTCTATTCTATTAGGGTCTGAGAAGGTGCGATATTTTTTTTGGAACAAAATTAAAATAACTAAACTAGAAACCTCATACTACTGTCGCAATAGTTAGCGCATTCCAGAGAGTTCGTAAAGACCTTTTTTGTAATAATTCAGCTCATCAAACATTCCTAGCAGGTTTACTTGGGCTAGTATTTTACTAATAACCGCTCAAGTTTATGTAAAAAGGGCTGTCAAAGTTTTCCTATTAATAACCAGGAATCGACTCGGAGTTTAGAACAACACTTCGAGCAGCTTTTAAAAGCAAACACTTACCTATAGCCTCTTAAGGCCCAGCCATAGAAATGAAAAATCCAAAATTTGCCACTGGAATTTGAACCTATAGTGCACGGAATACAGTAGATTTTATTTTGTTTGAAAATTGCACGAAACAAAACAATTGCAACTCTGTCCTAATTGAATATAATTTAAATTTCATCGAACTGAAAAAGTCCTATAGGTAGGACCTTGGGCCTTACGAGGATAGGTATATTTCGTACGCAGTACTATTATTTATTATAATAAATAAATAAATATTATAGGACATATTTACACAATTAATTTATATTATTTATTATGTGATGTAAAGTGTCCTTTTTTGGCGTTTACCACCTGCGATGAATACTAAGCTTGAACCAAAAGCTAGTAAGTATATAGCTGGGGTAGTAACACTGACCCCCGCTTCAGTAATGATATGACAATTGTCATAATTTATTAGGGTTAGGGTTTCTGGTTTCTCGACCTTTTTTATTTCTCGGAACACGGGAATTCTCGACCTGGATTTCTCGAGTTTTTCGAGTATCTTGAGAAATTTTGAAAGTTTCAAAAAACACCATGTTATATATATTTCTTGGTTAATTACAAATCAGACACATAGGAGTCGTAGGTGAGATCAATAATCAAACAAATGGTAAATTTTTATTCACCAAAAAGTGCACTTCACAATAAAAAAATCAACAACAAATAAAAAAAATCCCATAGGTGCAGGCGGGCGCGCCGACGATGTGATAATTATGCTGTAGTGTATTTCTTTAAATATTTAACAAAATGTAAACAAACCACAATAAGGTATTTTATTAGGCAAGAATATTCAAGTCAATTAATTTAACTCGATGTGACAAAGTTACAGAAGTTTTACTACGTAATATTAATACTTACTCAACGTAACAACGAAGCTGCTTTAATCGTGCTATTTTGGAATATATCGGGAGGATTTGATTAATTAATAGTAATTTCGTTTTATATTTGGTTGGTTAACTTATAAATGTTTCTTGTACCCGAAAATGTAAAAACACATTGTTTATATTTATTTAACTACCTAAAGATACAGACTATAAGCTTTCTTTCTTCCTAGCGTTGTCCCGGCATATTGCCACGGCTCAAGGGAGCCTGGAGTCCGCTTTGACAACTAATCCCAAGATTTGGCGTAGGCACTAGTTTTTACGAAAGCGACTGCCATCTGACCTTCCAACCCAGAGGGTAAAACTAGGCCTTGTTGGGATTAGTCCGGTTTCCTCACGATGTTTACCTTCACCGAAAAGCGACTGGTAAATATCAAATAACATTTCGTACATAAGTTCCGAAAAACTCATTGGTACGAGCCGGGGTTTGAACCCGCGACCGAGAACCGACCCGCGAACGAGATACAGACTATAAGCACGAACCCAAAACTAGGAAGTAAATAGCTGGGCTAGTAACACTGGCCCCTGTTTCTGCAATGTGACAATTGTCACAATGTATTAGGGTTGGTTAACTAATTCCATTTCATCATTCAGCTTATGCAAAGCTTAAAGTTAAATATTATGTTCATTATATGTATTTATACATAATTATTTATATATAGTGACCGTCATCACCCACACCTACATTATTTGACAAGATGTATCATTTAATAAAATTTCAGGCTCTCTATGGCTTGGCTTGTTGTTATTTTTCTACGTGTTTTATGTTGCCTGAGGCTTGTAAAATAGTATTTTATTTATTCTTGACATAATGGAGTGCTTTTAAGTCGAGTTCCGTGTTAAGGCCACGAAGCTTTACTCTTTCTAAGAGTCAACAAAAATAATAGGTACTTTAAACTTTTTTTGTTATTATGTTTGCGTTACGATGTGTAGTTTAGGAGATACAGTCCTATAAATATTTCTGCATGACTAAATAACTTTTCCTGGTGACATTAAAAAATAAAAATAAATTATAGGGCTGTATTTCAATATAAACAATCAAATATTCGTTCCCTTTTTAATACCCCTTGCACTCACCTAACCTATCATATTAGGACACAAAACAATCATCATCATCATCATTGTGAGAAAAGCATTACACATACCTCGGCATGAAAAAAGGGGTTGTCGGCCAACTACACGCCCTCGCTACGGCCGGCCGTCTATATGTACTCAGCCGGCAACCCCTTACTTCCCAGCCTCTGTAGTAATATACTATTGAGCTGCCGTTTTGTTTGGTCCTCGTAACGCGGCGGCACGAGATTGGTTATTTTTTTATAGTTGACTAGAACATATCGAAATAAACATTATAGTTGAGTTGGGAACTAATACATGGTAAGTACGCATCCTACGAAATGTTAATTCAACAATTACAGACGACGAGTAAAAAAATATATTTGAACGAGAAATTAAATGTCATTTCGGCATTTGTACATAGATGATAGCCAATAGCACGGTTTTTAATTATACAACGTCAGAATGGATGAAGCCATAATGAACGCAGCAACAATGATGGATGATTGGCGTTTTGATTAGCCCTCCCATCGTGAAGGGTGTTGGCAAAGAGCTAAATTGCCTTGTAAGGGTTGTCGGCGAGCGTAGACTAACTCTCCGAGACTCCGCATTCTGATTATTATGAAGCATTTTATTTTTAATACAACCGCAAATTGAAATGAGACATAAGTTTCCGTGCGATGACAGGATTTTAAAGTGTATTTTTAATTTAACAAAATGTAACTTATTGCACGACAATAAATGGCCCAATGTAAGGCCGCGAACTAGTCTCAAGTGGCGACCGGCGTATCAAGGTCATGCATACATTGCGTTGCGCTCGACCAAATGTATGAACGGCCTTGCTGCTCGCCGCCAGTCCGCAGCCTAAATGGCAAGTTTGGCAACTAGAATTACCTATTACTCTAACATATTGCATACTTATACTTAACTAATAGTGTTGTATTTCGAAGATTTTTCTATATGCAATGTATTAATTATGACAGTTGCGACGTCGTGTCAGTTAAATACAACGTTACGAATAAAATAATAATAATGATATATTGCGTACTTAATTATTTCATTGCGGGTTGCAGCACTTGCAGCTCTCCGCAACTTAAAATACGTGAGTGACCCGTTTTATCATATTTAATATTACGACAAGGAAGACAAGGAAGTTTTGTTATTAAAATCACCATCCTTATTACTGTCTGCGCCATAATTTTGTAGTATGAACGCTCTATTCTCATGGTCCTACGTTACTCACTAACTACTTATGAGCTTGATGGTGACTCACACAAAAATGTTAGGTCATTGTGAGCTGGCCGTGAACTGTCGTACATGCTCCATCTAGACAGCTAGTAATCTGTGACTACGCGCAACTGGCGCTATCTTTGTCTTTAATTGTGATATTCAAGCTTAGGCGGAGTATTTAATTACGAGTAGGTACTAGTACAGTCACGTCTGAAAATATCGATACGTAAAATATGCCAAAAATATGTATACACTACCTTAATATATGGGCAATAAAGCCGTGTATACATGTTTTTTGGCACTTTTTTCGTATCGATATTTTCAGACGTGACCGTACTAATGGAAGAATTGACAATTATAATTAGCTTTACTGGCGAATTTCGTCATATTCTTTGTAGATAAATTATGTTTTGTAACAAAGGTTGTGTTGTAATGTAATATGTATTAGTTGTGTGCGCAATTTGTGCGAGGGGTTATTTGGAAGTTGGCAGATGTCAAATACCTAGTATGAAAAACACCTGCGAAAAACATTTTTGCAACTTCTAACGCGATCACTCAATTACGCACGCACTTCGCACATATTCAAAAGGTACAATTTTTTATTCGAGAGCTGCGAAATTGTAATATATTATAACACGAATATTTTGTTTATTTTTTATCTTTACGAGTATTCTCCTGTGTAGGTAAGGTACACCTATTCCGCCAGTTTTTCTCGGAATCAATTGTGAATAAAACAGAACCATTTCGAACATCTAACTCTGATGTCATTCAAATGTCGTGCATTTCGCTCGTACTTGTCCGTACATATAGAAGCGAGGGCGAGACGCACGATAACTAAACCAAATATGATTCAAATATCATTCAAATAAATATGATTCAAATGGGCCTCAAAGTTAAAATGCAGGCACAAAGCTCGCGCTCTTCAGAAAATGTTATCTCTATTTCGCAGTGAATTTTAAATTCCGAAGTAATTTTAATGGAACATTCAGAACAAGTTCGTTGTGAGAAAAGATAACAAACTTTTTAACAAAAAGGAAATTCCTGCTTTGTAACAGGTACAGTTCGAAAACTAGAAATATATTATAAAATAAAGGGTCTAGCCAGGCAACATACAGACAATTTGAATTTGGCTTAAAACGGTTACATACCAGAAAAGGTTTCGTTTAATTTTTTTTAATAAAGGAACATAGGTATTAGTTTTAATTTTAAAAGACCAATACATAGGAATTCTATTTTTTTTAAGAAATGGGGGGGGGGGGGGGGGGGGGGGGGGTTGAATTTATTTGATACTCAAAATAAATCCCCTTATTAATAAAACTTTACATTGCTCAATCAGTTGATTTATAATTAATCCCTTTCATACAAATACATCGTCAAGGTGACCGATTGACAGACATACAGAATTGAGTATTCTTGCACGTTTATGAATAATGGCGTAAGTATTCTCGTCTTATATTGTTGCCTTTCAACACAAACAACACTCAACACAGACACAGACTAATAAATAGATCCATTCACCTACCATTTATTGCAGAAAGTAAATAATTCGATGAAACATGTCCATCACAGTAGAGCCACAAGTAGTATTACGTTACCGCGATTAATTTTAATCCCTTTTATTTGATCCTTCCACACGCCGATTAACATATTATGCCCTGCCACAGTAAATGCAGAAAGGGTATTACGGTCTCTCAACAATTGGTTATATCCCTACAAAAAATTAAATGCGAAAGTGATTATGTCTGTCTGCCAGTTTGCTCTTCACGCTTAACCCGTAGAACCGATTTAGATGAAATGGTGTGGAAATAGTGGGAGGCCCAGGGAAGGGTATAGGATAGTTTTTATTAAACTTCATCATCATTTCATGCAGAGGAAGCCGCGAACAGAAGCTAGTAACTTATTAATTTGAATTCTTAACATCTTACTTCTGGTTTATTGATAAATTAAAGAAAAAAATACGACTACTAGAATAGATCTCTACTACAGTTTAAGCACGGTATAACCAAAACTCAGAGAAAGTAAGAATTTAAAAAATAACTATTTTATAAATTTACAATTCTTGCATACTTAGACCATTTCTATGGCTCAGCTGTTGCGTGTGATTACGACTCCTAGATTCCCGTTTCTATTGTTTATATATATATATATTCTGTTGGACATTCATGGCTACATACATTTTTCAAATATAATGTCACAGACTATAGTAAAGTTGTATCCGGAGTGATGAAAGTCACGTGACAAAAGTACTAGGAATGAATTTGAAGAGTTATAAGAAGATAAAACAAGTGTGAGAGATGATATGCAAAGTAAACAGGTAAATGATGAGATGACGAACGACAGAGATATGGAAGAAATAGACATGCTGCGCCGAAAGTGAATGGGAAAAGGGCAAGAGAATGAGGAATGACAATATTCCCCAATTTTCTTTTCAGTAAAACGTCAAACAGTACAACACTATCCCACGACGCTCTACAATTTGTTCAAACTCGCGTAACACAATTTTAAATAGCAAATTAATTGTTTCAGAACATGGCGGCACACAAATTAAGGGAGGCTACATGCTGCGATACAAGAGTGAGTCCTTATTACCCTTTTATTAAATTAGTGTTTTCGTGGAAATGCTGGCGCAGTTTGCCTAGTATCCCTGCTGCCACTCACTAGCAGCAGGGATACGCTGATATATCAAAATATATTTATTTGTAAACAAAGGTCAAATATAGCTCTATGGTTCACTACGAGTATGCTTTGCAAACGAAAATAATATGTTAAATGCCAAACACTAATATGAATATTTTTAAAACGGTAGAAACCTTAACACTACGTAAATATTCCATTAATAATATGCTTTTTGTACCAAAGATCCATAAAAGCATTTCTTATATTCAAATAAATTATCTATTATAATAATATGTTTTGACAACTTACTGTATATTTTAGGTGCCATCGCAAAATACTTTTAGCAAGGAAAGCTCACGGATTAAATCTAAATTTTTTCGCATCGGCGAGCACATTTAAACGTTGAAAATTGATGCATGTTGCTTTAAATGTAAACCGCAGTTTCAAACATATATAGACATGGCAAGGTTAGTATGGCCGAGGTAGTCGTTAATTCGCGATTTGATTAGTTATTGTGTTTGGTTATAATTGATTTTAATAATCAATTTGAAATCTTATTTATCTTTTTTCTTTAATTAACCTTAAAGAACCGACCACATTGCAGCCCGTACGAAGCGTCTTACGTTTTTCTCATACATTTTGGCATTAACTGTGCATCAACATTTATGATGAGTGTTATTATCGGTCCTTTTGGACGTATGTAAGTGGAGGACCCGTACAAAATCGCCTTTTCATACACGTCCCCTTTCGTCATAAGGCCAGAGCGCAACGGGTGCGTTTGCGTAGACGTGCACATGCGCGTGAGCTTTGTTGGAGCCGCAGACGCACACATTACGCAAGCAGTGAGACATCTCTCGTAAGGCTCCGTATATTACAACGCACATTTGCACGTATACGCACACGAACCAGATATGCACATGCCTTTATTCAAGCAATTGCAAATACATGTTCTGTTAACAGGGAAATACCTGTGGAACTCGTGGTCGGAGGAGTGGGTGGTGTTGTACGACGACTCAACTATGGCATGGTTCAAGGTATGATTCAATTATTCTTTATTAACTCGTGAAGTGGTTAAAGCTGCCTTTCCACCAGAGATGTGCGGGGTAGCTGAGCGGTATGACGATTCGTAGTGACGATGTGGAACGATGTGAATGTTTCTATCAGATGTGCGGAGTAACCGAGCGATGCGAGGATGTGTAGCGGTGAGGCGGGAGCGAAGCTTTTTAATGTTTTTCGCTCGCGTCCGTACCTTGCAACACATTCCTCGCACACATCTTTCCCTTTTATTGTATGTATGTACATACAAAAACCTCTCTCCGCTGAGCTGTTTCCGCTAGAGCTTTCGTTGAGCGAGGATACGAGTAGGTAAATGAAGTGATTCTATTGATTCATAACAAACATTTCTCGCTAAACATCCTCGCAAGCGCAGTCTTTGGAAGGCGTCTGATGATGCCTTGTTCGACTATTCGTCCTAGTTTAGCCTTTGGAAGTCAATCGATGGGCGGTGTTCACTCCCAACTATTTCCATTAACCCCGCGCCGGAAACTTTAATTGTTCAGCATGACAAATGTGAACTCCGAGGTTAGTCGTTAACGTCCCATCGCTGGCTATTCGTATACCGTATTGCAACGACATTAGGTTCAAATTTGGCCAATTAAGAGTGTGGCCGTTAGTAGTTTTAGTACACAAACACAGTGTTCTCTTGGTCTTGGTTTCTTTAAGTGAATTAAATTGTCTGACCGAATTTCTGCGAATAGAGACCAACATAGTGAATAAGCAGATAAATTTAAAATTTTAGAGGTAGGTACCGACAGTGTAGTCAGGCTAATATATGAAATCTGTCATCATCCTCCTAGCGTTTGTCCCGTACTGTGACTGGGTCCGCTTTCCTACTTTTCTCCTTCCACTTCGCTCTATCCTGGACGTCGTTTTCCGATAACCCACAGGCGTTTAAATCTTTGGCGATGACATTGCGCCAACGCTGCCTTGGTTTGCCCCTCCTGTTTGGGCCTGGTAAGGCAAAACTAAGGGCTTTGTTGCCTACGTATTCTGGCGGCCTTCTTTTGACATGCCCAAACCACCTCAGCCGACTTTCTTGGAGCTTATCGGCGACGTCTCTCACCCCGAGGCTACCACGGATGTGTTCGTTTCGAACCCTATCAATATATGAAATCTGTGGGTGTTTTAAAATTTGAGAGCACCTATGCAATACTTAGAAAAACATGCTTTATGTGGGCATACAAATAAGTTGAAACTACTCATAATTATATCATATTTAAAACCTTTAAATCATCGTTATCTTTATCACATCAATTGAACCTTATTATCATGGTAAATATAGTTTGGCCCAGGACTGTCTCATTTCAAACATAGACAGAGAGAATCATACTGTCTTTGTCTTACGCTAGCTCTAGCACCCAAAAGAAAGGGATGAGTATAATTAAAATGTTACTCGCGTCAGTACCGTGGAATGACCCTAATATAAAAAATAACATTTCGAGTTTTACTTTAAGCTACCAGGAATTTTCCAACCACATGATTGGCTACGGCACACCAGTAGATTGCATTATATTCCATCAGAGCCAACAATGGCTACATTTCCCGCCAGGATATTAAAGTCGATATCAATCACATGATACGACCGGTCATATTGCATGGCTTATCTCGCCGCCATGTCAGCGCCATATGTATAGTAGAGAGACGTCCATGTTTTACGAATATAGTCCTTAATGCTGGACGTCGGAGCTAATAATGTCATATGAAAGCTTTAGATTTTAGCATAGGGTATCTATTAGCGAAATTGGGAATTGAAATATTTCAGCTGACCTTTACTATAACTAATGTCCCTTATGTATATTGTGTTTTAAATTTTGCCTACTATTTTCATATATCTTGTACATTATTCTATGGACTAAAGGTACGGCGTAGATCAGTTACCATTAGTATTAGTTATCCGCCTAATGCCGGGGCCACACTAACGGGAAACGTCGTTGATTATCGCGATAATGGACGTTTTTCATAAGGTCACACTGAGATTATCGCGATAATCAACGGGGTTTCCCGTTAGTGTGGCCCAGTCATAAGGCAAAACCATTCAAATGAAAAATCCAAAAGTTGCTAGCGAAACTTGCACTTGTCGTGTAGGACATAGAGTTGATTTTGTTCTTTTTCAAAATTTAATGATTCGAAAGAAATGCAACTCTGTTTCAATTGAAAATGGTTTAAATTTAATCGAACTAAATAAGTATTATACTATTATGAGGTTAAGATCAGCAGTTTTATAAGATGACAATCGTACATCGACAAACGTCAAACAAACAGAATCAATGAATTGGGATGACAGATGCTTCGAAGTCATGTGACTATTTTCGTACATTGTTCAAATTTCAATTGGCGTTTTAACGCCATAATCGCCGTGATATGTATATCAGAGGTGCTGAAAAATGGGTGCGTCCTGTAATATATACGCACTTTTGGAATAATTTCAGTTTACAAACGTTAAAAATGTATACTAATCTTATGTATAATAAAGTAAACGTATACTTTCAATTAGTATAACATAAAAATAATATAACATACGACATACATATGGCTGTTTGGTATAATATACATATAAGTTAAGCTCATTTCATATAACTGTCATAATATATACATATTAAAATATAAATATCATCTGATATAATTAAGTAGTAAAATTAGTAGGATGACCTAGAATTTCAAACCTCATAGAACACACTACTAAAAAAAACTGCTAAAAGTGGGTTAGGTTAGGTTAGAACTGTGACCCCCTAGATAAATAAATTGTTTTCAGAATAGGTAGCAGGTTAGGTTATAACTCTGAGGCTTCGGAAAAAGAAACTGTTAACAGAAAAGTGAGTTAGGTTAAGTTAGAACTGTGACCCTCTAGATAAAGAAATTAGCACCAGAATTACCACAGAAAAAAGCTGCAATCTGTAATAGATAAATACGGAGCAAACTACGTTGAAATATAAATTAACAAATAGTAGGCGCTTATTTTTAATGTATGATATTTGTTTTGTATGTTATATTATTTCAACGTTATACCTTTCTAATGTTATCGTAAACAATTATATGTAGTATTTATTATACAATTTACAATTATAAAATTCGTTGTTATACATATTGCATGTTATTGTAATTGAATGTTATTCCGATCAAAATTATACAAATTGAATTTATACATTCAGAGTGATATATTATAGGTTTGTATACGTTCTATTACTTACCCCTGAAAAATATCTTAACATGTACTTAGGTAAAGTATCTAATAATCTTGATAGTAGAGGCTTTGTGCGGATATTTTTGAACACCTTGGCCGCTTCAATATATCTAATGGCGACTGAATTGTCAAGTTTTTCTTTGCAACTTCCTGAATAGACGATAGACCTTATAGGTATCTTTGTAAAGTAGATTGCTAATATAAATTATTATTCTACATCAGTTCACTAAAATCACAAGATCGTGCTACCGTTTTACTATTATACTATTATTGGTATACCTCACCTGATTAAATGTGACGTTCCATGCGTAAAGGTACGGTACCTATATGGCGGTTGGCGCGTAGCATAATGTTTGGTAATAGCATTAACGCCATCCGCCATAAGGAGGCGTTACATATGATGGAACTTTATTTATGGAACGTTGCATATGATGAGATCAAGTGATCTTATCTTAGTACCTATACGCGGGAAAAATATGGAAAAACCATGTAACATCAATAACTAAACCATGTAACTGAAAACTAACGCTTACCACGAAAATGTTCACTACTAAGAAATAGATTAGTTTGCAGCAATTTGTAGTATCTTCTTCAGCGTATCTTAGGATTCTTAGGTATCCTCAATGCGACTTGAAAGCCAATTTAAACGTCAATTTTGATATCTAACCAATGTCATTTTATTATTTGCATGTGCGTCTCGTTCATGCCAATACATGTATAAATAAGTGCGAACATAATGCACGCGCGAATGATAAAAAAAGGCACCATGATATCAATAAGTTTTGTCTAGTCTAGTGTGTTTTACTTACTTGTTTTGTCTGTATCCTTATGTTCTAATCGACCCTACCGGAATCCTAGAAATTCAGCCCTTTAGCGGTTCACGCTTAGTTTCGCCCTTGCAATAAATCATTGGTACATAAAGGGAATATTCCAGACATGTCTTGTATTTTTCCCGGCGTCGTTAGGTCGCGTTGAGGGCCCTTCTGAGCTGGGAATCGTTGTGCCGCGGGCGAATCTGGCAAGTTTGTGCCACGAAGGGCTCTCGAGGGCGGTTATTAAGGGACTGGTAATTGAACTTATTTTGTATAAGTGTTGCGGTTGTAAATACACACACACACACACACACACACACACACACACACACACACACACACACACACACACACGAATAGCTAGAATAGCTTTTGATAGAAGTTTAGGTACATATCGTTTAGTGTTGCAGTTAGGCATAGTTTATTAGGACAGACTTATATCGTCAAAGATTCTGAATTTATGTAAGGGGCCGAACTTACAAATATTGAGGGCAAAAGTGCTGCGAATATATGTTTAATTTGAAATATATGGTGTGCCACAGGGTGATGTTCTAGACCCTGTGTTTTTAATATTTAACTAGCAATGCCCGCATTTTAGCCCAAAAGAAATGGGTAATACTTAGATCTACTTTGTCTCTACTATAACTTTGTTCAAGGAAAGCTACTCGTATAATCTGCGAAGCCTATCATTATAAACCGATGACGCTCCATTGGGAATGGCCAATTTTTAGTACAGGCAATACTTCAGACTGCCATTTAAATTCTTAGGTACTGAACCAGTGAGTAGGATCGTCTGTTTCACCAATTTAATAAATAAACCTTTTAAGCTTGAGTCGGATTCGCGCTATCTTATCAACCTACCAGGCTGTTTTATGTTTTTTTACACAGAGCCCTTAAACACAGACCTTCGGAAAAATTACATCATTTGGATGTCATTCTGATTATTATTAATCGTATGGCATGCACAGTTGAAGGACAATCAAAGTATGGCCTTGAGGTTGTCAAGCCAGGTAATCAGGTCAGGAGTGCCGGAGACCAAATCTTCAGCTGGTCCAGAATAAGAGTGAAGGGGGCAGCGCCGGATGATATGTTCAGTTGTCTGCTCTTCTTCACCGCACTCGCAGAGTGGAGAAACATTCCAGCCCCATTTGTAGGTAAGAGAGTTGCAACAGCCATGCCCAATCCTCAACCTGTTCAGGCGACACCAAAGTTTGCGAGGGAGATCGAACCCTTTTAATTTTTGTGTCGGGTCTGTTATAAGGGTGAATTTCCCGGCCGTGTCAGCAGACCACTCCACCTTCCACCTATCTGAGATGCTGAAATTCTTTAAGTTCTGGGCTGTAGCGCAGGGTGGATTCCGGGATTTTAGTCGCTGGGGGGGTGGATGGCAAAACTCATTGTAAGCTGGCAGAGCAGGGTTCTTAGTTATTTTCTGGGTTTCCCTCCTCAGTGCCTGGAGCCGTCGAAGGTGAGGCGGGGCAATGTGGCATAGTAACGGTAACCAGTGGACGGGTGTAGATCTGATGGTACCAGAGATGCAGCGCATTCTGATGTCAATATACGTTCGAATTGGCCTGTAGGTCGTCTTCTGGAAGAAATTTATTAAGTAGGCAGTCAGCAGGTACCATTGTCTATTAAGAATATTGCTGTTGATAGGTATGCAATTAAATACGCGATAATCAGCGACTCTGAACGTTTGGCTATCTTAAGAAAAAACACTAAGCTACGAAAGTCTTATTAAACAACACACACAACAAAATTTTCACAAACGACATTAAATATTTACCATATAAATTAAAATTATTATGCCGTCACAATATATCGCACACCTTATCCTGATGTTTTAAGCTTAGCGCGTTTGGGTTACCTGAAAATAAAGTACATTAGCGAGACTATAAATAATAAATGAGGATATTTGAGTTGGCTCGAATCAGTCTGCGACATTTCAAACGGGATTTTAGTTACGCGCTAATGGTTTAAAAATAAAAAGCGGTAGGCTTAAGTGGCTTCGGGATTTTATAACATTGTAGTTATTCTAGATTTCTCTAAAATGAGCCTGTTACTAGAAATTAACCTCATTTGTTTTGTTAGTAGTATACCAATTACTTCCATATATAAAAATGCTGTATGTGAAACTCGGGAATATTTTACTCGTAAACAATATGTAGGTACTCACGAGCATTAATAATGATCCAGGTTTAGCGCCCCTGACAGCACATAAAGGCAGCGCATTTATTACTCGAAAATGAACGCCCCAACCAGGTGCGCACAACCCATAGCTAAGCCGATTAACTTTTTTTATCGCTTTAATTAAAAAGAAATTATTTTTTACGGCAGATTCCGCGTATAAATTACTGCGCTACGTGTCGACATGTAACGTTCCCAAGGTTTTATATGTCTTAGATATTTGTCCGGATTGCAAGCTTATTCGATAAGGCACAGGGTCGACTTTTCAATAATGGAAGAGCATTAGATAATATCCTGCGTAAGTAAATAATGGGTTTACGTGCCGTTACGGGCTGATATCACGAGCTTGCTCAGCTTTTGGCTTTGTAAGGGGTCATAAAGAGGCTATTATGATCAAATTGACCTTTATTGATTTCGGGCTATGTCACAAATGAACATAAATTTTGCTATAGTTTCTACGGTAACAGAAGAGATTAATGGCCGCCCCACACTAGCGTCTCCCGAGCGTCAGCCGTCAGCGTCTAGTGAACTCTATGGTAGCTGCTCGACGCAACGTTGATGCAGCGTGCGTTGTCGGGGACGCTCGGGAGACGCTAGTGTGGGGTGGGGGGTGGCCCTTAGTAATAGCGATGTGACATAATATAGCTTTTGGATATCCTGCAGTTTGTTAATAAAAAGTGTAGACTTCAGATTAATTGTAAGTTCCTAGTTTAAGTTCCTAGAGTTCGTCTACGTCAAAATCACACAAACCTGCCGTCAAAAAGCCGCTCCCATACATTTTCACATACAGTTGAAGTTACGCTATTATTTCACACGACGTGCCTAGGTTACGCTCTTATTTTACACGACGTGCCTAAGTTACATGAAACTTTGCGTTTACGTAACACATATCTGTCTGGTTATCGTTGCTAAAAATTGTTGTAGATAGTAGAAGTGTAGTGAAAGTTTTGTTTTACTCGCCCTAATTACTAATTAATATGGAAAGGAGCATCCTAAAAATAAAACTAAAGGAGAAGGTTAATAGTAAACATATCAGATCCAAAACAAAGGTCATAGATGCACTTGAGTTTATACTCAAGCAGAAATGGAGATGGGCTGGCCACATAGCCAGGATGACAGATGGAAGATGGACCAGCAAAATCACAAAGTGGCCAGGACCACATGGGAAGAGAAAATCAGGAAAACCCAAAACAAGATGGTCAAAGGACATTATAGATATAGCCGGCGAAAATTGGCCAATCAAGGCCAAAGACCGAGACAAATGGAAAAACATTGAGGAGGCCTATACCCGACAGGGGTCCATAATGTAAAAAGAACTAAAAGCAAATCAAATTTGATTAGAATCAAAACCAACACAATGTAACAAAAAACGATATGGAAATAAAAAAGGCTTTATTATTATTATTATTATTAATTACTAATTACTCTGTATTACAATTTTTTGCAACGGAAACCAGTTAATATAGAAGGTCAAATTTAATATTATTTCAGAATCTCATTTTAAAATGCGTGAATTATATGGCTGTGACTAGGCTCGTAAAGGGACCCACTGATTACCAGTTCAAGAAATATAGGTGCATATGTAAATAAGTAGTATGTAAACTATCAGAAAAAAATATTTAACCTTCCTGCTTAAAGGGGCCAACTCGCAAAAGCTGACAATTGCGAATAACTGACAGGCCGATATCGTCCTGCGAACTGGTAATCAGTGGGCCCTTCGCTTTCGCATGCTAATCACGCTATAACTACATCAAGTATATCATCATGCAAACTCAGCACAGAATGACTCTAATAAATGTACAAAAACAACCATTTCACCGAACTCCGGAATAATTGCCAAAAATAATCTAACGATAATCCTCTCCATTTTTTATTTGTCATAATCACCGTGGAAGTTGTCATTGTTATTTATTAACTCATTAATTCATTTCGATGGGGACATTTGATATCAGCAATTTCATATTTATCCGCCTTGTTGTTGTGTCATTAATCGCTTTAACGGGCAAACTTCGATTTCATATGGTAAACATGACCACCTTAATAAGGTTAACCGTCTATTACTGGCCACCCTCCAGTTACTGGACACCTTACAATGATTTTAAACTTCATTTCAAAATGAAAGGGTTCAATTTTCCGTAATTTCTATACTCATCTGCCCGTTAAAATAATAATGACAATAGGCTACATGTCATTTTTTTATTAATGGTATCAATCGTTCAGGTTCGTTTTTAGAATTAAATATCTATATGGGACCCATTGCATTAAAGCAATAAAAAAGTCAGAAATGATAGTCAAAGTCCGACAGTCGTACTTCACTCGCGAAACGCTCCCAACAAAACGATAAGCAAACGTGACGTCACGGTCACCGTGAGCCCATCTTGAAGTAAAAAAAACATTAAAATTGCGATTTTGTCGGTGAAATATTGCGTTTATGTATATATTTGCTATACAGGAATCGAACGGTACCCTTGCTTTATTTAAATAAATAAAAAACTTTAATTTTGATACTTTCAGGTCCTATATTTTTTCATCATTTCCATATATTATTTTAATAACTACATTATTGCGATAAATTGCTCATTTGCTATCTTACTAGATTTTTATCTTACTATTTTACTAGATTTTGTTATAAAATTCAACATGTGTCATCATCCCTATTATATTAATAATCTTGATGAAAGTATGTATCTGACGACTTCTTATCCTAGTCGGCAGTGACCCCCTGCATACAAAGCAGCGGGCTTGAATCCATGGTGCGTAGCCAACATGCCAATCGTTTAGACTTCGTAGCGAAGGAAACGCAACAGTCATTGTCGTACTAATATGTTAGAGTGGTAGAGAGAGACAATCTAGTTTTTCATTGTGTCAATAACATATTAAAAAACCATGAAGAATGGAAAATATTTAGACGTGGAAAAATGTTTTCTCTTTTTGTATGGACTATCTCGTGGTATAGTTCCCTCTTAATGTTTCCATTTATCTCCAACAAGGTTTTATTTCACTGAAAATCCTGAGCGTAACTAACAGTAACTCATCAACTACAGATATCGTTGTGTAATGGATAGTTCTATTAAATCCTCGGCATTACAATCCAACAATGAGGCCGATTCTGACTTAATAATTTGTTAAAGTTTTGATTTTGTTATGATATTTTCACACGATTACGATGCATCTCGCGTGCACCAATAAGCGCAACTGACGAGGAAGAAGGAAGATCCATATCAAAATCAAAGTGATTTGTTAAGATTTAGTTAACAGAAACCATCTTCTCCCGAAATGGAATTTTATAAAAAGAGTACCCTTATTTCGTTAGGATCGCAAAGCTCGTCCCTCTTAACTAATTGTGAAATTAGAATCGGCCTCTATTTCTATCAATAGAACTTATAAACTGTGTAAATATAGACCAGCGATTGAGCTACAAATGTATTACAGTTGTTTACTGTTCACCAGAATCACCAGTGAAGTTAGGTACAGACATGATCGCCACTTGAATAGGCGCGAAGACAAATAAAAAGCTCATAATAAAAATGTCCCAAGTTTCAGCGTCTCGCTTTATTGTGACAAATACGAATGACGTCAAACGTGTAAAAAGGGAGGGAGTGTTCTTAAAGTAATAAAGTGGAGCGAAAAACTGGCTCTGTTTCTATAAGTAGAGAATGGTCGCGAGGGGACAGCACCAGTTTGACGGGACCTTTATTTACACTGTAGATTTTTATATTTAATCTCAGTCAAAATTCGAATTTCGATAGCGTCCTGTACTTTTCGCTGTTTTGTGGTTGGTCAGTGTCTCCGAGCTGGAAAACTGTGTTGGTTACTACGTCGGTGTACAGTGTAGACGAACCAAGCTAATGACGTAGTGAGATTTAAACTAGTTTTAAACTTATTAATAATAAGTTTTATCATAAAATATAGGGATTAATGGTATTATTAATAAGTTAGAATAGACATATATGAAGTGAGCAATCTAAGTTTAATTTATTTTTTATCTCAGACGCTCGAACAAGCCTACTTTCGTCACTCCAGGGAGTGAGACTAAGTAGCTTTTTAATTTAGTGAAGGAATAAAAACTTTACTTAATGTTGAATTTTATAAGCTTTCATATGTTCTCACTACTAAGGTGAAAAGCTGTATGTGCCACACGAGAGCAAAGTTATTTTAAATCTCGTGTTTTGGAGTCCCTTGCTGCGCTCAAGATTCTAACTTAGAATCACTCACTTCGCTCGTGATTAAATTATAGTTTTCGCTTACTCGGGACTCAAAATCAACACTCGCAATAAAAACTAACTTTCCTCTCTTGTTGCACAAATAACTATTTCTATGCCCGGGCCCAAGTTTGTTTAGCTATTGGAATGTCACGTATGATCGTCGTTTACGGCTGTTTGGGATGGACCTGCGCCTCCCACGTTATTTAACCCCGTTCGGTCGTTCCAAATTTGAATATTTATATCGCGGTTGACTTTTTACTGCAGTTTTATTGAGTAAATCGTATTTATTACAAGGTAAACCTAAAAACATTTTATTACAATGTTAAATAAATAAACACCCATATAGAAAAATCATCCACCTCAAGTTTCGTCAAGGGCTTAGGTTGGTTTTTATAATGTTTAGATACTGATTTAAATCATTTAAACCTTTACGATTTTTGCACATGAGGTATTATTTACGAAAGCGAGACTTATTCGCTTTCGTAAATAATACCTCAGTAGTAGTAGTAATACCTTCGTGCTCCGACGTTTTGAGAACGGCGTGTCCTCGTGGTATCTAAGAAAAAGTGGATAGATTAGATTATTTATTTCATGAAAGACAATTACATAATAAATTTGCATTGATGTCAAAAATATAAGAATTTCTATCATGATCGTCAAAATAAAATAAAAATGAAAATAATAACAATACTAATGAAATAAAATTATAGCTCCAATAAGGATTGTCAAATGATAAAGTTCTTCAAGCTGCACAAGTTTTTCGAAATATTTCACTTGGTACAGGAAAAACATACGCAGTTGTTCAATTAAGTTCATAAATATATAAATTTCTTCACAATAGTCCATTGCAATAAGGTGAAAAAATTATACATATTTATGAACTTGACTATAATTTTACTATCAGTCCCGGTTTCATAACTAAAACTTAATATTTAAATACTTAAAATATGACAGAAAGGTAATCCGTAGAATCTATTACAAATATATTTTCAAGTCTTTTTACGCTCACGTGGCCTTGCTTGCTTATTGACTTTATTGTATTCCTCCAAATTCAGATTTATTTCTTACTTTATTAACAATATTTCAAGGTTCCCTATTCTAAATGTTTCAATTATAAAAGTGACAAAAGTCGGTACATCTTTGTTTTATTTTTCTTTCGCTAATAAAATGAGCTTATCATCATTTTTGCTGTTGAGTCTCGAGACAATACCATAAAAAGAAACTGCCCTTTAATGGTAAATTGGGGGTCGAAATTTATGGCCCGAACCTTCGCATCCGCGTTCTTGTTTCCATTTTTCATTCCGTAGGCGTGCTTTAAGGGCCGTACCTAAAACCTGCGCGTACAAATTCGAATATTGTTTTCCTAAATACACTAAAACGCAATGAAAACGGCTCACTTCATATAGAAATTTGCACTGATTCTATTTGTCCATAAAACAATGAAAGGATCCATTGTTACTGGTTTCCCTTTCTTTTTTAGCTTTAGGTTTGTTTTTTATGTTTTTCTTACATGCTTTGGATTATATTTACGAAACTGTCGACAGTCATGTTATGTTGATATTCGTTCCTTGGAGTTTGGGACGGATGTTAGTGTGGGATGCTACCTGCGTAGACACACTGGCACCGTCCCACCTCCAACGGACTAATGTAAAAGCGGGCGCAGCGGCGGAAAGCGCCGAAATTTTGAAACGTAATAAATATAAGAGCCTCGGTAGAGAATAGGTACCATTTTCTACCATTTGGCGTTGAAACTCTAGGTCCATGGGGTCCCAGCGCGCACAAGTTTTTGCAGAAATCGACTGTTATTGTAAATAAAGTATGTAAAAAGTTGTTGATATTTAGAATGCATTTTTTAACATTGGTTTTTTATATATTTCTCGTAGGTATTCAGGAAATAGTTTTGGCTCCATAGTCTCCATACCCAGTTTTGTAGTTCCGTTTTACACACTTAATGGAAACGTACTGCATAAATGTACTAATATGGCACTTTTAGGAGCATTTTTTATCTGAACTCATCAAAATTTTAATACAAACTTATTTGAACTTAGGATTTTCGTTGCTAAACGTTTAAACAACTTTAGATAGTAAAACATCAGCCTAAACACGAATGTAAGCAACGCTACGCCTTAAAAACGAGAAAAATGTACTGCGTTAACATGAAAAATATCACCGTCCCAGCGGGGAGTTTATCAACTCTGTTGAACTCCATGTTCACTCCCTGAAATCGTCTGCTAGAATTATCGCATACAGCATGTGAATGGCTCAATTTGAACGCATTTGGCGCGGTGTGGGAACTCCTTTGTTTATTACGCCATTTGTAACAAAACTCCATCCATATTTCCGTGAATAAGCACGAATTTATGTGAATTTCGTGTTCAAATTACCAATCAAATTATTTCGGAAAATTCTGATATTAAAAGTTTTATTTAACTTGCCCTGATAGTAGGTAAAAGTAGGTATTATGAATGTTTGTGCGGGTCAAATCTTGGAAGCTACTGACCTACTTCCCAGTTTCCTATTGAGCTGAAAATTTTCATACATTGCAATATTATGGTACCATCGACCAGATCTGATGATGGAGACAGTTGGTGGCTATGAGAAATCTGAGACCAAACAAAGCAACCTGATTGTGTTTAGAGTTTTTCGAAGTGTCTCGATGAGTATACGTTGTCTATGGAAAGTACAGCTAGCGATAAAAGCTTGTACCAAAAATGATTTTTTTGATGGAATCTTATTTTTGTTTGGAGAACGACATTTTAATGATAACTATTTTTCTACTCGTCGACTGTAATGGTTGAATTAAGATTACGTATACTAAACTATAATTGCGTACTTTTCCTGTGGGCTCCCAACTCAACTATAATATTCATTTCTATACGCTGTAGTCAACTATAAAAAAATTGAACAATCAGGTGCCGCCGCGCTCCCATAGAAAAGACTAAACGGGCGACAAATAGTATTTTAGCCCATTTACCAATTTTCAGTAACAATTTAGGTTTTAGCAAATTTATAGTAAATAAAGTATTATTTTACTCGTAGAAAAAGTATTGTATACAATAGTGATTTTCAATCTCGTACCTTATCGTACCTTACTTAGTACTCAGCAAGCTTTGTGGCCTAAACACGACACTCGAATGAAAAGCTCTCTATTATATCATGATTCTATAAAATACTATTTATGTCGTATGAAATTTTCCTGCACTTTGCGAGAACTTCCAACTTTTCGAAAACATTCCGCAACTTATTAAATTCGAAGTTTGAAAATTATGCTTTCAATGAATCCCTAGTCGTTATAATTTAGTAACTTAACATCTGCAAATGGCAACCAAATGATATCTAAATTCAGCCAAAAGCTCTAGCTTCATTTTAACGTTTACTAAAACCTGTAACTATTTAAAAACTTTCGTATTTATACGTTTTGCTTGTTGATATTACGAGTATGTAGTTATTAAGAAAAGTTTACGTTTAGCGAGCCGAAAATCGAATACATATTCACAATGAGGCATCATCGAATGCTCGATCGAATTGATGATCAATGTTACCCTACCAATCAAACTAACCCGGGTATACCCTTAACTATATTTTAATGACTTCTTTATACAGGGTGATTCATGAGACGTGAGTAGGACTAAGCCTACACAATCAGTAAATGTTAATGAATCGTTCACCATCGTATTTAAGTACTATTATTTAACTTTTTGTTAAGGGCAAATTTGATTATCTACAATCATGAACACCCTACAACACTTAATTAACAAAGATAAAACCTCTTTAACCGTTATGACAGCACTTTGATTATGAAGAAAATAAAATGTCACACTTGAGTGAGATACGATTTTATAAAAGTAACCACACTCCGATGACATTCAATTTGTCACTTATTATGGATAAAACAAAGAGGGTGACCATAAATATCGTAAATAAAATAAAACTCTTTTTTTAACAGTAAAAATTTAATTAACGTTAATCTCACAAATACTGGTACGAAACAGTTGCTGATAATTTACTGAATATGCAGGCTTGATCCTGCTCACGTCTCCTGAATCATTCTGTATTTTTACAGTGACCTGCTTTCAAAATTGGCTGTGTTAAATATTGTATAGGTACATAGTAGCCAAATATTTTACATTCGGTAATCTCTCCAACTCCGAAGGCTTTTATGTATTTCCGCATTGATATAATATATCCTCTTCAGCTCTTGGACTTCCCCGATTACTTTACCGAACGGAAGCGGCATTCGATACTTTAATATCTAATCTTAGTTTGATATTGGTTTAACATTACTCCTAGTGCGTGTTGTTTGCACTTTTAACCTTTTTTGTGTGTTGTGGTCAAATCTCGTGGGTTCAAACCTCGGTTGTGCGATATAGAGCAGAATAAATGATCTTATCATAGGATCATCTCAGACAAGAGGTTATCAAGTTTTATTTTCTCTTAACCACAGTCTGCGAGGTGAAAATTGAACAACTTTAACTCGGGGATTCATCCCGCGGATGAAGTTGCTCACGTCCGCAGGAATTGCTACCTGCAGCACGTGTCCCTTGGGGGGCGCTACTCGAGCAACGACCTTTGGCTGCTGTATTTTTCTTTTCTATAACGACTTTACAGCCCTACCAATCGTTCGAAATAAAATAAATCCTGTAGTCACGTGAAATATTAACTTATATGTCTATGTAAAAAAAAAAATATTTTTTGTGATTTCGGAGTTGGCCGCATCGATAAAATTGTTTATTACAGCCCTTTAAATTCATCTCGTCCAGTTTTCACTATTTTTCTGCCTTTATCTCGGCTATTACAGGATTTCCATGGCTCATAGAGGCCTGAGGTCTGCTTGCGAAGTAATCCCAAGAATTGGCGATGACACTAGTTTTTACGAAAGCGACTGCCATCTGACCTCCCAACCTAGAGGGGCAGCTAGGACTTATTGGGATTTAGTGCGGTTTCCTTGCGACGTTTTCCTTAATCTAAAAGTAAGTTCCGAAAAACTCATTGGCACTATTGAACCCGCGACCTCTTGATTGAAAGGCGCACGTCCTGACCGGCAACCGTTACGCTACCAACGCTTACACAACGATTAGGCAAGTATTGAAAAATACAATAACGGCCGATTCGAAGAATAATTAAGACACGTTTCAGATCTTGGAATTATCTTTAAAAGATCGATAACTAAACGACATGTCAAAATTGACGTTTATTTCGGTTCCACTGTGATCCCAATAAGATCTATCTACGATATTTCAAACGTCATAGTGACATTGGTTGCCCGAATCGAGCTGCTTCTGGCAATTATACGACATACAAACGATATCTAAATGAGAACTTATCTAAACCAGAACTTATCTTTATTATATCTCATTTTTCGAATTGGGCCGTAATAAATAGTTTATTGTATACATTTTATAGTACATACAGTAAATCGTGATCCTGTGTTGGTTGAAGAAAAACACGCTACACAATCGGTGCGTAAACGTACTGTGTGAAGTCAGATCCACGTCAAATCAAGATCAGATTTTTCAATGAATATCTCCCCGAAACTAAGGCCGGTTATGACAACTCGCCAAAAGCCGACTGGCGTCGAGTTTCCAAACTTGTTATAACTTGTCGCAATAATCTGAACTCGAGTGGAATCACGGCGTTTGCTATCAACAACGGTCTGGGGAAAACGGGAAACGCCCGCGCGAGTCCCGAATTAAAGATGGGTCGTTATTGAAGTCAGTTTATGAATTGTCGCTTTAGGCTGCCGTCCCACTAAGGCGGAGATGAGAGATGTGCGGGAAGCAACCAAAGGTTTGGATGAAATCATATTACTTATAATAATGCAGGATATAAATTATATGACTAATACATGAGCCGAACCAGTTTCCAATGAAAAAAAAAATAGCTCAAAGGGAACTTTGAAGAATGAAAATACGTTATTATTTATCATTTCGATAACACGAAAAATATTTGGCTCGTTGCTCTGCAGAATGTGGGCCAGCTCCAACCCCATCCTGGCTACCTACCATAGAGTTAAGATATATTAGTCCAAGCTGGCTACTGTAGCGGGCCGATACGACTCACCTATAATGGGCCATTTTGACTGTGCCATGACCACTACTAGGTGATTGTTATTGTTAGAGTTGACCAGTCTGGCCTAGTGTGTAGTAACCCTGCCTATGAAGCCGATGGTTCTGGGTTCAAAGCCCGGTAAGGGCACTTATTTGTATGATGAGCACGGATATTTTTCTGCCGAGTAATGGGTGTTTTCTATGTATTCAAATAAAAATTATTTATTTCAGACTCATAAAACAGATATCATGTTAGTATCACTTAAACTCGAAATCCTATAAACCAAATGTTAGTAAAGTTATAACAAAATTAAAACTATAAATTAAATTATAAAAATTATCAATCTTCACTCATTTTGCACTCCCCTTTGTCAATTTGTGTAATAATGTCCTATAATATTTATTATTTATTTTGAGGTGCTGTTTCGCTTACTGTTTTTGTTACACTTAGTTTTTAATCGTAATTTGTTACTAACCATTATGGACCATTGTTGTCTTTAACCTTTTGAACGCCACGCCTATCGCACGCGGCGCGTAATCGTGAACCTTGTCGGTACGCATGAAGGTTGATATTGGACTGTAGCCGCGCGCGTCATATGACGTCTTTAGCGGTCAAAAGGTTAAAATAAATAAATTAAACAGCGCGGAATAGACATGTGGTTTACATTACAACAAATTCTACTCGTATTGGTTGATGGCCGCACTTCTTCTCCCATGTCCGCACATCTCCGCCTGAATGGCAGCCTTACTATACTGTTCTTGGAGAAAAAGCCGGAGGTATGATTGATAAAGTGTTTATCTACAGGTTAGGGCGTCCTCCCGGACCTCCCGGTAGGTTTTCTATACAAAGTCAGTCCCGGAACCGTGAATTCCATACATACAAAATCAAAATAAAAATGGATCGTGGTTGTATTTTGTTTCTGTGATTGTGCCTTGATAATAATGCCTAATGATTAGAAGAATGCTCAGAGATAGCAAATGTATACGTATAAATACGTAAAAATATGATAATAACTGCTGATTTTTTTCTTTACTTAATTCAAGTCATTTTATACTCCTAGTCAGTCTAGTGCTGAGTTGAATTTGCATTTTTTTTAAGCTTGACGAGCCGAAAATATGCACTTTTATACGTAGAATACATCCATGACTCATGAACACATATCTGTGTTCATCACACAAAGAAATGCCTTAACCGAAATTCGAACCTGGGATCATAGGCTTCATATGCAGGTTCACTGCCCACTAGGCCAGACCGGTCGTCAAAGTATATTTTATTTGGTATAAAAACTGCCTTGAAAAACCGGCGCGTGTCCGAAATTAAAGATCAGTCAATCTTGGAGTCAGTTTGTGAAAAAGTCCCTTAATAATAATTCCCTAAGGAGAATCTGGAGATTTGATTGATTAGGAAGTATCTACTTACAGATACGTATATAATAAAAATAATAATTCAGCCTATATACGTCCCACTGCTAGGCACAGACCTCCTCTCATGCGCGAGAGGGCTCGGGCTATAGTCCCCAAGCTAGCCCAATGCGGATTGGGGACTTCACATACACCTTTGAATTTCTTTACAGATGTATGCAGGTTTCCTCACGATGTTTTGTTCACCGAAAATCTAGTGGTAAATATCAAATGATATTTCGTACATAAGTTCCGAAAAACTCATTGGTACGAGCCAGGATTTGAACCCACGACCTCCGGATTGAAAGTCAGACGTCATATCCACTCGGCCACCACCGCTTTTCGGCCGCACAGATACATATAAATCGTATAATATGATACTTAAAGTATCATACACTCATTTTAGCTTGATACGAGAATATTTATTCTTGACATGTATCTGTTTTTGCGACCTTTTAAAGCGTAACTCAAAACGACTCCAGACTTCGCAGTAAATATCGGAAGTTAGTAAATAAAACTTACTATAATATAAATAAATAACACTGTACCTATTAATTTATATGCGTACTTACATCTACTTATATCCATTTATGTGAAGCCTGTCCACTTTTTTATAATATCACCATATACCGTGTGAAAAATCTAAGCACACAATTATTTCCTGCATTTCTCAACGTAACAACGCTCTCAGGCACAACTCGTAGCGCTACGACCTACGAGCGTAGCGCCGGCGTAGCACTCTGCTACGGCCACTATTAGTAACTATGGTTCCTTCACCGGTGCAAGTCCGGGAGCCCCATTACTTGTGAACTGGTTTTGTAAGACCTCAAGGATCGTAGTGGTAATTGGGATGTTTCCTGTATTTTTTTAAATATTTTTTTTCTACTCGTCGACTGTAATGTTTGAATTAAGATTTCGTATAATAATTATAATTACGTATTTTTTATGTGTGGGCTCCGAACTCAACTATATAATTTCTTTCGATACGCTGTAGTCAACTATAAAAAAAAATTACCAATCACGTGCTGCCGCGCTCTCATAGAACGAGGGACGAGCGGGCGGTGGCTCGCGCGTTTATGTCTTTTGTACTACATTTTTGTCTACTTAGACACATCAATTTTCATTACTTATTTAGGTTTTAAAATAACTAAATAAATTATTTTTGATGACTCGTAAAAATAGTATTGTATACAATAGTGATATAAACAAGCTTTTCAATCTCGTACCTCACTTAGGCAACAAAGCTTCAACTCAGCAAGCTTCGTTGCCTAAACATGGTACTCGACTGAAAAGCTCTCTATTATATCACGATTGTTTAAAATACTAATTTCACTCCATGCGCGAAATAAAGCACTTGAAAATATTAGAAAAACCTAGACCTCAGATATTTTCAGAACCAATTTATATTTGAAAAATCCGAAAGAACTATAAAGAGTAGGTAACTTGACCATGACGACATTGTTCTGTATTTCATAGAGATTCCATAGTGGCGAATCGCTTTGACAGTTCGAAAAAAAGAAACTGTACCTCTAGTGTAAATAAATTCGATTTCGAAACGTGACGTACGCGTTTGCGTTTAGTCTCATTTTGTATTGGATTTAGAAAGAGCGCGCCAAGCGGGACGTTTTGGAAACTCAAAAACCTATACAAAATGAGACTTAACGCAAACGCGTTCGTCACGTTATGATGTCGATCAAATGTACACTAGGGGTACTGATCTATAATAGTTATTTACGATACAAGTGCGAAAAATAGGAAATTCGAAACGAGTGGCGATAAATTAAAACACGACCGAAGGGAGTGTTTTAAATCGACACGAGTTGCGAACACATGTATCGTACAACGTTTTACAGTACATATGCTAATTTTCGCACTAGTGCGGTAAAGTAGCACCATATGTACTGTAAAATAAATATATAAATATTGAGGGACATCTTACACAAATCAACCTGGTCCCAAAGCAAGCAAAGCTTGTACTATAGGTACTAGGCGACGATATATACAATTATACATACTTATTTAAATAAATACATACTTATATATATACTCAGGGACATGTAACTGTGTTCATCACACAAATTACTGCCCTTACCGGGATTCAAACCCATGACCATCGGATTCATAGACTAGGCCAGACCGGTCGGTGAAAAAAAATTATACTAAGTAGTCAACTACCCTATTGGCTCGCATTGATGCACGACTTTAACTTAATTTCGCATGCTCTAATCAGCGTGAGCGATATTCATGGTCGTATCAAAATAATGTCAAAACCATAACAAGATGTCAAATCTGAATCGGGCTCTAGGAAGTGTATTCTGATTGATCTGTTTTTTTTTTTTTTTAATGGTCCCTCAGTGTCAAAATTCACGAGTTTTTAAAGAAATACGCCTCAGAAATCTCAGAATATGCGTCAAGTTCGTTGGCAAAGATTTTGCTGCTTTTAAAATGCAGATATGAGGTGTTTTTATTCACAGGTTATTTGAGTTATTTTTAAGTTTTTATTATAGATCTTTAATTAATCGGTAAACCTTTTTAAACTTAATAATGCAAAAATAGTCAATAAATTTTCGTAATCCGTGTAATAATAATAATAAGAAGTGTGTATTGTTTTCGTGTATGTGGCAACTCTGAAATTTGACAGCTGTCACCTATGATTCTTTCGATTTATAAACATGGAGCGTTACACAAAAGAAGAACTTGTTATCCGTGAAAACGCCTATGTAACAATCGATAGGTGATTTGAGCTGGGTGAACAGAGTCAACTACAGGGATTTCTTGTTGTTGTTAATGTATTTTCTTCTTTGTAATAATGCATGTGTTGCCTGAATAAATATTATTCTATTCTATTTATTGCAGCAACAGCTGGCCACCAAGATCATGCAATTTAACGCCGTGCAATTTCTTTCTTTGGAGTTATGTGAAATCTCGGGTTTATGCGAAAAAACTAGAAACAATTCATGAACTCAGAGACGAGATCCAATGCTTTATCAGTGAGATAGCCACATTTTTGTTAAAAAATCATCGACAATCTCATGAAAATGAGAAAATAAAGAATAGCCTATCGTCAGAGCTGCGGGGGCTAAGTACCGGATACTTTATTTCATATGTCATTGGAACAGGTCTCCTTTATAATGCTATATAAATATCACAACTCACTCAAAAAATACTTGTTTTATTTTTAAACTGGAAAGTGCACTCTTATTGAGACACGCTCTACAAACGAAGGCGATCTAATATGAGTGATATTAGAAAAAAGTATCGATAGTTTAATTTATCGAAACAACCCCTATAATCCGATGTCAGGTTATGGAGAAGGGAAAAGTAGCGATCTATTCACAAACAAGTGTAGTAAAGAGCTACAACAGTACAATAAGCCCTGCGCGTTCAATTTGCCGGCACGGAAGTGTTTACCGACCCTCAGTGACCGTTTCCCTAAGTATGTTTGTATTGGGGTGTAGATGACGGCCGCCTATTGCTTTTTTTTATTAATAACTAGGGCCCGGAATTTGGCGTGTTAAGTGTACTGACATATTTAAGGGAGAGAGCACCGCTTTTTATCAATATAACGATATTATCAAAGGTTCTTCAAATAAAGAAACCGGCCAAGAGCTGTCGGGCCACGCTCAGTGTAGGGTTCCGTAGTTACTCTTCCTTCACAATAAGCTAAACTGGAGCTTAAAGTATAGTAAATTGTTAACCACGAGATGAAACAGTACCTTTCACCCGAGTTAAACAAATAGGCAAATTTGCATAATCAGGTACCTAATTAAAGTAAGTCTTTTTACTATGAAGGGGAAACTTTTTGCGATAACTCAAAAACAGCTAAACTGATCATGTCCGCTATAGTTTTCATTTAATGTATTTCTTAAGCTCTACTTCCACGATTTTTTCATATTTTTTGGACTTATGGTTCAAAAGTTAGAAGGGGGGGGGGGGACACATTTTTTTTTTCTTCCGGAGCGATTATCTCTGATAATATTCCTTTATCAAAAAATGTTTGTTGAAGACCCCTATTAGTTTTGATGACCTTTCCAACGATACCCCACACTGTAGGGTTGAAACAAAAAAAAATCACCCCCAATTTACGTGTAGGGGAGGTACCCTAAAAAAACTAAATTTTTAGATTTTATTGTACGACTTGTCGGCTTTATTGATTTATATATCCATGCCAAATTTCAGCTTTCTAGCACTAACGACCACGGAGCAAAGCCTCGGACAGACAGACAGACAGACGGACATGGCGAAACTATAAGGGTTCCTAGTTGACTACGGAACCCTAAAAAGGAGTGTACAGGTTTTAAAAGGGTCCGAAACGCGCATGTAACACCTCTGGAGTTGCAGGCGTCCATAGGCTACGGTGACTGCTTACCATCAGGCGGGCCGAATGCTTGTTTGCCACCAACGTGGTATATATAAAAAAAAATATCAGTCTATTATTCTATGCGGTTAATTTATCTAAATAAAATAACACTTGCGAGCAAATACCTACTTAGCTTATCAACTCGTTATAAAATATAAAGGTTTTCATAATTGATTAATTTTATTCATTTCAATAAAGCAAATGAAACTGATTAGACTTTCCGATATATCGAACTTTTGTTATCATCGACCGTTGAAAAAAGTACATGTTCATCAGATAGTTTCAGGTATTATTTAATAAAGAATAAAGACACAAATAACAAATTCTCGATTAATTTGGACCCGGGTACGTCCTTAAACTACGTCCACAAGAGAGGTATGGGCATTGTGAATGTCATCTCGCTCTGTGTGGTAGGGCACAGCCAGTGGATGTCATTCCAGATCTAGAGCAGAGCCCAACTGGGGAAGTACCTCCACCTTACAGGAAACCGCAGCCAAATAACACTAGACCCTACTCATAGTGTTGTGTTCCTGCCGGTGAGTAAGGTTGCCGGAAGGGGGGGGGGGGGGGTTAGGGTCGCCAACGCGCATGTAACTCCTAGAGTTGCAGGCGTACATAGGCTACGGAGACTGCTTTTACGTCGCTGTGTTTGTTCACTTCAGCATTCGCAAAAGGTTATGTCGACACGAATTTCATAACGTAGGATATTGAACATCCGACCGAAATAACATTACAACATAACGGTAATAAATAGTGAATTATGGAATTACTGGTATTTTTATCATTTTTAGTTTCCAAAATACAAGAAGTGCATAAGGTCTCATGAATAATGATAGACGACATTAGCCACCTACACGTATACAAACGAAATTGTAAATATTCTAAGTAATAAAGAATTTTTCGGGCATTTTATATTCCTGGAAAACTTAATAGCGTAATAGGAGTCCGTGGCGTTAATGGCTCAAATTATATTTTAAAAAACAGAACCCAGTATATCGAGATTTAACGCGTAAATAAAAAAAAATCCAGTACAAACACAAAAAAGGACTAAGAACTTGAGAACCACAACCATCACCACTACGGGAAATAGGTTAAAACGACGAAAAAATAAACCAACATATCTGCCACCACGACCGTACTAAGTGCTGTCTCGTTGAGTGAGGTGAGCGCCAGAATACAAACGTAAACGCGCGAATTTAAAAAGTAATATGAGACAAGACATCCGTATTTCCAAGACAGTGTTTAGAATCGGTAGAATAGCTTTCTTGAGATTACATTTCCGATCTCGTATTGATCTCGCTGAGCTGAGCCAACTTTTATTTATTGCTGTTTGAATTTTAGTGGACAGGGGATGGATAGTGGTATTAGGATTCAACATTAAAAGAACAAATCTTATGTTACAAGTATGTGTGCGTATTTGTTTTTTTGAGTTGATGGTATCGATGACTGTCGTTGCTCTTAATTATGAAAATGCTAGAAAGCCAATTATAATTCCATGGGGTCCCAGCGCGTCCAAGATTTTTTCAGAAATCGCGAAGCGTCTCGTTGACGTAACTAATGACGTAAGCCAGCATCCTTGGTATAAAGCCTAAAGGGCATATTTTAGATATAAGCTAGTTCTAGTAATACCTATGTATATATATATTTATTATGCAAATCATTATTATAATTTTATTTTAATAGGGTAAAATTTTGCTAAACCATGAATTATCGTTACATATAAGTTAGCCGACCAGCCACAGAAATATGCGACCAGCACTATCAGAAGTATCTTCTAAAATATACAGGTTAAGAGTCACACGCCCCGCCACCAAAAAACTGCTCCTATCGAAGTTAAAGCCTGACCAGTCATATGTGATCACCCGCCATATTGCGGAATTTCAATGGAACTAAATTTTTGATACTAAGCTGAACTGTCACCCTATACATGAGAATATCAGCGCCCTCTTGACAATGATAATATATTTCTGGTCGGGCTTTACGCTCTCATTTTAAAAACGAAAAACACGAAATTTGACATGAACATTTAAGTAACATACATCTATGTGTGGTACAGTCGCCATCAGATATATCGGAGCTGCCAAGCTGCTTACAAATACCGCCTCTATTGTCAAGGCGTTAGAGTGCGTGTTCAGATATTTTTGAGCAATTTGACTGCTCCGATATATCTGATTGCGACTGTACTAGTTTTCGTTGCCAAACCATAGAAGAAAGAAGGCGGCGGCGGCTAATAAATTCGTGTGAATTTTAAGGTGATACTCGGATTTCAACTACAGCTGCATTACTGTTGCGACGTTACTGCGGCCTCAACGTCACCGCTGTATCTGTCAATTTCCTTGATAACATGAGTGACATTCGCTTGATATTGCGCTGACGTGTGGGTTAGGTAGGTATATATACACATTTTTTTTTATTTTTACTACTTCCAATGATTTAAATGTATGAATATATGATTTTGATTCGGATTGAACGTCAAAATCACGATAGTAATGGTCCAACCCCACCGCTGCTAAAAAACGGTGACGTTACGGAATTGGGTGACGCATCGTAAGCGTACCGTTTTTATCGCATGCTCCACACACCGCTGCTTAAAAACCACTGACGGTGGTCAACTTAATCAACTTCAACTTCAACTTCAAATTCAAAAATAATTTATTCAAGTATACTTAATAATAAGCACTTTTGATGAGTCATACAAATATAAGTACAATTATAATCATTAATTAAACAAATAATAATAATTATAAATAAAAAACAATTAAGTTGGTAACAATTAACAATAATTTAAAAGACAATGTCAAACACAAAAAAAAATAACAGTCAGCAGAAATTATAAAATAATATATTAATATTAATTAATATTACGAGTGCATATGTCAACTCAGTCCCAGGCATTTCTGTCGTTAATATAATCCTTGGTATTATAATAAAATTTACAAATAAATCTACTCCTAATATGTTTCTTGAATTTATTCAGTGGAAGTTCAATTACGCTACTTGGCAGTTTATTGTAGAACCGTACACAGTTGCCCTTAAAAGAGTTTTTGATCTTTTGCAGCCGTGTGGTTGGCACTGCTAGTTTGTCCTTGTTTCTGGTATTAATGTTATGTATGTCACAATTTCTTTTGAACTTATCTCTATATTTATGGACATATACAATATTATCATAAATGTATTGGGAGTATACAGGCAATATATTAATCTCCTTGAACTTATTTCTAAGCGAATCTCTAGCACTCATTTTATATATTGAACGTATGGCGCGCTTTTGCAGTACAAAAATGGCGTTGACAGCAGCAGCACTACCCCAAAGCAAGATGCCCTATGTCATGATACTATGAAAGTAGGCAAAGTATACCAATCTAGCTGTCTTTTCATCTGTTAAGTGACGTATTTTACATACTGCAAACGCCGCAGAACTGAGCTTGTTTGCGAGAATATTTATGTGGGAACCCCATATTGCAGCTTGGCATCCAATGTTAAACCTAGGAATACTGTACTGCTAGTTGGTTCTAGTTCCTCATCTTTGATGGTGACCGTCGTTTGTGTAGTTTTGGCATTGGTAGTTACGAACCTTATATATTTAGTTTTCTTCCCATTCAACATTAGGTTATTGACGTTGAACCATTGCACTACATTTGATATAGCACTGTTTACATGAACGTTGGCATCTTCGGGTCGTTTGACCTTAAAGATGAGAGAAGTATCGTCAGCAAACAGTACTATATCATGGTGGTCCTTCACTAAATACGGTAAATGATTCATATAAATGAGAAACAGGAAGGGCCCTAATATGGAGCCCTGGGGTACGCCCAAAGAAACCAGTGACCCAGGAGATCGTTCTCCATTCACGTCCACTCTTTGGATTCTTCCATCCAAATAAGATTCCAACAAATTCAGCGCTCTGCCTATAACTCCATATGAATAAAGTTTCCTAAGGAGTGTGTAAAAAGTTTTTATTTAAGCAGCGGTGCTGCTTACGATGCGTCAAGGCGATTCCGTAACGTCACCGTTTTTTAAGCAGCAGTGTGGTCGGACCTATACTGTCACGATTATGACGTTCAATCGTAATCAAAATCATATCTCCAACGTATATGCGAATATGCGTGTACTTACCTAACCCACACGTCAGCGCAATATCAAGCAATATTCAGACGCGTGTTAGGTGCGAATTGTTGTGAAATGAGCGCGAGTGACGAGGTGGGCCGCTAATGTCGCGTCGTTTGCTCGCGGAGACGTTTATATAATATACCATTAATATTACAAGTATAGTAAATATACGAGTTTTGTACCTACACGAAGGAAAAGGGAAAGTGTAAAAAAGCTTTGATAGAGCCGCGAGTTGCTAAACAAATTGAGTATAGTTTAAGTACATAGTAGTAATAGCCAAGACGATGACGATCGTACATCGACAAAATAATTTAAATAAATAATTTTTTGGCAAAAAAAAAAAAAAAACATTTTTGGTACAAGCTTTTATTGCTGACTGTACTTTTCTTTCCACAGGCAACTAATATTCATCGCGATATTTCTAAAATCCCCAAACACCATTACGTTGCGTTGTTTTATCACCAATGATCGGCGGCCGGTAGCAATGAATGTGATTCTATTTAAATTTCGTACACAAATTATTTAAAATAGTATGCAGGTTTTTTATAAACAAATTATTATTTTATTACGAATTTGTTAGAACCTTGAATAAAAACGATGAAATACCGGGTTACAGTCTGTTGATGTAGAAAGTTCATTATTTTTATATACCTAAATAGATCCTCAATGTTAAAAGGAATCAATTGACAATATCAAACATAGAATAAAATATGATTATAGTAACAGATTAAATTCAGTGAGTTTTTTCAGTCATTTAGTTCTGACATTTAGAGATATTTACACCTCTAAATAATTTTAGTATTTAGTTTGTATCTTTTTGTTTCTATTAGTATTATTATTATTTTAGTAATTTTTTTGTAATTCGACATTTAGAGACTTTATACATCTCTAAGAAATAATAATAATTCACTTACTTTTTCTTTAAACAATAATACTTTAAGTAGTTTGCATTAATATTTTCAAAGAATTGTATTTTATACTTAATTGTTGATGTGCTTGTTTTTGCTTGTATGTAAATTCCATGTTGACGTGTAAAAGTGCCCTTGTGGCCTATTTGCTGAATAAATGTTGAAGTTGAAGTTGAAGTTGCAGCCGTTTTTACTCTCAATTTCCTTGATAAAATGAGTGTCATTTGCCGCCGCATTACAGCATTCTAGCGAAATAACGGTATTTTTTCTATTAAATTCCATTTCGGGAGAAAACGTTTTCCACTAACTAAATCTTAACAGATCACTTTGATGTTGATGTCGATCGATTCAGCATAATATGTTCTAGGTTTATAGGTTTCGCTTTAAAAAAAAAATGATTTGCAAATTTCGAAAAATGAAAACCTATAAACCTAATGTTTCATTGTGTCAATAACATACTAAAAAATCATGGAGAATGGAAAATATTTAGAAGTGGAAAAACATTTTCTCTTTTTACATGGACGCAGACGATCACGTCGTAAGCTTCCCTCTTAAGACGTTCAGTCCGTCACTCGTTTTATCAAGAAAAATTTAACATACCGCGGCGGCAACAGCTACTCTGCAACAGTAATTATTTACTGGATATTGACATTATGGAAAATATTGGTACATAATTTGATGTATATTAACCATAGCTATGCCCCTACGCTTGACTTTTTACGATTTTTTTAATTATTGTAAAATTTACGAGGGAAAAACAGATTTCATACAAGTTTTTGAATGCTCCTAACTCTTATAATAATTAAAAATCCGAAAATCAAACCTGTACGTTTGATTAGGTACAATAACAAAAAACTTATCATTTGAACCAAAACTATGTTGGTATGAAAAAAACTCGCGACGTGTGAATACCTGTCTTCGGCCATGACACCCAGACGAATGAAAGGGATGTATTCAAAATGTGGCAGGTTATAGAAAACCAATATGGCAGCGTGAGGACACTGTCAGTGTCGTGTTAAAGTCCGCCAAATTCAAAATAACCCGCCTGTACCATTTTGTACATATGTGTCATTTTGTACATACTTCCCCTATACAACAAATTGTGTCAAAATATTTTCAATAATGTTGTGAAAATGATGACTACGTTTTTATGATAAGGTGATTTTGCACGGTCCTCCACGTTCGTCTTAAGTGTTGTTAAAGTATGAAGTGCTTCTAGTTTTATAAATATTTATCATTCTCAAAATTACCCCGCTTTTTAACCCATTAAAACATACCCCTTCTTCGCTAGTCGGATAAAACAGGCTGCTTTTAACGCGCCAGTTGTGAACACGCA
The DNA here is from genome assembly GCF_033807575.1 of Cydia pomonella. Lineage (NCBI taxonomy): Eukaryota > Metazoa > Arthropoda > Insecta > Lepidoptera > Tortricidae > Cydia > Cydia pomonella. The sequence continues at coordinate 12,841,357 of NC_084721.1, read as the reverse complement.
CGAGACCACCCATGTGATTCCAGGCGCTTGACGACCGCCGCGGTTGGTTGGTCGCTCGGATAAACGGAGGTCAATTCCAATTTAACAATTTGTTGTAGTTATGATCTGGTTTTGATATGATCACACGCACATCTTTCACTTCATTTCGAATGCACCAATCACCGTGAGCGATCTTCAAGGTCATGTCAAAATGCTGCCCTGCTAAAAAAAACGATATCTCAAATGAAAAGTTAAGGTGTTTCTATATTATAAGATAGCCAACAAATAACATTATAACAATCCGTCACATGGGGCCTCTTTTCCATCCTTAGCCTGCTAGACCCTTTAAGGCAAACAGGTACTCTACCTTAAAATCTTAATCTGAAAGTTCCCTTGTCAAGTTCATTTGTTATCGAGATTTTAGGTTAGGAGATGGTGGTTCGTGAAAGGCGTCTTTCTTCTATGGATGTATAATTAAATAGATAAATATCATGGGAAAACCTTACATAATCCACCTAGTCCCACAATAAGCTCAATAAGGTTTGTGTTCTGGGTACTAGACGACGGTATACATAATCGAATATAGATATATGTAGACTCAAAGAGGAACAAATATATTTAAAAGAACACACAAATAAATGCCCTTACCAGAATTCGAACAAGAGACGTCCTGCCTCCTTGTCTGGGTCACTATTGAATAGAATAGAATAGAGAGGCCGTTCGCTGAAGACATTTGTTCTAAAACAACACCCCGTTACGGATCTCAAGTTCACTTTACGCTGGTTCTACCAAATAACATGACTCGTTTTCGCTCGCGCATCTAATGAAAAAACACAACCTGACAGCGCCCCATCAGTTACACTCCCGTTTTAACATTTTTTATTTCACGCATCTTTGCGCTGAAAGGCAACATGTTTACTGATACTAAAGTGTAATTACCAGGTATTTTCGAGCGTGAAAATTTGTATTAAACGGAGGTTTGGCATGTTTTGCGCTACATAGACATTTCGCGAGAGAGCGCTTTCATGTTATCCTTTACCTACAAGATAATTACATGGATTTAATTAATATTTCCGACGTATGATACCAATCTGATACTAAAGTCACGCTCACGCCAAACTTCGCGTGCCTGCTTTTATTGCCACGGCTCACGGGAGCCCGGGGTCCGGTTGGCAACTAATCACAAGAATTGGCAGCTTTAATTTTTGCTATTTGACCTTCCAATCCAGAGGGGAAACTGGGCCTTATTGGGATAAGTCCGGGTACCTCACCATGTTTTACCGACTAGTTAATATCAAATGATATGTGTGATGATAGTTCCAAAAAACTCATTAGTACGAGCCGGTGCTCGACCTCTGGACTGAAAGTCGCATGCTCTTAGTGCTATGCTACCAGCGGTAGTGTTCACACTTATTCGAAAATACGCTGTAAGCATAAATATGGGGTGTAAGGTTTGGAATCCGGATCAGAAATGTACGAAATTATCCGGATCTAGATCTTTCCATACATTTCAGATCCGTCGTGCAAACCCTAGTTACGGGATAAACAGGCACCCATTGTTACCCGAATGTATGCATGCATGGCGCGGGCTTATACTAAACTTATACGGGCACGAGACCTTATACTAAATAAGGCAACAAAAAAACATAAAGAATATTGTGTACCTACAGAACGGTCTTGGCAAAACACTTTTCTCAACTATGTATTCTTTCACAGGACGCATCAGGCAAATGCATGGCCACACAAAAACACCTCGTGAAGGAGTGTCCCGAGATGCTGGCCATCTCCACGTGGACGGGACAGGTTCCGAGACGGCCAGCGTTACCACCAGGGGCAAAGCTGTCCCAGTTGATGGCGCTAGGATCGCGGCAGAGTCCAGGGCATGTTGTGTGGATGCTCGCTAAAAATGATGAGGAGATGAAGTAAGTATATGAATCTGTTGTAGAAAAGTTTCTGTGATACAAAGACACGTGTCGTAAAGGAGTGTTACTAACAGGGGCGAAGTTGTCGCTGATGGATCTATTTAGAATCGCGGCAGAGTCCAGGCCATGTGGTGTGGATGCTGGCAAAAAATTATGTGGAAATGAAGTTAATATTTGTGACATTGATGAAACAGTGTTATTACCATTAGGTGCGAAGTGGTCGCAGACGGCACCTAGGTTCACGACTGAGTCCAGGTTATGTTGTTAATTGTTGATTAGAGAAACACCTCGTAAAACCACCATCATACACACACCTCGTGTGTGTATGATGTGTGAAGTTGTCGAAGCCAGGCTCGCGGCAGGGTCCAGGGCTTGTGGTCTAGATGATGGCTAAAATGATGAAGAAATGAAATCAGTATATGAATTCATTGATGAAACGATGGAACATAAAAAAATCTTGAAGGAGTGTTACCACAAGAGGTGAAGCTGTCGTAGCTAACAGCGCTAGGCTTACGATAAAGTCCAGGGGATGTGGTGCGGATGCTTGTTACCTACCATAATGTGTATGATTTATTATCACTGTCATTTCATAAGCTTTTTACTCAATCGGATGCCAAGAAATGGTTCAAAACTGAACTGTACAATAATAAATATAATTATAGGCTTGTAAAAATATTAACGCAATTTATTCAAAGTTTATTGCAGGCCCATAAAATCAAGCCGCGTCTGATATAAAATATTCCTTATCACGAACATAAGTGGGTGACTGGCGAAATCTGCACACTCCACCAGTTTTTTACCCGAATACATCATGCACGCTCGACTAAAACCCTAAATCCCTAACATTAGCCTAAAACCAGTAAAAGCTTTTATGTAACGTGCATTTGTCCGTGTTATAAACTATACAGACAGTGGCAGTCGCTTTTAAGTACACTTGTGAGCATTAAAACTAGCATAGGATTTCCATAGACACTAAGTCGTTTTCATTGCTATTTGGATAATTTTTATTTTGTCACTCGTTGTTATTTATATATGAATATTTTTTAAACAAAAGTTTTAAAGTATTTATTAAATGTATTGAAACAAGCATTTTCAACCGACTTTCGAAAGGAGGAGGTTTTCAGTTAAATGTTCTGTTCTGTTGAATGAATATCTTTGTGGTAAATAGCTGCATAATTTGTGCTTGTAGAATTTGTATCAATATTTTTTCTAACAATTTGTTTTACTTTTGACTACGGTCTTATAGGACAAATAAAAACAAAAAAATAGTTGGTCTACCTATTTCAAAACTAATAATAATAAGCGGTGGTAGCCGAGTGGATATGACGTCCGACTTTCAATCCGGAGGTCGCGGGTTCAAATCCTGGCTCGTACCAATGAGTTTTTCGGAACTTATGTACGAAATACCATTTGATATTTACCACTAGCTTTTCGGTGAAGGACAACATCGTGAGGAAACCTGCACACATCTGCGAAGAAATTCAAAGGTGTATGTGAAGTCCCCAATCCGCATTGGGCTAGCGTGGGGACTATAGCCTAAGCCCTCTCGCGCATGAGAGGAGGCCTGTGCCCAGCAGTGGGACGTATATAGGCTGAATTATTATATTATTATTATTATTCTCTTTATTCATTCAATATCTTAGGTTAGGATTTTTTATAATATGGATATAAAAGTAAAATATAAAAACACGTACAAAACAATACAAAAGATATAAACACATTATAAAAAACCTAACCTAGAGTGCCGCCAGCAGCGGGGCAGGGCCCAAGCTGCCGGTGGTCAGGGCCGCAGAGAGAGGAACCGACGTACTATACGCGCCGTGTCCAAAATTACTGCCTTCTGCATCTGACCCTTGATCCAGCCACCTAGCGAGAGTCTCTCTAGGTGTTGGTCGAGATTCTTCGCTATGAGACCGTTCGCTGACACGACTATCGGGACAATGATCGTCGAATCGACATCCCACATGGCGGTTATCTCGTGAGCCAAGTCTAGGTACTTACTGGACTTGTCCTTCTCGGCTTTCACGAGATTCTCATCATGGGGGATGGTGATGTCGACGAGCACGGCCCGGCGTTGCGATCGATCTATTATCATGATGTCAGGCTTATTGGCTACAATAGTCCTGTCAGTAATAATAGATCGATCCCAATAGAGCGTGGCACGACCATTTTCGAGAACTGGCGCAGTTGAGTACTTGTAGTACGGTACTTCGCGGTCCACAAGGCCGTATAGAAGAGCAAGTTGCTGGTGAATAATCCTGGCTACGAGATTATGTCTGTGCAAGTACTCGCCGTTAGCAAGATGAGAACAACCGGAAATGATATGCCTGAGTGACTCTCCGGGACGGCGGCATGCCCGACAAATGTCGACCGTACCGTCCTTCAGGATATATTTCCGATAGTTGTTCGTCATCATCACTTCGTCCGCAATTGCACAGGCAAAACCTTCGGTTTCTCCGAAGAGGTCCCCGAATCGTAACCAGTTCACCGACGCGAGCAGGTCCACGTCGGGTCCCGTGAGGGCCTTGTAGAACCGCCCGTGTAGCACCTTACTCTCCCATGCCGCCCTGCGATCCGCAGTACTTAGTACCACAGGTTTGCGCCAGTTCTCGTTTGCCAAGGAGAGCGGCGTGAGGTTCCTGTCTACTGCCACCACATCACGATGCATCCCACACTCGTTGTTAAGGAAATAATTCCTGAGATTGCACACCTCGCGGTTATGGAGATCTTTGGCGTTTAGGAAGCCGCGACCTCCACATTTCCGTGGGATGTACAATCTCATAACTGACGAGCGTGGGTGTAATCTACGGTGTGTGGTTAGCAGTAGTCGGACCCTCCGATCCAAGGCGTCCAGCTCGGTCTGAGTCCATCTTAGTATGCCAAAGGAGTATGTGAGTAGGGGCATTACCCAGGCGTTGAAGGCGCGCACTTTGTTGCCTCCTGACAAAAGACTGTTAAGGACTTTTGTGAGCCGACTGAAAAAGCGCTTATTATTATTATTATTATATAACAATTTACTGTATTGTATTTATTAGGTATTTAATTTATTCCATACATACCCTACAGACGCTATTATTTCAATTACTCGATAACAACTGTTTCCACTTACTACACAAGAAGGAAAACAGGTATTTTTTTTATAAACGGAAAATCATTTACACTTTACATATATTATTATCGGTAAAATTCTCCTTTTTTGGAACGGTAAAAATAGCGCCAAGTCTCTAAATGTGAATTCCCTGTTTGTTTTCCGGTCCAAGTTTTTATGGGCCGTGAAAGGATAACGCGGGGTCTATGTACCTTCCAGCTTCCTTATCTACATCGCAATATATTTTATATATTTCATTATATTGTTTCGATTTTGAGTTGGCAATATTATATTGTTAGTAATTTTATTGTAAATAATGTTAGTGTATATAGGTTATAAATGTTATAATGATGAAATACTAGATTGTACTGAGATTGTAGGTAAAATTTGCAGGGATACTCGGCGAGATATGATGTTCGGTATGAAATGCGTGTTACCATCTGATCTAATCTTATCTAGCACATTTCTTGCAAATAAAAATATTTCTATTTCTATATTATCTTCCGCGCATTGAGCATCATAATTCCGTGCAGGTTTTATTTTAATGGCTACCAATATTTTTTTATTTCACTGTAAATGGGTACAATCAGCATCAAAAGTAACGGAACAAACTACGCGTCAATATTCGTATTCACGTATTCGAGGGTGGCAAAGGCTTTGGCCCGTCATTAAATGCGCTACGATTTGACTTTTTGATTTGTCTGTACGTATTTTTACTTAATAAAAAAAAATACAGAGATAATTAATTCCCAGCAGTATAAATAGGCTGCCCATTTGAAAACACAACACACCTTAATAAAAAAAAAACAGTACAGAAATAAAATAGCAGCACAAGTAGAGGTAAACAACAGGCGGTCTTATCGCTAAAAAGCTTAAATACTATCTTATTTTATTAGAAATACTTCCACTTATTTTACAAGTTACGAGATTTCTATGACTTGATGCAAAGATATACTTGTACTTGTAGTTACCTATTTTGCAAAAGATACAAGAATATTTATAGCAAAAGATTTAAAGTGTATACGCTGAATTATCAGCTTTATTGCATGCAGATTACTCCATGCATTGTCTTAAACATCCTGTATAAATGTGTAGAACGTGCTCGCCACACCGCTCGTGTGGGTGGAAAAGGGAATATTCTTTTTACATCGCCGTCTGTACAAAAATATTTTATTAAATAGGTACTGCATGAATTTAGATGCTTTAATGCTAAATATCGCTTAGTTGAGCTCAGCCGTGATGTGCAATGACGGGAAAATTTTATTTTATAAAGATTTATACTAAACGTCAATTTACCGTAAACTGCGTATTTTGATTCGCAGGGTAACATTGATATGATCATCGATTTATCAGGAATATTTAGTTGGATTTGAACGCGAGCTTTAAGAACTTGATGATGTGGTTGGTAACCTAAGCAGAAATACATATTGAAAGCGTTCAGAACAGGTTTTGAAACTAATTCCTTATAGTTTAAAAACCTATGAACAATGATACCATACAAATCATAGTAACCCTAGTTCACCGGTACTTGAACTAGATTTTTCTGTCCCACCACGTATCCCATTTAGAAAATCCATTCTATTATTTAAGTACCGTACTTTCGCCGATAATATTACGTTTAAACTGGATTTAAATGGCTGTTACGGCTATTGTGCGAACAAAGAAAAGCTATAAATTTACATAAAAATAAACTACAATACCAAAACAACGGCTGACATTGGCAAGAAACCACCAGGCTCAAATGGGACTAGGCCACGTCTATCGCATGCATACATATGCATGTGGCTAACACAGCCACCAAGTGGATCCCAGTGGAGAAGCGTGTACGGGGCAGGCCCAGGAGGAGATGGCGAGACGACTTTGATACCTTTCTTTACAACTGGCCGGAGACAGCATAAAATCAGGAGTTATGGAGGACCAGGGGAAAGGCCTTTACCCGGCAGTGGGACACTTAAATAGGCAAAGAAAAAAACTAGACGGTCGCTTCTCATTTAACAATATGTTATGGTTTTAATACAGCCTTGACGATCGTCTTGGTAATTGGTACTTCACGCACAGCTTTTACTTCATTTAGCATGCACCAATCAACGTAAGCGATCGCCAAGGTCGTAACTACGTCGTAACACAATAAGATAACGCTGAAACGAATTGTTGAATCTGAATCGAGCTTAAGAATGAAGATACCACGTGATCGTCCATCAAAAGAGAAAACGTTTTAACACTTCCAAATATTTTTCATTCTCCATGATTTTTGGCATGATATTGACACAATGAAAAACTAGGTTTATAGGTTTTCCTTTTCTTTTTCGAAATTAATAATACAATTTTTTATAAGCGAAATCTAGAAACCTAGAACATATTATGCTGGAGCGATCGACATCAAAATCAAAGTGATTTGCTAAGATTCAGTTAGTGGAAACCGTTTTTCCCGAAATGGAATTTCATAGAAAAAGTACCGTTATTTCGGTAGGATCGGAAAGCTATTCTTCCCTCTTAAGTATATTGAGTAAGTCATGAAATCGCGAGTCAAGTAATCTACTGTTATATGAAACTTTTTTACGATAAAACCACATCATTCCTTCCCGGATTTCCATGAACTATAACCATAACGATTCAAGTATACTTAACGATAAATATGAATATAAAAAGTTATGAACGAAAACATTCTTACACATATTTGTGTAGGTTTGTATGTAACGTATGAAGCTATCGAGTTTGTAATAGCTAGAAAAATAAATGTATTGATACATTAAATGTTTTACAACGTTGAGGTTTTTTAGGTAAATTAGAAATGATTGGTTATCATTATTAGCTACGAAGTTTTGTTTTCGAATGAAGATAAAATATGCAGTGATATATGATATGATTCACGTTTTTCATGGTGCGACGTAGTGCGACTCAACTATATTATAAATTAACCAAGAATTTTATCTTTAAAATTTTTCTATTCAGTTTGGTATGAAGTCTTGCATGCCTTTTTTATTTGATAGATTAAATTAATAATAAATAAATAATAATTCAGCCTATATACGTCCCACTGCTGGTCACAGGCCTCCTCTCATGTGCGAGAGGCCTCGGGCTATAGTCCCCATGCTAGCCCAATGCGGATTGGGGATTTCACATACACCTTTGAATTTCTTCGCAGATGTGTGTAGGTTTCCTCGCGATGTTTTCCTTCACCGAAAAGCAAGTGGTAAATATCAAATTATATTTCGTGCATAAGTTCAGAAAAACTCATTGGTACGAGCCAGGATTTGAACCCGCGAACCTTAAACCGAGAACCACGAAGATTAAATTGGAAAAGTAAAATATGTTATATATTTTGAGTTCATTTCTTACTCATTTTGCATTTTATGCATGCAAAAAAAATATTATTTTATTTTTGAATGTCTGTAAAGATTTTTCTTTCTTTGGTACCGTACCTCAAACAAAAAAGCGGCCAAGTGCGAGTCGGACTCGCCCATGAAGGGTTCCGTACCATTTATGACGTATTAAAAAAAAATTATTTACTAGATCTCGTTCAAACCAATTTTCGGTGGAAGTTTCATGGTAATGTACATCATATATTTTTTTTAGTTTTATAATTCTCTTATTTTAGAAGATACAGGGGGGGGGGACACATATTACCACTTTGGAAGTGTCTCTCGTGCAAACTATTCAGTTTAGAAAAAAAATGATATTAGAAACCTCAATATCATTTTTAAAGACCTATCCAGACACGTACGGGTTTGATGAAAAAAATTTTTTTGAGTTTCAGTTCTAAGTATGGGGAACCCCCCAAATTTATTGTTTTTTTTTTCTATATTTGTGTGAAAATCTCAATGCGGTTCATAGAATACCTACATCTACTTACCAAGTTTGAACAGTATAGTTCTTATAGTTTCAGAAAAAAGTGGCTGTGACATAAACGGACAGACAGACGGTCATGACGAATCTATAAGGGTTCCGTTTTTTGCCATTTGGCTACGCAACCCTAAAAACGGAACCCTTATAGGATCACTTTGTCCGGCTGTCTGTCAAGGCCCTTTATCTTGGGAACGCATAGAGGTAGAAGTAGAGGTAGCGAGCTGAAATTAAAACCATATACTCACATGTACAGTCCTTTGAAGCTGTGAAAAAATCAAACTTCTACGTTGACGTAAAAAAAAGATACAGATATTTAAAAATATATAAAGATATATAAAATAGCTAATGATATAGTCAATGGATCTGATGAACAAAATATTAAACAAGCTTTCCTTAGTTTGGGGCTAAGTTCTGTGTAAGATGTCCCCTAATATTTGTTTATTTTTTGTATCTTCCATCGCAAAATTTACGCGGTGCGCCACGCCATATCCTTTGTTTCTTTCTAATTTCCTGGCTTTACGACCCTCTTACGAATAATGTTTAATATCTAGTTTTCCCGCCGTTTGTAAATCGTTTGTAGTACATAACCCTGCTAGCACTCGATCCTTAACATGTCAGCACACGGTAAAGCGATCACATAACGCGATGATCAGTCCCCGGCAACGGCCGTGATGAATTACGGCTTGTAGTAGGGGTCTGCGGGGACGAGAGAACCTTATAACTTGAAAACTCAACGAGAGGGGAAGCCGGTTTAGGGTCGGCAACGCGCATGTAACTCCTCTGGAGTTGCAGGCGTACATAGGCTACGGAGGCTGCTTACCATCAGTCGGGCCGTATGCTTGTTTGCCACCGACGTAGTATAAAAAAAAACTCTTAAACACGTTAACAGTCCCCATACTACATGTATGCATTTTCTCGTACGTCTAAGCAAATTACTTCAATCACACGTCCATGCTCCACATATGGGTCGCTAAGAAAAAAACAAGCACGCACTCGAATTACAACAATAATTTTATATATGCTGTTGTCTAACTAGCCAAAAATATTATTACCTATATAAGAATTATCCCTATATTATCTCGCAGTATGAGGTTGTCGTATCTTTGTGACCCTTATGTGAGGCACGGACGTGTGGAGATAGTTCAGCGTGACCCATATATGGGGCACTGAACTGTGAACGTGTTAAAGCGGTTCAGCTATTATAGGTAAACTAAAAGTAGAATTGAACCTAGGATACAGCCTTAACATAGGGTACTCCTAGCTTTTTGTCAGCTCTTTTCGTGTAAGATTGTCCCATAATATTAATAAAAGAGTCAATGACGCGTAGATGCTGTTTCCCGATCTCGAATCTGTCTCTTTGCCCGTTTTTTTGTTCACTTTAGCTACGCACTCTCTTCGTGTTCCTTCTTATCCGTTTTTACCCAATTATTAAATAATTAAGTACCCTTTGCCCACCACTTTGTTTGATTAGATGTCGATATAGCGTAAATGACAACGAATTAGAATAACTGAATAAGTCTGACCAGACCTCAAACATGACCCCACGTGTATTCATGTGTGTTTCGAGCAACTCGGCCATGCTGCGCGCAGCTTAACGTCAAATACGGGTTACCCACGTAACTGTATATCGCAGCGATTAGTCGGTGCAAACTGATTTGCGCAGATTTATCAATCGGTGGCAGTTTCAATTTATATTAAACCTTTAATTTATCTGAACAGTCCGAAACCGCTACGATATAATTATAGCTACGTGTGTAGCCGGCTTAATGCTGCACGAGATTTTTTAAATATATCATTTTTCACCACACCAGCTGTTAAAGGCTCTCTTGATTATTCAAAAACTGATGGGAAAGTTGCATATTAGCTTGACTTTTAAATGATAAGTGATGACTTTTAATGATAAATATTTAATAACGTTCATTTGGATTCACTTTGTTTGATATTTTACGGTTAGTATTTTCCTCGCATTGGTGTGCTGAAAAATATTGTGTTTCACTTGGTGGCAAAGGTTGTTTCACCTTCGTGCCTTAACAACGCAACGCTTAAGATTCCAGTTTTCGAATAAATTTTGGAATCTTTCGCTTGCTCGGGTAGTCAATATTAGCACGAGCAGTTGAACAACAACTTTGCCATCTACAACAAACACTTATAACAAATACTTATTATTTTAGCAAATCAAAACGTTTAGTGACCAATCACAACTTTTTTAATAGTGGGAAATTGTGTTATGGTGAATATTAATATTCAAAGCTCCAAGTCGGGTATATTTATTCAGACGGGATAACTATCAGTGATACGTTACGTGGCAGATAAGTGTCATTCATGCGGACCGTTTTTAGTAGTTAAAAATTTACTCAACTTGTCTATAAATGTTCTGTCGCTGGTAGCTATTGTTTCTCATAGTTCGGAACTTGGAACCCTTTAACCGTTTCGCTCTTGACCGGTTTTTTCCGTTCACTCCGGCGACGCACTCGCTTCGTGTTCCTCCTTATCCGTTTTCACCCAATTATTATAAATAATGAGGCGGGCTCGCGTTGCCTTATAATATTGCCAATTTTAAGCTTTCTTGCTAAATTAAAGGCGAGAGACATCTATTACTATATTTTTATAGCTCTTTGCCTATTTAAATTATACTTTTTCATTTTAACATCGTTTGTGCATGTCACTCGTATATTCGTACAGTTGCCATCAGATATATGGGCGGTCACGGTGCTCACAAATATCTGAACAAGCCTCTATTGTCAAGATGTTAGTTAGTTTGTTACATTTCATTAAAAACCGTCACAATGCGGCGTTACAACCGAAATCGCTATATAGGGACCGTGCGCGTTGGAGGGTCTGCCATCTTGTGGTCTGAATCGGAACCATAAACAGGCACATTTACACTTCCAAGTGTTTTCCTGTGCATAGTAGGTTCTGCCATCTTATGGGCTACATCGGAACAATAAACATCACATTTACGCTTCGCGCCAAAAATCTGACAGCTCCTGTGCTGCCTCCTACAGTTCATGCACGCTCCCTATATCCACATGAATCTTGTACTTACTCAAGTAAAAAGTTTTTTGCGAACTTTACGTGCACATTGATATTACATTGGATTACATTTATTACGATCTCAGTTATAGCGACCCTAAAGCATACCTAAGTAGGTATGCTTTAAATTTATGGGACCTGGATTTTATGTACATAGCCGAATGGTCGCTACAACAGCCTGAGGTCCGCTTGATTTGGCGTAGGCACTAGTTTTTACGGAAGCGACTGCCATCTGATCTTCCAACCCAGAGGGTAAACTAGGCCTTGTTGGGATTAGTCCGGTTTCCTCACGATGTTTTCCTTCACCGAAAAGCGACTGGTAAATATCAAAGGATATTTCGAACATAAGTTCCGAAAAACTCATTGGTACGAGCCGGGGTTTGAACCCGCGACCTCCGGATTGCAAGTCGCACGCTCTTACCGCTAGGCCACCAGCGTTTCAGCGCTTAGCATTGACCTAAAATATCATAATGACCTAATAAATATTAAATGATTTCAATGCATTTATAGCACTCTCCCTTGCATCTCGTTTACCTATTCTTTAGGACCTGAGGGCCTACCGCGAAAACCGAAATTCGCAAATTGCGGGGATCTTTTTCTTTTACCTATTCCAATGACGGCGTATTTATATATTGTAGGTTATAGGACTTATAGGACTTATAGGTGTACCTATATTTTAGGAAATTAAATATTTTCTTTTGTGCCGTTTAGTACAGTTTTGATGTTTACCGTTCTCCAATTCTTCCTCAATTGCTCAAAGCTTAACTGGAAGAGATCCCTGAAAGGAATAAGTTTGCCGTTGTACAAATGATGTGTGTTCTTTCCTGTTTTATGTTTCTTTTTGTACAATAAAGTATTTTATTATTATTTTATTATTATTTATTGTTCGGAGAACCAACAGCTATAGATTGTACAATAGTTATATATATAGATAACAAAGAGCCAATTATAGGTTCCCACCGGTAGCAACAGGTTAACAGATAATTGGTGGTTAGCACTACATTTTTTTTTTTTACAACGTGTTACCACTAATATTTTTAAATATTAATACTTATTATATTATATACTGAACAAAGAAACCAAAACTTATTAGTAATCTTAATTTTTTACTACTACTACTACTATTAAAGTGGAAGAGAAAAATGCCCGCATTTGCGAACTTCGATTTTCGCGGTTATAGCCCTGTACTTAATCGTACGGGCGCGATGCTTTGCAAATTATAACTTCATTCGCATTTCTTTAAAATTTCGCTCTTTTTACCCCCGATGGATCGTATTCTTTTAAGATGTAAGGTGTATGTTGTTTAAGTATATTAGTATTTGTTTGTATATACCTACTGATGAATGTTCCCAACCAACTCTAAAAAAAGTTGATTTCTGTAAAAAAATGTGATAGCTTTCAGACAAGTTTTTGAAAGGTTGTGCTAGTTATTATAATTTTTTCCTTCTTTTAGGGTTTCGTAGTCACCCTTTCTAAGCGTTTCTAACCCTTATATTTTCTCCATGTCCGTCTTTCCGTCCGTCCTCAGCTTTGCTCCGTGATCGTTAGTGCTAGAAAGCTGCAATTTGGCATGAACAGATAAATAATGCATGGCGACAGAACGGTAAAATAAAAACATTAAGAAAAAACTTTTTTTTTATTTGACCCAATAGTATGGGGTATCATTGGATAGGTCTTATAAAACAAATATGGGTCCCCAACAAACATTTTTTGATTACGTTAATATTTTCGGAAATAATTGCTCCGAAAGGAAAAAAATATGTGGCGGGGGCCCTAACTTTTGAACCATAGGTTTTGAAGTAAAAAGACGTACAAAGCGCTGCGATGGTACTCCCTTATGCTTGTAATGTACCTGATAGTAACTAATTAATAGCCCCCTCGTTTCGCCTGTGGGCTTGTGCACAAATCACGCGAGGTTTTTCCGGCTACTTTTTTGACTTAACTACTAAACCCTACACTGAGCATAGCCCGACGTACTCTTGACCGAAATTTAGAGCAATCTACGCAGCCTCACATTTGGTTTCCGAACGCCCCTCTCCCGTGGCCGGGCACGTGCGGACGCACGCGGCACCGCATGTGTCCACTGTCCACAACGCCGTCTGTTCGCCCTCCGGCGCCAAGGGCCGAGGACAATTCCACTAGTTCCCGAGGCTAGATATTACATGGCGAAGTCGCTTCGTGAATGTTATACAAGTAATGCCTATTGCCTAGTACAAGTCTGGTAACCAAGCTTGAAATGGAAACCACTGCGTCCTTGGTAGTTTTCGACGTAGCGGTGAACTGGGGTTACTTTAATTCGTTGGGTCACACTCACATTGATCATCGATATATAAACTCTAAGGAATTCGTTTCAGAACACTTTCATCATGTATTTCTAGGTAGTATGTAGGTAGTTTTGTATGTAAAACTCTAATTTATTTGTAAGGACAGGTGGAGGTAAGAGAAACTTAGTTTATTTTTCTCGGAGCAAGTAAAACAGTAGACTCTGACCACGCCAACTTTAATTTCAATAGCGCGATGTAGAAATCGCCGCTCCTGCTACAGCGCCATCTCGCGTGATATTTGGTAAACATGTTTGTATAAAAGTACTTAGTAAGTACTGACGCAAACTATCAGTGTTTGCATCCGCGCGTATCAGTGGTCGCGTTCCGCGCGTATCAGTGGTCGCGTATCAGTGGACGCGTATCAGTGGTCGCATTCCTGATAACTTTTTCAAAATAGTCCAGTACTTACGTAAGTACTGACGCAAACTATCAGTGTTTGCGTCCGCGCGTATCAGTGGTCGCGTTCCGCGCGTATCAGTGGTCGCGTATCAGTGGACGCGTATCAGTGGTCGCATTCCTGATAACTTTTTCAAAATATAGATAAATATCTACAATTCACGCTCAAACGTATACCTTTGACAGTCTTAATTGTTCACATCACTTTTTGTTAGCTGTTACAGAATGGTAGATAGTAGATTACTTTTGAAGCGTTGTTTGATCCGCTACTTTTGATGCTGACTGTACCACTTGGCACTGACATAAATGTAATACCTAAATGCCACTTGGCATGAAAACTTAGCGTGCTCCGACTTTGAGTGGCTGTTTCCCCGGTATTTCTATTCTCCTACCTGACCTTATTACAATTTCTATCAACGAAAACTAGTTCCGGACATAGATACGAGTAGATGTTATTTGAATGTCGTTTTAAAATGATAGCGTCTTTGATTGTATGGCGGCGGCGATGTGAGACTCCTAATTTAAATATGTTGTTTTCTGTTTCATTGCTGCGCAGAGATTGGATGAACGCCATATCAAAAACGGTAAGTGTGTAGAATAGTAGTTAAGAAGTCATACTGTATATATTTATTTAAACTTAATTGCACAGTAAAAAATAAGTACAAATGGCGGACCTCTCTACCGGTCAACCATAGGGCAAAACAGAAATTATCGGATGTTAAATGAATGAATGTTGTGTTGTATTGGTAAAAAATATACTGTTAAAGGTCATTATCACTTTATTTTAATTTCATTTAAATGTAAAATTTGGCTTAAATCCTCGATAAACAAATAATTCGTTTAATTAATAGAATAAAAGAATATGGAAGTTTTTAAGAGTTAGCTATATACATTTTTTTTTACTTATTTATTTAATTTTACCAATGTTGAAAAATCTAAAGCTATAATCAGCTGCAATACAGAAAAGAAAGGCAACAATATGTGTTTTTTTTTGCTTTATTTATTCACTTTAAATTTAAAACAAAGTTTAACACAATAACTATTGTAAAGCTCTAGGGTTTATGTATATAATAGTTGGCGAGATCGCGCGGTATAATCCGCGTTATATTACATACTTATATATTTCATTAACCCTTCTCTTGATTATTTATCAGACATGCATAACTTTTTGTCCGGATAAATTTTATTTGTCACAAATCGACATTTAAGGTGTAGGTACAAGAAGATTTAAAAAGAGTCAAACTATAATAAAATATAATACTACTCACTAGTGGGCAAAGTAAAGCCCTATTCTCATTTGTGAGAGGGTTTGAACTATAGTCCCCACACGCCGGCCCAATAACCTAGAATTTCTTCACAGATGTATACAGGTTTCCTCACGATGTTGTCCTTCACTGAAAAACTAGTGGTGAATATCAAATTATATTCCGTAAATAAGTTCCGAAAAATTCATTGGTACAAGCCAGGACTTGAACCCGCAGTCACCGGATTGAAAGTCGGACATCAGATCCACTTGGCCACCGTCGCTTCAGAAACTACATACTTAAATTCTATATTACGACTAAGTACGAGAAGAATGGTGCCGTAATTCGTTCCATTACTATTCCGTGTTCGTTTTCAAGTTTAAATTACATTGAGAACTTTAACGGACAAGTGCAAAGGTCTTGGAGCGTTTTCTGCACTGCATACTTAGTACTTAGACAGGGTGGGCCCGAACAACTCTACTCACTTTAAACACGTATTCTTGACGCTATTATTATAAGTTAAATAAAAGGTAATACATATAAATGCGCATTTAAAATCAACATGAGCTAAATTTGCTATTTAATGTATTTCCTGGCTTGTATTGTTCTGAAACAAAGTAAGTCAATTTTGTTCAAGTACAACTAGGGAACATATCAAATGATTATTATTAAATAATTTGGTTTGTTTTTGAGTAAATAAATGTTATATTATACCAAAGAAAAAGACTCCAGTGGCCGAGGCGGGTATGGAACCTGGGCTATAACTGCGAAAATATAAGTTCGTCAATTGCGGGCATTTTTTTCTGTCACTCTAATTACGTCTTAGTGAGAGTAAAAGAGAAAGATCCCGCAATTTGCGAATTTCGGTTTTCGCGGTAGGCCCTCAGCATCTTCAGCTAACACGACTAACGGCCTTGACCACTAGGCCACCTGGCCACGCGCCACGGTGGTACCCGGCCCAAATTCTCGTGTATGCAATCTTTGAAAGGGTCGCTTTTTTATCTGTGACATTTATTTAACTTCAAATAGTCGTAGCCAACATGCCAATCGTTAACGCTGCGTAGCATAGCGTATTCATCTCTCTCTATCACTCTTCCATATTAATGCGATATTGACAGTTGCGTTTCGTTCGCTACAGAGCGTTAACGATTGGCATGTTGGCTACGCGGGCAGCTATAACACTTAGTACAGTAAGTGCCCCTTACCTTACCTTACTTAAGTATGTACAAACTCCGCCATATTAACTGAACAGAGTGGATGTTTATTCAGGGAACTGACTGTACGGATACTTATACGAATGATACGATAGTTGAAACTGAAACAATTCAGGTGCCGTGCGTTGACCCTCGGGGGACTCGGGTCAGCTTCGTGCCCGATCCGAAGGTTACACTAACTCTTGATCAATTTATTTAACCCTTTCACTGCCAACTAAAGTAAAGTAAAGTACTTTAGCATTATTTATAGTGTAATTTTATACATATTATGAGAATAAAAAAAAAGAAACAATTTGCTAGTCGAGTTTATTAGGCCAGGGGTCGGCAAACTTTTGAAAAAGAGCCAATCGCAGTTGAAATCGTCAGTTTTAGGAATCTCAAAGACCAGGAAACGTTGTTTTCAGTGGTCTAATAAAGCTAAATGTGATTTTTTTGGTCCCTTGACTCTTCAAACAAACACACCACACCACCTCACAATCCACACACACACACACACAATCGTACTTCCAAAGAGCCGCGTGCAGCTCGCGAGCCGCGGTTTGCGGACCCGTGCTGTACCTACTAGGCCAGCTTGCAGCGAAAAACGAGTCACTAACATAATTTTAGTCGATTACTTATCGCTCAACATATTTCGAGACCTCTTATGAATCGCTAACTTGAGCAACACCTGAGGGCTTAGCCAAGATGACAATCGTACGGTCGAGGAATTTTATTCTTGAGCAGTTTACGGTTCTCTTTACTTTAGACAACTTAGCATAAGTGTGTACAACCAAATTTACTTGAACCGCAAATTGGTAAAGAATCAGAGGGCCTACCGCGAACCACGTTCGACTGTTGCCTTCCTGTCACACTTACGTACGAATTTACAAGTCTGACAGAGATGCAACACGTCCAACGTGGTACGCGGCAGGCCCTTAGTTTCCTGGACCATTCATCGACAAACACCAAACGAATAGTAAACATGTATCGGGATGACAGATACTACGAAAAATCACGAGAATATTTCTTTATATTATTTCAGTTTCGATATGTATTTCCTATCGAGGATCGTCATCTTGGCTAAGCAAGCATTATAGCAAGTGCTCGACGCATGGAGCGATAATAGACCAAAATAACGTCAGTGACCCGTTTTGAAATAATGACATATTATATAAACGTCTGTGAAATGTAAGTCATTGATAATTGTACTGTCTGCCCCTCGTCATTTTAATTATGTATGTTAGAAAGAGAAAATTTAAGAAGCAGCTTTGCTAGGCCAGGGTGCGTTGACAAAATGCCAATCGTTCACGCTCCGTAATAGCGTAGCATCACTATATCTCTTTATCACTCTTCCATATTAGTACGACAAAAACATCTTGTCTACGCACCCACCACTTGCGCCATCAACGTTTACCAGTACAATTTAACCGTGGGTTAAAGGTTAACTCCAAGTTAGTGGATCCTATCTGTGCAAGTGGCCCTTAATGAATAAGTCTCTGCAAGGCGAGCACCTGGCATCGAAAGTGTTAACACCCCGGTCTGGATACCGGCGGTGTGGAGTGACCTTTACCCTGTCGTTAGGATAATAAGATAGAGGATTTGACGACTGAAGAGGTTGGCCATGGATACGTTACCTTTCCAGCTTAATCAGCTACTTTATTGCAGTGAAAATAGAGATAGAAATGTTCTAAATAAATACGTAGATAGGTAAAACGAGTAAGATGTACAAATTATTGAGGCTCTGTTTAGTTGCTAGGAAGGCCAACAATTTCAAAAGTAAAGATACCCGTTCATATAAATCCGACTGAACATTCTCGTTTGGTGCAAGAGAATTGAAGTGAAAGTAGTTCATGTGATGCGCGCCGCCATGACGATCGGCGAGATTGTATCAGAACCACCTCAAAATCTTAACAAATTGCTAAATTCGAATCGGTCTCAATGTAGCGTTTTAAAATACCCTTACTGAGCTTACCCAATGAGGAAAATTCTGTTGTTATTTGTTGACTACCTCCAATATGTACGATTCATATCGCCGCTATACTTACTGAACCTCTTACCTATATATTAGATACGTATATCAGATACGAGTTTGAGTAAGTAAGAAGAGCGAATTTTTACTAGTCAAAGCATGTCGAAGCTTGTTTTGTACAGTAATTACGTTATCCAGGGCGATTCACGAGACGTGAGCAGGATCAACCCTACACACTCGGTAAATTTTAATGGATCGCTCAACATGGTGTTCAAGTGAAACAATCACACCTTTTTCCTGTTTAACTTTTTGTTAAAAGCAGGTTTGATTCACCCCTACAATACCAAATTAATAAAGATACATCTCTTTTCTTTAACCGTTATGACAGATATATATGATTTTTTGACTGGACTACGATCAAATTCAATTTGACACTCGTCACCATGTGATATTGTGAAGTATTCTAATCTTCGGGTGATCATGCATGTCGTAAATAGTTTTGTCAACATTAAAAACAAATGAACGTTTCACGAACAAATAAATCTAATAAAGGTAGTTCATCATCTACTGAATACGTAAGGTTGATCCTGCTCGTGTCTCCTGAATCAGCGTTAGTACATTTAATTTGTTGCGTATGGCCGAGCGTAGTCGTAGTGCAGCCATTCAGTTGAACTATAGATCATAACTACTGTACAAAAACTTCAAATTCCCACTCCAATAAGACGTGTAACTCCAATGTGCCCCAACTTCACCTGATCCCTGTCAGGCGCGGATACAAGGGGGGGGCCATAGGGGCAATGGCCCCCCCCTAAAACCCTGGCTCTCACATTACTAAATTGAGTAAATTTTATTTTCTGTGCAACAATATATGATTTTCTCAAAATGGCCCCCCCCCTAAGCCAAATCTTGTATCCGCGCCTGATCCCTGTTCCCCTGTTTCACCACACTGACAATAGGCGAATTGAGGTTTGATTTGGGGATCAAATGTCTATATGGGACCCATTGCGTTAAAGCAATAAAAAAAATCGGCCAAGAGCATGTCGGGCCACGCTCAGTGTAGGGTTCCGTAGTTACTCTTCCATCACAATAAGCTAACCTGGAGCTTAAAGTATAGTAAATTGTTAACCAAGGGATGAAACGGTACCTTTCACGCGAGTTAAACAAATAGACAAATTTGCATAATCAGTACCTAATTAAAGTAAGTCTTTTTACTATGAAGGGGAAACTTTTTGCGATAACTCAAAAACAGCTAAACTGATCATGTCCGCTATAGTTTTCATTTAATGTCTTTATTAAGCTCTACTTCCACAATTTTTTTCATATTTTTTGGACCTATGGTTCAAAAGTTAGTGGGGGGGGGGGGCACAGTTTTTTTTTCTTTCGGAGCGATTATCTCCGAATATATTCACTTTATCAAAAAATGTTTGTTGAAAACCCCTATTGGTTTTGAAAGACCTTTCCAACGATACCCCACACTGTAGGGTTGAAGCAAAAAAAAAAAATCACCCCCACTTTACGTGTAGGGGAGGTACCCTCAAAAAAATTAAATTTTTAGATTTTATTGTACGACTTTGTCGGCTTTATTGATTTATATATCCATGCCGAATTTCAGCTTTCTAGCACTAACGACCACGGAGCAAAGCCTCGGACAGACAGACAGACAGACGGACATGGCGAAACTATAAGGGTTCCTAGTTGACTACGGAACCCTAAAAAGTCACAAATGATAGTCAAAGTCTGATAATTGTACTTTACTGACGAAACGCTCCTAACAAAATGGCACTGTTGCTTCCGTGTATTTTTAACTATTCCCATATATTTTCTAACTTTCCAATTTATTATGATAGAGTGCTTTTTTTCTATCTATTTCACTAGATTTAGTTACCTACCTATAAAATTCAACAAGTATCAAGAACCATATTGTCGCCTGACATTGACAGGTCACCTACATTACTGGTCCAACAAGTAATAATTGACGCTATGTACTGTCGTTACTTACCGACCCAGAAATGTGCGTGTAATTATCACGGTCAGGTGTTAATGGTCAAGTGAGTGGAATAGGCGCCTGACGTCCTGGATTGTTCCAGCTGCCGCCACCACCGCACATCGAGCTCGTCATGTCCATGCCGTACCTTCGCACCGCCTTCAAGAAACCTACGGTTAGAGTAAGACGTAAGTACAAATACAATACAAATAGTGTTTAATATATATTTAATATAATATGTACATTTGAGACCTTCGGCCCAAACTAGGGTTGAAAAAAATACGTAATATGTCGCGAGGGTTACTAGTATCAAGGTGACTGGTGAGTGGGTGACCCAGGACAAGCTGAACCCAAAAATTTAACCGCATGTAGGTACCAAAATATTATTATCTACAAAAACCAAAAATATAGTTGTCTGTTCTCTTTTAGGACATAAATATTTCAATTTATATTTGGGGACAATCTTACACAGATCGACTTCTACTTCTACTCCAAACTAAGCAATACATACTTAAATTACTTAAATAGATAAATACCCACCACTCAGGAACAAGTATCCGTGCTCATCACACAAATAAATGCCTACAGGGGTACGAACTACGAACCCGGACCATCGGCTTCATAGACAGGATTACTACCCACCACCTACCCACTAGGCCAGACAAGTCGTCATTATAGAAGCAAATGGCTGCTGTACGCTGTACGCCATTATTATGACAAATGCCCCGCGAAAAGCAAAATTGCGCTATTTAGCAACTGCCAAATTTGGCAAAGTGAAGCGGCTCGACATACAGTTCAGTGCCCAATTAGTATACCGTATTTATATCCCGAGGAAAATCAAAGAAAAAAACTTAAACGAAATAATAAATTAACTTTTTGAAGACACGATTCGTGACGTTGATAATCCATTTTTCGACTCAAACAAGTCGTTGTGTCCCAAACGCTTACTGAGCAATCGCCTCAAAAAACAATATTAATATGATATTTTATACATTTGGATATTATTTATTGTATTCAATATTATACTTAAACACCGCTTCTAAATGAAAAGCACAAGGCAAACCTAAAGGCGATCACAGAAATTTTTGAGATGTAAAAAGCCTCCAACTCTAAACTAAAACGGGCCTCGCCAACTCGCATGGCTCCGTCATTTTGAAAAATATCCAAAATATGAATCGAATAATAATCTATATAATTATCGAACCCGCCGGCCTAGCCAATGAGACAATCGCTATCGCTTCGACAACGAAACGCTTTGTGCCTCTCTATCACTCTTCCATATATATATATTTTAAATGAGTTCTTTATAAAACATAATTTATTACAATGTAATTACTTAATCTAGTGTACATTTTCATCCTAGATAGTAATCCCAGTTGCCTTTCGATCGCTACGGAGCGTAACCGATTTGTATGTTGGCTGCGCGGCCTGCCCGCGTAGCCCACGTGCATATCGTTCACGCTCCGTAGCGAACGAAACGCAACTATCATAGTCGCACTAATATGGAAGAGTGATAGAGAGAGATGACTACGCTACGCTACGGAGCGTTAACGATTGTAACGTTGACTACGCGGCCTGATCACCAAATTTGTAGGGGAGAACATTCGGATATACGAAAGAATTTTCGCCGTAGCTAAAACGTAGACCTTCGCTATCGCTCGGTTAGTTAGGTCAATAATAACTAGGTCTTGCGAGATGTAAAAGATCTCTAAGTCTAAAACTTATTACGGATAAGGAGGGTATATCTACACTGGTTCGTATCAAAGAGCTAGAAAAATGGCGTGAATGACGGGCAAGGATGGATCGATCCGTCTCGCATTAATCAACGAACACAAATCGGAAAAATCCTGACAAGCAAAGTTAAGTTTAATTTCCAACTAATAAGAGTTCAAATTGAATTGTGAAGGCTAGGGATGCCTGTCTCCATTTTATTTTCATCACGTGCAGATGGGTTTGCCTTTGGAGTCTGATATTGGAAGTGGAAAATTGCTAGGTAGGGTGTCTAATTTTATACTAATAAATCCTTCATTGAAATGGAATGGAGAGTGATTAAGTTTTTTTTGTTAGAAACTGACTTGATCGAGGTCTTAGCTAAGAATTTAAGAACTGCTCAGTCGTTTGAAGACAGGCGTTTAACAGTTCGTTGCTTAGTATTTATTTAATAAGGCTAATATTTTCTAATTTAAGTATTCAACCTGCGATCCATACTCGACAACGCACACGCTAGTAGTTTTGATACCTAACTATTAAATTCTCACACTTTTGCTTAAAACACAAAAATTAAAAAAAAACTACTAACTAGATCTGGTTCAAACCAATTTTCGGTGGAAGTTTGCATGGTAATGTATATCATATATTTTTTTTAGATTTTTCATTCTGTTATTTTAGAAGTTACAGGGGGGGACACACATTTTTTCACTTTGGAAGTGTCTCTCGCGCAAAACTATTCAGTTTAGAAAAAAATGATATTAGAAACCTAAATATCATTTTCGAAGACCTATCCCTAGATACCCCACACGTATGGGTTTGATGAAAAAAAAAAATTTATTTAATTTTTATGACGTATTAAAAAAAAACTACTTACTAGATCTCGTTCAAACCAATTTTCGGTGGAAGTTTGCATGGGAATGTATATATATCATATATTTTTTTTAGATTTTTCATTCTGTTATTTTAGAAGTTACGGGGGGGGGGACACACTTTTTACCACTTTGGAAGTGTCTCTCGCGGAAACTATTCAGTTTAGAAAAAAATTATATTAGAAACCTCAATATCATTTTTAAAGACCTATCCATAGATACCCCACACGTATGGGTTTGATGAAAAAAGATTTTTTGAGTTTCAGTTCTAAGTATGGGGAACCCCCAAAATTTATTGTTTTTTTTTTCTATTTTTGTGTAAACATCATAATGCGGTTCATAGAATACATCTACTTACCAAGGTTGAACAGTATAGCTTTTCGGAAAAAAATGGCTGTGACAGAATCGGACAGACAGACGGACATGACGAATCTATAAGGGTTCCGTTTTTTGCCATTTGGCTACGGAACCCTAAAAACGTCGACAGGCGTAAGATTTTTTGGTAAATATTCACACCACACACCAACATCACACCATCATATTGCCTGCGCCCTAATTGTCACGTGTTCTTATTTAAATGTATATTTTTGAAAATGACTTATCAGTTGGTGACACATGACCAAAATTGAAGGTTCACCGCAAAAATCGAAAATCGAAACTTTATCATTTATCTCTATGTGCTTCTCTATTGATGGAATATGCAAGTGCGATAGAGGAGCAGATAACGAATTGTCCATTTTCATTTTTCGCGGTAGGCCCTCTGTTCCAAGTAGGGCCAACTGCAAACCACTTGTCAATGTCATCGTAGTTGGTTAACATATCTTTGACAGTTTTTTAATGGGGTGACCATAGAAATAAGCGTTTGACAGGTCTGTGTGGATGACTGATGCCGTCGCCTTACTTAACGTTGTTTCGTTTGTTGAACAAACGTAGGGCAATCCTGCCTCAACAAATAGAACTGAAGGCCCGATTCGAAGAATGATAAAGAGATGCTTACGTTCTTGGAAAGAGATTGAAAAGATCGATATCTAAACGATATGTCAAAATTGACGTTTATTTCGATTCTGCTGTGATCTCAATAAGATATTTCTAACGTCAAAGTGACATTGGTTGCCCGAATCGTGCTGCTTCTGTCAATTATACGACATACAAACGATATCTAATTGAGGACTTATCTAAACCAGAACCTATCGTTATCTTATCTTTTCCGTATTTCATTCTTCGAATAGGGCTGTGAGGGCCTACCGCGAACCACGTTCGACGTGTTGCCTCTCTGTCACACTTACGTACGAATTTACAAGTGCGATAGAGAGGCAACACGTCGAACGTGGTTCGCGGTAGGCCCTCTCTTACTTAAAGGTTTAAGTAAGAGTTCTAGGTTGGTATTAAGAAACGGAGATGAAAAAAAACACCGTCGAGCGTGGCGACCTCCATTTGTCTTTTGTCTCATTTGTTTCCGTATTCCAGAGCCAATAACAATATTTTTGTAGGCAAATCACCGATGTCACTTTCAAATAGGTCGGCTATTAATAACGTACATAAGTATTATGATATACTCTAAATAAGATGCCTAGGCTTTAGATATTCTCCAGTAAAATATGATATAAATATTTCATTATACTTTCATTTCTACTGCGAATTGGGAAGTATCGGATATTTCAACTACAGTACGGTGCGGTGTCCACTAAAGTTATGGAGCTTATAACGCCGACGGCATTTATGCCACCGGGCTGCGACTTTATCACTTTATATTCTACTCGATTTTATGAACAAGGCTTGTAGTACCATTACTGTACTGTATAAATCTTTAATATTATTCATAGCGTGCATAATAACATGGAGTTCATGATTTATGAATAAAAATTATACAAACGATATTAATACCTATTGCCCTCATGCGCGACTGTGGGTCACATTATTTGGTGAACGACAACTGTATTCCAAAATTTATATTTTTGCCATGACTATAGACCAGTTATCGCTCATTGTTCCATATTTATCCATAGCCAAAAACTTCATTTTTTTATATCGTTTTGTCGTAGTTAACGCTAATCTACACAACGTCAGGCTCACTAATACCTTATAAAAATGTCCCCCGCCGCGTCTGTGTGTCTATATCTATATATAACCCCGGCGCAAAGGAACCTGTCACAGCCGCATTGCCACGTTGAATGGCGATGGACAACTTAGCACCAGGTATATATATATATATATATATATATACATGTAAGTACACGATGAAATGTAATCGGTGATCATGAGTTGAAAATGATTGAGTTTAAAAGCAAACATGACCACCTAGTATGGATAATTAAGTCTCAAGGAAACTTTTTATTATTAATGTTTCATAGCTCATTAATCATTCCAGCTTAATTGCAGAAAGTAAAGTGCCCAATGCTCGGGATTTGGGATGGAGGCGAGACAATATTATAAATATTTGAGTGACCCGAACGGCGGGGCTTAAGGCGCAGTTTTCTACATACTTAATACAATACACTACACAATTAACGGATTATTTATAGACCTCGTAGCTGCGAGATATTATAAGATATACATTGATAGATAGATGAATAGATGGAATGCTTTTTATTGGCACACCTCCGTAAAAGATACAGCTTAAGAGGGAAGAATAGCTGTTTGAATCTAACGAAATAACGGTAATATTTCTATGAAATTCCATCTCGGTAGAAAACGGTTTCCACTAAATAAATCTTAACAAATCACTTTGATTTTGATGTCGTCGCTTCAGCATAATATTCTAGGTTTATAGGTTTCGCTTTTTGTTTTTTTTTTTGTTTTGCAAATTTTGAAAAAAAAGGAAAACCTTTTAAAGCTTATCTACTTTTTCATTGTGTCAATAACATACTAAAAATCATGGAGAATAGAAAATATTTAGAAGTGGAAAAAGCTTCCCTCTTAAAAATAAAATGTTTAATGATACAGGCAGACAACAGGCGGTCATATTGCTAAGGAGCGATCTCTTCCAGACAACCTTTAATAACACACGCCACTACCACTACCTACTCAATCAAATTTGTTGCTGTTAGTTCAAGAATTAAATTGATTTCAGTATAGTGGGTTCAACCAGCAGAGTTTTTGAAAAATCAGTGGCGTTGTATGAATAATACGTATGCCAAAAAATATGAATAGCACTTTTGAGGACTTTCTTGAATAACTTTATTGATCAAACACCTAATTAAACAACTTTCGCTCGGAATTAAAATAATATTACAAACATAGGTCTAAAACGTACGTTTTTTTTTCACAAGAGCATTAACATGAAAATTGCTCTTATAATACGTAAGTAATGTCGTTTTTGATCAAACTCATCGATTAAGTATTCTTTTTCTCATGCTCTGAAAAAAAGTCATTGTTGTTCTAAAAAGTGTGCATAAAGTGATAGGTTTCTGCACTAGAGCTTTTTACTTTCCAAATGCGATTTTTTTTAACGATAAGCAATAATTTCCATTTTGATATTTAACTCCCCATTCCATAAATAACGATACTTTTACTTAAATGGTTAATTTAAAGTACCCGCAAGAAATGCTATAGAAAATTAAAATTAACACATGTACACTACACACTACATGATTACTTTCCTCGTATACAAAATGAAAAATAGAGTGTTTAACTCGGGTCAAAGGCATCATTTTTGCCTTGGAGTATTGGGGCTCTCACTACGTTCGAGCGCCAAACTACCTTGGCAGAAATGAGTACCTTTCATTCTTTAGACGGATACGCAAGTAAATATAATCGGTTAGCACTGATTGACTAGCACGTTATTTTTTCGCGGAAAAGCAAAGTAATATTTTTTGTTTTAATTACTCCGGTAGCCGTCTAAGAAGTGTAATGTTCTTACGGTAGATGTCGTTAGGGTCCCCTAGACCCATATGGTGGGAAAATTTGCTGCCTATGGATGAGGTTTTGGTTGCTCAGATGGCAGAGTGCTGGAGTATCGATCTAGAGGCCGTGAGTTCAAGTCTTACCCTCACCCAAGGCAGTAATTTTTCCACTTAGTGCCATTAAGTTTAATAGAGGAAATTAGTTAGACAATTGCCGATAGATGGCGCTGGACACAATTATACTTAGTATAGGTAATTCTGATCAAAAATCTTTGGCTTTTATAATCACACGAGATAATTCAAAGTTTGTACGGAACCCTCGGTGCGCGAGTAAAACAAACTCACACTGGGCCGGTTTCTTTTCTTTTCAAGCGCATGTCGCTCACACCGCGCACTTGAAATCTTCCCTTCAAGAAAAGAGCGTACTCCCATATTAAAGGCCGGCAACGCACTTACAACCCCTCTGGTGTTTCAGGTATCCATGGGCGGCGGTAATCGCTTACCATCAGGTGATCCGTCTACTCGTTTGCCTCCTCTACCATAAAAAAAAAAAATTTTTTGCGTATCTTTCAAAATATAGGTACATTATACCAATAATATTACTCCATTCTTTTTGCCAATTTTTCTATACTTCGCCAACTACAAATCTCGAATAAATTAAATTAGAAATTAGTGGCCCTAGGAGACGTCAACGACCTATCACCGAGACGCTTTCAAGACTAATTAATGAGAACATTTTGTGAAAGGGTCACTCATTGTGTTATATACGGCCCGATTCGAACAATGCTTATGAAATCCCAGAGGTACGATACCGATCTGTCAGCGTCAATGACATTGCTTCAACCATAAACGCCGATTATATTTGACGGAGGGTCACTGAATGTGTGTGTGTGTGTGTGTGTGTGTGTGTGTGTGTGTGTGTGTGTGTGTGTGTGAGTGATAGATACGGTATATGCAGCAAATGAATACGTTGTTTACTCGTAATATTTCTGAAATTAACCTAAATTAACAGGTTAACAAAATTATTTTCGCGCATTATCCCAGGTAAAAAAAATATATTACTATGTTTATTTCGTTTTAAACGATGATTCGTTTTGACCATCTCCGAAACGACGTGGAATTAGCTGTCGCATATGTTCCGTGTGGTGTATATATATTACATAAGTATGGATAAATGTTAAATATCACAATGTGTATAAATAAAGAAGCAAATTAAACCATAAATCATAAATTAGTTATTTGCGTGAACAGGGTCAGATTACAGTTGTTATATATATACATAAATTTAATACTCTTTTGCTTATGCGCCAAGTAACATGTTAATTATCTGACATTTCCTCAATTACTTTCGCAAACTGTACCTTCCTACTTTTTTTACTTAGTATCATCGTGGATATATGAACAAATGTGCCCCTACTTAAATGGAAAATCTTCGCTACGTTTGTTCTATGAAGTAGGAATTCTGTAGATAAGTATAAGAAATATAGGTGCATGTTTGTACTTAAATTAAGTAGTATGTTAACTGTCAGGAAAAAAGTATTTAAGCTTCCTGCTTAAGACATTGAGATAAAAGCAAAACTCAAACGAATACGCTATGATGTTCAGAAAAGTCCTAAGGTGAGCAACGCGCCTTAAAAGCGATTCGTCTACCTTTTACATAATGGAAGGGAATTAGATGAGGCCGGGAAGATGTGTTAAATGAATTCCTAATTAGGCCGCGAACGGACATCTGAGGGGTTGCTTTCGCAGACTTCGCCTTTTTAGGGTTTCGTAGTCAACTAACCCTTATATTTTCGTCATGTCCGTCTTTCTGTCCGCCCGCGGCTTCGCTTCGTGCTAGATAGCTGCAATTAGACTTGGATACATAAATCGATCAAGGCAAAGCAAGACCAAGTCGTAAAATAAATAACTCCCATATAAAGTGGGAATGCTTTTTTTCACTTTAACCCTATAGTGTGGGGTATCGCTGCATAATAAGGTATTTCAAAACCAATACGGGTATCTAACAAGCAAGTTTTGATATAGTGAATATTTTCGGAAACAATCGTTCTGAAAGTAAAAAATATGCGTTCGGCAACTATCGCAAAAATTGTAGTAGGCACGCTACTGACCTTTAAACCCTAAAGGGAAACTAGGCCTTATTGGGATTAGTATGGTTTCTTCACGTCGGTTTCCTTCACCGAAAACCGACTGATAAATCTCAAATAATATATCGTTCATAAGTTCTGAAAAATTCGTTCGTACGAGCTGGGGCTTACCGTGACCTCGGTATTGAAAGGCCCACATATAGTGCATAATGGCATGATCGCAGCTTGAACACCCTCAGCTCATAACGGGTCTAAATACATACAATTAATACACTATGAATACATTAGTAGCGCGTCTATTTTCGTCTAAAATACAACCGCAAACAGAATAATACACCTGAGTATCAACACAATTCCAATTCAATAACAAAATTACCAACCCTGCTAACTAGCAAGGGTTGGCAAAACCTCGAGAATATCATAAATATATGTAAATTAGTTGTAACGCATATCAGGGTTGAGCGAAATTAATCCTTGCATAAATTTGTCCTAAACGCCAGAACAATGCCTCCATATTCATCAAACGCACGACCTATCCTTAGCTTATTGGCTGTCAGGATACAGAACAAGTATTTAGAATTAAAGAGGTATGGCAATGGAGTTTAGGCGAAAATATAATATTTAAACACGAAATAATATTGCATAGCGTAGTCTGTAGCAGGATTATCTATCAAAATCGTTTAAATATAAATTAATTATTATGGTAATAAGTAATGATTCGAACCTTTGTCTTCAGCTCACGCGCGGTTAAAGTCCTGGGCACTAATTAGGCCAGACCAGACAACGAATGCTCAAAAAAAGTCATAGACAAAAATGCGTGGAATACAATTTTTGAGTTCGTAACTTTGTTTGGACTACTTAGTTAGGATATGAGCACATCAAAAGTCGCCAGCCGCAGCCCTTGAACCAGGGGAAGAGGGGGGTTACTTTACCACCATTTCGAAGTAACGGTGTCAATGTGATACCATAAATGAATTTGGCACTCCCGATTTATAAGAAATTGATTCCAAACATGACCTTCGCTAATGTAGATATCAAGATAAAATTGAGAGCCCTAAAATAAACTTTTAAGAGAGAATATCTCAAAAAGTATTCAAGATATCTAAAAACTTGACAAATTAAACTTGTAGCAAAATGTTATCAGCTTTCGTTCTGTATAAGTAGTCATGTCTCTTGGATCCAAGTTTACAAGATGTGAAAAACCGAAAAATAAAACCTTCAAACCCCCTCCCCCCCCCCCCCTCAAGGGCTACGGCCGGGAACTTTTAAATGTGTACCAACCACTTCCCTCTATACATTCTTATTGCTTAGCCTTAGCCACGTGGCCGTTAGTATATGACATCTATTTCAGTTTATAAATTTATCTCAGTTTGCTACCACAGCAATGTACCTACAAGTTTTATTTGTCAAAATAAGATCAATTAATACAATTCGAATAGGCCTCCAGAGTTCGGAACTTATAATGCGTAAGCTATGTCCGCTGAACAATACTTTATGAACGCGACGTCCGCTACTTAGTGAGGTTATGGCCACACCTTCAGCGTTCTGTGATCCCTGGAACATCGACAAACGCCAATCGACAAGTAGAAATGTGTCGGGGTGACAGATGCTACGAAAACTCACGTGACGATTTCCATATTATTTAAGATTTGATTGGCGATTCCTATCAACGATTATCGTCATGGCTAGGCTCCCTGATAAAATACAATAATAAAAAATACAAACAAAACAAATCATGTAGGAATAAAGCATAGTTCATATAGAATTGGTACGCACTAGAAGATAGTTATTTTTTTAAGTAAATAAAATAAGAAAGTTATGAATGGTGATTTTTAAATAGTAATGTATTTAGCTTTCAAGTATGTATAAATTAATAAAAATTATCTGCTTTATAAATAATTACGCACAGTTTTCATAATGGACCCCCCTCATCTTCTGCACAACACTTGTTGACATTTTTGGCGTGTTGATTTCTTGTAGATCGCAATGAATTGATACCCTAGACAATTTGACTAGTCTTGTGTAAATTTTTTTTTCATGATTGCCCAGTAATTTTTGATATATTGAAATTGGGAACAATTCGAAGGATTCATCTCGCGGGGTATGTAATTGGCCTGATGATTAGCATACCATACCAAAACTTTTTTTGGGTAGTGGCAGCGGGCTAAATCTGGCCAACATTTCACAGGACCGTTATGGGTTCTAATAAATACCAATACTCATTTCTCTAAGCACTCTTTAATATAAAGGTCCGACTTCATTGTTGACTGTGTTATAAAACTTTTCGTCTTACAGCCAAAATTATAAATTCCTTGCCATATCATTTGCGAACTTCTCAAGTTTCACGATCTTATATTTTTCGGGTATATTACCTCTATTATTGGCCATATAAAACTTCGATCCAAGTAGTTGATTAAAATCGAGTTTTACATACGTCTTGTCGTCCAACAACAAGCAACCTTCGAATTTTGTTAATACTGGATCGTACAATAGTCGAGCTAGTGTTTTAGCTTGTCGGATCTGTTTAACAGTCCAATTTGGCTGTTTTATTGCTCGACAGCTCTTATAGCCACCTCTGAGGTGAATCATCTTTATGGTTCTAGAAATTTCTTTGAATTTTGGGGATAAATCGTAATTAGACCGTCCTGATTTTTGTTTGAGTGATCTTGGGACTTTTTTCCCAAAATCTTGTTATTTGTCCCAGACCTCCGATTAGTTTGTACTTTCTGTCGGCTGATAGAGTCTTCTTGTAACGTTTTATGGCCCTACAAATACTAGCTTTTAGCATCTTAAGCGACTTAGCTGTCTTCGTCCGGGATCGATAAAAATTTTCGAAGTATTTGTGCACGATCAATCTCCTTTTCTCAATTTTCATGGTCGAAAACTTTTAAATGCATTAAGCTAGAAAAATAATATTTTCACCATTAATACTTTGAAGGTTGGTGATTGAACTGTAACTGTATTTTTTTTCCCGCCATGGAATTATTATTTTTTAAACATTGCTTGCATTATGTGCCAATTATATATGAACTAAGCTTTAAGGCATGGTACAAATAAGTATAGAGATTAGAGAGCCGTCCTCTCAAGCAACATTAACTCCCTTAACTCATGCAGCATAGACCACCATACGCAATTAAAAAGCTCTTTATCAGAATGTAGCCTTAGCCGAGCCTCATTGGACTGTTGATGAGGGCGGCCATTTTTATTTAAAGCCCGTCCCTTATTGGGCCCTCCCGCCTAATAACGCAACTTGGAACACGTCCTGTATTATTAAAAGTAGTACTGCAACAGAGCTCTGGGTGCTATAACGGCGATATTAGAGGACAGAACAAGAGAGTCAAGTGATTACGTAAAGGACATTCAAAATAAATGTGTCTCTGAAATAAATTTAATTAAAAAAAATCCTATTTGCAAGACTGGAGTAATTTTAAACATTTAAAAAATATTTTAGGAAAATTAAATGTAATTTTATAAAACCACTCGAACCCATTCCCAAAAAAATAATGTCAGATTTGAGTCGCCTAAGCTCGCTGAATTCGCGTCGGTTTAGCTGATTAGGTACCACTGAACAGAAGCAAAAGTATAATGTTAACAAAAATCTATTGCCACCCTGAAATAAACACTCCAATTTTACAACACTCGAGCGCCTTACGATTGGCCCTCGAACTAACAAAGATATAAACATATGTGTAAACTTATATAAAGACCGTGTATTGGTTACACGAGAGAGCGCATCTCGAGTTCTACAAACGTCCAGTGTAGCGAGAGCCCGACAGCGACATCTGTATCATTGTGAATGTAACTGTTGAGGCCTAGACAAAGGCAAAAAACAAAAGCAGATCTTCAATGAAGACTTGTTATTAAAAGTTTGTACAAGGATTTATTTTTATAAATTAGAATTAGATTGCAGTACAACTTAATGTATTTTAGACGATTGCCGTTGGCTGCTGTCGGCGGATGTTATATACTGGGATGTTCGTTGCCGATCTTCAAATTTCGTAAGTCATCGGTCGTTCGCGACGTCACTAAAATCCGTTCTGAACATACTTTCTATCTGCACTAAACGCTCTGGGAACGCTCCACTTACGCTTTGTCGCGGCCAATTAGAAGTACTTACCTATATAAGTTTTAAAAACGTTAGCGTTAAAGTATGTACAGTTACGTCTGAATATATCGATACGAAAAATGTGCCATAAATATGCATACACTACCTTAATACATGAGCAATAAAGTTGTATACTTATACATATTTATGGCACTTTTTTCGTATCGATATTTTCAGACATGACCGTACAAATCACTCTTTCTTCAACCTCCATATCGTGATAACCATGTACCACATTCTGCACTTGACCGTTTGGAGGATTACAATACTACGAATTGAAATTTTATTTGAGTCGTCAAGATCCTGACCTTTACGGCTACTGCAATATTTATTCGTGTCACATTTTTTAAAGAAAATCGTAATCCAACACCACAGAATACTTATGTTTTTTTATAATACGTCGGTGGCAAACAAGCATACGGCCCGCCTGGTGGTA
Organism: Cydia pomonella; assembly: GCF_033807575.1. Taxonomy (NCBI): domain Eukaryota; kingdom Metazoa; phylum Arthropoda; class Insecta; order Lepidoptera; family Tortricidae; genus Cydia; species Cydia pomonella. The sequence goes on along the minus strand of NC_084721.1, from coordinate 12,807,330 downwards.
AGCAGTCTCCGTAGCCTATGGACGCCTGCACCTCCATAGGAGTTACATGCGCGTTGCCGACCCTAAGACTCCGCACCCTCGTTGAGCTCTATGCTATGCTCTATGTCACTTCCGCAATCTGTACCCCTAGTGTAAATAAATTCGATTTCGAAACGTGACGTACGCGTTTGCGTTTAGTCTCATTTTGTATTGGATTTAGAAAGAGCGCGCCAAGCGGGACGTTTTGGAAACTCAAAATCCTATACAAAATGAGACTTAACGCAAACGCGTTCGTCACGTTATGATGTCGATCAAATTTACACTAGGGGTACTGATACTGTGTAGTGTAGTTTTGTAGTTTGTTGTGTAGTTTTTTGTTTATATATATATATTTTATAATAATATGTATGCCATTTAGTTTTAAGGTATTTATTGGACCCTAGTTTACTGAAATGAAGATTTCTCATTTTGATTCCATTATTCCTACCGGTGCAACCTAGCGACATACGTATTCACCCACGCTATTCACGCAATCGAGATAACGTTAAGGTCCGCGTCCCTCTGGACCTCATAAATTTATTAAGCGGCCATTCTGCTTTTTGAAAGCATTGTTGTGGGCAAATAGACCGAATCTCCGGGCTCACAGTTTTGCGGAACCATTGGACTTAATGCTGAGCTATATAAATAGTAACTTGTAGTTCATAGACTGTGATATGCTGTGTGACCTTTGGATTATTTTCATGCGAGTAATTAAAAACAATCTTTTTTGGTTTATTAAAGAATGATTCTAGGTGTAAATAATATTAACCTGTAATTAACGTCGTATTAGACTTTTTATGAAAAAAATATGTTTAATTCATTAAAGTGGTACCCCCTTATTCATAAAAGTTTACGGATCTGATGTAGTTAAAATATGTTTTATCCCTTTCTTACAAATACATAAGTAAAAATGAAAGACGATTCATAGCTAATTCAGGCCGTATGCTATATACCAATGTCGCCGAAGCGTTTCCTATAGTTTTTTTTAGTTTGTTGTTTGTATTTCTGATTATTAAGTGCAATTTATGGTAACTAAAAATTGTTTGATTATTGAAGTCATCGAAGACTCCTATTAATCATATTATTAAAAAAGCAAAATAATTAAAATAGCATGGTGTTTTTAGAAACTTTCAAACTTTCTCGAGTTACGCGACAAATCCAGGGGGCCGATTCTTGAATTTCGAGTGCTCGAATTCATCACTCAAAAATCTGTGGAAAACGACGAATTGATAGTTTAGAAATACGAGCAATAGAAATTGGGAATCGAGCGGTATTGACCACTCGTTTTGAATTATATTAGTTGAAGTTAAATGCCTAGTAGTGGAGATAAATTGTAGGGAATTACACGAAATCAAGCACTTGAAATTCAAAAAGCGGCCCCCTGGTCGAGAATTCCCGTGCCTCGAGAAATAAAAAGGATCGAGAAACCAAAAACAGCACCGAGTTAGCACACGCATGTTGATAATATCGTTACAGACCTTGTCGATTGCGGTACCATCGACAAATATTTCACAGCACGGGCCATTGAAAAGATCCACGTAGCCTTAAATAACACGTTAACCCTCTCTTCCATTAGCGGGGATCGATTGACAGAAAGAGGACAACAAGCTTTATTTATGTTCGTCTAGCCGAGGCCATGTTATTGCTATTGGTAGCGAGCGCGGGAGATATAGTAACCAGTGTCATATGTGATCTCGAGGGCCCTAGATGTATATTTGGTAAAATTAAAAAAATATTTTTTTTAAATGTGTCAATTAAATGTGTCTGGGTTAGCGTTGATCATAACTATTCCAAATTTCAAATCGATAGCTTAAGTGGTTCTCGAGATATTTAGCGTTGTGACAGACAGACGGACAAAGTCGCACCATAATGCACCTAAAAACTAGCGACTCGCCCTAGGTTCACACGAATTTACACTTAACCTTAACAAATTATACACTTAAACCTTCCTCATATTCTTGAGTCCAAACCATATGAAAATCCGTTCAGCAGTTTCTGAGCTTATCGCGAATATACAGAAAGACAAACGCGGCGGGCAAATTTGTTTTATAAGGTGTGTTCTTTGAAAATGTGGTTGATTTTTTTATTGAGAGAAAATCACAGTAGTAATACTTTTAATTTACGTACATACGTAAACGTAATTTACTGAGAATTTTTATTCCCAGCAATCAATACTGCAACAGCAATATAATTCTCAGGCGTTACCAGCGGTAAATGGAAATAGCCTATACACTACACTTTTTCTACTGGTTGACCAAAGCGATTCATTAGCGAAACAAGCGATCGGAATTACATCCTAGGGTATGTTAAAACGATGGCTTTCGGGGCTTTTCAGACTAAAACCAAAAAATAATGTTTGTAGGCGTTCATAAAGAAAGCGCCAAAAATAAAAATATTATTAAATATTAGTGTTTGTCGTATAAATATTCGTTTGTAAAAATTCAGAATGAAATGACGGACCCTCAATATTGTTTTTATATTTGAAGACTTACGCACTTGTTAATTATTAAATCTGCTTATAAAACGTAAACTTTTCAAAGTGAATTTGTGCTACGACGTTAAAAATATTAAATACTTAATATCGTTGCTTAAAATATCACCAGATTTATAATGGTACGCTTATCACGAGGCCTATCCAAGCTTTTATAAAGTGATATTTTTTATCTTATTTTGACATTATTGTCTGTGCGTCATATCAAAAACAAATCAAGTTTAGATTTTTAGTTGGTATGATTGTGAAGTGATGGATGTCTGAACCACATCTGAACTCCAATAAATATATTCCAAAAGAGAAAGGCGTACATAAATGACAATTCAGAAAAACAAATAAGCACCTAATAGATGTCTCATGATTAATTAATTAATATAAAATATTAATTTATCATTATGAGGGCAATAATGAAACTATTTTTGCGAGATGATGACATTATTTATTCCTCAACAAATATGATGTAAAGTATGTCGCGACATACCACAGTGCAGTGTAGGTACCTATATCATTTATATTCATTAAGTTTATACATACACTATTATAAATACAGTGGCGTTATACAGCTTTCCAAGTTTGGAATGTGTCTGAGACAAGAGGCGTTGCGGTTGTCGTATTTTATTCAGGACTGTGTTTACTCAACTTCACTATAATATATTATTTATGTGCGACTTCTTTTTTTTATGTCTCCTGAAAGCAATAAAGGGCAGGTGTTGTCTTGTTATTTACACTCGCTTATAATATATTATTATATTATAGTCGTATGAGGAAATAGGGATAAGAACAGTCATCTACTCATCTCTGCAGCGGTATCATGGTCGCATTTTTATCACCTGTCATGTCATGCGTCACTTTCGTACTTACATACTTGTTAGAACGTGACAGACATGATGTCAAATGATAAAGGCCCGACCATTAGGGCTAAGGTGATCGGCTCTTTATCATTTGTCACCATGCCTGACACGTTCTTACAAGTAGGTATGTAAGCGGGAAAGTGACAGGCATGGTGACAAGTGATAAAAATGGAACCATGATGCTACCGCTGGATGGATGCTCTTATATTTATACATATTTTACATGTAAAAGTCACCATTTATTTCTGTGGATAATGATGATAAGCTCGATTTCCAATTGAGTGTTTAATGATAAAACCTTTCATCAAAGTCAAAACCATTTGAAGTTTGTATCATTCCCGTTGAGAAGCCGTCAGAATTAAAGCAAAGGCTTTTTATATATAAACTTAAAGCCAGAAACCTGTAATAAAGCGTTTACTACCTATTTCTTACTTCAACATGCCAGATTATTGATACTTCACAGACAGTAATATTGATACATTTCACAACTTCACAACTGAACGTATGACCTTGCCGAGATTAATTAGAAAGCTCCCGAGTGTCCCAGACATATTAAATATATATTAGAACGGGTCACTTAATATAGCTAATGTAGTAGTTACCTACTGACTAATTAACTGTTAGTTTATCGTGTGGCTGATCGACGAAATTTGCGGGGGGCCCCCCACAATAGATCTTGGCTTCTGTTCTAGACCTAGTTACTGGATTTTTTCTTCTCGATAGAGTTATCTACAGGAAAGCAAAACCCTGGAAAGGCAAGGGTCTTTGCATGCATCTTCTTCAACATTAATGCCCAATACATCATAATTATATCTCCCCTTTTTATTTTCTAAACCGTATTCATCGGCTTCCAGCAGCCACATCGTCGGAGATGTACAACCGACAGCGGAACTCGTCTGGCGCTCTGGACAGCAGAGGGCTGGTGGCAGTCATCAAGCGGCAGGTCCCGCTGGCAGGCCAGCTGGGGCACGAGCTCGCCTGGGGGCAGGGGTGGGGATGGGTCACGCTGCCGAACGGCGTGTGGAGCGGACGTGAGTAACGTTAATTGTTAGAGCCACCCAACACTGACGTCTCCCGAGAGTCAGCGTCTAGTCAACTCCATGGCTGCTGCTCGACGCGACGTTGGCGCAACTGCGCAGCCACGTCATTTTCCATAGCGGAAACTAGACACTGATGCTCAAAAGACGTTAGTGTGGGGTGGCCTTAGATTCAATACAGCTGGTCTTCCGGGGTCTGGGCGCGATTTAAGGCTATTGGGCTTCATACCATCATTACACTAAAAAAAGTCATTGATGTTGAAGGCTTATTAGATTACAGAATCGAGCACTTCTTGACAGACAAACATGCATGGTCCAAACCAGAAACTGTAAAAACAAGTAGCAATTAAAATCATTGTATTATGTGTATATGTAAAATTATTGTATAGGTGACACAGCTCAGGTAAGAAAGCACATCAAATATTTTTTGTAGGTATACCAATCTGTCAGATTTATATAATGTATATTCTCTTTTCTTTATTAATTTTATTTTTCTTTTCCCTTTGTAAGAATTTGATATGTTTTCTGAAAGAGCTACGTATTTGTATGATTTGATATGACATTTATTATCAAATTTCTATAAAGAAAAGTAGCTACTGTGTGTAATTTCATGATTTCTATAATAATCTAAATTGTATTTTTTATTTTTTATTTAATGCATGTTAATTATAAGATGTAATGTTTGAAAAGATGTGTCCCGCCGAGTTTCTTGCCGGTCCATATTGGGATACCCTCCTCCAATTAAGGGGGGATTTAAATCTTCTCGGGTCAAAGGTGTAGGGTTACAGCCGGTGTAGCTTTATTTGACGTTCATAAGCGCATTGTAATATGCCTACTTGAATAATAAACTATCTTTATCATTATCAACGATTAACAGTTGCCCGATTCAGTGTCCTTACTTAAACTTGATATTGCAAATACGAGGCAAAATCGAACTCAGAATGCAGAAACTGCCCAGGTGCCTAGCCAAGTAACCATCATCCTTGAGAGAAATCGCTAAATACTTAAATTATGACTCTCGATACATGTATAAAATATTTACTTACTTACATTGTTTATTTTCGTTTGACGTATGTCGATGACATCTTGGCTAGGTCCCCAGGAAAATTTACTAACTTATTGTTAGGAAAAAGTGAGTCCAATAGGTGCTGAATACGATGTCTTATGATCTGACGTGAGGATTGAAATACGGGCGGAGATGTACAAGTGTTATAATGAGACGTTATGAACTATTTATTTAGTTTTATATTACTCAGGGCCACTTGCACCATCCCACTAACCGGGGTTAGCCTGTTAAACCGTTAATCCAGTGTCAAATTGTACTGGTAACCATGGTAACACCAGGTTTAACCGGTTAACCCCGGGTTAGTGGGATGGTGCAAGTGGCGTGGCGTGGCAACAGTCTGATGACGCTCAACGCCGAAACGAAACCCCTCGCAGCCATATAGTTGACTAGACGTTGACGACCAACAGACCCTAGTGTGGGGATTCGAATTATTTCCAAATATATAAGCAACACCAATTATCACTTTCCAGGTCTCACCTGGTCCCAAGACGGCGACGACTTCGCCCTTCACGCGATGCCCATCATGCACCACACCAACGTCTCCCAAGCCTGCTCCATGCTCGACGGTGTCACGGCGTACGAAGCGTCCGCGTACGACCAAGCCCTCTCCGAGTATGACGACTCAGGCACCAGCGATGATTGGGACATGGGCGTCGATTGCGGGGATTTCATGATGTAAACTGATGTTCTGGCCACCCTAGTGCGTGTTATTGATGACGGAAGAGAAGTGGAAGAAAAGCTCGTTCCTTTGCATTTGACAGCGAATACGAGGCGCTCTGCAGCGCCTTAGGTTTCTGATGGATTGTTTAACGCCAATTTTTGACAACCATAATGGTGAGAGCATAGGTTTTCCCTGTCACCAGAAACAAAAACGAGAATTTGATACAAGTCTAGAAACTGACAGCAAAACCTATGCTGGTGCCATCTGTAAAATACGTAGCGCAACAGCCAATCAGATTAGATCTTATCATCGACTGACTTATTCATCCATGAATGTGTGGGAATAGAATTTCTGCAGCTTGAATACTGATGTGGCCAAGACATATAGTTAACTTACAAACCTGTTTGGTTAATTGTGATGAGATCAAAGTCCTTGTTCCATGAATATGTTACTTTCTAGGTATAGAAATTACTGCCAAATATTACTAATTAAGTATTCCTGACCCTGTAATGGCGAGCTCTATTTGTATACCTTCTACCTAATGTCAATCAGAAAGGTAGTATTATATCTTGACTACTGGTGTACCGTCGAAAAGTTTCCAAAATTCCGAAATTTCCACATGGAAAAAATATGGGAACTTCTCATATTTTTATATGGGAACGGAAATTTTCCAGTTTAATTCCAATGAAAATCTCCTTCGTTTCCTGTGATTTTTTTATGAACTTTCCGGGAGCTTTTCCAACTTTTTGGAAACTTTCCGCAACTTATACATCTGTAGTCTAGGGCTATAAAAAGCTTATTCAAAATTGGAGCAAGGACGTAGTCTGAAATAGACTATAAATGTATACACAGTTAATTATTGGCAAATTTTAATTGGCATTTACCCCGCAAATGACCTTTAGTACGTATATTAAATGTGCTAGGAAATATAGTTTCTGTCTAGTTATAATTCCCGATGTGGAAATAATTCCATTAAATCGGCGTTAGATTAAAATGTGACGAATAACACGCATAAACGGAAGTTTAGATGGTAAATAATGTATGAGAGAACAGTTCCAATAATAGGTATTATAAAGTGTGAGAGACGGTTTTTTACCCTTAGAATAAATGATTTGAAATGTTACTTATATCATGGGAGAACACGATATTTTTGCATGTGGATTTCGAAGGTGTTTATTGTATTTCTTGCACGTTTTTGTACGATTATACACGAAAGCTTTGTTGCTCAAAATCGGTTGAGAGATGTGCTGGTCACACGAGAATATGTGCCAACGAGGGTTGTTGACACTCAAAACATTGCTTTAAACTAATAAAAATTGCCTACTCTCAAACTTTAGATCTTAGTAGTGGCGCCATATTTCGAGTATTCCTCGGATTAAAAACGAAAATATACCTTTAAAAAACCTGGAAAAGAAAATATATACTCGGAGACATCTTTACATTACCATCTAATGATTATTGACTGTCAACAATCTTAAATAATCATGTATGTTCTTATGAAACGTTTCAAAAGGAAACATTGAGAGTCACTCGTACCTTCTCATACTGATAAATCGATGTATAAGTGTGATGTCCTAATCGACGTAAGACTATGGTTCAATGTACACTAAGGATACATTGTTTGAGAAGCGAAGTATTCCAAGCTCACCACCTTGTATAAATGAGTCACCTATCGCGAGCTTCCTTTTTCGTCGATGTTTTTTACGCCAAATTGAGATTGACCCGCCAGCGTTTTTTTTTCAACGTAGGATTCGAAAAGCGTCACAAATCTAACCTAATTTAATGGTTTGTATGGGATCCAATTTTTAAAAACTTGGAACAAAACGCCTTTCGGTAAAATGATAATTTGGCAATTGAAAAATCGGGCAATAATCTATCGAGGTTGCGATAGGATACCAATTACCATATAATATAAACATAAAAATAATTATCGGAAAGAGTAGATATGAGACCCTCGGTTACGTGAACATCGAACAGGAGATTTAATGGAATCTTTGCTTCTCATGCAATGTGGTTGGGGACTTTTATCGAACATCCGATAGTATTACATAAATAGCTGCATGCCCCATAGTTGTAACGTGTGTTCGACATCTATAGAAGTCTCTAGCTTTAAGGTTAGTTAAGTACGGCCTACACTGAACCAGCTGGACGATTGAGTGCCCTTTAGATTCTGCGTTTTGACAGAAACGTGGATATTTTGTAAAACCCTTGCTTTTAAACTTTGAGAAGTACTAGGAAAAAATCATCGTCAAACGATTTTGCACGAAGATATAAGCGCCAGTAAGCCAAGGATTTAATTAAAATATATTTAAAGAAAAGTTTGTGTAATATTGTACTAGTAAATTTATTTAATATTATAATTGTAAAGTAGGAAGATTAATGAATAAACAGGGTTTTGCCAAAGATCACAATTAAAGATTTTCCGGTGGTGTAAGAATAAATAAGAACAAAGCTTTGCAAATAAAAAACCGTTGTCAATATCGAAATGGTCGACTTATTCATACAAAAATAAGTTAAAACCAACAACCTACGCATAGGTAAACACTGTGTTATGTGCTCACAAAATTACAATTTTATGGCTTTGATGCCTACATTTGTAAGATATTCTTTTGATATTTTTTAAGAAAACTTTTCGAATATTTACGTAACATAATCCAGGGTACCTACCTTATTTTGTTAAATGAATCATTTCAATATTGTATAAAACGATCACTTGCACTTATTCGTTCAAAGTGATCACAATATGACAAAAGAATGAATATGACTTTGCACAAACCGATACACGGGGATTTACCAATTTAAAATTAATAAATATTACGGAGCACTTGTCCCCAAAATACCAATTACGAAAATGTAATACTCAAATAAATTAATGTAAGTTAGCGTTGATGTTAGTTATGTAGAGATGTGGTCGGTAGAGAAAAGTAAATGAATGTAACATCCCTGATCTGAGCCTTTGAAAAGTTGCTTAATCTGCAAAACATTCGGGAATATATGTTTAACAAATGAATGAGTAACTGTGGTCTGGTTTGACCATCCACGACCGACAGGCTCAATAACGTCACTGAATAGAACTATACAACACAACTAACTATCCATACAAGTTTTAGCGAAATTAATTACGATTACGTATGGTTAGATGCAACTGACCCAATGTCTAATTGACAGACTTCTCTAATCGAGGAAAGAAAACATCAGTATAGAAAATTCTGTCGTTGAAATTTTTTTTTTTAAATTATGTCCTTAAAATTTCATTTAACTTTGCCTATTTTTGCAAGTAATGATAGAATATTAACTTCTGTTAAAAATATTTGTTCTGTTTTTTGTTAAAAATATTTGCTTGTCTTATGTCTCAGCAGGTTGGTTACTTTCCAAAGCTTCAGATCGTGTCGGCATAGCGTATAGGTAGGTGTACTAGTTCAATTATCGAGTGCGTAGTGGCTGTTCTCCCGACCTACCCAAAGACTGCCTAACGTAACTAGCGCTGCCGCGGCAGCCTCCCTGACCCCGCGCGGCTACATTGCAAGATTTTTTTCTTACAACAGTTTAATTCTTAAATATATATTTCTTTCTAAATTATACCATTCATTCAGTCATTGGTCGTTAACGTCTTTAAATTTTAGAAGTTCCGAATCAGAGAAGCATCTAAAGAGGCTTCAGCAATGAAGAAATTCCTTAGATTGTGTTGGTTTCACGATCGCTACGTTCATGACGACCGGTTTGGCCTAGTGGGTATTGACCCTGCCTACGAAGCTGATGATCCCGGGTTCAAATCCTGGTAAGGGCATTTAGTCGTGTGATTTGCATGGATAATTTTGTTCCTGAGTTATGGGTGTTTTCTATGTATTTAAGTATTCATAAATAATTATATATATCGTTGTCTAAGTACCCTCAACACAAGCCTTATTGAGCTTACTGTGGGACTTAGTCAATTTGTGTAATAATGTCGTATAATATTTATTTATTATTTATCACCAGCACGAGCACGATAAAATGAGAGGGTTCAACGCTAAAAAGGTTGGGAATCTCTCTTTTTATATTATATTCAATGTATACATATTCTTTCTAAATTATATGTGTGATTCTGTTGAAGAATCTTGCAATGAAGCCATAGATGTTGTAGAGCAATTCGTGTAAAGGGCTACGTTTGTAAGGGAATGCGAAACCCGCAAATGTATACGCCCAATGATCTCAGTGGTGTAGTCACGAGTTTAGAGGTCTTCTGTAGACGTAATTAAAAAAAAAGTCTAAATAATATAAAATATACTTATTAGTAGGTACATTTAGGTAGCTAAATAAAATTCTGACCCACCATGAAAACTGAAACTAAGTCGTAGTGACTTTAGAAATTAATTATAGAGGTACATCTACACCGCAGTTAATTTTTGTGGATGAATACTGTGCAACACAACACGGTAACATTAAGCAGGTGTTTATGGCGGTGTGGATGCAACTTAAAAATATCTGACTAATTATTTCAATGTTATACGACTGATTTTGAGAAAAGACATGGAGAGGTTAGATTTTTGTTTACATTAATTTAATGTACTTATTCTCGTAACTGCACCACTTGATAATCTTAGAATAAGTTAGACGTATTAAGATTAGTGAGCGTTCCCGTGAATGTGCCATTATTTTATTTAAAATAATTAAATAATAAATTCCGGTTGTAAACCGGAGTTCTATTGCATGTTCAATGTTTCCATTTTGATGTATGTTTGTTAAAACCAAGTTATACAAATTTGTAATAGTGAATATATTGCGTTTTTCTCAACACGATTATTGCCTTCGATAAAATGGAAGGCGTTAAATTTATGTATGTTTTATTGGTATAAATGGTAAGAAACTTTAGGAACGAAATAGAAAAGTGAACTTAGAACCTTATGAAAATGACAAGAAAAGTGCAATCGACATAACATCAAACTTACTTCAAAGGTATTCTATTGATAAAGACATATACAAGACAGAGAAAAATACATATACAGTTTTAGTACCTTTAACATTTTCTTATCTAAGAAAAAAGGGGCAGCGGGAATAGAAAAACTACATGAATGGATAACCTTAGGAGGAGGTTGGACAGGAACGAACGTAGCAGCTAGGCAGAAAGACTGCGAATAGAGAAACGTTCCAGTGTGGTAGTGGTAGCTGACATCCGTATAGGATATGGCACCTGAAGAAGAAGTAAGCACGTAGAACTCTCATGTCACACAGATGAACTAAGAAAGGGTTAGCTAGGTGCAGACAACTTGTGACCCAAAATAGAAACCGCGTCTCTTCCATACATTGAATTTTGACATATGCTAGCAGGCTTGCCCTTGAATCTGAGAACAGAGGGGCGGCAAGTAAAACATACGTTTAGAATTAGTGCTGTTTTGGGCCGCCTAAGAAGATATTTGATTGACGTCAGTCAAAAAGAGTTAAAAACGTTAAAAGTCTCTATGATAGGTACCTGCTTAGAGAAACCGGGCTGTAATATGACTTCGTTACTTCTGTAAGAAGGCATAATGAGTTAAAAACATTGGTCCAGATCAAAGAGTAAAGTAAGCAAATAGGTAGTCCAGATTCGCATCAAGGAAGCTTACTGATCCACTAGAGAGGTTATTCAAATACAGGCATACTACTCTGTACTTAAAGTTTCTTACCAACAAAAATGTATTTTTATAAGCATGTCCAATTATTTTTCATAAGAAAATGAATGAATTGATTTATATTAAGCGGCAATAAGTCGCTGGTCAGTCGTGCTTGCTAGGATGTCGGTAAGGAGGTGCATGGCGAACATGCATAGTTTTAGGGCGTGGTCATAGACGCTTGGTCTCGCTTGGAATCACATGTAGAAAAACTTCCTAAAACCGCCCAAAAAACAGCTATGGTTCAAAACCATGATTTTATACCACGTCGGTGCCAAACAAACATACGGCCTTCCTTATGGTAAGCAGTCATCATAGCCTATGGAAGCCTGCAACTCCAGTTGTTACATGTGCATTGCCGACCCTTTAAAAACCTGTAGACTCCTTTTTTGAAGAATCCCATACTTGTAGCCTATCGAGAAACCCTCAACCTCATTCCACACCCGAAATAAAAATTTAGTAAAGATTTCAATTCAAATGATTGTTCATTTTTGTATATATTTCATTTTTATTATATTTTATATAAAATGAAGTTGGGTAAGACCAGTTAATAATAGTCTTACTTAAACGATATTAGACTTCATTTTGGAACATAGCTGCACTTTTGGATTACAATGTGAACTGGTATAGCTTTTATTCATTTTTGTTTTATAATGTTTATTGATAATTTACTAGTATGTTTCAACTTTTAATATAGGTAATACATGATGCCTGAATGTCGGTTACAAAACATGTATTTCCAACGAGATCAAGCAAGTAGTCATACTAATGTTCAGTCTTGACAAATAAGATGCGTAGACGTGAGTAGGTAGGTTCGACGTCGTGCCATGTGTAAATTGTTCCTTCAGTCCTGTTCGCTCACAAATATTGACATTTTGTTTTTATAACCCAATGGGACATGTCACAAAAAGGCCTTCTTTGTCGGGGACGTATAGCAGCTAGCTTAATAATCTTCAGAATCAAGAATAAGAATAAAAGAATAAGAAAACATTTATTGCCACACAATAAAAAAAGATAGATTACAAAATACAATAACATAAAAAATTAGCATGCGCGGCAAAAGAAACGGACTCGGCATATGCTTCGTCAGTCATTTCATTACAAATTGACTGCGCAGCGCTGATTTTAAGTCCGTCCCCTTCACCGAACCACATTGATATGTACCAAAGAGAATAGTTATATAAATCTTTAATATGTATGCGGGATAATGGAACCCATACCCCCGACTCATCCGACCCGGACCGATTAGACCCGGAACCCGTAATAACGTGACCCGTTTTAACATATTTAATGTTTTAAATTAGAGTTTTGTTATTCGCGCATGTCTTATTAAGTTATCACACAAACCTGCACAGATTTGTGAGCGAATTGGGCTGACCCGCAGTTCTTGATTATGTTGATATGATTGATATTTGTTCAAAACTTAAAGACCGCATATCGCATAGTGATGAAAATTGGAGGTATGTATTCATGATGTTTTTACCATCAAGGAGATTATCCTCAAGGACCAATAAAATCGTCAACCAAACAAAATAACATCATCTGTAAATTACTCCTGAGTCCATTGTGCTGTTGTATTGTAGTGTGTTGTTGTGTTGTGTGCGGGCAGATTTCCGCAACTCGACGACTAGCGCCTATTTTACGTGAGGGGGGATAGGTTAATCCAGCTAGCCCAACTGCTCAAGAATCAAACATTTGATGTTAAGTAGGACCTCGAGGAGATATCTCAGAGATCCGAGTTACTATGCAATTTAACTTTCAGATCAGTTAACAATTAGATCAACCTAATCAAGAAATGCCAGCTCTACGGAGTTTTATGAAACAGTAGGTGAACTGCAAAGTCGAAAAAGCAATGACTTACCTTAATCGATAATGTTTACGTGCTAAATAATGAATAGCCTTCCAGTGCCTGTTAACGTGAGATGCTCTTCAGGTACCATACATGCAAAAACAAAGTCTTTATATTTCAGGCAAAACCTAATCAAGCAAATGTATCCCAAATGTATACTTATATAGGTACCTCTGGTACCTAATATAGGATATTGCTTAATATATATTCCGGGAAAGGTCACAAGGAAATAAATAAAGGAAGTTCCTATTTTGGAAATGGAAAATGTCGAGAAATTTTGCAATGTGATATCTTTCCGAATACACATGAGTATCTACTTTTCGCGGATATCTGTACACCAGAGTTAGGTTTATTCGATGCATCTAAAATCAGTCTTTAAATTCAGTATGCTCTTGCATACTGTCGAAGCCAAATCATGTTGTAACGCATAAAACCAGTTTTGGTACTTATATATATTATGTATAAGGTGTTTATTGTCACCGGTGGTACGGCTGAGTGATCTCTAGTTGACAGGCACTCTTAACATCCACAGTACACATAGCGATGTTCACATTACAGAATATGAATGTTTGTATGTAACTTTTGTAAAATAAACGCCAGTGCGGCTGAACTTCATGACTTTTATTTCCCTATAAGCAACATAAGATAATACAGCGTGACTGGCAGATTTTGTATTTACGTACCGTAACACCACCCACCAACAGCTCCTAACATGTTACAAAATTAACAAAAATCAAATATCTATGTTCAGATCTGACTATTATTCTAATGTCGTATTTCGATGTCAAGATACGCTGTAGTGCTTCGCTTAAGGTGTTGGTGTCCAAGCTCCTTCATAGGCGGACTAAGCTACGGATCTATTTATAAGACCGTGATCCGCCCCATCCTGATGTATGGGTGTGAGGCTTGGACACTACACTCAAGGAGAACAGCCTTCTAGTCACAGAATATATGGTGTTAAGAAAGATTCTGGAACCTGTCAAAAGAGACGATGGCAGTTGAAGGATCCGAAAGCATGCCGAAATATAACAAAAGTACATAATGGCCGAGCCGAATACCAATGATAATAGGTGAGACCAAAACACATCGTCTCCGCTGGCTTTGCCACCTTGAAAGAATGGGTGACTTTGGTCGACCAACTGGACGCTGCCCTGTCCTGTCCTGTTGGTCATCCTAAATATAGTTAGGCGGATAGAGTGGAGACAGATCTCCGTAAGCTCAGCGTCAGCGAAAGCTGACGTGAATCCACTCTAGACCAAGCTAAGTGACGTGCTCTTGTGTTGGAGGCCAAGACTCATTTTAGGTCATCGCGCCAGCCAAGTAAGTAAATAAGTTTAAAGCGATATCTATACTGGTTATTACTGATTATATCAATTCACTAGTTACTTATTCTAATGAACTGCTTGCTGAGATGGCAACATAGCTTGACGTACATAGTAGATGTTAATAATTTATAAATATTGACACGCAATTGCAACTAGGTTAAAAGGTACCCTTTCTAGGAATCGGATGAGTAGTCAAACAAAGATCTGCTCTGTTAAAATAAACAACAAAACGGAGACCAACAATTAGAAAGGTCTAATTTATGATCTGCCTTCCCAATATTTATTTAAAGGCAATAAAATGCTAGCAAATATCACGTTACTGTACACAAGATCAAACTAATCTAGTATCTCGGCACATGACCTTACGGTTCATAACGCAATACGTATCGATATCTACCGTGGTTCTTTCAAATGATTTCAGGCAAACAACATGTGCACGCCACTCTGCGTCTGCTACGGGCGTTGGTGCATGGCGCTTAAAATTCCTTTCGAGAGCGAGAGGAGCGAGGCAGTACCAGCTTCCTGATGACGCCATGCGTTGGAAGGAGACAGCGCGAACGCGTCCTGTGCGAGCGATGCAATGCGAGTCACAGTAAGAAGGAGCGAGACGGCGCACTTGCAAGGAGACGTCGAAAACCCCCGGAGGGGTGTCGAGTGGAAATGACTCTTGTTACATTATACCTAAGGTTAAGATAATATGTAGATAATAAAGTTGTAGTTGTTTAAGTTGGCCAAGTGAGTTAATGATGGGACTCTCTGATCTTAGACCCGGCAAGGAGAAGTGTTTCCGACTGAGTTTAAATTATCTCGACAATATTAGTAATAGTAGTAAAATACTTTATTGTACACAAATAATATATTATTGGCAGTACTTGTAAAAGTGGTTCCCGTTCTTGGCGACATAATCCAGTTAAGTACCTAGGGTGTTGTTCTTGAAGCTAATATGTATAAGTTCCTTTCCATGAGGTTTACACAAATAACCGCCCAAGTTGCATTTTATCAAATGACAGCATATTTAACCCTTGCAAGTTCAATTCTTGCTTGATAATCTGAATTCATTGTCGGGGCGATTTTAGAGAATTAGTAGCAGATTAATCAGTGAATTATCTTAGTTAAGATGCTCTAATGAGCTCACTTATTTTGTATGACCTATTTTGAGCTTATAACATCCTATGTATGATGTGACAATTAATGTTAAATAAATGCCTAAATGAGTTCGATTCTCATTATTATTATATATATATTATGATTATTGCTCGACGCAAAGGTTCAAACCTCTACGGGTATTTTGATGGTGAATTGCCGATGGAAATTCCTGATATTGTATCATTCATGTCATGTAGATTGAATTTAACATGTGCATATTAAAAAGTTACTCACCTAAAATGTGTATACTGTCTTGGAAATTTCGGTTAATAAAGTTATGAGTTATTGTATCGTTACCGTATTAAAGTGCATAAGCACAGATGTAATTATATGTACCAATTTAGATGATTAAGGGTCAAATCTTGGTTTTTCTGGGTTTTTACTAGATTTGACGAGCCGACGACAAATGTAATTTTCCCAGATAGGTATGGGCGTTAATTTATATTGTATAAAGACTTCATCAAATACTGATTGTGTTTCAAACAATGAAAGGCATAGTTTGTATTGCATATATGTATTCCCGCAGTGTACAATTTACGAGATTGCATTCATGTCCAGATAATTGGCTTAACGTAATTGATGCCTTATAGTTTATTTTCATAGGAACGCACCATACCTAATAAAATTGCGATAATAAATATCAATTATATAAATCGCCATGCGCCTTTCTCTATCGACACCCCCAAAGTAGTTCAGACCTCTTTTATACAACAGTGATTACATCCAATCACAGACCTTTAATATCCAAAATTTAAAGTATGGTATATTTAATCAACCCCAATACCATCTCATTGCTATCTACAATTTTCACAGTTACTTCAGTGATTAATCGTTTTTGGTTCGCGATAACACTTTCACTGAATTTGTTTGCAGGCTTGCAAATTTCTTTAGTCTGTCAGCAGTAAATCAATTCAAAAGGCACTCTAATGGAACGAATTAACTCTTAAACTCTTTTATAAAAATATTTTATAAAAAAAAGTAAGCCAACTTTTTAAAGCTTACTCAAATTAATCAAATTTATACCTTATTACGTGGCGTTATGATTGACTCTTCACTTAGAGAAACAATATGCAATAGCTAAGTTTATAGGCCGTAGGTGCAGCCGATTAGTCAGCGTACTTACTCGCCAACTTTAAATTTAATATGTAATGAAACAAGCAACAATGAGCCATATGTAGGTTGGATTAAGAATTAGACCGGCCGCAGATTACTTAGCATGCCTATACAGTCATGCCGGCATCGAGTCAACACCGCCGCACAACGCGCCCGAGTCGCCAGGCGACGGCTGTTAGTTTGATCGCTATACGAACTCGCGCTAAGAACTATAAACAATTTAATTTTGCAAACTTTAGCGCAATTTCCAAACGTGCGTTCTACATTTGAATCTCATTTTCGCGGCCACCGGTGACATTCGGCCGTGTGTCAAATTTTGTGAACGTTATGGTTATATATAGTTTTGGAAAATCGCGCGTATTTTTTTACTTATTTTGAAGGACTGTTTACAATTATTTGTGACTTTTGAGTGGTGATTTTAATTGGTTGTTTACTTTGTGTGCTGGAGTCTGCAAGAATGGAGAAAGGCGGTTCGAAATTAATGCAGATGCAGGTAAGTTTGTATAATGAATTACGACTCGCTTTAAAAAATATTTTAATCAATATTTTGCCAAGAAAAATCATGCTGACCAACTGACCATGTAATCATAGTGAACCATATACCTATTTGTTATGCTTCTAATTCAACATAAATTCATATTTTCCTGGAAAACTTGAAACAACAGTGTATTGTGTGAAACAACTTATTCAGTTGAAGCGTTTTTGAATTATTATCAAAAAACTAGTAAGTTAACCTCCTAAATAAAATAACGTTAAATATGTTATCCAGCCGTTATCGTTTATACACGTTTAAAATTTAAATAGGCCATTTAACTCCGTTGAACTATTATTACTACTTATAGAACCGGCACAAAGCAGTATTTTGCGCCATGAATTGTTGTTGTTTTGACAACAAACCATAGAAGCGGAGTGTAAATCTCGCGACCTAAACACGTAAGCGCCATAATTTTTTACAGCGCTTACGATGTTTTGGTCGCGTGCTACAGGTTGCGATTGTGACAATTTCATTATCGTGATTTTATTAATAGGAAAATGTACCCGGTGTTTTTGCTACATATTTGCTTGCTTTATATTTTTCCAGGCCACTTTTATTTTTATATTGTTATTACAATTAATTCTTAGTGCAGCTAAATACAAAAATCAATTAATGTATATAGATGACAGTGTCATTAGGTCATAGGTAATTAATCTTCTTTGAAACGAGAATGTATTAGATCATTTTCCTCCATTGTACTCCTAATATCGTAAGGCACAGGCGGTAAAGTCGTATAATAATGTGCTGATGTTGATTAATTGAAACGTATGTTACATAAATTAAATAACCCGAATAGACCAAAGGTTTTGAATTTTTGCTAATGGTACCAGGTTCTCAGAACACCATCATTTACTGCCTTACGACAGCTGACTCATATGACTCATTCATGTTAACAAATCTGGTCGATTAATTCTCGCAAGCTCCTATCTGTCTATTGACTTCAACATAAACTCAACCGTAAGTAATGTTATTAAAGTTTATATTCAATCATTCATAAAATTATCATACACGGCGTTGAGCAGTCTCCCGATATGAGGCGGTTTGAATTCCAGAGACGTTCCATATCAAGTGTGACGTAAAGACAAGGGTTCCATTAGGGTTGGCACCTGTCTCTGATTAATTGAAAGGCTTGTCGGTGAAGCTGATATTCGATCTAGTGAGCTCGGAACATCTGTTGAATATTAGGACTCTACATGTTTGTTGGCGTCATTTACATACAATGGTTGACTTCACTATTTTAACTCGACATTTGTTATTTTTTAAGTGGAATGGTTATATTTGTCTTGAAATACATATTTAGTCATGGCCTCGTGGGTTAAAACATAATGTAAATCTATGGTTTTTTGGGATGTTGTGATTTGGTGCTCTTTGGAAGCCGAGATAATGTTTTCGCTGATGTCATAGAAAAATAAGTAAGCTTAGAGTAGTCACATAGACAAAAAACCCATTTAGAATAAGTTTTAAGTGACCTTTGCGGAAACATACTTATAATAAGATTTGAACTTAGTAGGTATCAAGTTACAAGCAAGTTTAAAACTTATTTATAACAAGTTTTACTATACCCCATATACAACTTTTTATTATTAAGTAGGCAACCATATTTGGAGTGAACACTCTAAATTTACTTATTTCTCTATGCTGTTTACTTTTAATTTTTAAGGAGGTATAATCATATTTTAATATTCATAATCAAATACAAAGGTAATCCGCTACATGCTTCGTCAAAACACGAATGTAATCCGCACAAACATCCTCATAAACTTATTCTACATTAATACTAAAAAAATATAATTTCTGCAACAAACTTCGTCAAAACATCTATAAACTAACGCCCGGATCGAAAATTCCGTATGTGTGGCGATAGAAACTTGTTGGACCAGCCAAGACCTAGAGCGAGGATCCCGCCCGTAAACGCCTGCCCAAATCCCTAAAAAGCTCCAGACCAGAGCCTCCTTACCCCAGGGTCCAGCAGTCTTCACAGCGACCGGCACAAAATCGTACATCAGGTTTGACAGATAGATTAACGAAACTTTAATTTAATATGTTTTGCCAACCCTATGTCTACATCTAGAGTTCAAGGGCAGCGCGCTCGACCGTTACAGGCAAACCAACTTATCGGTATCAAGAACCATACGATAATTGACTTAATAACAATGGGATATGGTCGTCATCGACGACTGCAGAAGTTTTGGTTGGTAATACGTGCGTCTTTCACACTTGTCTGCAAAACGCGTGGTGAATTAGGTGGAGAGATCTGTCTTCTTCTACCTTTAGATTTAAAACGTTACAAAAAACGACATACAAATAATTTGATATAGATTTACGGCCCCTCATAATAGTAGTAGGTATGTACCTACATCCGACATGATTGCAAATAGGGTGATTTTTTTCGTTGCTTTTGCTACGACTAGTTCGTTTTCATAGCCGACCTACCGCGAAAACCGAAATTCTCAAATTGCGGGGATCTTTCTCTTTTACTCTCTCTAAAACGTAATTAGAGTGACAGAGAAAAATGCCCGTTGAATGATGCGCCGTTATTACGTTCTTTATATTATACATTTATAACCGACTTATTTAACGACCATTCTCATTCGTCATCCTATTAACCCGTAGGTACTGTATCATAGTTAACCGTAGTTAACCCTTTAACTTCATCCCAAATTTGTGACAAATGGGAACGGTCCGGGATCACTATTCAATTAATCGATGAATTTTAACTACCTAGTTTATTTATTATCATATACACACCGTGAACTCTTAAAACTAATAACAACAACATAAATAAAATTGTTAAAAAACATTACAAACCATTTCACGCAGCGTGATTCTAAGTTAACTAGATACGGATGTCAACTTAAATTAAACATAAAGACTGTTTTCACAGCTAGTCACATATGTGCAAAAACCGACAATACTATGACCCAAACAACCGGTAATAGATATGACTCATTATCACAGCGCATAGTGTCACGTGACGAAACCGTCTTATTTCAAATCTAGTCGAGTATCTTACTGGTTTACAAATGTATTTCGACTTGCCTCTAAACTCGTCACTGGCATAACTGGCGTATTAGAAGAGAGGCCTATGCTCAGCAGTGGGCGATAAAGGGTTGATATGATGATGATGATATAACTACGAGTATATCCCATTATAACTACACTTAGAGGGAATCCACATTTTACGTACCTACGTTAAAAGCCACCTACTTTTCTTCGTTACTAGGTAGGAACCTGAGGTCCAGGGTTCGAATCTTGGTAAGCTCTTTTAAGGACGACGCGCTAGTTGCGGCCTGGACCCGGATTTAGCATGAGTCATCCTTTATTTGAGCGCATAGAGCTTTCACAACGAATAATAAAAAAAATGAAGTACCTATTGTCAATATTTTTTACGAATTCTTGTATCCTCAACACAAACTTTATTGAGCTTACTAGGCTCATTTGTGTGATATTGTTCCATCTGTCTGGTCGATGCCCTGAGTTTTTCAATCTCAAAACTACCCTGAACCAGGCTGAAAGCGAACCTTGACCCTTGGAATTACTACTCAGCCACTGGAACTGATAAAGTAGCAATTTAGTGAATTTAGTCACGAGGCGGCCAATGACACTTCAATTACAAGTGTTTATTTAGACCGACGGCCGGATACTTAAACCAAACGGTTTGTCATTAGAATCAAAAGTTTTGTATAGTTCGTGTCATTCACGATGACACGCAGATTTGTCAAATCTAACCTTTAATAACATGTCAATAAGAGTCAAGGCCCGCGTCGTCTTCAATGACACGATCTGTAAGTATCAATGGGGTTTGCAACTGTCAAAAAAATTTGTAGATGGTGCCAGCATAAGTTTACCTGTCTCCAGTTTTACCTGTTCTCATTCAGACCGTAAATGAAAAAAAAACAAGAATTTGATACTATTCTGAGAATAGACAGGTTAAACCCATGCTGGCGCCATCTGTAAAATACTTTCGGCAGCTCCCAATTGGCACCATGCGAAATACGTGGTAGGAAACTAAACGAACGAAAAAGTCACTTTCGGTGGCTCAAATTTTCATATCATTTGACACGGTCATCCGTCAAATAGTTACCTAATGCTGATGCGCACTCAGCCGATAAGACAAAGCCGAGAAAAAGCGGTAGGTCGACATCATTTTGGCATTTGGTTCCGGTTACGGTACAATTACAAGGCTGTCTAGTGCGACAGAAATGAACTGCATATTAAGGATTGGTTTCTGACTGAGTCGAACACTCAGTGTGGTAGCTATTCAATGATTGGCCGGAGGGCGCACGCGCGGTCGCATCCGCGCGTTAAGTACCAATAATATTTAAACACTTATAATAATAGTACACTTCGAAAAAAGTCACGAGAAATAACATTTTGTACAACAAAACATTTTCATGTAAAATGTTGTCAAGACGAAACCATAAGGCTCGCACTGGCAAGAATTTATCAGATATCTTGTAGAGCCAAGTTCGTAACTCTACAAGCCCTAACATCATAAACTCTACACATCAGTCAAAATATGTGGCTTGGCCGTTTCGCTACCGTCACATGGGCGTAAGGTGAAAAATATATTCACTATTCACAATTTTTTATTATATAATGATTTCTGTAATAACGTTCCTGAGTCATGGATGTTTTCGACGTATTTATATTTTATATTTATATTTTATTTTTTTATTTATCGTTGTCTGAGTACCCACAACACAAGCCTTCTTGAGCTTACTGTGGGGCTTAGTCAATTTGTGTAAGAATGTCCAATATTTATTTATTTATTTAATGGTACCTACGTATTCTACTATACTGTTAGTAATTTTTGTGTAACTTCTAGATTATTACAAAGTTCTGTTCAGAACCTACGCTCTTAACATTCAACAAAGGTCGATTGTTTCGCCTTGTCTCTTTTGTAAAGCCTTGTCCCAAAGTAAGGTTGGAAATGTTGGAATTCGTCGTCTGCACTAATGAGTTTACGTAAGTTAATGACGGGACGGAATTTAACTTCATGTTTAAAACAAATTTCTTTGTTTAGATATTTAGATTGTTATTCAGTGTAGATAGGTTGTAAGTACGTAATTAGGTTTTGAAGAACATCTATTTAGTGAATATTGTTCCTTTTATACTTATTTCGTCGGGCATATAAAAATTAAGGATCTCTACCGCGGTAATATTTCAGAATCTTTGGCTGGTCCATTCATTACATATTTGTGCTATTTGCAGGCTCTTTTTATACGTTGAAGATATTTTTTTCTATTGAACACAGTAGTAACCTAACTTACCTAGTTTACCTACTACAGCTGAAAATATTTTTTCACATCACCTACTCGGAAAAGGGCTTTTTCTTCCGTGCTAGGAGGGATCAAAGTAACACTTTTCTGTTCTAGGACACTATTTTGTATATTTTTTGCATACTACTTTTTTGAGCTTAAATAATATTTTGAAACATAATCATTTGCTCATAGGTGATGTGAAAAGCAATATGTGTCACATCATCAAATGGGAGCAAAATATTTTCCATCATAGGCATCTATTTTAGAATCCTTCGCTACTCATGGGATTTTATTATAAAATCCTTCACTTCGTTTAGGATTCTATGTACGCCCTCACCGTAAATATGTCATTTTGTTTCCTTATGACAAAATCTACTATTACGACACTTAAACGTCAAACCATTTTGGCTACAGCGTAGTCAAAAGAGATATGCAAAAGTAGTATAGTACCTAGGTAATAATAATAAATAATAATCTACTTACTCGAAAAACATTGACTTACTCAAAAAAATGAAATAAAACGCCGTCATACAAATTACGCAAATTTACATCGATCGCTTCTGAAACTTCTTTTTTCACGCCTTTATAGCCCTCATAAAACAAATTTGTCCCACATTTACCGATACATCGGACAAATAGATTAGTTCAGGTAATTCAGGTCAACTAAAACGCCGCCCAGTGCCCTATATCGGCCGTTTGTTGTCTTGTTGACTCACGCGTTTAAATTGGACTAAACACTTGACGGTATCGATTGGATTGGATAATACGATAATTGTGTCGACGAGAACGCCAGTCACCATTTGTGACAGCTCATGCAATTTTCAATCTAATTCACACACTCCAGGCAAAGATATATTGTATAAGATGCTTAAAATCTAAGACAATTTTGTGCTTTGAAATTGTCAGGTAAACGAGATGGCCCTGTACACAGATGGTACTGTCACTCCTCACTCGCAGCCGAAGCAGCACGAACAGCATCCTAAGTACGCTGGCGCAATGTTGGGACTCGCCCCTAGTCAAGCGGTACGTGCAGCTAGACATACCTGTTGCTGTGCCGCCGCGAAACTTATAAATGTTATGTACTCGTTGTTTTGTTTGTTTTGTCCAATTGTTTGTTTTGTCTAATTAACTGTAATACTTCAGATATATAAGTAATTGTTACCTAACGTCAAAAACGAAATAAAGAATTCAATTTGTACAGCTCCATACATTTTGCGGTAACTCTTGATTGTCAAAAATTGACGTCGTTTATCTGTATCAATTCTCTTTACTCCAGACAAAATGTATGGAAACAAGAAACAAAACTTGGTTGGTTTCTAAAGCCCTGTACCACTAAAAAGCCTTCAGTTCATCTTTAAAATAATAAACTGGTATAACTTGGAATATAAGCAACGACATTGGACATTGAAACAATATAATTAAATATGTAGTCAGTAGTTTCTTTTTTAGGATAATTTCCATACTTTTGGTCGAGGGTGTATGGTGTATGCATACGTAATACTTAAACTTCAAACATTAGTAGGCTTACCAAGTGGGGTCTGAAACAGAACCCTGAAACCTGAAATGTTAAGAGAGAGACCTTATTGCGTTATCTCCAGAATGTTTATTTTATTGAATGGGCTAATTAATAAAGCAGGTACAAGCAAGGAAAATAATTGAGCCCAAAATCAGAGCAACATTTTAAGGCACCTTGGCTTCGGACTTCGGTTATCTACAGAATGTACAGTATATTTTTTAAATTATTCTACAGACAATGAAAATAGGCTATGACCTAACTGGCACATTTTATAGAAACACTGCTAAATAATTCAGCGGCGACTACGCTTACTTTCGGAAATTGGGCCCAGGACCTTGACGAGAATGTAAAATTACATACTGGACCCAAAATGACTAAAGGTTAAAACAATTATCTTCATATGTAATGACAGCCATAATATTATTATGGGGTATAGATATTCGGTAGTGGAAATGTGCTTACGAGTATCTACTGGGGTAGAGGAAAAGGTTGGGTTTAGGGTCCCTTGTGGTTTAGACCCTTATGCCTCTTACGTACATACGTATCTGTATGTAGTGAGTACCTGACAATTTTCGTTGTATAATTTAACAACATATAACATAGTATGTTTACAAAAGTTAACTGTACATATTGTAGCCCAAATCGAAATAACTAGTAAAAATCTGTTAAAGTTTCTTAGGTTCCGTTACACGGGTGCCATCCTTAAACAGTAAACACGAATGAATCTTCCATGAACGTTTCCACGGCCGTCAGCCTAACTGGTAAAGTAACTATCACAATAAGACCCCATCACGTGGTAGCAAGGTCTATAATCTCACTTCAGTGTGCATTCCAGAGAATCCCGTGGCATGTTTAATGCATCGCAGCGGTGCACTGCACGAAGTTGCCACACGCCTCGCCTTACACGGCTTCCGGGGATGTTCTAAGACTTCCATAAACCTGTAGCCTTCCTAACTACGAAAAAAGTTATTAGTACTTATTATTACGTGAAGGGCTTATCAATGTATGTTATTTTATGTTTTGTTTTTTAATTCCATATTAATAAAATATAAATTGTATTTTTTCATTTAATGCATGTTAGTTATAAGTTATAAGATGTAATGTTTTGAAAAGTTATATCCCGCCGAGTTTCTTGCCGGTCTCATATTGGGATACCCTCCTACCATTTAGGAGGAATTTAAATCTTCTCGGGTGGTGAGGTGTAGCGCCGGCGTAACTTTATTTGACGTTTATAAGCGCATTGTAATATGCCTACTTGGAAAATAAACTATTTATCTTTATATCTGCAGACATTTCTAGTTTGGTGTTCTGTCGAAATGAGCACTTATGGTAGTAGATTGTTAATCAAGGGATGAAATGGTGTCTTTCACCCGAGTTAAATACTCGTCTTTTCATTTTTAATAGGAAAGTAGGAAAGTAAAATATTAAAAAGGAAATTAAGAATTTAATAGGTACAAATATCGTTATTTATGCAATGGAGCATAAATTATCAGAATGGAAATTGTACAACAAATCCATTTAAAACCAACATTTTAATTACTTATCTTAGAAAAAAGAAAAACGTACTTAGAAAGAGTATAATGTAGATGTAACATGGTTATCAACATAGTCACCTGAAGGTCTCATACCTGGAAACTAAGTGAGCATTTGCGAACTCAGTGATTCTTGTAGCGTAGGCGCGGCTGCATCGCCAAATCCGTCCATACTCCCACACTGGCACCAGCAAAGATGCCTATTACGAATAAGTGAGCGATCCTTTAAGTGCCTTAATAGGGCATGGTGAATTAGTGAAGATTATTTTTACAAGCTTTTATTTAACTTAGTCAATAATAACAATAAATATTATAGGACATTTTTAAACAAATTGACTAAGTTCCACAGTAAGCTCAATAAGGCTTGTGTTGAGGGTACTTAAACAACGATATATATAATATATAAATATTTATAAATACTTAAATACATAGAAAACACCCAGGCCCATGAACAAATATCCATGCTCATCACACGAATAAATGCCCTTACCAGGATTTGAACCCGGGACCATCGGCTTAATAGGCAGGGTCACTACCCAGACCCACTAGGCCAAACCGATTGTCAAACTTACCCTGTTTGTTTGTGTAGCTGAAACTTCACATACCTACATAAGTAACTTGGGCGACAACGCAATATTATGGTACCATCGAGCTGATCTGATGATGGACACAGAAGGTGGCCATAGGTACTCTGTTATAAAGCTTCACAACACAACCTAATTGTGTTCCAGGTTTGTTAGAATTGTCTCGTTGAGTACCAGTTGCCTGTTGAAAGGAAAGTACAATCAGCCATAAAATATTTTATCTGGTTGCCTTCACCGCGGCCCCGAAACCTGGCTACGCTCAAACGGCATCATCAGGCTAGGGGTCGTGGGGTTGGGTAACGATCGGTAGCAAAGAGCTGACCAACACCAGCAGCACACATCGTCCACAAAGAAACGGAGATTGACCTCCCCACATCGGTGGGGAGCGACCCGCCACAGCCGAAAGGCGGAAGCGGCCTCTCATACCTGATGAACCAGTCTTTCTCCGGGACCACGAAGACAATGTTGTGTGTGTGTGTCAAATTCGAAACGTCGGTTAATTTTAAAGCTAAATACCCGATTGACTCCCGTTAAAGTAAATAATACTGTGTAATATTTGAATCAGTATTTTAAGCGCTGCCTAGGTGGGCAAAGAAATCTGAGAAAACTGACTGGCGATATGATAACTATGTTTATGAAACGTACTATGACATGATATTGGTATATTATCTTGAGTAATTTTTGTCCAGACAGACACCTAATATTGATAAAAGCTCGCATATAATACCAATAATTAGGCCGGTTCACACGAGCTCGCGTGACACAGACAGGTTAATAGGTTCTGTTATTGGTACATATGTCGGGGAGTACTAACAACACTAACTGACTATCGATGGACCTTATGTGTATGTAATGAAGTTTTAAATTTATCCATTTACACTGTGGACGACTGTACATGTACCGATCGATGTGGGGCGACGCCCGCCTACGTTTTAGGACATCCTGGATAGGGTTGTGCCATGGGATACACAATGATCCTTATTATTTATTATTAATTAAAACTTTATTGCACAAAAGAAAAACTTAATGTACAAAAGGCGAACTTAAGATACAACAATACAATATATTAAGATTAGTTTTGACAAAGTACCGGGAGAAAATGAATAAGGTACTATAAAAAAATAAAAAGGTAGCTAGGTGAACCGATAACAGTTGAAAAGTCTCCTGGATGTCTACAGGTCCCCCTTGTCAAATCCAGACCTGATAAAAATGTACTAAATAAATATTTCGACCTGATAAAAATGTACTAAATAAGAAATCGGGGAATGTAGGGGAAGGTTGGGTAGCTAAAACTGGGACCTTAAGGAAAATGTTAAATGAAAAACATTTTTTTAGAAACGTCACAGAACTTTACAGTCTCTAATTGACTTAATTAACTATTTATTAATAAAATGAAATCACTTTTATTAACACACATAGAAAAACAGTCAACTTTTGCAACCCAATCTTGTACGGGCCTGCCCCATGCCTTGTCCAAAACCGGATATACCCGCAACCTATTTCGGACTTTGCCCCTTAGCAACCAGAGCAATGAAACTCATTAAGTTCTTCAAGTCCCAACCCAGTACAGCCTTCTCGGACCCATTTTTTGCATTTAACGTTTTTTCTTTGAAATTGTACAACTTTTGCTGACAAACTAAGCAAGACAGCAGTGACCAAAGCGTTCGTCAATCTGAAACTATAGTAGGCACACTGCCGTGTCCTGGTTTAACCCCGTGCCCTTGTTTTGGACTAATGTCTCCAACCTCCTGCTTCGAAACCTTGAAATAGTTTTAAAAGACAATCATAATCATAATGAACCTAATTGCATTGCAAATAATTGTTATTATGATATTGGAATTCTTGGATATTTAACTTAAAGTGAATCCATCCGGCTTACTTTCATGAAATTCAAATACGATTATCATTATGAACTATTCAACCACTTATTTAAAAAAATAAAATCATACATAACACATTCATAACAATATGTCATAAAAATGTACTCTGGCGTTACCAAGTTTCCAACGGTGCCAACCCTATTTGAAATCGATGGTTTTACAATTGGAATTTATTTCCAAACCTTTTCGTTAACGATAACGCTATTATTATAGACTGTTAGACTAAAAATAAGCTCTGATATAACACATCTTAAACGAACTCATCCAGCTTTGAATGAATTAAAATTAAATTGTAAAAAAAACGCTAAAATATAAATTCAGTAATTTTTATTAATAACAAAAGTTTCGTGAGTATTAAATATGTTAAAACGGGTCACTCTCGTACAATTTTCGGCTTAAAATAGGTGAGTGACCCGTTTTAACATATTTAAAAATTCATTATTTTATAATTACTCACCATGCCTCCACGCTAAACATCCGGTTCTTAGGGTTCCGTAGCCAAATGGCAAAAAACGGAACTCTTATAGATTCGTCATGTCCGTCTGTCTGTCTGTTTATTTTAATAACAAAAAAACTATAAACGCTTTCAATATGTCTGTGGAACATTTCTAAACTAA
Source organism: Cydia pomonella (assembly GCF_033807575.1). Lineage (NCBI taxonomy): Eukaryota > Metazoa > Arthropoda > Insecta > Lepidoptera > Tortricidae > Cydia > Cydia pomonella. The sequence goes on along the minus strand of NC_084721.1, from coordinate 12,778,218 downwards.
AAGTCTTCGCGAAATCACAGACAAGCTTATTGAGTTTCGTAACTAGAAAAGCTTATCTTATACACGTGTGTACTGCTTCTACTCGTATGTTGTTTGACAACCGACAAATAATCCTTTATCACGTGATAAAGGATTTGGGTTACTAGTGTATGTGCACTTTTGCGACACATGAACCAGATAGATGAAATCGTTACCTTACTCAGGTACTTCTTTCATGAGCCTTCTCTGAAACCTCTTATGTATAAATACTTGCTAATCGATGGTTGATACTAATCGATGGTTGATAAAATATATATGTAAGTTACAGGAAGCTTCAAAAAAGTAAAAATATTTATTCTCGGAATTGCAAAAGAATTTTATTGAAGTTTCCGTTTTGGTCAGAGGATTCTTTTTCTCCATGTAAAATAATTGTATATACGTAATTTCCAAGATTGTACTAAAATTGTGCGAATTGAAAATTTACTTTTCGCACATTAGTATAGAGTCCGTCTAATCTAACTCTTGAAGTCTTCACCGACTGACAGAACAAAGTGTGGCATTATCATTATTAAACGTCACATTGGCAAAGAAACATGACATTTATGACATTCCCAAACTGTCTCATTACAAATGCCATGAAAGTTAGATTGGTCCGATTCTAATCATGATTATGAAGTATCATCAAAGAAAGTATGCCTGTAACGGTCCACCGGCTCAATATTGGCTCAAGTGCGCACATTCTTTAATTAGTGGCATTCATGCGCTGCTGGAAATAGTCTAACTTGCGCGCACGCATGGTTCAATGTTTACGGACTGGTTTGTAATATAACAACACAAGTGTAGGAGTTGAACGACAGATAATTGCAATATTAACATTCGGCAGTGAATAATGTCAGTGTGGTTTATATCACGTCGTTTATGATAATCTTCTTACATACTATTAGGTTTTGCTTATCTCATTATCTACAAATAAGTAGGTTGTGTTCGGGTAATTTCATATATCAGATACTTCTAAAAATCAGATGAAAATCACCCAAATTTCCATAATAATAAGAGTTCCTTTTCGGAACTATCCGACGGTTTTCGATATTGGGAATTGCCCGAATACACTTATAATTAAAAATTTAAAAGTGTGCGCTAAAATGACAGCTATGCAACAAGCAAAATTTTTGTCAAATGGCTGTAATTTATTCTTATTGTATTTTTTGTGATATAAACTTACTTATTTTTAGGGTTCCGTACCAAGAGGGTAAAAAAGAAACCCTTATGGTGCGACTCTGTCCGTTTGTCTGTCTGTCTGTCTGTCTCGAGATCCACTTCAGCTATCGATTTGAAATTTGGAATAGTTATGAATAACGCTAACCCAGATACAATGCTAGTATTATTTATTTATTTTATTTTTATTAACTATGGAAAATGTCTGATATGAAGAGGAGGCAAAATTTCAAAGTCTAGTGACTAGATCAAGTGGGGTGTCATTTGAAAGAGTTTTCACTTTTTTCTTTTTTATTCTCATTGTGTAAAAAAATACTTATGAAGGAAAATGTGAAAAAAATACCATATCAAATTTATCTCCGAAGTTTATTGAAGAAAGTTTTTGATTGTTTTACACTTACAGGAAAAATATAATCAGACCTCTTATCTTGATACCTTTTTTTACTAACAAAAACATTTCCGAATTCAGTTTGCAATTTAACCAACTTCACTCGTATTTATTACACTTGACATTTCTATGAGATAACATGAAAGACACCTTTTTTTCAAATAAAATAATTTTTGAAATCGGTTCACATGATAGAGAATTACCTCGAAAAACCAACATACGTGCATTATATCGCGAAAATTAGTTAGACAATTTGCCGATACAAGTATATAGCATTGTAAACAGTTATACTTAGTATAGGTACTTCTGATCAAAAGTCTATCGGCTTTATAGGTATTTTAATTTAAAGTTAGGCATGGGACCGTTTACACGTGGTTCACACTTAGTGAACTATAAGTATCATATGTTTTAAATGTTCTATTATGTAGACTTTATTTATAAAGTGACTTTATTCTATTTTATTGAATTTACCTAAATATCGAAAACATGTTAGATTCGTACCATTCGTTCACTCTGCGCGATCTCCTAATATTTGGGTCATTCTCCATCTTTTTATACATTTAGTATGGTTTGACGGAGTTTAGACGCAATCACAAATCTGGAGAATGGCCCATTTATATTAAGTTATATTTTTACCCGTTAAATTTTCGTTTATGAATCGGATTTTCTAAAATAGGCCGGCCTTAGCAAATGCTTCTTATAGAGTGGTTTGTATTTACACTTGAGGATCATGGCCGGTGCTCTTATAGATAAGAGGTGTACTTAACGTTGCATAATGTTGATGCAGTTGTAGAGCTATTAGCCCATAAACAAGAAAGTTTGAACTCGGTTAATTATAAGAGTGCTTGAAAACTTTTAGATTTTTTTTCGGAAATTTATATTTAGGATTGTTCTTCAACAGGAAATTATGAGAAAACTCTTTACACGTGGCGAGTTATGGATTTTTTACACAGAAAGAAATATTAGGACTTGCGGTCTGTTCCGAGCGACAGAACGGTTTGTAATAATAAAATCGGTTTTCAGGTATTGTTCAAAATATGTCTTTATTACTTTAGTTCAGTTATATTTGGAATTACTTAATGAGTTCGGCTATTATTATTTTTTCTGTGTAGAACTTTTGCGTTAAAATAATTTCGGATTGGTATCTCTCACCGTTATCCTGCTTCGGGCCCAGAGTCCGCTACCACAACCCCAACTATTAATCGCAATACATTTTTTTTTGTAATACAGTTATTCAATCACTAGGTTGTGTATATCGAGTTTTTAGTCTAAACATGAAGTAAAAATCTGAGATTTAAAACCAAAAACAAATGTAAAATTATATAGGTAACAAGGTCGATCTGTCTCCCAACGCAAAGCGTGCTCGAGCTCCGTCGTCGTGTTATTAATATTGCCTAATAGCATTATTACATTAATTAAATGCTACCAACGAGGTTATAATTCACGACCAAGCCCATTTGTCGAGCCTAGCCTACTGCTATTATACCTATCATTTTCCTTAAAATGTGGACTATAGTTACGAGTATAAGCAGACAATTCTGCGCTGAGTCATTATTTTTTCTTTCCCATTAATAAGTATATGTCATTTACCTGGAAATGTTCAATATTTATTACAATAATTGTTTTTAACCCTTTACCAGGCTGACAATCGAATGTCAGTCTTACTCATCGAAAATAGAACACATGTTTGAAGTACCGCGTATGAGAAATATATATCCCTTAGCCTGGTAAAGGGTTAAATACATACAGGTAAAGCAAGTAGTTTGCGTATTCGGGAGTAAATGATATGTATATAGGGTCAGTTGTCCTAGGTTGAAACAAACGGACACAGTGAAACTTTGCAATATCTCGGAAACTAGGTGTTACCAGTTAATGCCGGCTATCAAGCAAGGACGGGCTCAGGGACCCCCCGCGCCTCTCCAATACGCGATTAAGCCTCGGGGAAAGAGCACGTTGCTGCGCGCGTTAATATAAATTCGTGTGGCAAAAGTAAGTTATTTTATTTATTTTTCTCGATTTTTAACCATGAAATAGAAACGAGTTTGGTGTTATTTAATTTTTTGTTGTGTTCTATGTGTATTAAAGTTTATTTGGAGCTAAATATTTTTAAATATCGTTCACTCTTTGGTGCAGTTTTGTTAAATTGTTTGAATAAACATCCCGTTGTCTCACAATGAAACATGTGTATGTAGTGTACAATGAAACAGGTCTCATGTTCCATTGTATACTATGTAGTTTTATTGTAGACCGAGTGAGAAATTGCAACAAGTTTCCATTTTTACAATAATGTACAATGAATCATGTCTCGTGTTTCATTGTATATTATGTACCATTATGTATTATGTAGAATTGTAGACCAAGTCATAAATTGCAATAGGTTACCATTTTTATAAAATTATTTTAGATTGGTTTTTAAGTTGTTTTTGTGAATATGTTCATTTCAAAAATTGTTTAACAAATTCGTTTTATGCCAATAATCTGGAAACCACCTCCATACATTGCCTTGCAAAAGGCGGAGTAGTCAATGTTTTATAGAGTGTTTATTAAAAACCTATACCATGCAGTAGAGGGCAGTAGAGCGTTGGCTGCCAACTAGGGATTAGAAACCGGTTAATCGAAAACCGGTTAACTGAGATTTTTAGGCTCGGTTAATAACCGGTTTTGCGGATCCACAAACCGGTTAATAACCGAAATTTCATTTCTTTCATAATTTGTTTTTGACCATTCTACTTTTGTTTTTTTTTTCTACACTTTTATCTAAATGGTCAACCTACTTGGCCGTATAGCATTGTTTCACTGTTGATTACCAATGCCATTTTTTGTTGACAATGAAACGGCATTGTAACAGTCCAGGTGTTTCACTGAACACCAAGTTCCAGTACATAATGAAACAAAACCATTATGTTTTTAAATAATTAAAGAATTTATGCGAAATTTGTGAAAGTAAAATACCATGAAAGTTTATGATAATTTGTCTATCCTATGGCAACATATAAGATATTTAACTTTAGCAACGACTGATATAGGATGGTTTATATGTTGAATGTTTCATTGATGGCAAGGTTTAAGGTCACATGTCTAACATTAAAACAGTCGTACGCAATGAAACTTCACGATATTTATAAAACACTATGTTGCCAGAAAGTGTATGATAGCAAGCATAGAGATGCTCAAAACCCTCCCGGGCCCACCTAGTTGGCAATCATGCTCCGTGGACATAAAAGGCGTACCTTTCTTGCAGCATGCCGTACGCGCCGACCAGATTCTCGATTCACAATGAAACTTTAGTTGTGTACAATGATACAAGTCTTTCGTTCTTATATATTTCGGCAATCTTATAAGCATTCCATATGTCGGAAACCTCTTAAATAACCAATTTCAGGGTACCACTATTTTTTCCGTTCCTTTCTCATTAATTGATTTAAAGCATATATGTATTAATGTCATGTATTTATAACACTGTTTCAACGTTTATTAACGATGTTTCAAGGTAGACTAATATTATTACATTTGTTTCACTGTAAAAATTGGAGTGTTTCATTGAAAACATGCATAAGTACACAATGAAACAAAACTCATTTTTTTTAAAAAGGATTATAATACAGAAACTGTTAAAGATAAGTAGAAATCAAGAATGCTATACGATAGCCAACTAAATTGTTTATCTTCGTACGAAATATCATACTCATAACTTTAAAAACAACAGAGATAGGAAGGTTTGAACTTTTGGTGTTTCACTGATCAACAACTTACCCTACTACATAGAAATATCCATCACTATATGTATACCAATACCACTACATTATCCATCGTTACTAACAACAATCGCAAATACTCTTAAGTAACCATACAATTTGATACCAATTTTGAGCCCTAATACGATGATATAAGACCGTCTAATTTAATGCATTATGTATTTTAGTAATGGACGCCACAGGTCTGCGTCGACATTCCTCGCTTGCCTAGATTCAGTCTTGGTTATTCACAAATGCTTACCAACCACTTCTCTTCACATGACCTGTATAAGTGAGATCCCCGGTTACGCATAGTTCTAATAGCAACTCTAAGTTTAGTTATACTGGTGATGGTGATGGTTCACAGTCGATACGAAATATTAAATTTACAGAGCAGGTTTTCCAGTAAACCACACTCGGCAAGCGTCCCATAAAAGTCCATTCGCACAATTTCTTGGATGCCTAGCGAACAAGCCACGCAACGACACAGTCAGTGGTAATAGTTAAGATTTAAGGTTAAGATTCGAGTCTTTTCACTCCTCTGCTTCATGATCTACTCAGTTTTTCAGGCTTTTATAATTAAGTCGAAACATTAGTTCTGTTCAACCGAGTCTGTTGTAGAGGCTTAAATCATTTTTAGACAACTCTTTTGCTAAAACGTACACTACCTTCGTATAAAATTAATGGGTTAGGTACACCATATAATAACGCTCATTTTCTTTTCTGTTACTAATAGGTATTCAGATAACCCTACAAAAATGTTGACGGAGTCTTAATTTATTCGAAAGCTCAAGTCCTCTTGAGTTGCGCTTAAAAATATTCAATTAACTCGACGAAAAGACTCGGAAGTTTTTTCTTTAGCACAGTCTCGTAAAAACAAATAAAGATCTTTAATTTTAGACTCAAAAAACTCGAGTTCCTACCAACACTAAGTAAAGCAATACTGATACGTTGTGCGAGGACGCCGCCAGCTCTTCGGTCACCAGTTACGTCAACCAGACGTTTCGCGATTTCTCCAAAAAACGTATCAGTATTGCGATACAACGAGGAAATGCCGCCAGCATCCTTGGTATAATGCTTCAAGGGCCTATTTTAGATATAAGCTAGTTATAGTAATCATCTGTAAATAAACTTGTCTTAAAAAAATAGTAAAGCAATAAAATAATATCTACAACTAAATTCATGTGCAATGTTCGTAAATAAATAGCTGGTACTTTGAATAAGGAAAAACACTTTGATATTATTATTAAAAGCACCTATTACATTTTCCGTGCTTATAATTTGTTATGATTCTCAATGTTTTTTATTTTTGTAGAGATTTTTCAGGGTGTAAAAGAAAAATTATTAACTGTTAATTATTTACTATATTTAAAATCAAAAAATCAAAAATCAAAATATTCTTTATTCAAATAGGCCTAGCAACAAGCACTTTTAAATCGTCAAATTTTACAAATATCATCTTAATCTAAATATCAGAGCAATTTATTGATGCAGTTATTATTGTTCTAAAAAAAACATTGAACTATTATAGATATGGTAAACTTAATAATAAGAATTTCATAAAAAGATCGTCATACATCAAAATTGTATAAAAATACTAGTCTAGAACCTTTCTAGAATAAAATCTAAATGTCAAAAAATACGGTATATATATACATTGAATTATCAATTTCATCATTAATAACATAACAATAAATAATTCATTCTTTACAATCACACTTAATCCCACGGTGTTTCATCATTCATGTAGTCTTGTGTGCTATAATAGGCTTTAGAGATAAGCTTACGTTTTACATAATTTTTAAATTTACTAACAGACAATTCAGTTATAATATTAGGAAGTTTATTGTAAAATCTTACACAATTACCCATGAATGATTTCTTAATTTTATGGAGCCTAGTGAAGGGCACTGCGAGCTTATGCTTATTTCTAGTATTAATATTATGTATTTCACAGTTTTTCTTAAAACTGGCAATGTTTTTATGTACATACAGAATATTCTCATAAATATATTGACAGTGTACTGTCATTATGTTAATGTCCTTAAACTTATCTCTAAGTGTGTCTCTATGGTACATTTTATATATTGCACGAATAGCCCTCTTCTGCAGAACAAAAATGGTATTTATCTCTGAAGCACTACCCCATAGTAAAATACCATATGACATAATGCTATGAAAGTAACTAAAGTAAACTAATCGAGCTGTTTTCACGTCTGTTAACTGACGGATCTTGCTCACTGCAAAAGCTGCAGAACTCAGTCTATTCGAGAGATTAGCAATATGGGGACCCCATTGTAGTTTAGAATCTAAAGTTATACCAAGAAAAACTGTGCTATCTACTAGTTCCAATTCCTCATCCTTGACAATGACACCTGTTTGCTCATTCCTTATGTGACTTGTAACAAACTTAATGCACTTAGTCTTTTTCTCATTTAACAATAAATTATTAACATTAAACCAATTTACTACTTTAGAAATAGCATTGTTTACATCACTGCAAGCTTGTTGCTGTCGTTTGACTTTGAAAATAAGTGAAGTATCGTCTGCAAACAATACTATGTCATGGTGGGTCTTTACTAGGTAAGGCAGGTCATTAATGTAGATAAGGAACAGGAACGGCCCCAATATTGATCCCTGCGGTACACCCATAGAGACCAATGACCCCGGTGATCGCTGTCCACTCACATCAACCCTTTGTATTCTACCGTGTAAGTAAGACTTTATTAAATTCAGTGCCGAGCCTCTTACTCCATAATAGTGCAGTTTCCTGATCAATGTTTCATGACAGACGCAATCGAAGGCCTTAGATAAGTCACAGAAGATACCTAAAGCATCCTGTGACTCCTCCCAGGCATCGAAGATCTGTTTAATTAGCTCAACACCAGCGTCGGTTGTTGAGCGACCCCGTGTAAAACCAAATTGTTTGTTGTGCATTAGATTATTAATGTTAAAATGTTTCAATAACTGACTCAAAACTATTTTTTCAAAAATTTTGCTGAATGTTGGTAACACTGATATCGGTCTAAAGTTAGTGGGGTCGGATGTGCTACCTGATTTAAATAAAGGAGTGACTTTACTATGTTTCATTAGATCAGGAAACTCACCGCAGTCAACACTGTTATTAAATATAACTACCAGGTCAGGCGCTACAACTTCTATTAAGGATTTGACAGTATGAACGGAGACTCCCCAAAGGTCACTAGTTTTTTTTACATTAATTGATTTAAACGCCTTTAATATATCTGAGGCACTCACATGTTCAAAATTAAGGTTTCTAGTACATTCTGGGACATTCTCTTCTAACAGTGTAACGGCAGACGAGGGTGATGAATTTAAGTTCTTAGTTGTGGAAGCTGGTACCTCGGTGAAGAATTTTTCAAATTCTGTTGCTACATCTAAACTGGAATCTACGATTTTGTCATCAATTTTTAGTTTAAGATCTTTCATCCTTTGCTTTGATCTACCAGTCTCCACATTAATTACTTTCCACGTTGTTTTAATTATATCAGAGCTAGTTTTTATTGTTTGACTTATATAATTACGCTTAGCGATATGGCAATCTATTTTAAACTTCTTCGAATATTGTTTAACATATTCCTTAAATTCATCACTCGTATTGAACCGCCGTTCCTCATACAAGGCATACAATGCACGTCTTCGTTGATGTAACTCTGCAGTAGCCCACTCACTAAAAACTGATGCATCACTAACCATGACCGATTTTGTAGTAAATATCGCATTATAATTTTCCATAAAAGTGTGAAAGAATGAATTATACATATCATTAGGACTCATGTTGGAAGACAGAAAGGGTAGCGCCTGAATTAAACTTTGTTTCATTCGTTCCACGCGGTCAGAGGTTACTGGTACAAAAGTTATTTGTTTTCGCAAGGTATTTTTCCTTACAGCCTCAAACACCATTAATTGGCCTAAGTGGTCTGATTCTAACTTGCTGATTACATTTTTAGCGGTAGGAAAAATATCAGTGAAAATATTATCTATACAGGTGGCACTAGTGGCAGTCACTCTAGTAGGCTCCATAAACATGTGGTTGAGATTACATGATTTGAAAAGATTCAACAATCTACAACTTACTGTTGAATTTTCCAAAATATTTACATTATAGTCGCCGCATATAAGTAATTTCTTACTAGAAGGTGATATTTTAAGTAGGACGGATTCCATTATGCTTTCAAATATTTCAAAATTACTTAAAGGCGGCCTATACGCACAGACAACAATAAATTGCTCCAATTCTACTGCACTTAGTTCTATAGTCCGCTCAACAGACATGGATACAATGTCCTTACGTTCCTTAAATTTTAACTGACTATTTAATATAATTAATGACCCACCATGTATGGAACTAAGTCTGGTGAACGAACTGCCCACCTGGTGATTATTAAATTGAGGCATTAATTCATTATTATTCAACCAATGTTCAGTAATACATAAAATATCAATATTATAATCATTCAAAAAAAGTTCAATCTGTAAATCTTTTCCTCTAATACATTGAATGTTTTGATGCACCAGGTGGATGTACATTCCATGTTTGCAGTATTTTTCATCAGATTTACTAAAAGCTAAATTGCCAGAGACAGATTCTTTTGTCTTAAGAGCTAATTTAAATTATTGGTTATGACTGGAACCAAAACCAAGTTCATACCGGTCTGCTCAATAGAAGCAGGATAAACTGCCAAATTTTTGGCAGAAATGTCAAACAAATATGATAGCGACAAAGCTATTTGTCTTTTATAATAATTTGAAAGGTATAACTTACCTTTAGTCCAAAAAACCATAGGCATATGGTATTTGCTACCAAATTTGTTAGTGTCAATTATACTAAACTTATCACTATATGTACAAAGATTATATAAAAATATATTTAACTTACACCTAGTGTTATTTTCTGCCTCTGACATTTGATCACAATAGGGGAATGTGAAAATAATAATTTCATTCACTATAAGTGTCTTTAATTTTTCAAAGAATTTTATTAAATTATTTTTATTCACATTACCCCTATTCCCCATAAGAATAAGCAGTGTTGTCTTTGAATTAATAGTACTATCATTTAAAATTCGTTTTGAGAGATTTTCAAGGCTACTATGAGGCAGACAATTGTTGATTGTACTAAGTCCCTTTAAGTAATAGTTTAAAAATGTGCTCATATTGCTTCCAATTTCATCACAGTACATAATGACATTAGGTTCAGGTGTGCTTTGTTGTGTAGTGTGGAAGGAGCTATTATCATTTTGTTGTGATGGAGTCAAACTGTCACACAGGTTCGGCTCGAGTGCTCCACTCGACGAATGACCATTCATTTGCATACAAGCACATGACTGGCCATTGGTCAGAGACTCAACCCGCTCTGAATTTTGCCTAATTTGGGATATTAAATCATCCATGGCTAATCATTTATTGCTCCCTTCAAAAATATCATAACATTTATTCGTTCGTTACTGACTTCATTGCTTACATTAGAATTGGTAGTGCTGTGCGTAGAACGATATACATTCTATCCTGATATTGGATTCGTATTTCTATAATTAAATAGGTACAATAGAAAAACAAAATATAAATAGAGTACTGTCCAACCGAAGTTCAGGTTTCGGCATAATAAAAATCATGTTTCGGATGAAAGTTCGTTTTCGGCCAAAACTAAAGCAAGATCGAACCCGGCCGGTCAAAAACCCGGTTTCGGTTGGACACTAATACAGAGCCTAATTTCCGCAAATAGGGTATAGTTGACACCGTGAATCACACCGCCTTCTCCATTACATCTAGATCTCGACACTAACCGCAAGGATGCGAATTCAATAAGCATCGATTACAAAGCGATGCCAACCAATATCGTTGACTCGATATCGATACCAATCGAGTCGGCGGCGCTCGCAATTGATTAATAGCTATGGTACCTAATTACATCTTGATCTCGGTACACATGTCAGTGTATGTTACACCGATACCTACGCTTCAATACGATATGCTGCTAAATGACATACAAGTAAACATGGAAGAAGAAAAGAGTATGGAATGGAACATAGTGACTCCTATATATTTAAGGCTTTTTAATTACATACGACATTACGACATCGCTGTTTTGTAAAATCGGGGTGGCGGTGATCACAAAATTTTACATATTCATCGTTTAGAACTAGAGATACAACATGGGACATCTGTTTATCGTAATATAAGATACAGCGATACGTATATTTTTTTATTGTAGATGTAGAGCTCACAAATATAATTTTGGACCCGTGTTTGTTACCTTTTCATTGCCTCAAGATATTAAGTGGCCCAGACATCAACTGGTACCTAGTCAACAACAAAAAATCTAAAGTAGATTGAATAGAATTGGCTATAAAACGTGTAAGTAGACGTATACAAATAGTAAGTAAGTATAATAAAATAATACCTATTGTTAGTATAACAATATTTAAAACCAGAACAAAACAATATAACCTTTATTGTTTCCCTTGCGAATTAAAGAACAATAAGACCATCAAGCCTTATTTCTTTGTGTTCACCTATTAGGTTATAGTGCATAACTGATTAGTCCAATCGCTGTTCTAGTTTGAGCGAGTCGACGGCTCAGACAAACCAGTGAAAGGCACACCAGATGCGTAGGCTACAAATCCCCTTTCGCCTTTCCCAAAATCGAAATAGACCGATTTTAATTTTTTTGTCAATTTTTTTCGTCAGATTATGATAAAATTTGATAAAGTTTGAAGAGCTCCTCATTCTGAGAATAAACATAAAATCCCAATTTGGGACAAAAGAAATATGTAATTTTCCGTTGAGTTACGGAAGATTATTTAGGAAATCCGGTGAAATTGCGTTTATATTGTACAGAATAGTGAACTCTATCTACTAGCCTTTGATCTAAATTTGCCGAAAAAACGACATCAAAATAAAAATCTTGCCATTTTGATATTAGTCTCCGAGCACTTCCGAACTTTATGGAAACCTTTTTCGACTTGCACATTTCTACAGGCAAACTTGTGAATCTGCAATTTTATTGAAGTTGAAATTCAAACATTTAAGTTAAGTTTCCAAATCCGCCAAAGTAGTAAATCTACCATCACTTTGCCGTGGATAAAGAGACCGAGAATTTTTTGCGACGCCCTGTGAAATGAAATAAAATGTTTGTACCCCATCTCTTTTTGTATGTAATTTGTATATATAAAGGGGGCTGGGTGTCTAAGGCTTCGCGACCCCCAATATAAAAAATACTGCGGCAAGCAACTGTAATTGCAGTGCTGACTGCAATCAGAGCAGTGGGTGTCTGCGTCGGCGGACAATGACTAATGGCGGACAAATGGCGCTGCTACATATTTTGACGTTTAGGACTAAATTGTAAACACCGTCAAATAACCGTCTAAAATATTACAAACTATGGTGTTGCTGTTTCGGTTCAGCACAAAATACTTATTTTACATAGATCAATAGGAATGAAACTTGTAGTGAGAATATTTTTCTAAAACTTCCATAGCGCTGCTAGCTTATATAGGTCGTGTCATTCACGAAGACGCGTGCCTTGACTCGGAATGTTATGTTATTAAAGGTTAGATTTGACAAATCTGCGCGTCATCGTGGATGACACGAACTATAAGCACTGCTAGCTTTTTTGGGGCAAGTGGATTGTCGGTATTCGGCATTTATAATTATCATATTCATCACTAATACTACTTAATTTTTATGCCTTATGCGCGTATCAGTAAACACATTACGTGTAAATTCCTCTAATAATTATATTTCGCTCAAAAGTTACGGTTTTTTGTTTAATTCTCACTGCACCCACCTTGAAGTTTTTCTGTTTTGCCTTATGGTTGACTGGTAGAGAATGCCTGGGATTAAGTCCGCCTGTTGTACTCTTTTTTTATGTGCAATAAAGTTTAAAATAAATAAATAATTGTCAAAATCTTTTTAATAATGCAAACACAGGTAGCCTTAGTACAAGGGCCTTCATTGGAAGTGTCTATTCGTTAGGTAGGAGATATTCAGGACAAGTGCAAATATTTTGTGCACTACTACTTTATAACAACAGAATACATAAGTCAGTCACACTATCAATATATTTAAGACAAAATATGGTTTGACAGTATGACAGTCACACGGCAGTCATTTAAAAGTTTCTTGCAAGAGGGAAGTATTGTACATCAGTGGGCGGCCCGCGGCCGTACCACGCACAAAGAAGATCCTTGGCCACTGGACACAAAGCTTGTCTTGATTTTGTAAGGTTTCTTATAAACAGACATCAGTATTGCTATTAAGTCTTTAATTATGTACAATATGAGCCAGCTGTCGTGTGTATTTTTTCCCCTGGGTAAGTAACAACTGTTTCAAATTGGCTGTCATAACTGAAACTATATCTATATATTTATTTAAACTTTATTGCACAAAATATATACAACAATGTACAAATGGCGGACTTAATGCCAAATTCCATTCTCTAGTAAAAATCTTAATGCAGTTTATAGAATACATCTACTTACCAAGTTTGAACAGTATAGCTCTTATAGTTTCGGAAAAAAGTGGCTGTGACATAAACGGACAGATACGGACATGACTAATCTATAAGGGTTCCGTTTTTTGCCATTTGGCTACGGAACCTTAAAAATCGCATCAAAAACTTGATCAAATCAGCCTCCACGTATTTTTTAAGGTTTAGGACTTAGTCAGCTGCAGAGAAAAGGTACCCCCTGCATAGAAGTTTGTATGCAAAGGTGCTAAGCGAATAGTATCGCTGGCTGTACAATTGGTAGAGTGAACAGGATAATATTAAGTTCCAATTGTTACAAACATCCTTTAAAAATTAAAACTCTGGTCACTCACTCACTTTTGAACCCATTCTGACTTCATTCATTTGATTTACGATGATTGAAACTTAAAATACGGCAATAAATGCGAATAAATTAATAAAAAGGCAATGACCATAATGAGCGCTTGATAGGCTTGATACCAATATTTACCAAGAGACAATTCTGGAAAGTCGTATTACAATTCCCGTTTTACTCAAACGTGCACTCTAACGCCATGTACTAAAGTTTGTTTTAGAAAAACACGAGTGTAGTATACTCCATTTTTGAAGGTTTCGCAGGTTAGGAGCATATAATATACAGCATGTAGATATTTCTGAAAGGTCGTTAGACTCGTAAATTCATGTATGTTTTAGGATAATTGATTTATGATACATTCGTGTCGTGATATAAACGTTGCGAATGAATTTTTCGTGTCGTGATTAATTTATGGCTATAATAAAATCCATTTTTAACCAACCATTTGTTAATATGGCGTTAGTAATTTATAATATCCTTATTTATTTATTTAGTAGTAACTATGTAAATACTCGTACTTGTATTCAAGAATCATTTTCATTGTTGGGTAAACTTTTTGATTAAGTATTTCATTTCATTTTTGTTTGAAATATAAGTTATACCTACACGGTGTAACACGAGGAACCCGAAATATTTTACCCACGCACTCCTGAGGCCAAAAGGAAAAAATGTTATATGAGTTTAAGTAAAATTCGACAAAAAAAAAATCTGATTTTTTAATGTATTTGTACATGAAAGTAAACTTCATGGTAAAACTAGCACTCGAATTGAATTTATACATGTTTTTTTGTAAAACCTATTTTTGCAAAGGTCACTTTTTGACATGTATCAATAAGGATATTCAGACTACACCGTATAATGTTATCATCACCATCAAAAAGGCGTTTTGTACTAAGTTACAATAAGGAGATGTTTTTTATTTATTTATTGGTATTATTCTGAGACTAGGCGAAATCCAGAAGAGTCTATATATAGGTATATAACATTTTAGTCTCTAAATGTGATCAGGAATACACTGTTAAAATCTTTCGGTTTCCTCATGTTACACCGTGTATACGTTAATATTATTAACTAAACTAGATTTTGCTTGGTGCGCGGGGCCCGTGGGCCCCGCGGTGTGCATGGTGCTGTAGTTGGTATTGTTGTTTTTGTAGTTGGTGCTGTTGTTGATGTTGTTGTTGATGAGTTATTGTTGTAGGTGCCGTTGTTTGAGTGAAAAAGTTTGTTTTCCAAAGGGAAGAAGTGTTGCAGTTGTACTTTTGTTGCGCGTGCGAGCATGCACTCGGCCTTGCGTATGTTGTTATTAATATTGTTGTTTATGTGTTGTTGTTGTAGTGTTTGTTGTTGTTGCTGTTGTTTAGGTGTAAAAGTTTGTGTTTTCCAAAGGGAAAAGGTAAAGCAGTTGTACTTTTGCTTGCAAGGAATGGTCCGCGTGCGAGCACGCACTCCCGCAGCTCGGCCTTCGGCCTCGCGTGCTTGGGCGATCCAATGGGACGCTCCGGGCCTTCGGCCCTACGCGGAGCTCGGCCTTCGGCCTTCGCAATATAGTTACTTTGGGGGTTGAAGGGAAGTTGGAGCGTAAACACGACCCAATAGTAAAAGTGTCTTAGACAAGCGAAACGGCGGGCCGGAGGCCGAAGACACTTTTACTATTGGGTCGTGTTTAAGCTCCAACTTCCCCGCTGGCGAACTTCGAAGGGGACGCTTCGGGCCTTCGGCCCTACGCGGAGCTCGGCCTTCGGCCTTCGCTAGCCTCGACGCTTCGCCGTCGGGCCTTCGGCCCGCCGGCTCCGCCTATTAAGACAGTTGACTTGTTGCCGGTTCGCTTTATAACTTTTCCCGTTATTTTTGTTGTTATTAATATAAAGAAGATTTGTTTTCCAAAGGGGAAAGTTAATGCGGTTGTACTTCCGCTTTGGGCCGCACTCTCGCAGCTCGGCCTTCGGCCTCGCGTGCTTGGGCGATCCAATGGAACGCTCCGTGCCTTCGGCCCTACGCGGAGCTCGGCCTTCGGCCTTCGCTGGGTTTCGAAGCTCAGCGTCGGGCCTTCGGCCCGCCGCTTCGCTTATTAAAACAGTTAACTTGTAACCGGTTCGCTCTATAAATGCATTTTTCCCGTTATTTTTAGTATAAAGAATATTTGTTTTCCAAAGGTGAAATGTAATGCGGTTGTACTTCCGCTTTGGGCCGCACTCTCGCAGCTCGGCCTTCGGCCTCGCGTGCTTGGCCGAACCAGTGGGACGCTCCGGGCCTTCGGCCCTACGCGGAGCTCGGCCTTCGGCCTTCGCTGGGTTTCGAAGCTCAGCGTCGGGCCTTCGGCCCGCCGCTTCGCTTATTAAGACACTCGGGGAGGGTTGGTTTCGCTTCGGGATTAGTGCGGGAAGTTGGAGCTTAAACACGACCCAATAGTAAAAGTCTAAGACACTTTTCCTATTGGGTCGTGTTTAAGCTCCAACTTCCCCCTCTCAGGTGACGCTTCGGGCCTTCGGCCCTACGCGGAGCTCGGCCTTCGGCCTTCGCTGGCCTCGACGCGTCGCCGTCGGGCCTTCGGCCCGCCGGCTCCGCTTATCAAGACAGTCGACTTGGTAGAAACGCTTGGGAGCACCGTACGCACGCAGCTCGGCCTTCGGCCTCGCTTTTAGTTGCTGGGGGTTGCACGCTTGGGGGTCGGGGTGAAGGCTCCGGGCCTTCGGCCCTCCGCCGGGGTCGGCCTTCGGCCTCCCAGCCTGAAGCTCGCCCTTCGGGCTCGCTTAACCTACTTGGAAATTTTACTTTGCCCCTGTCCACCGCCATTTTGGATTTTTCCAAAAAACTTTTTTTCATATGGTAATCTTGGCCCCCCAGGCTCGCCGCATGCAAAATCTCAGCGCGCTCGGACCAACATTAAAAAAAGAAAAAAAAAAAGTCGGCCATTTTGATTTTTTTTTTGATGCAGTTTTATTTGTCTCGGGGCCCTCTATGACATTTGGTCGAGCACCCCCCACCTATCACGCACCGTTTGAGAGTTGCCATACAAAAGTAAACTGGCCATTTTTCCGCCATCTTGGATTTTTTCCAAAATTTTTTTTTTCCGTACGAGTCATTGGGGCTCCGAGATACCGCGACCAAAATTTCAGAGCGCTCGGACCTTTTTGAAGTTTTAGAAAAAAAAAAGTCGGCCATTTTGAATTTTTTTTTTCTTATTCAGATTCCACTCGGAGCCCTCTATGACATTTGGTCGAGCTCCCCCGACCTATCTCTCACCGTTTAGCATGTGGGGGATTCGAAAAAAAATCCCATACAAATTTTTTTCGAGCTAAAAAAAAAAAAAAAATTTTTTTTTCGAATGCGGGGGCCCATATGTACCCACATACCGGTTCTCGGCGCTCTCGGACCGTTTTGAAATTTCGGCGCCATTTTGAGTCGGCCATTTTGATTTTTTTTAAATGCCATTCCATTTGTCTCGGAGTCCTCTATGACATTTGGTCGAGCACCCCCCACCTATCTGTCACCGTTTAAAAGTTGCCATACAAAATAAAAGTGGCCATGGTGTCCGCCATCTTGGATTTTTTCCAAATTTTTTTTTTCCATACCGATCTAGACGGCCCCGAGATTCCGTGACCGAAATTTGAGCGCGCCGGGACCGACTTGAAAATCGGCCGCCATTTTGAATCCGCCATTTTGAAAAAAAAATGGCGGCCTCCGAAACTGCCCAGGGTCCTCTGTGACATTTGGTCGAGCACCCCCCCACTATCTCCCACCGTTTGGCCGGGCCGTCAAACATTTTTCTGTCCCGATCCGGTAGACCGAATGTCGGATTTTTCCGGAGGTCACCGGACCGCCCTCTGTACGACCGTACCAAACTCGAATCCCCCCCGCGCCTCCTTCCGGGAGAACAATTCGTGTCGATTAATGTTCGGGCTGCAGCTTTATATAATATAGAAATACACTCGCTTTTATTAATCTTTCAAGTGGCTGCACCTTTTTAAGTTTTTGAGTTATAACTTTCTATCCGTTTTTTGTGATTTCACTTTCCCGCTGCGGAAATTTGTCACACGAAGTGTTAACTTACCTTTTATTTTCCTTTGTTTTGGGTTTTCCTACCATTATTCGTCATCCTTTCTCTTCTTCATTATCAACAATACCAAAGCACTTTAAGTAGTCAAATGTCAACGGATTAAATGCCGTTAGTCAAGAAATGGCTTTTAACTAAATTAATATATATTTGCCAGCTACACTTTCAAGAACAACAACTTTAAAGACTGCACTCTCAGCTTACTATGCGTATGCGCACACGTGGATAAAATACGGTATTATTATGTGGGGTAACACTACTGACGCGCACGATATATTCGCTATGCGAAAAAAATGCCTACGCATCTTATTACACGTTCATCCACGAGAAAGTTGCAGATTCCATTTTTCTGGACACGGCATATTAACCCTCTCGTGCCTTTTCATTCACGAGCGATACATTTTTGTCCGTAAAAACGTCCACCTCTATAAAATAAATTAAAAAAATCGATTCCCTACATTTCATACGATTCATACACTTGTTCTGCCAGAATATAATATGCAATTGTTAACTTGCAAAATATGCTATAATCATTTAAGCGACCGAAAATGAAACTACATTCATGAAACAGTTAAAGTCGTTCCTAACACAAAAATGCTATTACACAGTAGAAGAGTTTCTGCAAGACAAATAAATACAATTTTATTTATTTGTCTTCTAGGAAAACCTGATTTGTAATTATTTAAAATAATTAGGAATAATTGATATTGATAAAAATTTATTTATTTATAAAAAGCATTTTTTATTGCCACATCCGATAGGGGTATTATGTATTGTGACAATTTTATTGTTACCTGACACCTGACATATATACGTACATGTAAGCAATTAAAATTAAATAAATAAATTCAACTAGTGTTACTGTGTGTTGTCTACTGTTACTCTGTCTTGCATAATGTTCGAGCGATAATATCAGCCACCAGAATACCAGAATACCAGATAATAGAATGGTATGTAACCATTTTAGATTTTTCGATGTTACCAGTAGGCCCTCCAAATTCATAAGTCGAAAGAACTCACTGATGGAACGAAAGTGATGACGTCACGAGTCTAAGCGCGCCTTAGAAGGAGGCGCCTGAGTCACTGCAGCCTCAGGCTCGACGTTTATGGTCGCGGCCAGACGACGACCCATCCAAACAAACTGTGACCTTGTCGCAATGCAATACGATTGATTATGTAATAAACTGTTTTTAAGTTTTGAACGCGTCAATTATTTGGTTCGATTACTAATGATGTCTCGTCTGAAGGTTTTCAAAACAGGCGAACTTGCACAATTAGAAAATGTTTGAAAATATCTCACATATTTGTATGGTAATCGATGGAATTTCCATAATAGCAATCTCCTTTATTTGTTGGTAATATTTTCCACAATTTTCCATGCATTTTGAAAACTTACTAGTGATATTAGATTAGTAATTTTGCATACCTAATTACCTACCCTGCCCTGGGTTGGTTGCATTGCACTTGCAACAATAATTCCCAACTCTTCGCTGTGGAACTTAGAAAAACTTTTAGTTATAAAATAAAGAATCTGTAAGTACCATAGAAAAGTGAAAGGAGAGTTAGAGCTACGCTTAGATCTAATCTTTATGTAATGTGACAATGCATCCTACTTAAACGCCTACGTGATATGCCTGATAAAATAACAACAATTCCGGCGCACCATTCCTCTAGCCGTATGTACACAAATCTGCAACTTATTTCCAAGCGTCCAAGGCTTAAGTACCTAAACTTGTAAGTATTTAAATATTGATAGAAGCTTAGATATGTATGTAGTAGAAAGTGGAACAGATGTGAGCATATTTGCAAACATGTCTGTCTAATTAATGTTCACCTAATATGGTCCGGTATTTACTAAGGATATCCGTTGAATTTTTACTCACATTGAGATTGAGATTCCCACAATGCAAATTAATCTTAATCAAAGGTTTTCTCGGATTATCAAAGGCTTATTGTAGACATCTGTTTTCTAGAGATCTTACTAAAACGACACTTTATCAAGTTAACCACAAACTTCTTGAGAGAATCTCAATATTGTCTTTCCAACAATACGATATCTAAAACTCGTGAATATAAACCTTATTCCCGCGGCATAACTATTATTTCTTAAATAAACAATCACACTTACGACAAATCATATATACCGTTGTCCAATCCCTTTTGGCAATCGATTTTGCGACATACGTCGGAATTATTAAGGTAGTGGTTTACAAAATGAGGTGTAGAATGAGTTTGGTAAGTCGGGGTCAAGTAGCGGTAAAGCACTAAGGTCAGGGTTGGGGAGGCCACGTGGCCGTTGCTAGGCGACGGGGGCAGCGACAACAAACAACCCTGTACGACATTCCGCACCCAGCCTTGGGGTGGTAAAGACGGTTACAACTTTGCTTGAGAAAGTTCAAAGTGTTGTTTAGTGCATTTAAACAAATTTGCTTCGAAGTTTTCAGTTATTACGATTATAAAATTGTGTCTAGTAGTAGTGGAAAAAAATACAGGGCACGTGGTGTTTATTTTATTTTTAAACCAAGTGATTAAAATTACCACTTAATTTTCAGACACAAATTATATTATTTATTTAAATGTCGCATTTTAAAGAACAATTATTTTCTATATAAATAGGAATCTCGTCAATGAACTACATCACGAAAAGAAGTGATCCTTATCCCAGTACTGTTCCTCTCAAAGTCCCGATCGCAATGGAGACCCGAGATATGTCCCGTTCTCTGGACAATGTACACTGGTGGGAGCCAGAGCACTGGAAGACGAAAAAGCTTCGGAGTACGTCCTCTTTGTCCTTGGAAGGAGCAGACCCAGCGGACATCAGGAATGGCTGGCTTACTCTACCGGATCCTAAGGTAACGATCATTAAACCAGTATGATTTCTTTGAATAAGGTATGGTAATGAGGACAACCTAATTATCGATAGAGACCCCAGACATCTCCCGTTCGCTGGACAACGCGCATTGGGAAGAGCCACGGCATTGGAGGTTGAGGGATTTTTGCAGTAGGTACTTGTCCCCGTACAGGGTCCTAAGTGAAGTGAAGAGAGCAGACCCTGCGGACATTAAGAACAAATGGTTGCTTCCGAAGATAAGGATAATTATCCCAGTATGATTCCTCGCAAAGTAAAAGACTCAAGCTTAAGTAGACTTTACTGTGAAATCAATCAGTTTGAAATTAAATATTTTAATTTGCAAGTGTAATAAAGAAGTTACATCAAAACTTTGTTTAGGAAGAATTTTTCATTTCACAGTCATCGATTACTCATCAAGGTCTCTCTCTAATGAGCCTTACCTCGTTGATTGTTCTATTTAAATTTAGCTTAGATTCTGACTGAGAAGAAAATCTTGATACTGCTTTTACCTGTGCTTACATATATTCACTTTTACCTTACTTAGAGTAAGTAATACCTTCAATAATATTTTGCATCGTTCGTATCAAATATGCAGCTTAATTATTTTGTATTCAAACATTCGATTTCCAGATGTCATTTAGCTTTTGAAGTTTTGCAGTTATTACTCGATTTGAATATACAAACGAAGTAATAGATTTAAAACACTAATGGTATTGTACAACTGAATATTTGGATTGAAAAACTCTTAGACAATGGGTATGGATGCACGTTTTAAATGTCTGGCTCAGGACTACTTCATCCACAATCCTATTTCGTCACTTTTTTAAATCGTCGTAAATAAGAAAGTCGACGTAATAGAACTTCGACTATATGATAATGAGGACAACTTTATAGAAATGGAACTGTGGACAAAGTCACCCTGAGTCAAATATCTTGCTTCATGTTGCACTGGGAAAAAAAGCCATTAAGTACATTGGTTATTGTAATCAATATTAAAACCATTTAAAACTATTGAAATTGCATTAACGTTTAATGCTTTAAACAGTTCCATAATTACGAGCCTTTGGAACAAAATAGTAAATATCACTGTTCCGAAAAGACAGTAAGCTTTACTGTTTTGTGTAGCTAAAATGTAGTGACTGTTAGTTTATTTTTATCGTTTTTTTCAATACTTAAAAATGTTGATAAAGTGAACGTTTTGTATTTTACTGTTTTTCAAAGATGTTGATATTGTGTAAAACGGTTACTTACAATGAAAATCACTTTGATGTGTGCTCGATAGATCATATTTTTTTCCAGTAATAAAGACAAGAAGGATATTAACTACGGAAATTAAAATGAGTCATAAGAAATGAGTAAGACCAAAAAAAATACACAGTTGTTCAAATGGATTCTCTGATTCATTATCGACCTTAACTTCTCTATTAGACAATCCCAACAAAAACCATAACATCATCATCAACAACAGAGAATATTAGGTAAATAATACCTTTCAAAGTAAGTATCATTTATAATCAATAAAAGAAACTACAAATAGGTAGAAAGAGCTTGAAACGAATAAATTGTATACCAATTCATCAACACTATGTTATCTTTGCTTACGTCAGAATTATTGATCAGGAAATTGAATACTTTTTAAGGTAATATAAATGTTTGTTTGTGCGACCTTGACTCGACCTGACTCCACAGGGTGGAACATCAAACGGTGGTGCGTCAATGAGGAGGCATATTCTGATTGTTATAACAGGTTCTGAATTTGATCTAGTTTTGTTATGGATATTATCTGTCAATATCAAAAGCGACGTTTCTGGCAAAAATTACACTTTTGACACTGACAGACCATAACAAATCCAGATCAAATTCATAACCTGTTATTTAAATCTGAATACGCTTCGAGGTTTCTTTAAATATTTAATGAAATAATGAAGCAGGCACGAAGTCGCTATACTCTTCACAAGTTTATTAGTTAAACTTAGTGATACGACCTCGACTTACAATGGCTGTGTGATCCAAGGAAGATCTTGGCTGAATAATAGCCATGTATTCCTTTATTTTGTGTGGAACACGTTTCACAAGTTTTGTAAAGTTCGCAAAATTTTACATATTAATTGGCTACATTATTTCATTTTCTATAGCGGTTGATCAGTAATCACGGGGTACCTTCCATAGAAAATGAAGCACTGGAAGCTCCGGCCCGGCCCCGGCCCGGTCTCGCGTGAGTCATCCTTTATTGCTAGGATTTATGTATTATTAGAAGGTAGCCACTATTGGAGCTGTGTCAGACACGACGTGTGTAAACATTATTTCTAAATAGGTACACATGTAGCATAGTATAACATCCACCATTTTGTTACGAAACATGTCATTTGACGTTAATCGTCAGTTTGGTTACGGTCAGATAGTCTGACTTGTAACCTGACCACATGTGACGAAAATGCCCATCTCGCTTACATACAGATACACAACAAGTAACAAATTTTGATCTGCCGAGTGATTGATTGGCATTGACACCTCAGTAAAATCTCTTTTTATAGCGTTTTCTGTAGGTACACGACACCTTATTTTTACATCTTGGTAAAAAAATCATTACAACAAATCAGTACAGGTTTTTTATTTATTTACAGATAAAAATAGTTTGTCAGCAGGTATGTCTTAACCAAGTCACATAGTGTCAGCATCACAGCTAAAAAGGCGGTTTTCACAAGTTATAACACTTATAACAGAAACAAAATTTCACAAAAATTCACATTATCTCTAAAACTAGATCGATTTCAGGAAACTTTGTTTAGCCTCTAAATGCGGCCAAGAATACACCTTTAGAAT
Organism: Cydia pomonella; assembly: GCF_033807575.1. Taxonomy (NCBI): domain Eukaryota; kingdom Metazoa; phylum Arthropoda; class Insecta; order Lepidoptera; family Tortricidae; genus Cydia; species Cydia pomonella. The sequence goes on along the minus strand of NC_084721.1, from coordinate 12,754,328 downwards.
CTGTCGGGTTTATTTGTTGGTGTCCCATTAGAAAACTATATATTACTTACTTCTATATCTGAAAATGACGACCAAATTAGGATCCTACTTGTTTTACAACAAACTTTCCATAAGGCTCTAATTATGGGGTTTAAGAATTAATAAGTGCTACAAAAATACATTGTTTGAAGGACTTGGTGTCCTCTTAAATAATTAGTTGTGTAGTTGGCATTTATAGCGTTATTAAATACTTACTTTCCAATGTCAAGTGACCAATTATATCAAAAGGGATTATTATTATAATTCTATCACAATTCTGACTAATTCAACGACACCTCATATGTCGAAAACCGTCCAGCCGTTTGGGGGGCTGTAGGGCGTGCCAAAGATATAGACATACATACGCTCGAAAAACATTACCCTCCTTCTAACGCAGTCGGGTAAAAACCTACCAGCCATCAGCGGACTACTCACTTTTATATCCCCTGCCTCCTTTAGTTACCTACCTTTATTTGGGTTTTCACCTAACTCTAACTCTGTCATATAAAATGTTTCTATTATCAGACCAATACAAGTCTGCAACGGCTTTGATAGCGCACGCGGTGCACGTGTTATTTATAAGTCACATTTTCATAGAAGTTTGACGGTTAAAATAACACTGGCACTGTGTGTGCTGTCAAAATCGTTGCAGACTTGTCTTGGTCTAACTCTACGTACTCAAGGTACTTACTTCAATTCAAGGTAAGCTTTTCTTATCTTCTTTTATAGCGCGGTAATCGTACAATGATCAACAGTGTCAACACTTAGTTAGTACGAGTATCATTTCCATAAACCTCAAACATTTCAGAATATTTTCCTTAAACAAAAGTTTGCAGAATTTAATCAATTATCCACCTATATCAATATCAATTATCTACCTTCCTTGTTTTCCTTATTGTCTATAACTTATACAAGAAACCAAGGATTGACTTACATGTGGATACAAATACGGATTTAGGTACTCGGGTCGCGTAGGCCCAGAGGTTACTTGTTTTGACTTACATCACAACTTATTTTACATACTCGTAACTTGGGCGCGCGGTTAAATCTGACTCATGTATTGTATGATTTCATTTAAGGATAAACATGTTTAAATCCACATTATTTTGTCGTACTAATTTTAAGTAAACCATTTTTTTGCTGAGCAAAAACGACTGCTAGCGAAAATATAGGGTTTCTGCAGATAATCTAATAATCCGTTTGTATTAAATATATATGAATATTTATCTCAACGTCTATAATAGTTTGTGGCCATAGATATAAGAAGTAAGGAGATTCATAATGAAGCATAATTTCAACGAGTCTCGCTGTCTCCAACTGTCCCCCACCACATCATTAAAGGCGTGGCCAGACAACCAACTCACGCGCTGTGATTGGCCAAACCGCGCGGTGTAGGAGCCTAGAGCGGCGACACTAGAGTGAGGACAATTCGATAGAGCTATCGATATTTTACATGTTCTGAACATGACCTTAGAGTTTTGACATTTTTGTTTTATGTAATAATTGCCATAGACTTAATTTATATTCCTTTAAATTTTTGACCTTATTTACGAGCTAAGAATTTTAAAGTACGTGTAAGGTATATTAGTTGATCCATAAGTTCTCTCACAAAGGTTTTTAGTGATAAAATGTAATACAAAGCTTTTAATTTTAAAAAAAACATGTACCATGATGCGAAAGCTTGTTTATGCTTAACTAATCAAATTCGTTTAAATTTTAGTCATTATTTGATGTAATGTTTGTTTAAATTGTTTACTTTGGGATTGTCTGAACTGCGAAAGCAAGTTATAGTATATTATATTGTAAGTATAATGCACCATTAAATAAGCTTTTAAATCATGTGTACGGTACGAATAATAAGGAAAGAGTAATCATAATTATCAGTAAAAATCTTTCTGATAGAACTTTTGGATCGACTAAGTATACAATATAGTATTATTTTAATCATATTTATATTCTATCGTTATGTATAAATGAGGCGAAGTGTAACTGGAAACATTTTTCTTGAAAATGATACGAACAAATAACACTTTTCTCGCTCGTTAACCAGTTAAGGTCTCTACCTGTAGCATCTATCTATTTTTCTTTAATACTGGGATTTTACGGGAAACTGAAAAAAATTGCAATCATGAACATATTTGATTATACCTAGTGCAGTTATTCGAATCGTTGCTAAGAACCTGAATAGGTATAAAATATACTTATAGGTATAAACTATAATGTTATAAATAAATTGTACTTAATTAAATCAGTTTATTTTTTGGCTCACCTATTCGATTTTTAATCCAAATTAATAAGTATTAAATTAAACATTAGGTGCATATAAAATAATTGTAAAATTGTACTTGAAAAATAATTACTTTCATACACACTATACCCAAACATTTTTATCGATAACGCTCAAAGATCAATTATATGTACGAGCACCACTCTACTTCGCGGCGTCAATGAAGGGAGCGGTTGGCGGTCGTACCAAGAAACAATAATGCCCCTGTGAATATCGTTAGCGGTTTAATGCATTGCGCCGTTGCTAAGGACACTACAAATAGTTTTCCATGCCAAAGCGTCAATGTAGAATGCATTGACAAATTGCCACGCGTTTGTATGACAGCATGGTCTGACTCAGAAAAATCATATGTCACTGGATTTATTTGTTAAAATGTGTGGTTTTATAGACTAACACGTGAAATAAAATGGACTCGCATGTGGTATGTAACTCCATGATCCTTATAGTTTTTGGATGGACTCCTATTTCGACACAAAATAACGCTATAATTCGGCATTTCAATAAAATTGACGCGCACATTGTTCAATGACAGCTAATTTGCTACTGTCTTACGGCGGGCCGGTATGGCCACGATGTGGCCATGTCGCGGCGACACGCGCCACGCCTCCGTCAGCCATCTAGTACTTTCTATGATCTGAGTTTGTGGCCATCAATTCTTTGTTGATAAAATATAGTGCTCTAAATTTATTTTTAGAATGTCTGATATATTGCAGAATTTACATAATCTCCTCGGCAAGGTCCAAAGCCCAAATAAGGCACATCTGTAGGCCGAGCTGCTGACTCAGACTGTCATCGACCTTACGATGCAAATCGCAAAGCAACTAAAGGCAATACTCGATCAAAATAAAGGCTAGACTGAATGGAAACTTATCTGGCTGAGCAGCCCACATTCACCCACAAAACCTGTACCTACTGTGGTTTCGTAAACATTTTGATTCATTTTGCTTATTATCTATTTACTTAACGATATCAATAATAATATATTTAACGTCCAAAGTGATGCAGCAATTGATGCAATTTATAGAGATAAATACTTCTTCACGCATTTCTTTACATAGGTATAAAAACATTTTTTTTACTAGTTCACTGTAATGGTTGAATTAAGATTTCGTATTCCAAACTATAATTGCGTACTTTTCATGTACTTATGGGCTCCCAACTCAACTATAATACTACCTTACAAAGGCAACTCAGCAAACTTCGTTGCCTAAACACAATACTCGACTGAAAAGCTCTCTATTATATCACGATTGTATAAAATAATATCTTTATACCACGACGGTGGCAAACAGGCATATGGCCCGCCCGTTGGTAAGCACTTAAGCAGTCGCTAAGCCTAAATATTGTTATGTTAATAAAATCCTAAACATATGTTAACAGCACCAATTATGGGACATTTAAGAGAACATTTGGAGTATATTTTGATACATGTTCAATAACACCTGTAAAATGTATGTCGCTTAATGCGTCAAAAGTTGGATGGATGAGATGGGATGATGATCAGTTTTTTGCTCCAGTCATGGGATGTATGGCGCCATTAATTTTCAAACTAACAAATATAAATGAAAAATTTAACTTGAGCAGCTCTTTGGCTCTGGTTTATGGTAAAATGTTGCCCGCGTTTAAAACTGATGGTAAATATTTGTTTTACAGGATTTGTGTATACCATCCCATTACTGTTGCCAGTCCCATCATAGGGGCGTTTACTATATTATACTAATAAATCAAATTTAGCACCAACTTAGTAAAAAAAATATTTATTCTAATAATAATAATACACTTAGCACAGACAAAATCTTAACAGGTGACCCGAGTTAAAAGGGGCCAACTGATTAACCGTCCGCCGGACGGGATACCATCAACACCAACACCCCCCAACCTATACCCACCGATTATACTGGTAGGCCGATAGGCCTGCCAGTTGTTCGGAATTGTCAAATTTTTGTTCTAACTGCCAGGCCGATACCGTCCGGTGGAGTGTTAATCGGTGGACCCCTGAATACTCTCGATTGTAAATCTAACAAATTGGAAGCTATCAAATAAGTGATCGATTTATGCATATGTGTATTGACATGTCGGTAACAATTCGCAATCTTGCACCTTGCACAGCCTATACTAGGCGTCAACCTTGGACCATTAGCATATGACACTTCCGATCGATTCCCACCCACGCTGACGACGCTATTAAACAACTGTCATGTTTATGTTGTTGTTTTGTTGTCCTTTCACTTTGTTTCAACGTTACTTCGCTCGTAGTAGGGTTTATGTTGATCCGTTATTCAATTACCTATGTGAAAGAATTGGACGTAAGTTCAAACAGATCGATTTTCAGAATTGATAGTGTATCATATATTATGCATGCTTTAGTTCAGTGGCTGTAAATTTTAAAATAAAATGAGCGAATAACTATCAGTTTTAGGAACATCGACGAGAGACGCATTTGAGATGAAGTCAAGAGTAAGCCGCTCTATTATAATTAACGGTCGATACTCAATTAACATAAAGTATTTAACGACAAATACCTAATTATAAGTACATATTCTTGTAAGTAAACGTATATTAATCAATATACAATCACCTACCTATGTTGTTTATATTTGTTGACTTGTTTGTTTATATTTGATTTGAGAACGAGAAAATAATTGACACGTTGAATTCGTTCGTTATGTCAAGTTAGTTTCCACCTCAACTTACCACATAGATCTAGAATGACGCTTTTTAAGATGCCTAATTGAAGTGTCCAAAAGGGATGCCATGAGTGCGAAAGAGGCAGACTATAAATAAAAATCCGTGACCGCTTTTGAGCTTCACAGCTGCCACTAACAGCCGCTTGGATGAGCCAAAACGTAAGGTTGGCGGACTAGAGAATACAAAAAGCTATATTCAGGAGAAACGGTGAGCGATTATAGGTATATTGGAATATACTGCTACAAAAACAAATGATTGACGCGATCACATATTAACACTTGACATAATTCCGATTTTGGGCGCACTTCTGATATTTGATAGGCAAGCTTCGCAGCTTTACCCAGTGCATTAACTATGAAGGCACCTATGTACGTGAATTAGACTTTAGGCTGGAACGCACTGCGATTAATTTTCTTACGGTTTCAGAACGGTACGGCATGCTTCATAAGCGCACGCAATTAGATGACTGAATCCGCAAGAAACTAATCTCAGTGAGTTCTAAGCCTTATAATGTGTTCATTAAATCTACTCCTATAAATTTGGTATTATAGCCTACCTAATCTGGTTACCAAACGTTGCTATTCAGAGCGCGTCCTGTCGCATTAGCACACTTGATTATGAAACTTATACGATTGGCACAAGGCTGGTAATTAACTGACGACTCGGGCAACAATTAGCATGTCATGAGAACTGCGATCGTGCAGGCGAGAATTCGCGATTGAATAACTTTGTGATTACGAACAGCTTGTAATTAAACTTGAGTTCGACTATCGGATGTCTATATTGTCGTTTGATTGCGAAAGATGAACCTTTTTTTAACATAAATAGTTTAAGGAACACTGCAGTACACTGCCCCTAAAATTATCGTTGAATTTCCCGAGATACATCCCACCCACCCTGACGCCCATATTATGACGCCGTTACGACCTAAAGTAAGACATTCAAAACACAAGTCCAATTCAAAAACTATGCATCTTTTTTAATATACAATTAGGCACCAAAAACTAAACTCACCATGTGAAGGGTCACAGCCATCTAGAAAAAGTAGCCCAATTCAAATTCTCTCACGTTATTGACACAAAAACGATCCATTTATGCATATGAAACTTACTTTTTTCTACACTCATCTATATAAAATCTCTACCTATTTTTATTCACAAGCTTTGTATGTGTATGTACTCGTATGTATATGTTCGGGTCAAATTTAGCAAGCTAAATTAGATCTATTTCCCATTATTTGATATAGCTGTAACTTTGCATACATCTGTTGGGTGATAATACAATATAATGGTATCAAGCTGTGATGATGGACACAGGAGGTGGCCAGAACCCTGTGATAAAACAACGCAACCCAATTGTGTTTGGGTTTGTTAGAATTGTCTCCATGAGTATTAGTTGCCTATTGAAAGATTAGTACCGTTAGCGATAAAAGCTGGTTTCAGAAATGATTTTTTTTTTAAAAAAAACATAGTATTTACCTACCTACTTGCATAAAGCACCAACCAACATATGTAGCAATAAAAAAGGATTGTGGGCATCGTCACAGGTTTAAATATGGGTAGATAACGCCGGTCAGTAACCCGAAATCGATTATTTTATCAAACAAGCAACACATTTTGTCCATAAAGCCTTAATAGGAAACACTTATAGATAAACGTTTCCATTCTGAACAATGGACATCGATTCAGTTTATAGGTACTTCTTTTCGCCCACGTTTGATAATCTAAGCGTAGATATTTTGCTATTTTTTATTTATATTAATATATACTTACTACAAATCAATATTTTTAAATAAAATTCGTAAGATTCAATCTAGTTCATACACACTTGGAGAGATAAAAGGACTTCTGAATTCCGTATATTTTAAGGGGTTAATCAGTCGGTGATCGCCGCCGTACGGTATCGGCCTGTCCGTTAGAACAAAAAGTTGACAGTTCCGAACAACTGGCAGGCCGATGCCGTCCGGCGGACTGTTAATCAGTGGGCCCCTTTTAACACAAGGGATCACATAAATAAAATAAATGTTTCAGTAATATAAATACCTCCCGGACAGATAGGTAGGTATGTTTATTGTTTAACCATAGATAAAATAGTAACAAGTCGTCATATTAAAATATTTTCACGTAGCACATTAGACATTAACCTAGCATACGAAACAGTGCATTCTTATAAATAAAACAGACAAGTCTATTACCAGCGATTAGCCGTAGAAGGAGCCTTTCGTCGCCCACGCAGCTGCCGATCATTTACTTGTCCTGTCACTACCAATAGATAATAAGCATTGTTCTTGCTTCCGACCGACAAGGCCATAAATGCCGGGGGCGCGGGGCGTTTTGCAGACTATTCAGTTCAGGCACTTCCTGATTCGCTTGTGACAACAATTTCCACTTCAAAGATTAATCTCGAAGACTTATTTTGATGGGTTGTCACTAGGAAAGTAAGCTCACTATATAAATATTTGTAAACAGTCTAATGATGTGGACAAGGTGCCCGTGCGTGCGTAAATCCATTAGACTGCAATATTTCTTTCCTGTCTCTGATACGGATTTTAGGATGTACAGTCAAGTGTAAAAATATGGGTGTACACATCTTACTCAAAAATATGTCCCATAGCATCTTATTCCATTGTAATAAGAGCGTAGTACCATATTTATGAGGCGATTCTTTCGATACATATTTCTGCACTTGACTGTAAGTAATAAGAGCATTAAACATCAATTTTGATAAATGACTAAACTACATCGGTCGGATGTGCAGTTTAAGCTAAAAAATAGCTCATAACCTGTTAACAAGCATTTTTAGCTTGAGGATGTATATAATACTTCGAAAGTCCAAAAAAAACTTAGAAAGAAAGATCAGGATCACTCTAATGTCAAAGTACGACGTAAATGGCTATTGTCACATTAGATTTTTAAAAAGTCGACAACGCGCATGCGACAGTTTTGGAGTTGAACGGTACTTTTTACTGTCACGAGGCTACGTGCTTGTTTGCCACCGACGTGGTCTAAAAATATCTTAAACAAGAGTTTATTTGTTTCAGGCGCGGTTCCAACAGAAGCAGATGCAGGAGCGAGAGCTGAAGATAGCGTCGCTGTACGAGGCGCAGCAGGCGCGTGCACTTACTCGCGTGAGGCACTCGCCCAGCGAGAGTCTCGTGCGTCGATCACCGAGCGAGAGTCTGTCCAGCCCGCCACAGCCACCTGTAACACATCAGCCCGGCAAGGTAATTAATACACTCCAAATGATGCAGGAGCAAGAGCTGATAGCGTCACTATACAAGGCCCAGCAGACGCGAGCACTGACTTGCGTACCTACGGCACTCGCCCAGCGAGAGTCTCGTGCGTTGATCGCCGAGAAAGAGTCTGTCCAACCCGCCGCAGCCACCTGTAACTCATCAGCTCGGCAAGTTAACTAGTACACTCCAGCAGATACAGGAGCGAGAGCTGATACGGCGCTCGCCCAGGGAGTCTCGTGCGGCGATTGCCGAGCGAGAGTCTAGCCAGCCCCCTACAGCCCCGAAAGACAAGCCTCTCATACTCGTAAATATTCCATGATGTAATTAATTTGCAGACCTAAAAAATACAACATTTGTTCATTCACTTGCATCATTTTTCAATGTTTTCCAGTGGTCTTAACAGGGTTCCTTTTTTAAGACCCAAAGTTGCGTCCGTCAAATCATGGTTTCCATTTCCTTATCTAATGTTCATTCTATTGTCTATTGTCCTTTCAACTTGCATTCATGACGACCGGTCTGACCTAGTGACCCTGCCTACGAAGCCGATGGTCCCGGGTTCAAATCCTGGTAAGGGCATTTATTAGTGTGATGAGCATGGATATTTGTTCCTGAGTCATGGGTGTTTTCTATGTATTTAAGTATTTGTAAGTATTTATATATTATATATATCGTTGTCTAAGTAACCTCAACACAAGCCTTATTGAGCTTACTGTGGGACTTAGTCAATTTGTGTAGTAATGTCCTATAATATTTATTTATTTATTATTTATTTATTCCCTATCGTTTACCAAACATATGATCATCAAACAATAAAATTATTTACAGGTCCGTCAAATGTTCGAGGAGCGACGAACCAAAGGCATCGACAAGAGCTACCCCCTCCAACCAATTCAGAACACAGAACGCTCGCGCAAACCCCTGCCCAACGGGTTCGCCAAAGTGTCTAGTACCAGGATCCAGAACGTTCAAAACGGGACAGAGCGGACAGAGCACAGGCAGAATGGGACGAGGACGACCAGTCGGGTGACAGAGAAGAAGAGCATGACACATAAGAGCATCAGCTCGCAGAGTATAAAGAAACATCATGTCGTAAGTGTTCAGTTACCTTCCAGTAAACCGTTTGCCTAGAAGCTCATTTATATTTATCATATCGTTAATTTGTGATTCTTTATTTTAAATCTTGCATGAGTTGCATGCTCAAAATAGACGTCATCGCGTAGATCCGTTACAGGTAAATAATTTAATTTTAATTTCAGAAAACTGAAGAGGTCATAAATAGATCAGGGGACCTTAACCACAACCACCAGCCAGACCTTAACGCTGTGAAGGAGGCGGTAAGTTGCTATTATTGCGTATCAGTCATATTTTGATAGATATTCTTCATATTCCTCAACGTAGAATTATTTTCGATCCAGTACCGGAACGATATACTATTGAATCTTGCAAATAGGTAGTCATTGCAAATTCGCTAGCTCAGTCCGATTAGAGACTATGCTTTATTTAAGTATGTTTTCAGCTGATAAGCAATGGACTGGTACACGAAGTGGACGAACTAGACGGAGACGGCAACATGCTAGAGGACGAGACGTTCCCCGAGGCTCTAGCGCCGGTCACCCCGCGCGACGAGCCGCCCGCCCGGCCTCCTAGGAGGTGAGACAAGGCCGTATGCTCGTTTGCCACCAACGTAGTATAAAAAAAATGAGACAACTCCCTAGTGTGACGTGTGACATTAGATACTCAGATACCTACTAACATTTTTTTTACGTTTGGATTTAATTTCCACAGCTTATTTTTCAGTACTTAACCTACTGCATCACATTTACAGGAGTCCGATGACAAAAACAACCCCCTCCACCACCACCACCAAACCAAAACCGGCTGCCGCGCCCGCCGCTCCCCCCAGGAGGACCCCCAGTGGAAATGTAAGCTTTTACTATTATTACAGTACATATGGTGCTACTTTACAGCACTAGTGCGATAATTAGCACATTACATAACTAAGTTGAACATTTAAAGGGCCATAATTATGTACTGTAAAGCATGTATTGTTATAGTACATTACGATACATGTGCGAATAGGTAATTCGCAACTTGTGTCGATTTAAAACACTCCCTTCGGTCGTGTTTTAATTTATAGCCACTCGTTTCGAATTTCCTATTTTTCGCACTTGTATCGTAATGTACTATAACAATACATGCTTTTTAATACAATACAAAACACAATAGACTGCCCGTGCTAACTTTGCATCATCTTGGCAGTAAGAATGAATACTACAGTAATAAGCTCATATCCCTACCTATATAAGCTCCATAGTTGACGTAGCACTTGGCATGAAAACTTAGCGTGGTCCGACTCCATACGTTTTCATCTGCGGCAGTAGGCAGTCGGTGGACGAGCAAAACTAAAGTTCCAATAGTGACAATAAACCTTTGTATTAATTACAACGGTGACTTTGCTTTTGACAGGCCGAAGTTTATAAAAATATTACGAAATGTCAATGTCAAGTCAGTCAGTAACTCAAAAGTCTCAAAACATCACAAACATCTTTTAAAATGCACAAGTGAAATTTAAACATTAAAAACGGCAAATAATATTCAAAATATCAAGTCTGATGTAAGAGTGTTTATAACTTATATGAGTTAAATTCCACTTACTACTTTCTCTTCTTCGTCAGTCCCTCATTACAGAGGATCATAACCTCTAGGTCACAGCTCCTGTGATTTGTCTCCATCGAGAGACAGACGATAGACGCACTCAATACGTGGTGCTGGAGGCGAGCTTAGGATGGCGCACAAATGCGTCAATTTTCTCACAGCTTTGCCTCAAAACACTTCTGTCAACCATATGCGAAGATCGGTTACCTTCTAACGTAGGCCATGTTATGCGTAGTGGTGATGAAAATTTATAAAGTGATCGTGCTCGTAAAAGTGGATGGCGAAAGACCTTACGCCTCTCCTCCAACTAGATGGTCTGAGCAAGTTAAAAAGCCACCTCAGGCAAATTATCAAGCAGGGAGGGCTACGGGAGGTCGAGACCGATGGAGACAAATCACTCACTACTTTACACGACAGCTAATAAACTTCTTTGATAAAGTTTGTATGATATGGAAACATTAACTGCCCATTAGTTTTTTAGTTCTCACTTAAATACATACAATGAAAGCTTCAGTAATTCAAAACTTTTACAGGTCTATCACTGAATGCATTTATATATATTATCAAAAATATTGCATTGCTGTATTATTTATGTTGTCTAGGCATCAGAGAGCAAGACCCAGGGCTCCATGGCAAACAGAGGTCCAAAAGCAGCCACTGTGAGTAGCTACTAACTACTACTAACCTACTTAATCAAAATTACCCTCATTCGTTACTTTACGTTAAGTACACTAAATAAACAGAATACATATTTCAATAACCGCTCAATAAATTAAGTGACTGGTAGGGAGTTTATATATACATCGGAAAAGCATCGATAATTGAGTTTATCGATATAGGAACTCCCTTTTCAAGTTTACAGTACCCGATGTAGCTTTGTCTCTTTCACTCTCGTTGTCTCCCATATTCTCTTTCTAAAGAGCGATGTGCAATATTTATCGCCGCCGGGTACTGTAATTCTGAACCTGTTATTTAATTTTACCCCCTAGAATACTTCTATAAGTATCTATATGTCTGGTTATAATTTGAAACTGTACCTAAGATACCTACATTACACCTACCTACATTATTTTGTTTTCGTTTTCAGGGAAGTAGTCAAATAAGAAGTACGCCGGGGGTAAGTTCTAGTTCTGCCTTTCCGAATTAGCTTTCTAAAAATAAGTGATTACCTATCTACTACGTAGATATACTTAACTACTTAAGTATATCTACGTAGCTAACTAGCTATTCAATTTACAACATACTTACTGAAAGTTACAGTCCGTCATGTATTAATACTAAGGTACTGTGGTTTATTAATGGTACATTACGATAGAAGTGCGAAAAATAGGAAATTCGAAACGAGTGGCGATAAATTAAAACATGACCGAAGGGAGTGTTTTAAATCGACACGAGATGCGAATTATCTATTCGCACATGTATCGTACAACGTTTTACAGTACATATGGTCCTTTAAATGTTCAATACAGTAACGTAATATGCCAATATTCGCACTAGTGCGGTAAAGTAGCACCATTATGTACTGTAATAGTACATTACGATACAAGTGCGAAAAATAGGGAATTCGAAACGAGTGGCGATAAATTAAAACACGACCGAAGGAAGTGTTTTAAATCGACACGAGTCGCGAATTACCTATTCGCACATGTATCATACAATGTTTTACAGTACATATGACCCTTTAAATGTTCAACATAGTAACGTAATATGCTAATTTTCGCACTAGTGCGGTAAAGTAGCACCATATGTACTGTAAAACTTGTTTTTTTTACTAGTGTTCATTAAATTGTTTCTGCTACAATTGTGCTAAAAGGCATAAAATACAAATAATTTCTATACCTCAGATAGGTACTTACCTGCTTCACCCACTTTCGCATTTAACTTCATAATTGTTCTTATCTTATATCGAACGTCTTGTTATTTTGAGTGTGCTTAAGAAATTAAGTTAAAACTAACAGTGTATGGACCAAGGTCTGAAAGACATGTTTTTTTTAACAAAAAAAACTCAAGTTTTAACTCTGTCAATGTAGGTAAACACTAAACGTAGATAGATTGCTTAGTGTAAAAATAATAGACTTTAAATGTGTCTGACTTACTGAGTTCATATATGTTTACAGAGTTCATCGCAAGTGAAGCGCGTGCCAGCGGCGCCGTCGTCCACAGGCGCCGGCGTGCCGTGCAGCGTGTGCGGGCGGCGCTTTGCCGAGGATCGCCTCGCCAAACATGAGAGCATCTGCCGCAAGGCGCAAACCAAGAAGAGGAAACCCTTCGACGCACTTAAGCATAGACTTGCGGTAAGTAACCCTATGGGTTAGTACATTACAATACAATGGCTACGGCGTGTGCTGTGACGCTTCACCGAGGACCGCCTCGGTAAACATGAAGACATCCGCCGCAAGTCTCAATCTAAGAAGAGGAAACCGTTTGACACGCTCAAACATACACTCGCGATAAGTATTATACCTATGTTCGGTGACAGTGTGTGCGGCCGCTGCGCCGTAGACCGTCTCGTTAAGCACGAGGGCATCTGCCGCAAGTCGCAATCGAAGAAGAGGAAACCTTTCGAAGCACTTAAGCATAGACTCGCGGTAAATACCCCTATTGTGGATGTCGATAGGCCGAGGATCGTCTCGGCAAGTACGAGGACATCCGGCTACAACGAGATTCAAGAAGAGGAAACCGTTTGAGGCACTCAAACAGAGACTCGCGGCGGCTGCTTCGCCGAGGACGTCCAAGTCCCAATCCAAGAAGAGGAAACTCTTGGACGCTCTCACACATAGACTCCTGGTAAGTGACCGTTGTGTTTAAACGAGATTCGGTAATTCGCTTCGCTGTAGAAGTGTAAAGGGTTAGCGAAACGCTCTTGAGACCCGTAGATCTACGTTAACGCTTACCAATCAGGTGATCTCTATTGATTGTTTAACATCGACGAGGCATAAAAAATTTGACGGGATTTAGATTTCTCTGTTTAGGTTGGATTTTCACGACCTATATAAACTTTGTAGTATCATTAATCAAAATAGACAGCTGCCAAATACACCTTTCATTTTTGTATCGCTTTTAAGAACCAAAGAATATTAAAATATAAAAATAAATATACCTAAAAAATAAATAGACGCGATTCTCCAAAATATTCTAAAGACAGGAGAAAATATGGTAGGTACCTAATAATTAAAGTATTAAGTCACTTTGCTTTCACAAAGTATTAAGTACCTCTTAAGTTATTTCAAGTTATATTATATACCAACAATAGATTGGTAATTTGCCGTAAATCATTTTGTGAATGCGTATCAAGTTTTGGTAGCGTCAACTTAGATTATTTACTAATTTACTTTATATGCCATGTAAAATATAGCACCATAGATATATTTGATAAGGAAAACCTTAAAATGCTGGTAACTGTTATGGCTACTACAAATGTCACAGATAGCATGCAATTTGCAATACATTGCGGCATTTGATCGATCGTTTTAAGTTCGTTGCTCCTTCTTAGCCGGCAATTATCTAAAATCGAATGCCATTAAATTGGTTACAACTTACAACGTTTGTAGAAGCCTTTTAAGACAAAAGCACTACCAACTAGATCCACAAGTAGGTAGTTTTGTATTGGTATTTATATGATTTTATTTGTATTGTTACATAAAGTCTCCGTCCTCGTAAACTACCCTTACTTAACCTCCCGAACACCAGTACCAAGTCGAATTCCCACTTACCTCTCTACCGAGCTCTAAAGCTTATTAACGGCATATTGACCCAGGACGATTCATTAGACCTATTTTCGACTCCTGAACCGAGATTCTTAGCCACAGCCGGGCGCTACCTCGAGGCTATAGTCGCCCCGAGCACCATTAGCACTAATTAGATAATATGTAGGTACTTATATTTAAATTCTGACTAACTGTTTTTGGTAGTAATTTATTGTAATTTATTATAGCTATGTTATAATTCAATTCTTATATTCCTATGTGTCATGTCTGGTGTATACTGTAAGTGACATTATAAAAATAAATAAATAAATAAATAATAAATAATAAAGGGCACGGATGCAGAGGAGTTCAAGGCAAGCTATTTACGTAACTAAGCATGTCAATTATTTGTTTGCTTGCCAAAACTAGATACAGAATGGTAAACAAATTCAATGCACTTAGACTAAGGAGCTGACGCACTCAAATAGTCTTAAAAATTGGTTGAATTGTCCCCCTATAAAATGAAATGCATACCTACCTAAAATATTTCACGATAACATTTGCACTTTTCGTTTATACTTATTATTTACTCTGCACCCAAAACTCTTACATACCTATGCCTAGAGGTATATACGTTATTTACCTACCTTACCTACTAGGTATCATATGTGTTCTATTAACGTGTATTGGGGTAAGTCCGAAAGCGGAATAATTTTATTATAAAACCAGAAGCCCTTGCATCTTGCTTACTGATGCTATAGTTTAGTAGAAAGTTCTTATAATAGATAAAAAAAATTACTCCGGTTTTGAAGTTACTCCGATGCACCTTAAAATAAGTTTAAACTTGCATCACTTCTTTCAAATGTACCAAAACAACCTTTGAATATAGATCATAGGTGTAATGGACTCGTGTCCATCATGCGACCTTATTCTAACATATTCCCTCATATTCATAACATTCCCTCAGGGCACGGAAGCGGAGCCGTTTATAAGCAGACTGCGGAAGAGCAATGTTGCGAGCAACGCTGCGCCCGCCAAGCCAAAGCCGTTGAACAGCAGCTGGAGGCAGAAGCATGAGGAGTTCATCCAGGCCATCCGAGCTGCCAAGCAGGTGCAGCAACATCTAGCTGCTGGAGGTAAGGGTCGAGACATCGACTCAATACTTACATCTGCGTGTGCGTGTGCGGCGCGTCATCATGAACCTTCTCGGAATGCACAAAAGTTAATATTGGGCTGTAGGGACGCCCGTCTGTTGACATCTTTGGTGGCATGTGGTGGTGACATCAAAGGATAAAAAAAGTGTTTTTCATCACTCATCCAGCTCCAGCTCCGCCTAGCCGAGGCCAACTGATGCAGCCTCCTTTTCCACTGTGCGCCTCCAGGTGGTACGTGGGCGACCTTGTCCCTGATATAACAGGATACCATCATCATCAGCCATCAATTCTACGCGTAATGTACTCTGCCTTCAAGTGTTAACTACAGAGTCAAAGCTACAAGACCGCACTGAATTTGAAATGATGATCATGGTTTAACATGGATCCATGGGCCCTGTACTATGAAGCGTTTCGCAGTCACGAAGGTCAGTCACCACACTCGACCTTTTACTTGTAAGACACTCGGCGAGCAACGTTATTGATTTGATTAGATAATTTATAGCATGGCCTTTTCATTTTCCCAGGCAAACTAAGCGATCTCCCGCCACCGCCGCCTTCAGAGAACCCCGACTACGTGCAGTGCCCGCACTGCAGCCGCCGCTTCAACCAGGCGGCGGCCGAGCGCCACATCCCCAAGTGCGCCTCCTTCCAGTTCAACAAGCCCAAGCCCGGCCAGGGCAAGCCCAGCAACTCCAAACGCCGGTAACACAGCCGGGGACCTTACGATACTGCTGACTGTGGAACTTATAGGCGGTGATTTCATACCGCGTGTTTATAAACGCTAATAGACCTGACTTTGGATAACGGCCCTATTCGAAGAATGAGATACGATAACGATAAGTTCTGGTTTAGATAAGTTCTCATTTAGATATAGTTTGTATGTCGTATAATTGACAGAAGCAGCTCGATTCGGGCAACCGATGTCACTTACACGTTAGAAATATCGTAGATAGATCTTATTGGGATCACAGTGGAATCGAAATAAACGTCAATTTTGACATGTCGTTTAGCTAGATCGATCTTAAACGTGTCTTAATCATTCTTCGAATCGTGCCGTAAGTGAGCTTCAAAGGGTCCAAAACAGGACAGATCCTAACAAGTTTAAAAACGGGTCACATGCCTGGACAACTACTTGACTGCGAAAAAGGGCTAATTATGGTTAATGTAAGGAATCATAACGTTACTGACGGAGACTACTTCTTAGACGTTGTTTGTCGCAAAATCCTGTTTACTTTCTAACAAAGAATTAACAAGAAATAATTGATTTGTATTTTTAGCTTGCAAGTTCCTAAAGGACATTCGATCTCAAGCACAATGTAACGTATTCCAGAAAAATTACGATGAATTAACGTTGTATTTATACCTTCAAAATATTTTTGCGTATATGTACTCTAGGACGGGATTAAAACAACCAGTTTTCTTCACTTTTTATCATTAATTCAGGACAAATACGTGTTAAGATAACCTTACCTACTACACAAATATAATACAACTTATTATATATTTAAGGCGTGGTTTCAAAGGTCTAACACCTTTACAAAACCGGTCATAACTTTTAAAATATTAGAGACCACTTTATATATTTAAAATTGATAATTATTATTAAATTTTGCCATACAAATATTGGGACCTAATATTTAAGAGGAATTTTGGGAATCTCGACGATTATTTTTAGCTATTAATCTAATATTAGTTAACAGTGAGATTTTTTTAATGAATATTGGCGTTGATACAGTTAATGGTGTGAGTGATGGGGCAAAATGTAATTGTATGAAATGTGTTACATTATATACCATGTTGTGCAGACTGTACGTAAAATTATGCTTTTTTTGATGTTAACATTCTGTTATAGACCTATTAAAATATACTTTAATATTTTGATGTTTTTGTTCAAACCCTTTTTTAACACATTCAGTAACAGCGCGTGCTACGCGCTACGAGCGTAGCCGATAACATGGGAAAATGCGTATGTAGCGAAAAGCGACTACGGACCGAGCGCCCGCCTGGCGGGTTGCTGGCAGTGAATGCGTTAAAACAAAAATCTGCAGCATCTTAAAAGTGTTCCACGCAAAATAGGCACAATGGTTGTCGATTTGCGGAAAATGCCCAAAAGCACTAACAACGTCGGAGATAAAATATGGTTTTAACATTCTGTTACGTTGACATCGCATGCATAACCAGAACACGATTAACGAAAAATAGGTATAGGGCATATATTTTGTATGAAACATCTAAAATGATTATTTCTGAATGTATACGAGAGTTGTGATTTTATAAAAAAAAATCAGGACTTGAATCTACATCACACAAAAATTTCGTAAGATTTCACTGAAACCACCCCTTTTCCGTTTACTTTCCAGTACGAGTATCATTAACTTTCGAGCACAAAAACTTCGCTTTTCTATGTGCGATGATAATTGAATCGCATAACTTCAACCTCAGATGAATCAACTGTCAGATTTTGCGATTATAGTATTAAGAAAAGCTATTCCTTAAGAAGGTCGAATAGATTTATCCGAGTTTGAAGTTAAGCGACGCTTAGTAATAAGACAACATATAATGCTCATACTATATTTTGAAACGGTACAAAAATGAAATGCAACCAAAATGCCGCGCGTACACTGCGGCTAGCGAATTAACTATCGAGTTGAAGTTACTCGGCGGTCGTCAGCGCGAAAGAGAGCACCACCGTCGACTTGGCGGGGACCATCACGTCGTCGCAGTCCACTAGCTTGTTGGTCACGTAACTGCAAAAGGAGATCAGTTATAGAGAACTAGTTCTTATGTGTTCTTACGTATCGAAGAGTCGTGGAGGTGAATAGCAACCGCGAATAATCTGGACGCAAGAAAAACTGGCACTCATATTAAACTTCAAGGTGACAGCTGTATCGTGATAATTATTATTTATAATGGATAACTATAGTATATAACGGACCGTTTTAAGAGGATAGTGGACAACCGCTCCTCTATACAAACAAACTATACATTTTTATCTCTGGATCTTGTACAGCGGTCAAATTTTACATTAAAAATGCAAAGCGTGCTTTCAAAAAATGTGACACCATGTTTTGAAAGCAAAAAAAAGTTGAGCTCCCTGCTTTGCGAAAAACTGCAACGATTTGAGCCTTTTACCAGTTTTTGCAGTTTAAAAGTAAAATGGGATTTTTGAAATAAGTTGCTATGTAATGTTGAAAATACATTAAATTCGGAACAATTTACCCCTACCCACAGCGCCGTATCTCAAATAGTTCTCGAGATATGAAGCTTCATAAATAGTTTCTATTACTTCATGGTGAAATTTTGATTCTTGCTTATATTTTTAGCCAAATATCGGCACTCAGCTAAGCTATGTTATGTATGTCTTTTTTATCGACAAAACCCATTGTTTTTTTAAAGTGCAAAAACTGAAAAAGACCTAATTATTAGCAGTTTTTCGTAAACTATGCAGGAACACATTTTTTATTGCTTGCAAAACTTAGTTTTACATTCCTCTAAGCTGCAAAACAAATACATAATGCATATATGTAAAATATATGCGTTTTTAGGGGGGAGAGGGTTTGTAAGATTTGACTGATGTATTGACATTATTCGGCATTTTTTTATTACTTAAAATTAGAAGTCAAAATGGAATTTCATATAAATTATCCGGAGAGGATAATGGGGCCTACGTACGTACCGTCGTCCACTGTCAACTTAACAGTAAGATTTCCAGATAAGGCCCACATACAAGTATAAAGTTCTCACGGTTGTCGCATACTAAAATGTCTATATCCAGTTTACAAAGGCGTACACCGCCAAAAGAGCATCTCGCTCAACTGTCTGACTGTACGGCTTGGAGTCTCGAGTTGTACACCACACGTACCCAGTGAGGTTGGCCACCTCGTGCGACACGTAGTGCACGGTGAGCTGCGCGGGCAGCGCGGCGCCGCGCGCGGCGCGCAGGTCGGCGCGCAGCGGCTCCGGCTGCGGGTTGAGGACCGCCAGGTAGCCCTCGTGTCCCGGCTTCCACCTGTACACCACACGTACCCAGTGAGGTTGGCCACCTCGTGCGACACGTAGTGCACGGTGAGCTGCGCGGGCAGCGCGGCGCCGCGCGCGGCGCGCAGGTCGGCGCGCAGCGGCTCCGGCTGCGGGTTGAGGACCGCCAGGTAGCCCGTGTGCCCCGGCTTCCACCTGCACACGTAAACACCACTCATTCATACGGGCCCTCCGATCGAAATTGGATCCCCACCCCGTTATACATTTTTAAACTTTACTTTGTGCTATGACAAACAAAGCATATGAAATTATAATAACACAATGTTCTTTTAGGATCGAAGGAATTCAAGAGTGTATGGTCGGGCACGGGCACGGGCACGGGCACGGGCAAGTGTAGTGACCTGGCGACGGCGACGAGCTGCAGCGTGGAGTTGCGCGCGGGCACGGCGGCCAGGCCGGCGGCGCCGTGCTGCACGCTCTCCTCCGCGCGCAGCGCCGTCAGCCGCTCCAGCTGGCTCTGGAAACCAATAAGGGACAGTTATACCAACCAAACATATTACTTTCGACGACCGGTCTGGCCTAGTGGGTAGTGACTCGGCCTATGAAAGCAATTATTTGTGTCCCGGTAAGGTTAATATGGATTGGGCATGAATGATGGGGAAATGACAGAACGACATAGTCTTATGTATCCGTCTCACTTTTCTTTTCTGCCTACTAATAAAAAAAATCCTAAGTGAAGTAGACGTTTTTTGTTGCCCGCCGTTTTTTTATGGTGAGCAACAAATAACCCGACGACGAAACGTCGTCAGGAATGATAAAACGTGTTTTTAATTATGTCGCATTGCGTATGTTCTGTCCCTCGCGGGCGCACGCGGTATAGCATATCTATACAAACCTACCATCTATGGGTAGCACCAAATGACACCGAAACTTTTTGTTTTATTTAGAATGAAAAGTGTTAGATGGATTAGAAGAGATCGTGAGTGACCTTGGCAGAGGCGTTGAGCAGCCGCAGCTGCGGCACGCTGAGCGCGGGCGCGGCGGGCAGCAGGTAGGCGAAGGCCGCCAGCTCGGCGCCGGCCGCCGCCTCCGATGTAGTTAACTGTACAATACCATGTTCTTGTGTAAATGGGACGATTATTATTTTTCACATCAACAGCTCAAACAAGCCTACTTTCGTCACTCCAGGGAGTGAGGAAAGTACGGCTTTCGTCACTCCAGGGAGTGAGACAAAGTAGATTTTTAATTTAGTGAAGGCCATGAATACAGGAATATTTCTCGAAGCCTTTCGTCATAATGATGATGCTTTTCATTCATGAATGTGGTTAACTCTCCTGGCTCCGTCGAATAGAAAAATAATAAGTAAACAAACCTCGGGCAGTAAATAAAAAAGCCTCAGATGACCTGTTTGTAGCCCTCGACTTCGCCTCGGCCTCATGATCAACATGTGAACATGGGAACATGTGATCTGAGCCATTTCCTACTTTTCTGCCCTAGGTATGTAATATACTATTGTTGTACAAAGTTTTACTGGATTGAAGAGCGCCTTCTGGGCGGAATAATAGTTATTTGTTTTACAAGGGGGCAAAGCTGTTGTTTAACCGTTCGTGCTAATATTGATACCCGAGCAAGCGAAAGATCCCACAATTGAACCACGAGCGTAGCGAGTGGTTCGAGAAGTGGAATCTTGAGCGTTGCGAGGGTTTCAATGCACGAGGGTTAAACAAACTTTGCATCCGAGTGAAACACAAAAATTTTCAACACACCAACACGAGGAAACTACTATGAAATACCATAAAAATCAAATGCAATCAAATCCAAATGAACGTAATAAAAAAATTTTCATTCAAAATCATCATTTAAAAGTCAATTCTACTAGCTAACAACTCAAAATTTGCATCTGATTGCTTTGCCCCACATGTGGATAAAATGCAACTTTCTCATTCGTTTTTGAACAATCAAGAGGGCCTTTACCAGTTGGTGTGGTGAAAATATAAATTACAACTTATCCCGATGAAAACTCATACCATACGTTTTAGCAAAAAGAATTGATTTGAACAGAGAGGAGAGGAGTCTAAGAAAAAACATGCCCCTTAGTTTGACATCCATAACAGATAGCGCTGTACTGCGCCACATGTTTTATGGTCACTGAATTATCAAACGTCAAATTTTTACCGCAAAATGTACAGCGCCATCTCGTTTACCGGTCAAATTCGAAACACGGAATTGTATTAGATTTTACGCATCTTAATCAATCAATGTATCTTTGGTTTTAGTAACTCGATGGAAGATTTTTTAGGACATGTGAAATTACGCTTATATTGTACGGAATAGGGAAAGGGAAATCTCTCTATGCAGCAAATTTTATCGAAACTTTACAAATAAAAATCGGCCCAAATACGACAAATTACAAGATATACAGGATTGCTTTTAGTATGGATCAAATAATGTTACCTATTTTTACTCCTAAAATTGGGCGGGTCCACACAGAGCGAGCATATGCGCGAGGCGGCGCGCGCGTTTTCTGTGTGGACCCGCCTATTAGGGTTCCATACCCAAAGGGTAAAACGGGACCCTATTACTAAGACTCCGCTGTCCATCGGTCCGTCTGTCTGTCACCAAGCTATATGCATCTCATGAACCGTGATAGCTAGACTGTTGTAATTTTTCATAGATAATGTATTTCTGTTGCCGCTATAACAACAAATACTAAAAAGTACGGAACCCTCGGTGGGCGAGTCCGACTCGCACTTGTCCGGTTTTTAACGATTTCGGAGATATCGTCGAAATTAGACTCCATATATTGATAACCTTCCAATACTTTACAGTCAAATCTGGCTAACATGTAGATTTTGTTTTGCTGATCATTATTTTGTAACAGCACATTCAACTATCAGTATTACACATACTTTTTGAAAAAAATCATTCAGCGGTACCTGTAGCACGGGCCACTTGCAGAACCTGTCTGTTGAGAGGCTAGTCCTGTTGACGAGCACGGCGGCGTCGACATCAACACTGATGGCCGCAGCACTGGGGGGCCGAAGATATGACACGTTGTGCTTCAGCAAGTACAGCTCGTGGAAGTGGTCTGTCTCCTTTATCGTGAACACAGATTTTTCTGGAACAATTTGGATGTGTTTAAAATTTGGCACGGACATGAAACTTGAAGCAAGAGTCCCTCGGAAACGTGCTTATGTATTCCGCGTAGTGATCGTTTTAGGGTTTTTTTTTTGTCAAGCGTATGTAATTTTTTGAATGGATTTATATTTGTTTCGAGATACTACTAATTTTTATTGGGCATGCTCAGTGTATGGTTCCGTATTTAACCGTTAGTCAGAATTTAGTGGGTATCCTGTACCTATGTAGCACTTTTAATAAGTGAAAACTTTTTCAAAAACGGCTTCATCGATCATGTTCGCTTTAGTTTACCTTGAAAGTCTTTACTAAGCTTTACTTTCACGATTTTTTTCATTTTTTTTTCAAAAGTTTGAGAGTGGTGGGGAGCGTCAGTTTTTATTTTCTTATTTCCGAGAATAATCATTTACATTCTTTTGCTTTCATAGTTAGTGATTGATGAAAAACACGTGTCAAAATCGCAATCAGTCAATCAATTTATTATATTAGCTAAGATGCTCATATAGACTGTTTCGTTCCTCAATAAATTTAAAAAAATTGCTTACCTCACCTTTTCGCTCTTATTCGCTTAACTCTAAGTTAAGAGAGCATTCTACTAGGTCCAACAATACTCACTGGCTCCAGGTTTCACAGCATTATTCATCATCGACTTACGAGAAATGGGTCCAACTCCGGCTTGATCGGTGGTGTAAGTGTAAGAAGTTGTAGTTATGGGAGTGCCACAAGGCAGCATTCTAAGGTCCAACAATACTCACTGGCTCCAGGTTCACTGACAGCATTATCATCTACGATCTTCGAGAAGTTCGCCAATAGTGCGTCTAGCTCGGGCTGGTCGGCGGTGCTATTGTGGCGCAAGAAGTTGTAGTCGCCGTAGGTCGGCGTGGCGCCGGCCGGCGGCTTGTCGGTGTTGGCGAGGTACTGGTCGTCCTCGAACGACGCCGACACCAGCAGCAGGCGAGCGTGGGACAGTCTGGGGACACAGTTTTAGGATATGAGTGAGGTTTAACATAGAATTAAGATATTAAATGAAAGTGTGGTAAGGTAGAGAGGGCCAATAGAGTACTCTTTCCTGTCGGGTGTTATGCCAGGGGATCTAAGTCCATTGAGAGTTGGTAGGAAGTTGTATTATATAGCAAGTGATATTTGGAATACCGTAAGCGTGATGTATGTTTCTACCAAATTGCGTTCTAGGTAGTTAATGCCATCTTTTAGATCATTGTGGCACGACGTCAACAGTGACAGAGACGCGAAGAAAATTTGATTTCATGTCACAATTAAAAAAAAAAATTATAAGCGAGGGGGGGTGTCACATATTCAGGTTATGTTTTAAACAAGGCATAATGATTTGATTGAAATATAGCTTTTATATGTAGAGTCAAATTAAGCTACTCTTAACTCTGAGTCAGCCCTGCCAGCTGCCACCATAAACATACTCTATGAAAATATGAGGCTTATAGAGGCAAGCTCACACTTTGTCACTTCAGTCTGCGCAGAGTTGGCTAAAATGAACTCAATACAAAATAAAAAAGACCTCCAGTAACCAATGATGCATTTTGAACGTTTGTTCAGTCGGTATTAGATGTAGTGTTGCCAGGCGTATGATAATTATCTTACGTGTACGGTAATTTGAACTCCAGTACGATATACGTTCCAAAGAGCATTATCGTACACAAAAGTACAATACTCAGCCCTTGGACGATGACACCCAAAAGTCTAGTTTTAGAAGCAAAATCCCTCAGAAATAGGCTACAATTAGCACCTTTTGCGTATTCGGCTCCTTGGTTTAAGTCAAAAATGTCGAAATTTCCTGTAAACCGTTTGGATCTATCACAAAAATACACGATATAAAACTGATTTTTATGCAATTTAGACGAAAATTACGTTTCCTTTGATTATATTAGTCATATAAGCTTATTTTGCAAGAACTTTTAGGGGTGCCCTTTTCATAGGTGTACGATAATATTGTCATAGGTACGATATTTTGAAACTCAAACACGATAATTCTCTTCTGCTCACCTAGCAACACTGATGTATCGGAGCAACTAAGATGTTAACAAATATCTAAACAATACTCAGATATTTTCGAGCACAGTGCCGCTCCGATATATCTAATGGCGAATGTAAACGCCTTGGCTAAGTTGGCTAAGAGGTGAATTTTCTCTTTACCTCTACCCTCCATAGCCTTGGCTAAGGTAAGCCGAACGCGGACACTAACCTGACACCAGCAGCGCCCGCTTTCATGTACGCCTTCAGGACGTCTTCGAAATGTTTGACGACGTCTGGGTTGCGGAAGTTGAGGTCGGCCTTGCCCGCGCCGTACTGGCTGAGGTAGAGCTCTTTTCGGACCTCGCTTTCCGTCCAAGCGCCTTCATTCGTCACCGCTCGCTACCAAAAAAAGATCATTCAGCTTCGATGTTTTAATTATTATAGAATTTTCCAGTTTTTTTCTCATTCTTTCTGCTTCAAGCTCTTATAGTAATTAAAAAATCGTGAAATAAATATACGTCAAAATGTGTAAAAATATCTTCCATAATGTCAATATCTATAAAGGATAATAGGGACAACGTTAAAATGGAGCAGTGGTCGTCTAATTTTGTGTGATTTGAAAAATTAGAGCTATTTTTTCATTTCATGAGATAAGAAGTTATTGGATATATTTTTTTTTTTACATACCCAGTTATTAGGCGGGTTCGGGTGTGTTCCATTGTACCCGTTGGGTTTGCGCCAGATAAAGTAGTCCTCGTAGCCCGGCTCGCGCGCCTGGCTCTTGACAAACCACTCGTGCGTGGTGGGCACGTAGTTGGCGATCAAGTCCACGATGACCCTGTACATGGAAAAAGTACTTTATTGCTGAGGGCCGGAAAAGAGTTGCTTGGTAGGACTCGAGTTCAAGTAATCCCTGTGTCCGGCGGAAGTACTTATATAATATGGTTCGTTACTGAAAAATGTGAGGAATAGTAAATTGATAAGCAAGGGCTGAAAGTGACCCATTGCTGCTGTACATTTTTTTTTTAATTTATTTAGAACACAAACAGTCACATATACAAATGGATTTGAAGTACAATGTAGAGTACTTAACATACTTAAGAATCTTAGACCTGGAGGTTCATTATTAAGTACATAATGTTAACATACATACTAACAGCATAAATAAAATGAAATCATGAGCCATACTTAAATTCTATTTAAGTACTAGTCTTCAGAGGAAAAAAATACAATAAGTGCCGCCCAGCAATAAGTGCAGTTACTTACTTACTTACTATTTTATAAAACATGAAATAAAGTTAAACTCTACTATATAAATATTATTATACTCTTTGGTTGAACTTTCCGAACAAGAGAGGTGAAAACTTAATTTCCTTGGCCTTAGCGACGAAGTCCTTGAACTGGTTGAGGCAGGTGTTAGTCTTTAGCAGCTCGCAGCCATCGTCACCGCAAGCGAACTGGGCGAACATACCAACTTGAGAGCTATGTAGCATACCCGGGTCGCTGTGGCTTGGTAAAGTCAAATGGTATGCAAACTTACTTGACACCGCGATCCTTGGCTTTAGCGACGAAGTCCTTGAACTGGTCGAGGCAGGTGTCGGTCTTCAGCAGCTCGTAGGCGTCGGCCCCACAGGCGATCTGCACGAACACGCCGCCGACTTGAGAGCTATGGAGCAGGTCCAGATCGCTTTCGCTCGGTAGGCCGCCGTCGGATTCTATGAGGGCGTATTTTTCGAACCTATAAAAATATAATTTCCAATAATGTACTTGAAAGCCCCTTGTCACCTGAAGGTGGCAACATTTACGTTATTAAAACAGAGCAGCGTGACCGTCTCAAATGAAGCCACTAAATTTTTGTTTTATTAAAGTGAGTGGTCAGAAACTAAACTGCGACTGCGCCAGTTGTCGTAATTGTATTTCATATTATTTTTTACCTTTGTTTATATATCTTTGTTTTTGCGGTAGGACCATATACATGGTGGTAAAGTAGTTTGTGGTAAGTAGTTTAATTATTCTAATCCTACATATACTTACACTTACGTATTTTGTATGATTCTTATTTGTCACAGAATCCATAACACTGTAGCTGGCCTAACCATTACTAGTTAGGCCACACAGATATCTCACCACATCCTGAGATTAATATTAATAAAACATGTTGACATTGTCAGCAAAACCGAACAAGATGAACAATGAACATGGCGCAGCGAGCCACATATCTTACCACTCCCTGGGCGGCGGCGGGGCGCACTTGGGCGTCCGGACGATGATGACAATGGCGCCGGCGAGCATGCACAGCCAGAGCGCCCAGAATAAGATGAACATGGCCCAGCGCAGGCGTATCCAGAACGGGTCGTCCGCGTACTTCATCAGCTCCTCTTTTGTTAGACCGGAGAATTGCTGTACACACAATCAAAATTGAGATATTGAATAACAAAGGAATATCATCCCGTGTAATATGGAACTAACCCGCTCGATCGCTAATCTTTGCCGTCGGTTATACAACTGACTTACGTCGATTTATAAGTTGGGAAGGCATCCAAATGAGACAACAAATAAGGCAGTCTTTACGGAGCGATTCTTTCTCTATTCTATGATCTAAAAGTAAAGTGAGATTGAACGCACCATGGAACTCATTGCCGATATTTCACATGTCAAGAGGGGATCGCTAGACAGACGACCGCTGAAACCGGCTTGTATGGAATATTTTAAACGAAGAGCGCGCATTTTGCAGTAAATATGATATATCATTTTACAAATCCAGTGTCCAAGAGTGTTTACAAAATCCAATAATAACAATGTTGGAAATATTTGTCATGAAAATTATTAATTCGATTTTCAAACGTGGAATTAGGATGTGATCCGTATGGTTTGTTACCATGGTCAGCAATAACGACTAGTGATGTTCGAGTAAGAAAAAACAAATAGTAGTTAGTTAAAAAACAAATACGAGTTAGGAGTACCTATGTACTCGATAACCACATTTGGTCGAGCGCAATGTATGAATGGCCATGACTTACCACCCGCGTAACATCGTTTGCGTCGTCCGCAGCCTTACTGTCTAACTCAGGGTTACCCTGTTTTGCTTTGCCTCCATTGAAATTGTCCTTATCCGTGCCCATAAACGATCGATCTTGGCGTCATAGTTGCGGTGGTAGCCCACGACGCACTTGGCGTCACCCATTTATCCACAAGACGACCTTAGGGTACAACAGTCGCTACTCACCCTCTTGTTGGCGTCGAGCTCGATCTTGGCGTCGCCGTTGCGGTGGTCGCCCACGACGTACTTGGCGTCGGCCATGTCGACGCGCGTGACTATCTTAGCCTCGTCTTCTTTCTCTAGGAGTTTCTCCTCGGCCTCGTCGACCTTTTCCTTGGACTTGTGGAGGCTGGCCTTAGACGAGCGGAATTCTGTTAAAACATTAAGTCTAATTTAGATTAAGATCTATATTATGATACCTGAGCCCGTAGTTGAGATGACAATCGTTTATCGACAAACGTCAATCGAAAAATAATAATAATAATAATGCATCCGGATGAAATGCGAGTCACATGATCACTTCCGTACATAATTGACGTTTCTATTGGCGTCTTCTATAAACGATTGTCACTGAGCATTAAATAAATAAATTATGGAGACACAAAGAGATCATTAACTAATTTGTTTCTAATCAGGCGGGTCCACACAGAGCGAACAGCCTCGCAAGGAAATTTTCTCGCGTGGCCGCGTGCTCGTGTAACTTCATAGCCTCAGTACGTTTGCCTCATCAGAGCCAATTTGCACGGCAAGATGGCGTCACTCATTGCTCGGGCGAGCAAAACGCGCGCGTCGCCTCGGCCGAGGCACGTCTACACTGGCCGTTCTGTGCATGAGGAAATTGCCTCGCGCGTATGTTCGCTCTGTGTGGACCCGCCTATCTACTTTATTAATATTATAAATGGAGACCTTCTAGAGCTCTAGCAAGGCTCCCTGGACCAAACAATTAGAATAGGTAACTTATTAATGCGTTGACGCTTTATTAACATTTACTTTGGAAAAGCTGATATTTTAAAGATATTACTAATATATTTAATTAACTGTGCTTACTAAATAAAAGCAAACTTATATTTTTGCAAACTGGTGTTACACTTAACACTCTATAATATCACTGCTGTATAACACAACTGCTGCAGTAGGAATGTAAAAAGTGTAAATTGGATATGCAACATATAAAAGAATTATAAGTAGGACTTTAGTATAATAGGCGCAACGAACGATGACCGTTGGTTATACCTATATGCTATTTAATTGTCAATATTCAAATTATGTTTTTCATATGATCTTCAAAATAAATTACAGTTCAAAAAGTTAATACTTGTAGTTCTTTTTTTATTAACACCAACCAACCAACTCTCATAATATAATCAAAGTGGCTATAGGACCGCGACCTTGCCTCACGTATAAATTAATGAATAATATAGTAATCACCCAGGAAATTATTAATACATAAGTTAGCTCTAACGTCTATTAAGACCACAAGTCACTTTTAAATGTATATCACTTAGCTATTAATTGAAGGAGCTGGAACAACCGTGCACAACCACTGTGCGTCAGAAAATGCACGACGCTTTGGAATGCTGGTATTAAATTTCAAATACCTGATACCTATGCATGTAGCTGTGTAAAGACAAGTCCGAAAACATCGAGATATGTTACTCGGTTTCTTATGAAAACAGTG
Organism: Cydia pomonella; assembly: GCF_033807575.1. Lineage (NCBI taxonomy): Eukaryota > Metazoa > Arthropoda > Insecta > Lepidoptera > Tortricidae > Cydia > Cydia pomonella. Next base: position 12,724,788 of record NC_084721.1, on the reverse strand, counting down.
GGGTGGCCACAGTTTGTAATATTCAATAAGCCAATAAGGTGCCATTAATTTATTACGTAAGACGAGATATGGGGGTGGGGGGGCGAACATGTCTTATATTTTTCTCACAAGAGGTAGGTAGGTCTTCATGGTTCTTACGTAAGACCACAAATAAATTTGCAAATTTCTATGAAATTATGACGTTTAAACTAATACTTCCACATTACATGCTGTCAAACACGGTGGACAGTTAGCTTAGACGAACTCTAGTACCTTTTTAGGTACAAATAAACGTTCCAAAAATATGTTTTTTGATAAATAAAAACTAAAACAGAAAAGTTTAAACGTGTATACATTTGTTTTATTCTTACGTAATCCAGGGGGTCGGCCCTGTTTTTATATTGTCGTACATAGGAGTGGAGAAAACAAGGGGAAGCCTTTGCCCAGCAGTGAGATACAAAGGTGGGCTAGCAAAAAAAAAAAAGGAGTTGGAGGGGGTCAAAAACTGGACACAATCGTCTTACGTGATAAATGTATGGCGCCTAAGAATTGGGGTTCCAGATATTTACTTTTTTGTAATATATAGGGAAAACACTTTTTACTTAAAATAAGACTGGCTGGAGTGGAATCGACATGAAAAAAATAATTAGTTTCGGCGCTACGGTGGGCACAAGAATCAAAGACTATTAAAAAGTCCTGGGTAACACAAGTTCATATTACTTTACCTACTGAACAAACATGAACTAATGATCTTTTGCATTTTTTTCGAGAACGATTTCTAGTTCTTCACAGCACAACCGAGGTTTGAACGCATGATTTTTCGACCAGCACACACAGCTGGTATAACCAGTTACCAAAAGCAAGTGAGTAGGTAAGCAAGGTTAAGCAAACTACTCAACAGTCTGAAGAACCCAAAGTATAATGCGACTCGCGCTTATCCATTTACTTATCTGCAATATATTGTAACCACACCAAAAATTCCTGAACAAGTAAAAAGAGCAAATATACCTGTCGCTTCTCAGAAGTCTGGCAAGCTGATACAGGCCCGGAATCAACCCGTATCTCAAGACAGTCAATGTTTAATAGCTTTACAATGGGACGCGTCTATCTGTCCAAACCCTAATTGATACACTGTCATGGTCGTCAGGGTCTACTAGCCGAGCTAATGTAACTGCTGTGTGAATTAAGCCTAATGAGCCAGTCATGTGTCGAGCGATGAAAACAGTAACTAATAGGCTTACGATGTTTTCGTGTTTACATCAGTGATGTGATAAATGGGAATTTAAAGCAAAGGTAGGTTTTGGTATTTAAAATGTTGGTAAAACCAAAAGGTTCGATTTTTGGCAGTCTATGTCCGACCGGACCGGACGACCTACCGACCGGACGACCGGTTTGGCCTAGTGGGTAGTGACTCTGCCTACGAAGCTGATGGTCCCGGGTTCAAATCCTGGTAAGGGCATTTATTCTTGTGATGAGCATGGATATTTGTTCCTGAGTCATGGGTGTTTTCTATGTATTTAAGTATTTATAAATATTTATATATTATATATATCGTTGTCTAAGTACCCTCAACACGAGCCTTATTGAGCTTACTGTGGGACTTAGTCAATTTGTGTACTAATGTCCTATAATATTTATTTATTTATTTATGTACAATCGGTGCCCTAAGTATCCACTTTTCTAAACAGTAACATAGTATGGAGAAATAGGTCTGGGAACCTACTTAAGTTGGGGCACTTACAATTCAACCGCCCTCAGATAGTATATGCGGTCTTGATGATAGACTTTGTTTAGATATTTGTGAACACCTTGAGCGCTCTGATATACAGTTGTTTATCGCCTATCTGTCCACAGTGTCAATCCGAGAGTTGTGACGTCATCAGAATCTTCAATGACGTTTCGAGTTTGGTCACGTGACGTGTGCCAAAAGATATTTTAAATTCAATATTTACAAAAATATGGTCATTACAGGACCCCTAAAAGTAGTTTAACATGTTCTTATAATCCAAAAGAATTTATTGGGATACAATTTCTGCCCTAAGATTTGTAGATGGAAACAACCCTATTATAAATTCCTTGCCATATCATGTTTTTTGTCGTCCAACAACAAGCAACCTTCGAATTTTGTCAATACTGGGTCGTAAAATAGTCGAGCTAGTTTTAGCTTGTCGGATCTGTTTAACAGTCCGATTTGGCTGTTTTATTGCTCGATAGCTCTTATAGCCACCTCTGAGGTGAATCATCTTTATCTTTCTAGAAGTTTCTTTGAATTTGAAGACCGTCCTGAATTTAGTTTGAGTGACCTTGGAACTTTTTTTCCCAAAATCTTGTTATTTGTCCCAGACCTTTGATTAGTTTGTAATTTCCTGTCAGTTGATAGTCTCCTTGTAACGTTTTGGCCCTACAAATACTAGCTTTTAGCATCTTAAGCGACTTGGCTGTCTTCGTCCGGGATCGATAAGAATTTTCGAAGTATTTGTGCACGATCAATCTCCTTTTCTAAATTTTCACTATTAATACTTTGAAGGTTGGTGATTGAACTCTGTCAATTTTTTTCCCGCCATGTAATTATTATTTTTTAAACATTGCTAATTATGTGCCAATTTTATATGAACTAAGCTTTAACTTTAACCCTATAGAGTAGGGTGACGTTGGATAGGTATTTCAAAATGAAGAGGGGTCTTCACTCAGTCCTTTAATTATGTAAAATTGTGAATACCGGAAATACCTATCTACTAATAACCCCCATACAAAGCCGCCTATTGTGATAGAGGGGTATAACATGCTCTTGAGCGGTTGTTTAACTGTAACTGTAGTATAGGCTTATAGATGAATATAGAGTATCATTAGGGTTTAAAAATAAACACAATTCTGTGCTTAAAAATATTTAATCCATAATTTAATTTAAAAAACTGATAAAATAAGATGAACATACCAACCTATTCCATTTATTGTAAAACCCGAAATAACTTATATTTTAAAAATTAGGCCTTATAATTTTACTTCAATAGCCAGGTCCACACAGAGCAAGCATACGCATACGCGCGATTTCCTCACGCACAAAACGGCCAGTGTAGACGTGCCTCAGCAGAGTCGGCACGCTCGCTGTGTGGACCCGGCTAATAAACAAACAGAAAACCAAAGGAAGATACAAATGTGAACTAGGTATAAGCATTAATTTGTAGCTCATTGTTACTGAAGTTTATCCGAAGTAAAACCAACATGGCCGCTACTACGTTGCTATGGAAACGTGCGGTGCGTCTGTGTCGTGCTCCGCCCCACCCTCACCTCAGATGAGACCTATAAATCAACTTTTGTGCAGGTGTTACTTACGTGCCGCGGATTATACATATTATTTAGATTTTTTTTTACATTTTCAAAATTCATAATAGAAACTATTTTATAATTTACCTGTTTAAAAATAATATTCACAAAATCCATAAATTATAAAAAGTTAAAATTCACTAGTCAGTAATTGCCACCATGTATAGCTTAAAATGAACCTTTAAGCATTCCAATAAGGTTTACTTTATTGTGATATAAAAAATATTGTGAGCTAAGTTACCTACTTAGTTGCAGTACTTGGGCTACTTGCTAAACTAAAGCTGGACAAACAACTGGTCTGGTTTTAGATATCACAGTCAAAATACCTGCTTAGACTAGCATTTTACAAGCTACAAATTTAGTGCTAAAGTAAGAATAACTAGTTTACCAACATCACATACAGTGTAAACTCTTTATTATAAGGAAATTCAAGAGACCAAGCACTTAATTGCCAAATTGCACTTTAAAATATTAGTTACATCAAGTGACAAACACAGTGTATGAAATTTCACCCGATCTATGTTATCTGATGGACATTAAAATCATGAAGCCTACCATGACAACCTGATATAATACACATAATGTTACTAAAACATTCATTGTGTTTGGTTAACTCTCTCCAAAAACTGTTCAAATAGTCTGTTCCTCTCTTTCTGTATGTTATTAGATTCCTCTACTATATAAATTAACCTATCTAGCTTCTCCTCCACCAGCCTCTGCCGATCTCTCATTTCGAGAGTAACCTTACGGAACTCAGCATGCCTTTTTCTAGTTAACCTCTTTTTCATTTCTTCATTTTGCCCACTTGAACTTTCCCCGTTCTCTGGTATCTCCGGTTCAAATTTAGAAGCTGAATTCATTGTCAATAAAGCTTTAGCAACAGTCCGCTCTGTTGCACTCTCTTCTATTTTCTGCTGTATATCTGGCTGGTATTCACCATTATCACTGTATATTTCTTCAAAAACATCAAAGTAAGGCCATTTCACATTGGCTGTGCCATTTCTATTCTTCTTCTTAAGCAATCTAATGTAGGTTTGTTTTAAATTTCTGAATTTCTTATCGCAACAATCAGGACCTTTACCTACGGCGTTAGATATATCAACCCAAACACTTTTTTTCCTAATTTTAGGATTTCGAAACTTATCAATGTTTTGCAAATACATATTCAACAGTGTTTGGATGTTCTGGTGTTCCCAGTGATCTTCACCATCATCCAACTCTGGTTCCATTTCTTGGCTCAACATATTTATTGTAGTTCAAGACAACTTACTGTAATTGGTCCATCATAGAATGCTTTGAATGTATTTTTAGAATAGGTCCTAAATTGAAGTGCTTATTCCTTATTTAACCAGGCAGGATGCAAGTCATTTGGGAGACATCAATTGGTAGCTAGGCAATTTGGACGTCTAGTAGCCAGTGCGCTGCAGGAGTTAACAATGTAACTTGTTTTATTCACTTCTTATTTGAAGGTTAAGTCACAAATCATGATTCAAATTCACTGTCTCATCGTAACTCATATTATAAATGAGGTCACTTGTTATTCATAAAAGGAAATACAACAGGAAAATAGTAAAAATACTGAAGTAATGCAATTCAAATGTTTAGTTGCATCAGTCAGCGAACAATCACAAAATGGCGCTGCGCGTGGCGGAAAAAAGCGCTTTATAACCCGACCGAATAAAAATTACACCCTATCAATATAGAGACCCTATCAGTATAAAAAAAATTTAAGTTTATTTTCTAAACCATTTATACATAAATAAATTTAAATGTAACAGCAGCGTATTACGTTAGTAAAATGAATTTCTTGAGTTTCATGAAGTTCACCAAGACCATCCAAATTTTGACGTGTTATACTTGGTCTTAGTGACGTTAATTTTATTACCGGCCAATGACAGACAGAAGACAACAATAGATAACAAAGAAACATTATCGCAGTAATAAATGATTTACTTAATTACTTATATCAAGTACACGTGTATGACCGGTTGGTGCCCTTACATTGTCAATAGAAAAGGTCAAGGAGCTTTTATATTGACAATAATATAATTTTATTTTTTTATATCACAAATATTTATTAATCAGATAAATAACTAACAGGATTAAATTAAAAATATCTATTATTTCATCTGGATGTACCTGTATCAGCCTCTGGAATAGGCTTATAAGTAGCGACGTGCTCGTCGTCCTTCGGCAGCCCCCCATCTATGGTGAGATGATTCTTCCGCGGCTCAGACATGATGAATTCGGTACTTGCAGAACCGGTTTTGCAAGGGAGAAAGCTTTTTCTTTCACCTCAATAAGAACAAGTACTTGCAACAATTAATTATCTTTCACCATGCACTTATCGACCATCAGTTAACTTAGTGTGAATGAATGAATGAGTATGTCTATGTGTTACGACTACGTACGAGCGAATGACGTGACGTCAAGAACGAATGACCGCACCCAACTTGTCTACTTCGTTCATTCATTTTAATTTAACGTTTTATTCATGTTTTATTAATGTTTACAAAATATTCGTAGCGTAGGTAAATAACTAAAATCTGACTAATAATTTGGTGTTGGTAGCTGATTTCACTACGATAAGTAATTCATGTGCTTAATCTGCATTCCACATAATTCTTGTCATTAAAAGAACGCTTCTTAAGAAATCAGCTGTGTACTGTCATGTCAAATCAAAGTCATGAATGACATGAAGCATTGTCAATCAAATGCTATGTGATGAAAGTTTCTTTAACAAATAACAGACTTTCCCCTAAAATATTTCCACTAGACATTATTTTGTTAATTACTAGTTTATGAATTACTTGTTACATAATAGTGAATTAGAGAAGGCCAATTTTAATGTGAGTGGTTGCAACTAAGCCAAAACCGTAAAAGGATGTGTTCTCTCCCGCCGCCGCCTCCTCTGCCTCCTCAAACCCATGACCTCAAGCACGACTCTCCAGAGCTCCCGTCATATGCAGACAGCAACCCAACACCAAAATTTCCAGAAATTTGCGAATGGGCATCAAAAAACCTTGACTTGTGGGAAGCTTGTGCTAAAAATAGTATTTGCCCTCAAATCGCGCCTTTTAAATATTGTTATAAGCACTTCGATTCTATTCTGCAAGTCGGACCCACTTGTGGATTGGCGGCTCTCTCTATGTTAGTGAGAGGGAGGGTCACTGCTAGTGAAATGTTAGATATATGTAAGCAAGAGGGGTACAGTAATAATGGAGAGATGCTGAGTAGTAAGGATATGGTAAAGTTGGCAGAGAAAGTTTTCAGCTTGGCAGACATAGAGGGTGTCTCATGTGGGGTGAAGTTTGGACATCTTTTCAGCCATGATATTATAGAGAATTTATTGGATGGTGCTGTATTGCTAGTTCCGTATCCTTTTCAATGATCATTTACTTATTTTTTTTTAGATTTAAGTTACATAATTAATAAAGATAAATTAAGATTGCTTAAACATGAGCAGTTATCGATCACACTGGATGTGATTAAGAGGATCCACATAGAGTAAGGATACATGCAAGGAAATTGCCTTGTGCCAATGCTCACTTTGTATGAACCCCCCTGTTCATACGTTGCTCCGATTTTTGAGTGAGACAATGTGTGCTATGTGGCTATTCTAGCGCCGTCCCACTGGCACATCAGAGTGATGTGTGAATTGCATCCGGTGTGATAATTGCAATAGTCATTGCCAGCATCACACCTGTTACATTATTATCTGATATAGATCTGAAAGGTTAACTTAGAATGTTTTGTATAATGATTTATGATAATTGTAATGTATATTTATTTTATAATAAATCCTTAACCAGTATTACAGTTATGATGCAGATGCCAACCATTCACCATGTCTCAGACAGGGCCACAAGGCACACTGGGCGCTTGTCAGTGGAGTCATTGTCAGTAAAAACACCGGAGCAACACTAGACTCTGACCCTGATAATGTCTATGTACTATGCCGGCATGGTAAATCCAGATATCTGGCTACTTGGAGACTATTTGACCTGTATAACAGTAATAAGAACTTATGGGAATTTATACCTCCAAAAGGGAAAGAGAACCAGTTGTTTATTATACCTAAAGGCGGAATAGGAGGTGTTGATGGCCTCAGGAAACAGTTTGTGATATTTCATGGCTTGTAGTCTTATTTACAAGCAAAATTGTGTTAGAAAATCTATCAGCTATGACAAATTATCTATATTTACAAGATTTTATATCTAGTCATGATGGTTACAATTTTATAAGGTTATTTCTTGTTAGATGGTTATAAAATAAAAGATATATTTATTTCAATGCAAAATTTTATTTGTACAATAAATACAAACCATGCTTGCAAATTATGATAAAATAATATATCTCATCACTTCACTTAAAAGTAGTGTAATTAAATCATAAATTGTAAGTCAAACTGAAATAAAATCATTAGCCCTGGGGGAGTATTCAATACAAATTATTGCACTGACAATCAGTTTTCTCGTTTTTACAGAAAATAATATAGGTATTTAGTAGATAACAAACATAAAAATATTTTTGTACTAATTTAACTTAAAAGAACATATGACATGTTATAACGAAACTTATGAGTTCGTTCAGCCATTCCTCATGGGCACAATAATTTGTGATGATTTACAAAATGACACCAAATACCTAGTTAAATACAATTATATATCATTTTAAACAAATTTTATGTTATTTTGAAATAATATAATGCCAATATGTTGATAGCTATGAGATCAAATTATATTAATTACAATTAATTAAATATTCGCAAAATTATAAGTAGTACACGCTATTACACGAATATACGATTATGGAACAACATTACGCTAGGGTGGACAGACACTGTCAGTAATATTTACTTTTCCTCCTGTATCACGATAATTTAGAATGATACAGCAACCATTATTATTACTGACAAAACCGCCCACCTTATTACACATCGGCTAGGCCTCTAGATATGACGAAACTTAATTTATCTTGAGCTTCTTTTTGTTATAATTTGCCAACACTACAATGGCACCATAATTGTAAGTCCAATGATATCTGACTGCTCTAATCCAGTTAAATTACATTAAACAGTTATAGCGATACATTTAAATAGAGCTACAACTGAAAAGTAACAACTATCCTACTTTATTGAATTTGGATGGTTTATATTCGATTCCTACGATCTAAATTTGCTTAGATACTTACACTAAGCTGCCCCTACGTACTTAAAAACGCACAGTACTACGACTTTCACCCATTTAGACTAGTATAGATCGTGTCATTCACGAAGGCACGTGCCTTGACTCGTATTGTCATATTATTAAAGGTTAGATTTGACAACTCTGCGCGTCATCGTGGATGACACAAATTATACGATCAATTTTATTTCCAACAATAACCATTCCCCATTCCCATCAGCGTCGGATTTACTTGAATCTATTACCGATGCAGATATATTTTTCACCAAAGCTAAAATATTTTAGCTTACAAAAGCTTGATGTGCTAACGAATCTTGATCTAAGTAAATTGTATTTTTGTATCTACTGTACGTTATGTTATAAGGGGGCAGCAAAGCCCTCTGCACACGGTCCATCTGGCTTTTCTTGAGACAATAGATGGACCGTGCAAAGGGGACTGAACGCGTTGTGATTCCACTACAAAGTTAGATAAGAAATGATGAATCTCATTACTTGAATGGTACTCTTTACAAGAGCATGTATGTTTCCAGTAGACTTTTAACTCCAGCTCGCGGTGAACCTTATGGCGATGACATAGAGTTGACTTTACAGTTGTTTAACATTAGTAACTACAAGGAATTATCCTTATTTTCTAACTTTGTAGCAAAACCGCAAGGTTCGATTCGTACAGCTAAATTACAATCTCATACGCAGTTAATACAAAAAGAAGTCTTCCATTCCGCGAAACAACTAGAGCGCGTATCGATTAAATATCAGTATTTATTATTAATTGTATTGAATTGGTTATTTTATGAAATACAGATTAATTGAGATAAAATATTGTTTAATGAATTTATACGGGCCATTTTCCTGTAATAATTAGTACTAATGTTTAATAATTTGAAAGAGGAAAATTACTTAAGACCTGGTACTCTAGCAAAGCATGATTATCGAGTAATCAAGTAAAGAAAATAGGGGTTCTCCCTCTAATTACCACCAAGTTGTTACTAGTGGTAACTACTGGGAATTATTTTCCCACTTTTACCTGAAAACTGGAAAAAAAAATCCCAGTAGTCACCACCAAACTGAGTTGGTGGTAACTACTACAGTCTGCCTCTAATATACTTCCGCCATTCAAATGTTATACTCCGTGTAAGTTACATTATTCATATAACAGCATCTCGTTTAACTGACCATTGCTATAGACCTTTTCGCTTTGCAATAAGGTTTCCAAATGGTCAGATTATTCTCACATTGGACATAAAAGTCTAGAAGACCTAAAGCAAGCGGGGCATTTTAAAATCACAGAACTTTCTTGAGTTTTGAATCATGCGCAAAAGATCTCAGAACTGACTTCGTCCTGTTACTTTATACGACTTGTCCACTGCAAGAACAGTATTTCAAATATATTTAGCAAACATTCTGAACAGAAATGTGCCACAAAATAATGGGCTCACAAGTCACAAGATAGAAATACAGAAGAAATTATTATTGAGTTATAAATGTATTGTACGCTCAAGTCGTTTCTCATAGTAGACATTTGTCTCTTTTAACACGTAGCTAGGTAACTTAGGTATAGAGCGAACACACACTTTCGAGTACGGAAATTGTAAGATTACTTGTTAAATCAATAATAAATGAAATGAAATTAATTCAGTACACTGACATGACAATACCATCTCATAATAGTTTGATTGGGTTACAAATGCATTTAATGTTATACAAGGTGCCCGTAAGCATTGCGAGAGATTTTAACGGTGCATTCTTGATGGCAACAGAAGCAAAAAATGTTATTTGACTTTTTGTGAAATTCGACAAAAAAAAATTCTTTTTCCCATTTTTTTGAAGAACATAAAACGTTATTTTTATTGATAAACACATAACCTAAAATTAACTAAAAAGTTTTTTTTATTTGGGGGGTAGCCTCTCGAATACATTTGTTTTAATTTTTCGATGTCAATCAATAGGTATGTCCAGCCTAGACCTCAAAGTGGCAATACCGCAGTCAAAAATGTGTTTTGTACCGACTTATGGCGAAAGAATGATTTCGAAAAACATTTAATTATCTCTGAAACTAGGCCTAATCCAGAAAATTTTATATGACATTTTAGTTTCTAAATATTACCTGGAATGCTTTGTTAAAATGTCTCGCAATGCTCACGGGCACCTTGTATGAAATACAGCATTCAAATTGAATCTTTTTTGCTACTTTCATTATGACTCTAGGACAATGGTTACTATAACTTCTAAAGTAATAAGTTCCAATATTTAAATATTGAGTAATAAAGATGCTATTGAAATGTACTTATAGTTTTATGACAAATATCGGCTATAATTTGTGCATCAAAAAAAAATGAAAAAGTAAGGCAGAAATTTAGAAAGATTTGAAAGATCAAAAATAAACTACTTATTTGAAACGAAGAAGTATGCTCAAAATTTATCTTAGAATTCTTAAGAAATTTTCGCTCTCACTAAGTATGAGACAACATACTAGATTGATGAAGAACAGTAATACTGACATATAGTTATGATAATGTAGTTACAGTAATACAATTTGATAGCGACTATTGAGCGTAGCGATTGCTCTAAAAACTGTGGCTAAGGTGAATTGGAGTCAGTTTTCAGTTTAATATAGGGGAATCAGTAATATCTGACGTCTTATTGTAATATAATATTGTTCTTATTCTTACGCCTTACACACACTAACGGACTACAACGATTAATTACTTACAGAAAGCGTACGATTATTGGCAAAACTATTGTCGAATTTACTTTAGATACGAAAATTAGTTTCTTCCAAATATTTTATTTGCGCCTATTAATTTTGTAGAATATTTAAGTTAAGACTAAGTAGTTCAACTGTTAAATATGAGTAGCATATAATATACAGACATTATATGAGTTTTTTTTTATACCATGTCGGTAGCAAACAAGCATACCTACGGCCCATCTGATGGCAAGTAGTCACCGTAGCCTAATATGGACGCCTGCAACTCCAGAGGTGTTATATGCGCGTCGACGACTCTTTAAAAACCTGTACACTTTTTTAAATTGTTACCAAACAACCGAATCTATTTATATTTTACTTGGACTCTTTAAAATTTCAACATGGTATTTCAAGGAACAGAGACGTTCATCTGAATGTTATATAAAATACCTTACTGTGTACGTAGTAAGGTTGAAATTAGTTTGATTTTAAAATAATGTTCTTCCCTCTTATTAACATTGTAGATTGTAGAAGCTTCTACATCAAATTCTAAACGGTTAACGTTAAAATTGATTCTAATTTGGCACTTGTTTCGTATTGCTTAAAAAGCTATAAACTATTTCTTAGACAATGTAAACAAAATATTTGGGAAACTAATTCACAGATAATTTAAAACTGACCCTTTATTCGCTTTATACATTAGCTCGAAGTCATAACTGAATGTACTTAAAAGTACCTGTGGTGGCAGCGTGGTTCCATTTTTATCACTTGTGACTATGCCCGTCACTTTCGCGCTTATATGCGTGATAGAACGTGACAGGCATGGTGACAAATGATAAAGAGCCGACCACCTTAGCCCTACTGGATTCAAAATTTGTAGACTCGTAAGTCAAAAACTGCGTAATTTCAATTTTGCAACAAGTATTCAATTTTAGTTTACTAGTCAAACTTTGACAAAGTATGCATCACTACCTGGCTATGTAGAGAAACGATCAAAATCCTTTTCTATCTTCCTGAAACTTGGGTGAACATGGCTGACTTTGACAACACAGCCGTAAGTGAGTACTACACATCTCTAACCTACAACATAGTACAGTTAACCTATGATATCATTCGACAGTCGTTGCTACATACATTACCCGTCCCCTTGGGGTTTTCACCTCCTAAAACTAGCCGTATCACCATTAAATAAAGTCCAAGTTGGCTCGGAATCATCAAACGGGAGGCAGAAAACTTCAAGGAAACCGAGAGATATGTTTCCTGCTATAATAGGCTTTAAATTAAAAGCGTTAGAGCGTAAGATAACATGCGGAAGATACTGGTGTTCTAGCAATCTATTTGTATTAAAAATTCTATGCATTAATCGGTACAAAAGTTAAAAAACTGCAGTTAATTTAGGTGCTTACAAAAAATATACAAAATAATGTCTGGCGATCGCCGTCGCCATTTTTTAAACTGCATTAACGAATCACAGATAATAAAACGAGCGCACTCAGCAGCACGAACCTACAATGATATGTGCCGACAGATACTCCGAAATTCGGTTTTTTCTAGTCTGATACATAACCTAGCTTACTTTACATACATTATGGAAATGTCACGAACCCTTCCTCAACTCGATACATATTGAGTATGCGAATACCTAGTTTTTTATAACATTAAACATACAACTAATGAATGACTATGAATGAATAGTTAACGTGATTTTGAGCGTTTATTATGTAACTTGAATCCTATACGATAAACATTGAAGTCGAAGCATGCATACAGTTGACTACAAATCTAATAACAAACAGTAAACCCTATTCAAGCTACACAACAAAAGCTTTCTACGCGCTAATAAAATCATGGCAGCTCGATAGCGTAATATTACTGACTGCAAAATAATCAACTTGTTTATATCTTTAATACTAAAAATCGATACGTTCGAAAAGTTTCAGAGCCTCATTAGAAAGCCGTCTACAACCCTTACGGGTTTGCCATTTAAATGGCCGCGTTCTAAAGGGTGTAGCAGGATAGCCTAGGAAAAATTGCCCCCAGCGATTTTGGGCTGAAACTGTAATCAAACGATGCCTTTTGGGGAGGTTATACTCTGCACAAAGTTTCATCCCTCTGTTACCCCCTGGGGGTGAAAAACACCCGATTAACCCCAAAACTGTTTTAATTATTTTTTCCTAAACTATGAAAGTGACGAATTTCAAATTTCGTACAAATATTAATGAGACTAAAAGCTATGTGCTAAAAAAATATTAACCCCCTAACCATTGAAATTCTTGTAAAAAAAACAAAAATAAAAAAAGAATCAACCTGTATATCAAGTTTGGCTCATGGTACCACACCATTTTTTTTTTTCAAAAATGAATCAGTTTATATTCTACATGATACAAAAGTTTCATGGACCTACTCCAGAAGGAACATTGCGAAATTAATATGTATTGGCTCTTTGGTGCGTACTATTCATTGAACTCCCACTAAGAGCCTTGCATTATTAATAAACAATGGCTTGCGATCGGACCGCTGGCGCTGCTCGTGCCCGATTTGAAAAAGGTGGGGATAAAGAAGTATGAATCAAACTCATTTGTATTTATAAAAACATTTTTAGGGTTCCGTAGTCAACTAGGAACCCTTATAGTTTCGCCATGTCCGCCTGCCTGTCTGTCTGTCTGTCTGTCCGAGGCTTTGCTCCGTGATCGTTAGTGCTAGAATGCTGAAATTTGGCATGGATATATAAACCAATAAAGCCGACAAAGTCGTACAATAAAATCTAAAAATTTAATTTTTTTGAGGGTACCTCCCCTACACGTAAAGTGGGGGTGAATTTTTGTTTTTTGCTTAAATCCTACAGTGTGGGGTATCGTTGGAAAGGTATTTCAAAACTAATAGGGGTCTTCAACAAACATTTTTTGATTAAGTGAATATATTCGGAGATAATCGCTCCGAAAGAAAAAAAAATGTGTCCCCCCCCTCTAACTTTTGAACCATAGGTCCAAAAAAATTAAAAAAATCGTGGAAGTAGAGCTCTTAAGAAAGACATTAAATGAAAACTATAGCGGACATGATCAGTTTAGCTGTTTTTGAGTTATCGCAAAAAGTTTCCCCTTCATAGTAAAAAGACATACTTTAATTAGGTACTGATTATGCAAATTTGCCTATTTGTTTAACTCACGTGAAAGGTACCGTTTCATCCCTTGGTTAACAATTTACTATACTTTAAGCTCCAGTTTAGCTTATTGTGACGGAAGAGTAACTACGGAACCCTACACTGAGCGTGGCCCGACATGCTCTTGGCCGGTTTTTTTTAATTATTTTGTTTTCGGGTCCGAGACGTTGCGTATTAAGCATGATACGAGTATAATGATTAGTAGCTACGAAATAGTACGTTTATTTTAATTTCGCAATGTAGTAGGTCCATGAAACTTTTATATAATATAGAATATAAATTGGTACATTTTTGAAAAAAAAAAAAATGGTGTGTGTACCATGAGCCAAACTTGAGATCCATGTACAAATGAGTTTGATTCATACTTCTTTATCCCCACCTTTTTCAAATCGGGCACGAGCAGCGGTCCGATCGCAAGCCATTGTTTATTAATAATGCAAGGCTCTATAGTGGGAGTTCAATGAATAGTACGCACCAAAGAGCCAATACATATTAATTTCGCAATGTTCCTTCTGGAGTAGGTCCATGAAACTTTTGTATCATGTAGAATATAAACTGGTTCATTTTTGAAAAAAAAAATGGAGTGGTACCATGAGCCAAACTTGATATACAGGTTGATTCTTTTTTTATTTTTGTTTTTTTTACAAGAATTTCAATGGTTAGGGGGTTAATATTTTTTTAGCACATAGCTTTTAGTCTTATTAATATTTGTACGAAATTTGAAATTCGTCACTTTCATAGTTTAGGAAAAAATAATTAAAACAGTTTTGGGGTTAATCGGGTTTTTTTCACCCCCAGGGGGTAACAGAGGGATGAAACTTTGTGCAGAGTATAACCTCCCCAAAAGGCATCGTTTGATTACAGTTTCGGCCCAAAATCGCTGGGGGCAATTTTTCCTAGGCTATCCTGCTACACCCTTTGAACCGGCATGGCGATTTTTTTTTTAGTGGCCCTTTCCGCCGCAGCGCTTTTTCAAAATGGCCGCGTTCCAAATTCGAACTCATCAAACCAGCTCGGCGATTATTCGTGGCCGGCAAGGGTCGCCCTCGAGTGCCAGAGCGAGGAAGCCAGAGAGTGGATGACACCGAGTTTGGTTCGGAGCCAATTCTAGGTCTCCGGCGGCGCGAGCGGCGCGCCGCAGGTCGCCACGGGGAACGTTTTCACGTGCGTCTGCCACTGCGTCGACAGTTGGAAGAATTTTACGCCGTTCCATTCTGTGCCGTCGATGTACACTGTGGAATAAAAAAAACATTATTGGTTTGTTTTTATATTGGGTAAACTTGAATGCATATTTTCAATGTATTGTCATCAAAACTCGCCAACAGTAGATATGTATGACGGTTTAGAGACCCAAAGAGAAGGAGAGACAAGTAACCCATTTGTTTATCTTGGATTGTAATAAATAGCTATAAGTAGATACAAAAAAGAATTAATTACCTTTGAGCGGCAGATTGTGCGAGCCTTTAGCAGAGCATATGAGTCGCGCGACACCGTCGACAGTCTGCGCTCGGCCCGGCTCCGCTTCGCCAGTCTTTTCTTTCTTCTTGCCCAACCGCATAACTGCAATAAATAAAAACATTTATATTACACACAATGTAAAATAAACCAAAGTCTGAGTGAAAAGTCAGAGGAAACAACAATATGATCAAGTTAATTATCATCTATGGACAAATCGTACTAACTTCTTAATGTTCAAGGGGCTCACGATAGGATGCTCGAACACACATAGACCTTAAGTGTTGCCCTAAGCTTCTCAGTAGTAGTTGATAAACTCACTCTTTTGTTTCTTCTCCTTGGTGAGATAGGTGATGCAGAGGTGCGCGTTTTGCCGCGTCACGTGCAAAGCTCTAAACGATGCCTTGACTGTCACCTTGCCGTCTGCGCCCTCGGTCGCGCGGCCTGGGACCTACAAGAAATAAAAATGGTATTGGAGCGTGGAGATAAAACCATAACATGATATCAAAATAAATACATTAATAAAGTTTTTCATCTATACACATAAATATTAATCTGCTTGAAATGTCTGAGCCGTCTTCCGTATGACGAGGTTGCATTGAGTGTTTTTAGTATTAATGCATGACCTCAAATGTGGAGGCCAAGAAGTTCAAATCCTTGGAGCCCATCTGTCCCTGTTTCTATTTGCGTCGCTCTTCCTGTAGCAACTTGGACGCGGCGGCTGCAGGTCGAGCGGCGCGGGCGTGGCGGGGGGAGAAGGTCGAGCGGGAGGGGAGCCGCCCTCCTCCAGCTGTACACACACAACACTCACCAGCCAGTAGTCGAGCTGAAGCTCGAGCGGCTCGCGCGCGAGCAGCGGCGGCTGCAGGTCGAGCGGCGCGGGCGTGGCGGGGGGAGAAGGTCGAGCGGGCGGGGAGCCGCCCTCCTCCAGCTGTACACACACAACACTCACCAGCCAGTAGTCGAGCTGAAGCTCGCGCGCGAGCAGCGGCGGCTGCAGGTCGAGCGGCGCGGGCGTGGCGGGGGGAGAAGGTCGAGCGGGCGGGGAGCAGCCCTCCTCCAGCTGTACACACACAACACTCACCAGCCAGTAGTCGAGCTGCAGCTCGAGCGGCTCGCGCGCGAGCAGCGGCGGCTGCAGGTCGAGCGGCGCGGGCGTGGCGGGGGGAGAAGGTCGAGCGGGCGGGGAGCCGCCCTCCTCCAGCTGTACACACACAACACTCACCAGCCAGTAGTCGAGCTGCAGCTCGAGCGGCTCGCGCGCGAGCAGCGGCGGCTGCAGGTCGAGCGGCGCGGGCGTGGCGGGGGGAGAAGGTCGAGCGGGCGGGGAGCCGCCCTCCTCCAGCTGTACACACACAACACTCACCAGCCAGTAGTCGAGCTGCAGCTCGAGCGGCTCGCGCGCGAGCAGCGGCGGCTGCAGGTCGAGCGGCGCGGGCGTGGCGGGGGGAGAAGGTCGAGCGGGCGGGGAGCCGCCCTCCTCCAGCTGTACACACACAACACTCACCAGCCAGTAGTCGAGCTGCAGCTCGAGCGGCTCGCGCGCGAGCAGCGGCGGCTGCAGGTCGAGCGGCGCGGGCGTGGCGGGGGGAGAAGGTCGAGCGGGCGGGGAGCCGCCCTCCTCCAGCTGTACACACACAACACTCACCAGCCAGTAGTCGAGCTGCAGCTCGAGCGGCTCGCGCGCGAGCAGCGGCGGCTGCAGGTCGAGCGGCGCGGGCGTGGCGGGGGGAGAAGGTCGAGCGGGCGGGGAGCCGCCCTCCTCCAGCTGTACACACACAACACTCACCAGCCAGTAGTCGAGCTGCAGCTCGAGCGGCTCGCGCGCGAGCAGCGGCGGCTGCAGGTCGAGCGGCGCGGGCGTGGCGGGGGGAGAAGGTCGAGCGGGCGGGGAGCCGCCCTCCTCCAGCTGTACACACACAACACTCACCAGCCAGTAGTCGAGCTGCAGCTCGAGCGGCTCGCGCGCGAGCAGCGGCGGCTGCAGGTCGAGCGGCGCGGGCGTGGCGGGGGGAGAAGGTCGAGCGGGCGGGGAGCCGCCCTCCTCCAGCTGTACACACACAACACTCACCAGCCAGTAGTCGAGCTGCAGCTCGAGCGGCTCGCGCGCGAGCAGCGGCGGCTGCAGGTCGAGCGGCGCGGGCGTGGCGGGGGGAGAAGGTCGAGCGGGCGGGGAGCCGCCCTCCTCCAGCTGTACACACACAACACTCACCAGCCAGTAGTCGAGCTGCAGCTCGAGCGGCTCGCGCGCGAGCAGCGGCGGCTGCAGGTCGAGCGGCGCGGGCGTGGCGGGGGGAGAAGGTCGAGCGGGCGGGGAGCCGCCCTCCTCCAGCTGTACACACACAACACTCACCAGCCAGTAGTCGAGCTGCAGCTCGAGCGGCTCGCGCGCGAGCAGCGGCGGCTGCAGGTCGAGCGGCGCGGGCGTGGCGGGGGGAGAAGGTCGAGCGGGCGGGGAGCCGCCCTCCTCCAGCTGTACACACACAACACTCACCAGCCAGTAGTCGAGCTGCAGCTCGAGCGGCTCGCGCGCGAGCAGCGGCGGCTGCAGGTCGAGCGGCGCGGGCGTGGCGGGGGGAGAAGGTCGGGCGGGCGGGGAGCCGCCCTCCTCCAGCTCCAGGGACGACACGCCGCCTTCGCTGCAGCCCACGCGGACCTCCTGGAAGCCAAACGTAATCTTTACACATTTGTCTACTTCAGCTTTATTCAGGCGCGGCGTCCATGTAAAACAAACCATTTAAATTCAAACAATTAACATTTGGAAGCTTGACGCTACGCTCCACACCCCACCAAATGCCTGCCAGTACAGACATACCCTTAGGTGCTATATTATTAGTATCTTTCATGTTATGGTTATACTACTTACAGCGATAAAGGGCACGAATGTTTGACTGGCGTCCTCATCTCCTGAGCGCTCTCGGTATGCCACCATGGCTTCGCCGATTGGAACGTTGTTTACAGGCCCGATGCTGTTGAGGTACCTGTGTATCACACAATATTTTTTCTATTATAAACATTTTAAAATAGTGTACATACATTTATTTGAATAATATTTTTATGTATCATAATTTTTCATAGTTACGTTAATTTTGTGTCACCTGTCGCACTGCAGTCTGCGACGCGTTAAGGCATGCCATTCTCAATTTTTTTAAGGTGACTTCATTTACCTAGCTATCCTAGAGGACATCTCGGTCTGGTCGGGCAGGCTGCCCTCGGCGGCGCGGTCGCAGCACGCGGCCCACGCGTCGCCGAACAGCGCGCCGTACGCCGAGTCTGTGGCTGCCAAGTGTCGAGCCACCGTTACACCACCTGGATCAAATCACGGATTAGAATATCTTTTAATACAGCCAAAGAAGGTCCGAAATCGTATTTCGGTCGGCGTTAGGGTCAGGCGTGCACACTCGGAGTGTGCATTTAGGTATTCCGTGGCCCTCGGAGAAGATAACACCGCAATGAACATCACACACGCGTACTTCAGAAATGAAGAACGGGTAAGAAGAAGAAGGTTCGAGCATTTACCGATAGGCACGATGTAGAACCGTATGGGCGGCGCGTCGTGCGGGCGGCGCGCGGCCAGCTCGGCGTGCGCGCGCAGCGCCGCCGCCGCCGCGCCGTCGCCGCCCGCCACCACCACGCGGATGCAGCCGCGCCTCACGCCCCTGGACACAACAAGTGTATCGTTACTACTGGGAAAATACACACGATGACTAAATTTCGATTTGAAATATCCACCACGATTGGAGAAAAAATAGTTTGACAGCTGTCTCGGGTAAAACTATTGTCTGAACCTCGCAATCGCATACAGCGCCTGCAGTAACGGTTGCGCACATGCGGACAATGGTATAGTCTACATTTAATGAACTGAGCTCATGAATTCTATTCAGTGTTGAGTTTAAAATGACAAACGGGAGGCGCAACAAACATTAAGTTCAGGGCGCCATATCTTGTTTATCAATTATCATCTCTATAGCCATAGACAGTAGATACATAATGGAATGTACTAAGCATCACCAGGAGACTACCTGGACTGCCGCTGCCTTTTGACTCGCGTCGGCCGCCCTCTGCATCTTATTGTTGATTAGGAATCTACTGGCTAAGACCATAGAATTGATAAATGACAAACATGAAATGGCGCCCTGGATCTTTTTTTATATCGCCTCCCGTTTGCCGTTTTAAGCACAATACTGAATAGTTTTCTTTGATGAGCTCAGTTCAAAAAATCCATACTATATAAACACACAAAGCGTGAAGCGCATCGCCCGCGCCGGACGTAGCGACCTGACTACTAGGCAACATTATACATATAACCTTACTCATTGCTTCCCAACCCTTGCATACGGCGCCTGTAATAGCGGTATTGCGTCATGGGTGTGAGGTGCGAGGGTAACAGTAAACGCGTTAACTACGCCGAGTGTGTGTCTGCCTACCAGGACATCATAATACTATACTTATATACTCACTGCTTCCCAGCCCTCGCATACAACGCCTGCAGTAGCGGTCGAGCGTCCGGGGCATGAGGCGCGGGGGTGACGATCGTGGGCACACCCAAGGCGTGAAGCGCGCCGGCCGCGCCGGGCGGAGCGACGGCCACGCACTCTGGGAGGGGCGCATCGTCGCCGAGAAGACGGCTGATTTGCTCGAGCATTGAGCGTCGAGGCTGAAAAAGAAGGACTTTTATAAAACACAATGAGTTAAGTAAATGCAAAATTCAGTTTTTAAACGCGGCAGATGGAATTTTAAGACAACGTGATGCTAATATTTTTTCCGCCGTGAGGTCTTGATGCGCAATCGGAAATAGATATTGAGACGAGAGTAGTAAGTAGGTACCTCTTGTGTGGTAGGACTCTGTACTGGCAGCTCATGTGCCGAAAGTGGGCGATCTGACGCAGCCAACGAGTTCTTCTTACGCGTAGCACCGGCCGGCGTCAGATTGCCTCCGCTCGTCGCACTCCGGAAGAGGCGGGAACGCTTGTCCTCCTGCTTAAAAAAATTAGGATCGAAGGAGCATTTTTATGAGGCATTTTCCGCGGATACTTTTAACATGCTCTTTATGCTGGAAATGGTTGCCTTACGCGCCAACCAATTAAAGCGAGTAGGTATTTAAAATAGTATTCGTTTTAGCAATGAGAAATAAGTTTCTGATAAAAACTAACATAGGTTATGTTACTTACTTCAATGTTCTTATTAACCTTACCTTGATTTTACAACAGGCGCATCAGCTGTTATATCGCCATCGCTGTTCCCTTCACTCCCTTTTTCGTCACCCGACGAGCTTTGAATCTCCTCAGATTATGATAGTTACAACTACGAGTAAGTAAGTACTAAGTCGTTCTACTAACCTGTACCTTGGTCTCATTAGGGGGTGAGCTGGATACCGAAGCGCCAGAAACGGGCGCATCAGCCGTTATATCGCCATCGCTGTTCCCTTCACTCCCTCTTTCGTCGCCCGCTGAGCTTCGAATCGCCTCCGATTCTACACATATAATATATCATCAGACCTTGACAACACTCGCTTGGCTTTTAGATACAGAACCATGTAATGGGGTAAATGTAGATTGAAACACTGTTGAAATCCCAAGTATTTTTTTGTTTCACTGGTTAAATAAAAGTGGGCTAAATAAAAGAAGCGGAAGGTTTTATAAAAAACTCAAAAATACAAAACAAAACACATGCTCGTGCTAAATATTGTTGAACAGTTTGGAATAGAAACTGAGTTTAGTGCGAATAGTCAGTTTGTAAACCAAACTGGTGAAAATAGAAGCAGAATGAGTGTAGTGAGGAAAATAGACAAAGACAAAAGCTTTCTAAGAGGTGAACTAAACGAAAGAAAGTAAATTTGATTTATTTCTTTAAACTGTTAAATTTAACTAGTCGTCCTTAGTCCCGTTTTGTTAAAAATACTATTATCTAGTCAGATTGTTATAATTTAACTGACAATGTTACTTTAGAAACCACGATGAGTGGCAGGAAAAAGCCTTGGCTCAGCAGTGGGATACAAGAAAACCTATTACGCAATTTTAATGCATATATTTATCTTTATAATTGTAAAAACCAGACAATTGTTATAATTTTAAACACGAGATACAAATGGTTGACACCGATCTCATACTACCAATAACACTTTTTTTTTAGTTATGGTCACTTACAAGTACGCCTTCATTTCCGAAATAAAGTCATTGCTGTCAGCAATTGGCGCAAATGCGCACATATATATAACAATCCAAACCACAAAATTATCATAAATACAACCCAATCATCAATCAAATTTTAAGTTTCTGTCAAAAACATAATTCACGTCATTTCAATAATAAGTTATTCAGGATGGATCCTTATTGCTAAACTACGTCCTTATGCAGATCAGATAGTCAATAATAGTGCTATCTGATAGTGCCAACCCCAAATACCGTACCGTACGCGTTGACGAGGGTCGAGGGTCGAGTTTACCTGTGAGCGGGACGCGGGAGGCGCACGCTGAGCTGCTATACGTGCCAGTGAGACGGACGTACGACGTTTGTTCAATAAATTGTGTCAACCATAAGGATCCAAGCGATAAAGCACCGTACGCGTAGGTGTCAGGGTCCAGTTTACCTGTGAGCGGGATGGTAACGGCGAGGCGCTCGCTGAGCTGCGTGGAGGCGAGGCTCGCGTGCCGGCTCACTGCGCATGCCAGACGTGCGTGTGAGATGGACGTATGAAATGATAGTTTTTAAGTATTTGTTGTCCGACCTATTTATCACAGATAAAGACCCGAGTCTTTTATAATTTTTATATATTGAAACTTAATTCTGAAAGGCTTGTGACGTGGTCTTATTTTCTCAAGCACTTTATGCCGTCATTTCTAAATCAGTACATTCAGTACATTATGCAGTGCCATACGCGAAACACGGCACGCTCAACCGATATACGGTGTCAGCGTAGGAGGAAATTAACCCTAAATATTAACAAACGTTTGCGTAAATGTATCGAAATGACTGTAGTTTTAATTTATATTGACATTTTGTCAAAGCCTTGTACAAAAATATTCCGCTGTCATCATATTTTTATGCAATTCTGTATATATTATTATTATTAGTATTTCGGGAACAAGTACAGCAAATTAGTTGGATTGAACTGGAATCGACCGATTAATTTAAATACTTGATATGGATTCGTTTGAAACTAATAAATAATAACATTTAGTTTTATATACGAGGGCAACACTAAAAGTTCTAAGAAAAGGCTGCTTAGATATAGATATTATATAACAAAAAGAGGCATGTTATTTATGAAAATATAACTCTTTAAAACTTTTTTGGTCGTTACTTGTGTTTTCGGATTGCTGGCAATTTGGGAATTGTACGTCGAGCGATATTCCAAATTCGACCGAAGTTTATGTCGTGTCACTATTTTAAACGATTTTCATTGTGGATTCAGCCAACAACTGAGTTATATTTTCACAATAAAGCCTAATTCTTGTACGTCTGTTTATTCTTAAAATTTCAAATTTAATCGCTTTTGTAGTTCTTTAATGGATGATCTTAGAGAAGCATGTCATTCAAATGCGACTTCAAAAGTTTACATCGCAGTTGTGCAATTAATAAGAAAACACTGACAAACAATTGTATATCAGCAGTTTCTGACATCCCTCAGTATTCACATGACAGAATATCTATGTGTAATATTTTTTTTATCCCGATGGGTATCTAATGAATTTCATACAAAACCTCCGAGGACCTAAAACTAAAATCGCCATACAAAAAAAGTATTGGAAGAATGAGCTGTGTGCGCTTCAGGGTAATCCTATCCTAATGAAAATTTGTACGCGTGACCAGAAAGAGTTAAAGCACGCATTAAAATAAAGGGTGTAGGCCGTCACGTTCAGCTTTTTCTATTCAAAACACTTTCAGTTTGCCCCTCGTACGAACGATTACGCGTGTGTTGCTTAATTTATGTGCGTATTTAGTTTATAAATGAATGTGAAACAGTTGCGATGACATTAACCGTGCTTGTATCATGTATGTTAGTCCATCTCACGCTCACATGCTAAAACACTATGCACACAGCGTTACAAACAAAACAATGTATAATATTCAACATATATGTAAATGTATATTATGTATGATTGCTCTATGACTATTGCAATGCAAATCATAATCAAATGTAAGCTTCAAACTGCACTGTCATAAGTGCCGTAATAGCTCAGGCTAAATAATTGATAAGTAGTAACGACTTTAAAAATGTATGATTATTTTTACTTGGCTCCTGGACTAATAATACAGATATTTTCGGGACAAAAGCGTCACACACATTACAACGTTCAAACAAATAATCAAACCTCGTCTATGTCGTCTCTCGAATGCATAGTTGGATAAATGTTCTAACGAATAAAAATTTATGTTGGCAGCTGAGAGATAGTAAAATTTTGAAAATTACATTTAACAGCAGCACCCATAACTAATTACATTAATTTTTATTCACAAGTATCAAAATCAGGAGATTTGAAGTACAAACACCCATCGATTTTTTTTTTTATCATAGTTGTTGTCTATTAATTACCCTTTTACTAAAGGCAAAGTGTATGCCTTAAACGATACAGTACTCAAGACCAAAAAAAAAATATTCAGACCTTGGTCCATACAGTGTTAGTTTAACTTACTCTAAAAATTATATTATATTATTATTAAAATAAATTTAACTTAAAATATTTTAGGGTTTAAACTGGAGCCTGGCACTTCACATACACCAGTAATAACTAAATACACTCATGTAAGTCATGTGTCATGTAGTCATGTGTAAAAATGTTTGTAAAAGTTTAGAATATGTCAAATAATTTAATATTTAGGTCTTGCGATTAAATACCATTTTATATCCATTTTATTATTAAACCAGAAGCCATAACAAAACAAAACCAAAGTTTCCAAAATGACCAGTCAAATACCGTTGGAATGCCTGTGGTGGTCCTGGTTGGCAAGACTCCTGGAGCTGCTGAAGAAGGGCCGCAGCGAGGGCTTGGGCGTGGAGCCGATGCTGATAGTGTCCATCTGGTCCGGGCCCGAGTCCTCGCCCTCGCCGCATGATAACGACTCTAATTCCTGTAGGATAACATTTTCTCCATCTTCATTCCGACAAATTCAAAATAATTTCGCGATAGACCCACTAAAAATCATGATATATGTGGGGACCGATCTGTATACTAATTTATTGTATTCAAAAAACTAACTTTAACTTTTATCACACTACATATTAGTTTTGCTACTAGTGCTGGTGTGGTGGTGGGTTCCCACCCCACGTGAATGCCACCTTACATGAGGCGGGGATAGAGGGAATGATTCATGTGCATGCACCGATTCCTGCCTGTGCCCGGCGGGGACCAATGGGAATACACCGTAGTGCTTGGTTTAGCTGGCACTAAAAAGCCTCATCATGAATGCGCCACAAACGCTGTAAGCAAACTTAAGCTTGTAAAGAAGATGACGTGTAAATGTGTGTGAATATTAATCTTACACTGTAGGTGCACGACATGACTCACTTTACGCAGCTGAAGTTGGAAGGTTGGGATTGTTGGGATACTTTTACTAAAAGAATTAGAACCTAATAATGTACAGTATTTCCTCCCTTCTTCCTCACGATGTCCCGGCATATTGCCACGGCTCGTGGGGGTCCGCTTGACAACTAATCCCAAGATTTAGCGTAGGCACAAGTTTTTACGAAAGCGACTGCCATCTGACCTTCCAACCCAGAGGGTAAAACTAGGCCTTGTGGGGATTACTCCGGTTTCCTCACGATGTTTTCCTTCACCGAAAAGCGACTGGTAAATATTAAATGATATTTCGTACATAAGTTCCGAAAAACTCACTGCTACGAGCCGGGGTTTGAACCCGCGACCTCCGGATTGCAAATCGCACGCTCTTACCGCTAGGCCACCAGCGCTTTTGTACAGTATTTACATTCCATATTTAAATAGCAACACCGCATGGCCTAGATTGTTTGCGACAATTGACACTAAGAATTTCTCTACTCCAAATTGTTTGTTGCGAATCAAATAACGTAACTTACCTGGAAAAGTTCATCTATATCCCTCTGTGCATGATGTGTATCTCTTGCCGCGCCGCGTTCGCCCATCTCATCTGGCACTCTGAACCGCCGCAACAGCGCGGCGAATTTCTGCTTCAAGTTGCGTTGCTGTAACACGTAAGGAACAATGGTTGCAACATGTAACGTACAATTAGTGTAACATGCGTGCATGAAGAGGAGGGTGTGTAACGAAACGGTTTTTTCATGTCATCAATTAATTTACTTTGAATATCAACATTAATGACATCTGACACTCGGTTATCTTCACTGTTTTACACGAAATAGTACTCATGGAAAAACCATTTAGATTGTTGTAAATAACAGAGGTAAAGAGATCAATTGAATATTGTTTTGCAGTATAGTAGTGAAAACTACAGAGAATCATTTCGTAGAACCCGTACTCATATTACTACTTAGTGAATTTGTGTTAAATATATTCTGCTAATGAATGTATAATATAATCTATGTTGTGTAACTTGGCATCTGTTCGTTACATAAGTTGCAGGCGTACATAGGCTACGGAGGCTGCTTACCATCAGGCGGGCCGTATGCTTGTTTGCCACCGACGTAGTATAACACGAATGAATGCCCTTACCAGGATTTGAACCCGGGACCATCAGCTTCGTAGGCAGGGTCACTACCCACTAGGCCAAACCGGTCGTCAAAAAGAGATATCCTTAATCAACTGTTTTGTGACTTACATTATTTGTTTAATTGTTTTTACTGATTCTAATCAGTTAAATATCGTCTTTTTAGATTGCGAGTAAGGAACATTTAAAAATAAAAACAATATGTAGATTTTTTTTAAATCACATTTAGAATTAAGTAGAATAGGCACACAGGGGCATGGGATACAGTTCAGTCTTCATGCTAAGACACATTTCACAACAACACCTTGGAGAAGACACACACACACACGAACG
Source organism: Cydia pomonella (assembly GCF_033807575.1). Taxonomy (NCBI): domain Eukaryota; kingdom Metazoa; phylum Arthropoda; class Insecta; order Lepidoptera; family Tortricidae; genus Cydia; species Cydia pomonella. The sequence goes on along the minus strand of NC_084721.1, from coordinate 12,698,022 downwards.
TTTTCTTTTCAAAAACTTTAATTTTACTCTGCCTTGTTCTGAAACGAGTACCTAAAACTCGTTTTCAAAATAATTTCAATATTCAATTTTAAGATTCACGAAATATCTCTCAAATCTTATTATATGAAAATCTGATTTTATGGCTACTTTGGTATGTATTTTAGAAATATTGTATTTTAAACGTTCTTTACAAAAAAATGTTACCTCCATGATGCGCTTGCAACAACTGATGAGTATATTTAAATTTTACCCAAACCTTTATCTAATCTAGTAGATAAGCTACCAAGTATGAAAACATTACGGTGACGTCATAATGCCTTGACTTTCAAATTCCGATAAGAAAGATCTACATAAGATAAGTTTACTTACACACGGAAGGATATCCTAATTATTTATCTTTTAATGTTTCTTGGTCTGAGATAAATACATATAAGACAAGTGTTAATAAAATTTCATTTCTACCAGAAAACTACTAAATGCACTAACAAAAGCCAAAACTAAATAATAGTATAAGAATAAATCGCACCTTTAGAGTGAAACCGACCTAACACAAAAAATCGTGAAATTGAGTTAGTGTCACAGAACGACTCTGTACAGCGTATTACACCGCTTCCTTAATCAGAAACTGACCGTGCTGTGCAAGAAGAGTACTAACTCACTACAAGGGTCTCTTTCTTATTGGACGGTAGCCCCTCCCGCGTCGGAACGTCAATGCCCCTTTTAGTGTTAATCCCGCAACCGCAAGCACCGCACGCAAGCCAGTCCCAAATAAAGTGACCCACTGGTGATTGAGTCGTTTTTGTTTCGAAAATATAGGGTAAGTCTTACGTTTTTATTTTAAAATGAACCTGACTAATTTGTCATTGTGTCGATACTCTTTCGAATATTGTGTCAATTTGTACGACTTATTCGTAATTACTACACTTTATTATTAAAAATATTCTGTAGGGCGTGACTTAACAAATAATAAGTCACTTTTCTAATTAATATTTGTTATGTTTTATGTTTCATTAAGGTTTAAATCTCTTTTGTATTTAATCAGTTAAAGTTGATTCCGTTATTTTGGTTTTTAAGTCGTTACTATTCTAATGCTCTTTGTGTTTCAGGTCATCGTGCTTAAATTTTAAAATCGAAGACGAAGAACTTTAATTATTCTAGAAAATGCTCGAAAGAGCAAAGAAAGGCGACTGGTGAGTGCATTTTATTTTATATACTTACCTACTTAGAGAATATTACACAAGTTAACAGTTTTTACCTGTTTTTTATTTTAAATTAGGGATAATTTTCACTTTGTACCGTTGTTTCATATTTTACATGTTAACTAATGCTAAGCGTTCACGAATAACAAAACTTCAGTTTTACTGGGTAAGCTAGAGTTAAGGGTGACGCGGAGTTGAGGGGGAAGGTCCCGTATGTGTTATCATAAGCGTGAGTTAGAGGTTAGATGCCAGGTCTAAATGAAAGCATGAACTACATCCAGGTGTAACGCTTAGAAATTATTTTAACATATTTTTTTTTATTATGATTTACTGCTTTTGGTGGTTTGAGCTTTGTTTTTTGCATTTACAGGAAACGAATTGAGACTGAATACAATGATTTATTTATACCACAAGGTCCACAAGTACTCTTTAGAAGCAGTAGTATTTCTTCATCGTCTTCCAGCTCGTCTTTTTTTTTTTTTTTATGGAGGATAGGCAGGCGTTTGACCACGATCACACCTGATGGTAAGTGATGATGCGGTCTACGGTGGAGCACGCTTGCCTATGAGATATCTATTAAGTCTAGCATAAGTTCTTCGTCGAGATCATCTAGCAGTAGGTCAACATCTAGCTCCAGTACGACAAAGAGATCTTCAGCGACTTCTTCTTCTTCAGCCTAGCGTTTTCCCGGCCTTACGCCAGGGTCTTCCACTTTGCCCGGTCTTCAGCATCCTCAGATGTGAGATTGTTCTCTTCCATGTCCGCTGTCACGCCGTCCAGCCAGCGTTTCTTAGGCCTACCCCGGCCGCGTGATCTAGGGCCTTGGGCAGTGAGGTTGAGGCATCTATTTCCGATGTAGATGTAGTCTACTGGTCTGCGGCTTATATGGCCATACCATCGGATGCGACTTTCCTGCAGCTTATCCGCTACGTCACGGATTCCGAGGCTGCCACGGATGTGTTCGTTACGTGCGTATGTTCGCGTAACGCCACACATCCATCGCAAAATCTTCATTTCGGTGACGTGAAGCTGCTGGACATGTCTTCCGAGGACAGGCCAGGTCTCGCAACCATATAGTAGGACTGGGCGGATGATGCTCTTGTACAGTCAGCATAAATAGTCGCGGATGAAACAACGCGCCAAAAGTATCGGATAACTTTTCCAAATAAAGATAATTCTCTAAAATTTACTTTCAAGAGTATATCTTTTACAGTCTAAATCGTTCTACATATAGAACCATCAACTTTTGAAACCTTCTTTGATCCGCTACTTTTGATGCTGACTGTACACAAGGCCCTTTAGCTTCACCGATATCCTAGGGTCGCAGATACAACTAACGAGGACACAATACCCTACAATAGACTGGCAAAGAAAACAGCGACCTCTTATCGCATATCACCTGTAATGTTAATGAGTTTGAAGTGGAGACAATAAAAAACATCGAAGATTTACCCTCGTGAACCCTGCCGACTCTCAATCCACAGTTAACACCCGACAAGCTTACACATCGTTATCTAAATCTAAGAAAGAAGTTCCGACGCGTAGCATGAAAGAACCGTGCACATATCATATGGAATTCCCCGAAAACATTGATGAAACCTGTCGTAAAGAAATATTTGACTTTTTTTGGCAGTTAGGATCCATTGAGTTGCAAATAATGTTTATTAAATCTTGCATATTGGAAATTCAACCCAAGTATAAATACTCCAACACGCAAAACCCTAGAGTTTCAGTATAAATGGAAATAAAATTAGAGTTAAGTATTGCAGTTTGTTAAAAATGATCCATTTGTATTTTACTACAAGACTTCTCGTACACAGGATTCTTTCCGGCAAACATGCGGAGGAAAAGAAAGGAGATGCCTTGTGTTGAAGAAATTGTAACAAAGAAAGAGTTTTCAGGAAATCTGAAACTAACTCAAAATATAATAAAAGGTCTTAAAGAGCTTTTAAGAAAGAAAAACCTGATTACTATGTAGATTACTATCAAAGTCGTATTGTTTCGGAGAATTAAGTGAAAAACACTTTAAAACATGTTCCTGTTATATTATAGATTTATTTGAGGTGTCTTATTTCTCAATATTAAATTGTAATGAAACTGTGTATGGCGATTGTTATTGCATTTAATAGGTAAAAGAGTTACCATGTTTATTTTATTTCAGAAGTGTTTTCAAATTTTTTTAGTTACGATAATTGTGATACGACCATAATTTTATTGCTTTACTTTGATCTGTATGTAACTTTAAAAGATTTGGACGTTGTTTTTTTGTACGAAGACCTGCTCTTTTCTATTATATTATATCTGAATGTGTTTCTTTATGGTATATTAAATACATTAACTATAAAATTCGTTTTATTACTATCGAGTTCCTTACAATAATATGACCTATTAAAACTATTTTGTTGGCATAATTCACTCCTATTTTATTAATAAAGAGGCATATTATCGAAAAGGTCATAAAATATGTTTAGATAATTAAAATGAACCTGACCTAATTCATATTACGCCGACCAAAGAGAAAAAAAGTTTGGTCGAAAAGTGACCTTATAGTGACTAGTTTCAGTAAATCGTATTTTTAAATTACTATTTCATAAAACTTAACCTAATTTTACCTCCAATGACGAAGGTTTATAGTTGGTGTTTACTTTTCAGTAGAAAAAATGCATGCACCTCAATTCTTTTAGGAGTTATCGTTAAAAGAATGCAGAAATGACTCAACGTCGAATCTTATTTTGCGATTTGCCAAAAAGTTAACATTTTGTTTTAAGCCAGTTTCATTCTAAAGGTGCGAAATAGAGAATAATCTTCTGTTTCAGAACAAAAACAACAACAATTCCCTGATTTAAACTTTCACTATTTTTACACATTATTAACTAATCCAAACGGGACGTAATCGCGTAAGTTTTAAATTTACCTCCGACGTGCGCCGTGCGACTTGACGATGTTGACGTCAACTTGAGCCAGTCTTCTCCGAGACCACGGGGACAACGCCGTCCTCGAAACGTCGGAGATAAATTTAAAACTTGATACGCGTTAAGTCCCGTTTGTATTAGTTAATAACGCCAATTCCTTTAAATAAAAATAATATAAGCCTTATGTTCATGCACAACACACCTATAACAAATAACACCTATAGCAAAATGCTACGTATATTTAAATATCAAAGCGTTGCAATAACTCTTAAATATATAATTAATATCAATATTATCAATCTCGAACCGAGCTTAAAATGCGCAGCTCATTAAAGTAAGGACGCTAAGTACGAAGTATATCGTATATTGACCTATTCCCTATCTCTATCGGACGTGCATAATTATATTGCTGTCCCACGCGCACAGTGGCATTGCTCGCCGGCGTCATGGGTTGTATAATAATATAATTACACGCGTAGGAAATGGCGGGTCAATGTACGAAATACTTCGTGCTTAGCGGCCTTACTTTAGTATAAATGTTCAAAGAGTTATTGACTACTTCGATGTTTATACTTTTGAATGCTCTACGTGCAAAATGAAACAAAGCAAAGTTATCTCTATTGTTATAGCAGCAAGGCCCAATCTCGCGCTCACCGCGAGCTTGCCGCGGCTGCCCTTGCGCTTGGCGGCCGCGTTCTCCAGCTCACTGTCGCTGTCTCTGTCCGCCTTGGAGCGCATATAGCTCTGTCTCTCTCGCTCGCGTTCCATGAAGCTCAAGTCTCGTGAGCGCGACAGCTGCGTGCAAGCAACGGCTATGTTACGGCTAAGCTAAGCGATAAAATGCTTTAAAGTTATAGACATTGCGTTAAATTTTGATTAAAATGTATATACAGCATTATTAAAACAAACATTGTTGTACAAAATTTAGCGGAATAAATCAATTGTTAGGCAATAATCATGCGTTAAAAATATCGCAGTATACTCATAAAAGATTAAAATATCTTTTCACTTCATCTACCCGTAATAAAAGATCCTCTTATCTTTGCTAAAAATAGAAGAATGCAAAAAAAATTGTTAATTATCAATGTCATGCAATCGTAATTCCATTTAAAATCACTAGTTAATTCGTAGTTATTACCAGAATACCAAAATTTACTTATTGTAATTCCTATTGACAACCAATCTCACCTTCATCAGTTTCATCATCAAAAATCTTATTCACATTTACTGAAAATTCCAACGCACATTCAATTTGCAAAAAAAAAACGCATAGTTAAACCAATTTATCCGAAACACAAAAGATGTCACTCACAAAAAAAATCACAGAAACCTTATTGTAGACTTTGTAACCAGCTTGTATGAAAAACAAGCTTGGATCTTGACTGAAATCAATTGTCTGTATTAGCAGAAAGGATAAGTCCACCCGATTCATGTGTGCGTGCGGCCTTTAGCTCATTGTTGCACACTGAGCGCGCACGCATTTATTTGAATTGAAAAATGGTTACGTGCATGAGAGCATACCTACACGCATACATTTATACACGCAACTGCGATAACTTGAACTATAAACCCAAATTCTTCAAGATATAATTGGTATTTAACGGAAGTAACTAAAAGTGCAAAGAATTTTATCTGATTACTTCATAATCGTGTAACATTATCTTCACAATTTAAAGTTAGTTAAATAAAATTATAGCCCCAATAATAACTAAACTTCACTTATAGTTATAATGATGAGTACGTGGCAAACGCTTAAGATCTCTTGCCGCTTCTATTGATACAACTCAATATCCTACCGAATAAAATACCTAAATATCCGACTGACGTATCACGACATCTGTCAGTCGCTATGAGCTAAACCCAAAGATCCCTATTACCTAATTTCCTAGAACAGCTCTCCGCTTGCATCGATCCCACATGCTACCAAACAGAATTGGGCCCACTTTCACTTTAATAGGTCTATAAAACAAAATATTTGCCGCTTGCCGTCTCAGTACGCTTCCCTAGGAGGGTGCGCCCCACTAGGTAACTCCTGGTTTGTATTTTATTTTGACTTGTAAGACGTATTTTTATTTTACCAATAAAATTCTGTATTCTGTATTCTGGTCCTGAGCTAGGATTATCTTAGTGTAGGATAGGATAACCTTTAAGTCGGTTGCACCAAACAGTCGTTCGTAAAATGTTACACGGATGTCCATCAATGGTGGTTGGTGCAACTGTTCGTTATATAACAAAGTACGTCCCTTTGTGATCTCGGTATGTCCCAGGGGTCATTTAACTGGTGGACACTGCTGGGCTAGAATTACTTCGATATAGAATTACCTTAGTGTAGGACAGGTCTGCCTTGTTGAACGTGAGCTGCCGGTGCGTCCTGCGCCGCGCCGGCGCGCCGTACGTCATCTCGTCTGCTTCCTCCACGGAGCTGAACTCGCCCTCTTCCTCTTCATCTGAGTAGCCTCGTTCTGGAATAGGGCATTAGATGGTTAAAGAGCGATACCAGTTCAGTTATATTATATATAATCTCCACTGTCTATTATAGTTTTCACACGAGTTCCGTGTTTGTTCGAGCTGAGAAAGCAGCAGCTGCTGGGAGCTGGGTGCATCCAGTGCTGTGTCAAAGTATACGTGAAAGGCTCCGTTCGGTCCTCCTTAGAGAGCACTTCTGGTCTATGCGTTGTGTCATTTTGATCTCATACCCGCGAGCTCCTCCGAGCGACCAAGAGAAACTACGCTTGATAGGTAACATGGAACCTTAAGCTTATCGCTTATCTTATCTTTACTCTGTGAATGATGTGAATGTTGTTGTTCTCAGTGGTGGTCGATGGGCGTGGACACCAGGCCGGTGATGGATAGCCGAGGAACAGGCAGCAGCGCCCCCTTAACAGCCGTCTCCGGTATGATATTTGCCAGTGATGAGCATGTTGTTGTTGTTCTTAGTGTCGTGGTCGACGGGCGTGGACGCCAGGCCGGTAATGGACAGCCGGGCAACAGGCTGGCCCGCAGCGGCGCCTATACAGCCGACCCCGGTATGATACTTGCCAGTGATGAGCATGTTGTTGTTGTTCTTAGTGTCGTGGTCGACGGGCGTGGACGCCAGGCCGGTAATGGACAGCCGGGCAACAGGCTGGCCTGCAGCGGCGCCTCCTTTGCAGCCAACTCCGGTTAGTTCTAGTTCCATGTCCATGGAGCGCTGCAACACCTGGAACGCAGAGAAGCCAAATCAATAATTGCGGTGAAAATAATCGTTTAATCTTATTAACATTCATGGCTGGAAAACTTCAGTAGAAAATTAAAAACATGTGTTGTCTAATTGTGAGCCTCGTCAACACGGCGCAATTTTAAAACTTTGAGCAGTGCTTTAATACGTTCAGAATTTTTGGGTTTGTGGTTGTCTGGACACAGGAAGTAAAGCTAATGAGCCTTTCGTTACGTCTACCTATTATCGAATTAACCCACTCACTTTCTTTTTTTAGCTCTAGTTACCAAACATCACCTTTGATGATGCATGATGATGCATCTGAGAGTATCTAGATCTAATGTAAACTATCGTTTTAATAAAGATTGTAGCACATGTAAAATACAAAGATAACTTTGAAAGGGTTTGATGACAAACTCAACCATGACGAGTCATCTAACTTTACGTAGAAGACAAGTATGAGTCACTGATGAGTATACATAACAGTCAACAACCGACCCTGGCCATGTGCTCGAGGCTTGAATAAAGGAAACACAAATTGCATCTGTTAAAAGCAAATTAAACGCTTTGCTAATTGCCTCCAATAACACACATTAGGCCGGGTTTGCACCGACCGGATAGGTAGCAGCGAATGTTCGGAGTGAGCTAATGAGCTTGTTGGTTTAGTAACATTAAAAAGTATATAGGTAATACTTACACTGTAGCTTTACCATGTTCTAAATTTGTAATATGATAAACAAATACGTCGGAATCACTAGATATATTTTAGCGAATCGAGAATGGATTAGGAAGGTATTCTTTCTACTGACCATGTTGTAATATCATGATACTAAATGACATAACATAGATGATGAAAATATAAAATTGTGGCTAACGAACTCTGAAGTAGGTTTTGACACAGTACTAAATAATGTAGGATGCATTACTATTACGGACTCTCCTTGTAAAAATGTTCTTCTGTAACTTAAATCTTAGGTTGGAAAAAGCGGTCGGTGCATACCCACATAATTAAGGCAGACCTTTACGTATAAATAATTATTTTTAATTTAGGCAAATTAACTTACCCGAATAATTAATTGCATGTAATGTAACATACCTACGTTTACATTTTATGTCGTACCGAAACAGTTTCAAATAAATTTATAGTATATGTTGAAATATTCGTAAACTAGCGGTGCTTGATTTTAATAATCGTGTATTCAAGAAAATATTAAATTTTGTACAAAAGGAAACGGACGGTTAAATTTTTGTAAAATCTGTTTATGTTTCCAAGTCACATGTAAATTTATTGAAACTCATAAGATAAACATTAAATCTTTAAATCAAAGAAAACACGACTCCGGGATCAATGCAGCCTCATAAATACAAACACACAAGGACATTCATATTTACGAGATTAAAAAACGGACGGGTTTATATTTACCAAGCACGGATGAGACGGGTGTGCCATAAGGGCAACAGATTACGTATACAAAACAAGACAAAAAACTGGGAAAAAATATGTGTGGCTTCTTGTCGTCTTCGCCCACCGATATAGTTGGTAGGTAAGTACAGTCACGTCTGAAAATATCGATAAAATATGTATACACTACCATAATATATGGGCAATAAAGTCGTGTATACATATTTTTGGCACTTTTTTCGTATCGATATTTTCAGACGTGACCGTACTGTAAACGTATAGAACACTATATTGCCGTGCCAAACAGTGTCTGGTGTGCGAAAACAGTGATATACTTAGTATGAATTTTATGAAATGACATTTTCCGGCTCGGACCCTAATCTGTTAAACAATAGGTATTGTTTCCTTTATGCAGTGAGTACTTCTGCTACTGTTGAAAACGCCGTCATAAATAAGTAGACGGGAACAAGCCGTTTAAAAACCAATTTTTTCATCATATTTATATGGTTAAAATTTATGAAATAGCCCATTCGGAGATAACAGATTAGGGACCAAGCCCGAAAACTCATCTGAGATAATACATATTATAAAAAAGTTTTGTGCGGAGCGATAATAATAATGGGAGAAAATCCAATCTTATTAAAAATTAGATACAGCTACCTGTTTGGGAGTAAATCAGAATCATTGCGTTTTTAAACAAGGCGATTTGGGCGCAGTCCTAATATCGGTATTTTATATTAAAGCCTCTCTGTATTTCGGTCGCTTGGTGTGAATATTATACTCGAGTGCATAGGTAAATACGTACGAGTTTGTCTTGAAATTGGGCATAAATATAGTTAGTTATTATCCTGTATTAACTTACAAACTTGGTTTTAGGTCATATTTACTCATTCATCTCCTGCGGGAAAGAATGGAGGCAAATAATAAAATTTTGTACTAGAGAAACTTTTTTTCTTGTGATTTGGATATTTGAGCAACTGGGGGTGAGTTTATGAAATTTTAGCCGGTCGTAGTAACACCCTTAAGGTTAAATAGATCATCTAAATATGCTAAAGTTAAAAATATAAACTTTACATACCTGATCCATCCTAATGACCCCCTCGGCGAGCGTTTTGTATCCTAAAATGGTGCGGTTCTTGTATTTCTTGCGCCTCTGTAGCATAATCTGCAACCTGCAATGACAAAAATATAAGTATTAGCATAAATGAAGGTTTACCTTTCATCGAAGGTCAATTTCAAGGGGAGAGACCATATAATTAATTTTATCGGACCACAGCGTCGCATTGGTATCTAATCTGCATTTATATGTATATTCTAGCTTGCAGTCTAAATAATATCAGTTGATTTTTTTTTCACTTCTCCAACCCCAAGCAGAAAAGGGTCTAGCAGGATAAGCTAACAAGAGTAGCCCTCTCGAGGGATTTGGATATACTTTAAGGTGGAGTAGTGGTTAAACCTAAGGACACTGTATGACTAATAGCAGCCTTCGATCTTCTTTTGTTTCTGAGTTATTTACAATTATGTTAAAAATGAAGGTAATTTTTTAATTTTTAATTTATACCTAATGAAATATACTAGAAAAAAACATTATTCCCAATAGGCATAATGAAATTAAAAAAAAACTATGACGCCCGTGGCCATGTTAATAGCTAATTACATCTCAATATGCTAGCATACTATAACACCGTTTACGAGCAAGTGTGATGAAAAATATATTATGTGTGTAAATAGATAAAGCTTATAAATGCGCGGTCGATTAGGCCGGAGTGGCTTCTGTGCGTCCATTAAATACTCGTTTTATTGGTGATTTATCACTCTCCAACGTATCATTAGAGATAAGTGTGAGAGTAGCTGAGAGCATATACTTCATTGGTCATTGGTAGACCTTATCTCTTTGAAATAAGGTTTACAAAATGTCGAAACGATTGTACTGGTGAGTATTACTGAAACGACGAAAACGCGCAAACGATTTGAGACTTTATATCAAAGACATAAGAGTTTTAGTGATATATTTGCAATGACAGTGAAAAATCGAGAGAATAACACGAGTTGTCGTACCACGTTCATACAGGCGTAACCGGTCATATTTTAAACTTTTATTTATTTTTTAATTTCTCATAATAGTCGTAACATGTTTCTGTTTGACCTGACAGTTGACAGTGGTAGTGAGTAATAGACTACGCTGCTAGTGACACCTGTTTTATCTAGTTTACCTAAAAAAAAAAATACGGTTTAGAGTGTATCAAAAATTTCGTTATAAATCGGTGTAATAAAATACAAAAACATATTAAGATTTTCTGGCACAACGAACAATTCTAGCTTTTAATTGTTTATTGAAGCCTTTCTAGAAAATATAATAGTCATAGAAAAAAATAAGCTGAACTAGAAAAATTCAAAATGAGCACGGTCAAGAAATTTCATTTTTGTGCCTTGTCACTGTGACGATATGTTCCCAGCGGCTTTCAATTTTATTTAATTTCCTCAAATGTTAACTACATGTAAAGAATCAACTCGCTTTTGTATAGTCAGCTGCAGAGATAACTGACCAACCTGTATAGAACTTTGTTTGCAGAAGGGGTCAACTATCTATGCAGCTGACTGTACATTGTGTTTATTCTGTTACGAACTTACGATTGTCATTTTTAATTCTAAGTCATGAGTACAATGAAGTGTTTACATACATACTTACATATATTGTCACTGTGAAAAGTTACGAAATGGCACAGAAAACAATTCTTTGACTGTACCTGTCAGATGCATTTCACAAAAATGCGTTTACAAGTATACTCAAAGTAAATTAGAATGTAACGTAGTTTTGTTTCTATGTGGGTGTAAACTTTTTACGACTAACGACTAACTGAGGATCTCTTATCTCCTTCACTCACCGTCGAAATTCCATAAACATGACAAACGCGACATGTTATAAATCGTAGATAATTAATTTTATTACCCCATTTAATGGGTTCCATTAATACTGAAATCAAATGAAGTGTAATAAATATTAGAAGTAGTAAAGCTAGGACTATAAAAAAGAAAGTGACGCAGAGAGGGTAAATCAATCTATATTGCGAATTTCTAGAAGATTAAGAGGTATGTATTAATGTTACTGCGAATAGAGAAATAACAATACTGTACTAAAACGTGACGGACTAGATATTTTATGACGTTGGCTCATAGTGACAAACATTTCGCGCGAGTTTCCCTCCTCAAAAACATGTTAAAAAATTATTTTATTATGCAATACTTAAGGATATTTTTTATACTAGTACGAGTTTTTCTGTTTTGAATAAGGTTGTAAAGCACTTATTCTGGAACCGTATTAGTATCTACAGAGTTAAAGCTTAATAGTATTTTATGCAACCGTTGTTTAAGAGAGGTCAAAAAAGGCGAGTGGCGTGAGTAACAAACAATTTGAGGCGAAGCCGAAATCCGTAATTCCCACGGCAATAATATAGGCTTTTGTCCTTTATTATACGTGCATGAAATAAGATCTTTTTTGAGCAAGTATAAAGAAAATTCCCTTTACTCAACTATTTCTATTGCTCACGCCGTATCATGGTATTCAGGTTTACAATTACACAACTCTATTTCAAGCAAGCTTTAAAACATTTTAGTGGCTTTAAACTTTTACGCTATCGATTTTACGACGTCTCCCTATTCTGTGGGTTGCGTTTTGCGTTATATGCGCTCTCATTCTTATAACATTCTTGGAATGCTCCAGGAATTTGTTTCTCATTTCAAAGGAGAAATATAAAAGCGAGGTGACAGTGACATCCAATATCCAAGGAACCAAATTCCTATCTTCCTACGTATTTATCCTAAGGGCCTGTTTAGACATAAAATTTGATATCTACACTGCCAACATTTTAATGATTTACCAATTTGATATCAACACCTCAACGGCGTAACTAGCAATTACAATGGTATTCAGTATTACATTTTACGTTTCTAAATATGTATTCAACATCCCTACATGTGCTACGCCGTAGCGCGTAGTAGTTTCTTTTTTTCTATGTCGTAGCGCTACGTCGTAACCGATAACATGGATTTCCCGGTATGTAGCGAAATCTTCGCAGAGGCAAAACGACAACATGTAGTGATTAGCGCTGAATGAAAGCACATTCGCTACCAACGTTTTTGTAGCGCAACGCTCGTAGTCGATCCCAGCGTTTTCCCGCTTTGTAGAGGAAAGCGAAACACAGAACCCGCCGAGCGGGTTCCCGATACTCAATGTGTTAAGTAGTAAAATCAGTACAACTATAGAGTCAACGAATGACGAAAAGCTAAATGAACAAAAAAAAGGTTATTTAGTCCTGATTTATATATTTTTGTACTCTCAGTACATAACACTTACAAAATAGTAAAATAATAAAAATGAATCTATACAGTTTTTAAAATGTGTATCGTTTAGTAGCCATTATCATCCAATCATAATTTTTGTAATAAAATAAAAAGCTAGGTCTGAAACAGGCCACGGCCAACGCAGCAGCGATAAACATGGCGGATTGCACGCCTCTATTATTTTTATTATGCCATTAAAATTGGCCTCGGCTTTGAAATTTCAATTCGTATAAACCCCACGTTTCAACGATCGGCAATAAAAATAGAAAGAGCTGTAAACACTGACATGTAAACAAATTTCTATACTGATGAATAAAAAGTGGATTAATGTCTCAATTGTAAGCACCACCGGTGGTAATTTGTGGTTTTAAAGATTTTGCAGGAAAAGTCAGTAAAAAAGCTATGGCCGTGAAGTAGATGATACATTCAGTATTTTGATATAGTATCGCATGTACTTTTTTTTTCTAATTTTATTATTATAACGTTTACTCGTAGCTATCAGTCCTTGTATTCCTGATTTTTATAATTATTATAATTGTCTACCGTACTCTCACGCAATAATTTGCAAAAATATAAATGATATTCCGACGTTACTTTATTACGCGTGTTAGGGCAGTATGTTGACGACAGTTTTTCAAACCTACCTAGCTATTGCCATCTCGCTTAACAAAATGCGGGCACTACAACCAGAAGCACAAGTCGAGCTCTATCTCCATGGGCACAGTGCGCTTTGTTCCTGTGCGCCGGCGCCGCTAGGATAACCACGCCCGCGCCCGTGCCCGCTCCCATTCCGCCCGCCGCCCTTCCGTCCGCTTCACTCACGAGAAATAAAAATGAAAATTTATCATACAACTTACCTATTGCCATCTCGCTTAACAAAATGCGGGTACTGCAAGGAGAAGCACAAGTCGAGCTCAACGTCCATGGGCGGCACGGCGATGTCATTGGAGCGCAGTGTGCGCTTGCTGCTGTGCATGCGCGCCGCTAGGATAACCGCACCCGCGCCCGCTCCGCCCGCCGCCCCGCCGCCCGCCTCGCCAAGGGCACCGCATACGCGTAGACGGGTGACGCGTAGTGTGCATAACCTGGAACAAATGGGAACATTATAAATGCGAATATGACTTTGTAACACGTTCACGGTTTAACTACCATGGAGAAACGTATTCATCAATTTCATCATTTGTAATTCACGCTTTTAGAGGGTTTAGACGTCGTAAAAGGTCAACTTATTGATTATGTGATAGTGTATTTTATTGTATTGTTAAAAATACAATAAAATACATGATAGCTATTGAATAATAATATTAGTTACTATATTTATTTATTTTTACTTTTAAACATAAGTAAAAGCTCACTAAGAAGCTAAGAACCAAAAAGCTGGCACACTGTACTTTAGGACTGTACTGAACTGTACTGTGCTTCCGATATACTTATGAGTATGACTAACAACAAACAACCCGAATGACTTATACCTACTCATAATCATCACAAAGAACTTTCCTTTACGAGCAACTCCAAGTAAAAGTTACAAACATCATTATTATATGTTAGAAGTTAACTGTAATATTAATACAGCACAACGTAAAATGTTCCGTTAACGTTCCGTCTCTAAGGATATATAATGCGATAAACATTTTCATATACTTCTACAAAAGTGGCTCTTGTAATATTCGCATGAGGATAATCTTTATTGCAAAAAGGTCTAAAATAGCCCATATTTTGAAGCTATGCCTGAGGGAAAACCCTTTCTGTTGATTGCGGGCATTCCAAGTACTGTTGACTTTTGGTTACTATGGTTTTATTAAAAACTGCCTATTAGCGCGTCGTAGCCCTTAACATTTTAAATTTATTTAACGACAATTTGTATTAATATAATTTGATTGGTGTGTGGTGACTGGTAGGAATAAAAGTTATTAAGAATATAAATCAGAAAGACATTAGTCAGCAGTATTAGAGTCTGTGCGGAAAGAGAAGAGTCGTGGAATGTATGGGGCTCAATACATTCTACGACTCTTCTCTTTTGGAACAGACTCTAACATCACTGTTGACGCTACGGTGCGGTGGTCCGTTTTGGGTATGCCGTGTGACTGTAGAGAGACGAAATCGTCATGAAAGTGTACTTTAACTATCTTAGCATACCTAGTTAAATCATGATGAAATCCAAAGCCTCCATATAAATTCTCAAATAGGATTGTAGAAGACATAATACCACCACGTTCGCGGAAGCACGAGTAGACAGTTTCAGTGCTGTACTGCGTAAAAACATGGTAACGCTTCCGAACAGAATGACCCTGCCAAAGCCTCCTGAAGACATTAGCTGGAAGGAACGAGTGCTCAATAATGCAACACTTAATTAAAAATACGTTGTCATTAGTGAGTTACGAATATTAACATAGTTTTTAGGTTTTAGCTTTAATAATACTAACAAAGTTGTGGATCTTGCTGTAGGAATAAATAAACATTTATATTATACAATAAAGTGTCAGCGGTACCCACGAGTTATAACTGAGACGCCCGTTTTATAATTTCATCTTTCTCCTTTCACTCTTGCAATAAACAAGAGACAGAGATGGAGAAAGACGCGGTAATTTGTGGAGCATGTTTTTCAGCAAACATATTAGCGAGCGACGGCTGCATATTACCGGGTAATACATGTGTCGCCACGTCCGCAATTTTCCGGGCTGCCAAACCGACATTAACATGGAGTGCGCATTATGCGATGTAACATTAAGGGTCGGTTGCACAAAACCGTCTGTCACCGTTAAAGCGTTCGCTAAATTTTATTGTATGGGAAGTTTCATACCTCATTGCTGTCTGACGTTGATCAGTCCGCTAAGTTTGGTTGGTGCAACTGGCCCTTACACTGGCAAGTTCTTGACAGTTGATTATTCAGCTCGGGCAAAAATGGTTTCGTACGACCCATCTGGAGCTGGGCTGATCTCGTCTATAGATCGCATTTCTCAACCGATTCTCATGAAATTCTGTTATCAGGTTCGATATTAGGTATAATGAATACTGTTATTGGAATAATTTCAAAATGGAGGAGCCATGAGGGTTTGCGAGAATTGATGGAGGGAGCAGAGAGATGGGACTGATTTTAAAACAAAGCAGATTAGGGGGCTAAGGAAGCGGGAGGGTGTGGCTAGCATAGAGGGATTCGCTTTCTCTGACTTCGTGCGCGGATCGTAGTTAGGTTACATAAAAATACCTCTTTTACGATCGGCTGCCGACATATATACGGGTAAAAGGGAACTAATGACGGTCAAAGTTAAGTACCAAACTTTATTGGAACGCACAAATGTTTGCGGCTCATAGAGTTGGCTTGAGCAGGTACCTAAACCTATTATCCTCGTCAAGATAGAGGCGTCTGAACTGTTAATGTTCTAGATTTTGAATTTGACATTAATTAATTATACATCGGCTCACTAAAATACAATTAGGGGCACTTAATTCATCTATTGTACGACAGGACACAATAGTTATTTGACACTAGATGTCACAAAGTATGAAAATTAAACCCACGAGAAATTATTAAGTTCAGTCAGTCCCATCATTAAGTTCCAGCCACTAACACGCGCTTAACACATAGCCAATAGGTAGGTACATAAATAGACGCTTTAGTGCAAATAATGTGCCTATAGGTACGGTAAAGAATAATAGTCTTATTTATAAAATTTTATCTCAAAACGACCGTCTGCATCAACTATAATAATTTTCGGGTGCGATTTATATTCCACGACCGAGCACAATCTCGGGCCTCGGTCAAAGTTAAAAATGGCGCATAAAGTAAATGGGCCTCAACATCTGCGGGTTTAATTCTGGACCCATCTGCGACGTAACTTATGGGCTTACGCAAACGCCTCAGACCCGAGGCAAAAGATTACAGACTATTTGATAGCAGATACACGGCATACGCCACTAAAAAAATAATTTTTAATTACCGTGTGCTCTTATCTGAGTCATCTTCTATTGTCATCGCGCGTGTTCGTCTAGTAGTGAGTAAATTAAAAGAAAAAACTTCCTAAAGCTCACAACCTTGAAAGAGCGCAGAGAACGTACAGACCTGATTGAGACATACAAAATACCAACTCAACACTATGCCCTCAAAGATTTTCATAAGATGCTAGAGCGCAACAACAACAACCGACTGAGAAGTCATCAGTATAAGTTGGTGTATAAAAATCTTCATAGACTCCTCTTCAGCAACAGAGTGGTCAAAGCTTGGAACTAACTCCCAGGGGATATAGTATCAGTATCATAGTATCAAATATAAAAGTTTTCATACAAAGCACACAGAAATATTGAAATGCATTCACTGTCTACTTGTCTAGATACGGTACAGGAACCTTTGGAGACTAACAAAATATTATTTCCAAATCAAATGTTTATATTCATGACGTTTGCATATCTGTTCTCAAATTATTTAATCTGTATTTAAGCCTTTTGGGCGTCGTTTAGCCTATGCAAAACAGTTTAAGTTTAAAGTTGGATTAGCGTTTAAATTGGTTGAGTGTTGCTAACATTTAGCTTTACGGTATATTTATGACTTTAGCTCTGTAGTTTATAATTAAGAATAACTTATTATTGAATATATTCTAACATAACGAACAAAAATCTATAGTTCTAATTACGTACTCCGTTCAGTCTTTATCTATGTCTTAAAATAAGTGCAAAAATGTAAACTATTATAGGTAGGATCAAAACCTGGGTTATAATGTGAACGAAAATCACAAGTTAAATCTCCTCTAAATATTTTTTTCAATCTAAAGTTTGACTACTCGCCATGTATAGGTATCGCACTGCAAGAAACTGCACAAAGCATCACGTAAAGACGGTAAGCACCAGGTACGACTAGAAATCCTAAACTCCAAATGCCATTTCATATATACTGACCAATCCGTGCATGCATTCAATCTGGGCTGGAGAGTAGTATTCCATTCCAACTCTACATTTGATATTGATTTCAATTCAGAGCGCGTCTCGCTCGCACCAATATATAAGTATGAGCGAGGTGAGCCGCGCGTGGTGTCAAATCAGTATGGAATTCGGAACATATGTTAAGTTGGAATAGCGCTCCTGTAAGCGTGCCCGGCTGCAATCAGGCTAGTTTTGCAGAATTCCTATTATTTGGAGCGAAAACAACTCCGTGCCGATACCACAGGTAGTAATGTGCCACGGTAATATTATTGTTCCCAACAATATTCGTCTGTTTTCGGGAAAATATATTAAATAAATAAAAAATATTGTTGGAAAACTGCAAGAATGCTCGCCTGCAATCTTTCTAGTTTTCCAAAATATTGTTTAAACGAAAACTACTCCGCGACGATAGACGAGTGTGCAGTGGTGTCTGTCCTAACTAGGAATATTGTTCTCGAGAATATTCGCTTAACAAGGAAACATTTGATATATCTATGGAAATATCTCCTAGTCTTGTGTTTGAGACACCCTAGTATCTACAGGCGTATTCGAATTTTATTTATTTGATCTGTTTCTGATATGATACTGATCTGTCAGTGGCAAAAGTGACATTTCTTCAACTAAAAACGACAATTTTGATCCGAAACAGATCGAGCAACTAAAATTCGAATACGCCTGCTGGTCAGTGTCACCCTTAGCCATTATTATTAATACGATTCCTATAAAATACATATGCTACTACAAAATATGTTTTTTATGAGAGTAAAATAATTATTCCCACCAGTCGAGAACATTCCCAGTCACGTTCACGGAAACAGCGCATCTCTAATCGGGAAATGGACTAGACATCCAATAACCTTGTGTCTGTTTCCCGTTACCCTGATAGCATTTCTAACTGCAGTTTGACACGTAGCTAATGTAAGATATATTGAATGCTCAATATAAACTTGCGATTCATTTGCGATAAACATTATATATTATTTCCACTGTTTGAACACAATGAAAAAGTAGATACAATTACAGAAAAACATATTATTGTTCTTTAGACTTTGAGAGATATACTCTATGATTGGGTCGATCAAATATTACTTATTGTTTTTTTTCTGCCGTCATCCAGAAGACAAGAGGGATACAGCTAGTTAGTGTAAGCAATACTTATATAAATCATTTTGCTAATATGCTTAGTAGATTGCCTGTAAGAAAATATTATATCCCACCAAAAACATTTTCATGTAAAATGTTGCCAAGACGAAACCATAAGACTCGCACTGTCAAAAAAATCAGATCTCATGTAGATCCAAGTTTCTAACTCAACAAGTCCCTAACTTTACAGACTCTACACTTTAGTCAAAATATGTTACATGGACTGTAGGAACCTATGACAAAAAAATAATGAATAGTGAATACATTTTTAACCTTACGCCCATGTGAGGGCAGCGCAAAGGCCAAGCTACATATTTTGAGTCAGTGAAGAAATGGTTTTTTTTTTAGATATCAATAAAATTTAATCTAAAATATAAGAGCTATGTAATTGGAACTTTGCTGGATGCTGGCGGCATTTCATCGTTGTATTGCAATACTGATACGTTGTGCGAGGAAGCCGCCAGCTCTTCGGGCAACATAGTTCGGTCGATCGTTCTACATTGTACATAAGTCGGCATACTTTAGACTCTCAGCGAAAGTCTCAGGAGCACGGCCTAGACCGCCTAGTTAGAAACTTAATTGGGTTAGATCGCGAGGAAACGTTAATGACTAATAATTAATAATGCCTAGAAGCGAGTAATTGCGAGTATATTGACTTATCGGTCAGTGGATCACAGGAAGAGCATGATATATTATGATTTTAATAATTAGGTATTACAATATAGGCAATATACAATTTTATATTAACCTAGCTTTCCTACGTTCGCGACGGTTTGAAATTACGAAAGTTTTTAAAAATGTGTTTCAAATCTGAATGTCCTACATCGAACAACTCTACGTAGTCTATCAATATCTAAGCGATTCAACAATTTTATACAAGGATAAAAGAAGATTTCTTTTTGTTTAAATTGTCGTTATCGAAAGCCATTCTGCAGGAAAACAACACCGATCATAGTACAAGTCCGTTCCCGTCCATTCGTTTTAAATTACTAGCGATAAGCGAGAAAATTCCTAAAATCTCGATAAACATGCGACATGCGTAGCCAAGAGAAAGTCCGAAATCGAAAAAATCTTTATAAAACAACTTGTTTCGGAAACTTCCCTTCTGTCCAGAATAATCAACGAGGGAAACTTGAATAATATCCAATTTTTTTCGCAATTTCAAAGGCATTTTACGGATAAAGAAAGTTCGACTTGATTAAAATTTCTGCGCCTGTTGGGTTGAAAACTTGATTGTTTTAATCTTGTTTAAGAAAAGGATTTTAAACTTTTGTAAGTGAATTCAATGACCAGAGAACCGGAAAAATACAGGTTCTTATAATAGCCACCTAAAAGTCATAATCTTAATCCAGAAACAAACAATGTCCGTACAATAAAAATCTATCTACTATATAAAAATAAAATGTCAACAGTCAATGATAGGTATTTAATTATGTGCTTTTTATTCATTGAAATATTTATTTTATTCTCGCATACTCCAGACCGGTTGGGTTAGGTCGCGGCTCCGGTGCTGCATTTTGATGCTGTGACTCATATGATTCACGCTAAATAGAAGCCGAGTAACTTAGACGTACGACTTCTAAACCGGAAATATGTAGTAGGTTCGAAACTTGACTCGTGCAAGTTTCTCTGAACTCATATTTTGATCATTTGAAATGGTAGTTACTCTACAAGAAACAAAACCTACACCAAATTCTGAGATTGAATTATATTTAGAGTTTTACAATACGTTTTCGCAGAGTTTTTTGTTTTGAGGTCATTTTGACAAATATAAATTCTTGCACAACTTTTTTGTCTATATGAATAGTTTTTTTTAGGAGTACAAAGTGTTTCTCATTTGGTTACATATCAGAATTCTTCTTTGTTATCACCCGTTAGTCAGCAAACGAGCAGCGGTCACCGTCGCCAATGGACATAAGCAACATCGAAGAATCCACTTTTGCGTTGCCGACCCTTAAGAACCCTGCATACCCGCTTCTTGAAGAACCCCATGTTGTAAAGGAAATACTCATCTTCATTTTTAGTGTAAAAACTAAAACACTAAAGTACGATTCTCACTGAACCGGCATTTGTACGGTCGACTCCTCGCGTACGCGACCGGCTCCGAAGATGCGCTCCGTAGCGGCCCGATTCCAGCCGGTCGGTGGGAATCGTACATAAAAATAAACATGAGAAGTACCTATAAGTCAGTATCTCTCGTAAACAAGCTATGACTAACGTAATCCCTAACCAGTTGTGTTAGGTCGCGGCTTCGATGCTTGCGTTGTGCCGCTACCCATACTGTTCCCTCTATTTCTGATCCACGGCTACGGTCATTTAATGACTGCTATTTATAGATGTGCAAGTTCATTTATATCCTAACACAAGATCAAGATACATTCTTATATCCTAACACAAGTTGAACAATGTAATATAAATATTCATCCTTTATTTAGAATTTCTCAGGAATATACAATGACCTTTTCAGATTCGCGCGTAAATCGCGTATAAAGGTACTACGGAAACCGATGAATAAGCTTTGCTTTGAGTATGTTTCTAAGTAAAGACGTTCTGCAAACAAACGGGAACGAATATAATAATATATTTGAGCTAAATTATTTATAGCTTAATATTCTAAACGATACAAATGTGAAAACCGACCTGATTTGAGAGTGAATCCGAATCATGAGGAACCCGAAAGATTTTAACCTCGCATTTCTGAAGCCAAAGTTCAGTAGTTTATGAGTTTATCGCGAACATACAGACACACAGACGCGGAGGGGAACTTTGTTTTATAATATGTAGTGATAATGATATTTGTGACGTGTTCAGGCAAACTTTTTAATTGAATATAGATATGTCAGTAAAATGTCAGTATCGCGTTATTTATTGAAAACCCTAAAGGGTTGAAAACGGAACATATTTTACGGAGCGTTGCGGTTAAAAGGCAGAAATAAATAATGGAATCTTCTCATATGAGGATAGGGTAAAAATAGATTTTCCCCTATCATTTGTCTTCCTCGAGGAATGCGTGGGAGGAGATTAAAAAGCACCCAATGATGTGGAACTCCAACTTGAACATAATTAAGTGGAAGAGTATTAAGAAGTCTATTAATCACTTTTCCGCTTGGATAAGCTTCAATAAAACTTACGTTCAAGTAATCTATAGGAACTTTCTAAATTAAGTACAAGAGAGTTGCTAACTTTCACCGTAGGGATAGTAATAATGATACAAAAACTACTTATCCAACAGCTTATGATGAACGCGATTATCAACTTAATACGATAAGATGTCTTTTTTCGACACCATTTGATAGAAGAAGACGGACGCTTTATCTTGTCATTACAACGTCGATACCCGTGTCCAGTTGTCCACTATGCACGTTATAGTAACCTATGTTATGTTTTAGTACATTATGATACAAGTGCAAAAAGTATAGAAGGGAGTGTTTTATATCGAAACGAGTTGCGAATTACCTATTCGCACGTGTATCGTGTAACGTTTTACAGTAGATGTGGCCCTTTAAATTATCGACATAGGGACGTAAAGTGCTAATTACCGCACTGGTGCGGTAAAATAGCATCACATGTACTGTAAAAAATATCTACCTAATAAAGAAAATAGAAGTAATAATGGAATCTGAGAAATGCAACTCTGAGCCATTAACAGCCACGCTAATCAAGATAGACATTTAACAAAAGGTTAAGATGCTATCAACTCACTTAGCCATTTATGCTGCATAAATACGGCTTTATATCTCTTTTATTCATGGATACTAAGGAAAGAGATGGAACATGAATATTTGCGTAAATATACTTACAGTATTAGATTTAGAAGGTCATTTCGGTTCAAAGACCCCACAACATACGCAATCGAATACATAATCGTGCGCATAACATGATTGCAAATGTTGATATATCTAAATACGATTAAAAAAAAAAATCTTTATTACCAACATTATCAAATACAAATCAAATTATCAAGAAATGAGTGTTTAGACTTTTGAAAAACTTCGTTAAAATTCCGGTGCTACTTATCATTTACATTACTGTTACGATTTTTTAGTTCTTTGATCACGACCAACTAAATCGCTTAGCACTTTAAAACCTCATAATTCAATTTAGCTTTATTTTTAAAAACTCTATTTCATCTAAACTTTAAGGTTGCTTTTGGGTTATCAATATGAAACTAATACGATTTTGCGGAAATAACTAACCTGTTCGCTTGACGTTTCTATCAAAAGTTTCGCGAACATAAAATGAATGTCTCTGGAATTTTGTTCAAATACCGAACGAGTGACGTTTGTCAACTGACGGCGTGTCAGTCTTGTTAGGTTGTCGCGTGGGCGGTGTGAAATTCAACATTTGTATAATATTCGTTTATTATTTATAAATAGTGCTATGTTACGCATTGGTGGTTACGCGCTAAGATATGTTCGGGCCAGGTTCGTGTATTTTATATTCGATTCGAATTCTTTAGAGTGCACTAGATAAATGTTCAGACATTGTTTATTTCTGTAAACTCTGGAGTTCGGTAAATATTTAGTAAATTAACGATTTACATTGCAAAATTAATCCAAAATAATAAACACACTCGTAAGCTTTGATTTTAACAAGTCCCTAGAAAAGTCTGAGAGACAGTGCACAGAGTGTACTCAACTGGGGAATTTGTGTAAGCTGTCGATTTACTAGATAGCAAATAACATCTCGGAGACATTATCCATGCGACAAAGAACATCGAGTCATTGTTATCTTTGACCTCGTATTTATACACAGTTAACGGAAACGGGCGAAATTCAATACTTTCTCTCGCACAAAGGATCTTGTGTTCCCATCTTTACGGATAAAAACAATCACCTTTAACAGAAAGGGCAAACATATTAAAAATCTTGATTAGTTTTTCACGATAAAAGCCTGCGGTACTAAATGGGAGAGAAGAAATAAATAAAGCGATGTAATATTTCAGGAATGAGCTGAAGAGTTTGAAGCTGGTTTTGGGTGATGATGACCTAGTATCTCGGTGCCTCAGGGAGGCGAGTTTGGTGCCAGCGAGGCAGGCCAGTGCTAAGACTTGTCCCCCCGTCCCACCACATGCCAACAAGATTTTTAAAAAGGGAGAACCGCGAAGATACTCGCCTTTCCATGAGCCCGGGCAGGTAATTATGATTGAATATCAAGCCTACATTTGGTTAATAAAATTGTTGATGTTTTATTTATGTGTTTGTTATGGATGTTACCTAAAAACTAGTTAGTAGTTATTGTTTTTTGATAGGTTCTTTCAAAGGTCTTAAATATTGTGCATCGTAGTTTAAAAATCGTGAAACGAGTCACCATCAGTCACATCACTTTATAACTTTATGTTATAACAGTCCCTAGAGACATGTGCACAACAATACAAAGTAGAAGCTATTCAATATGTCTATACGTAGAGTATATTGGAAACGCCTAACTAATAAACGAGTACAACACTGAGCACAGCACCAGTTTTCTTTCCTTTTCCATCTATAGAAATATTAACAGCTGTTAAATCTCTTCGCGATGTACTCTTTGCCGCAAAAGCAATTATTCAAAGGGAAGAGAAATATTCCGAGAAATAAAATACCGAATTCAGCAATCCAGCTCTGAATTACCGTAAACCAAGATGGCGCCTCAATTTGCGTGCGAAAATTGCGTTCAGAGATTTACGGTTTAAAAAAAATTTTGATTTCAAAGTGGAAAATATAAATTGAATTATTGAGATTTTATCTCGAGAAGATAACTTAGTTATCCAATGGAGGAGGATCCATTGTTAAGGCGCGTGTTCCTTTAATATAAAAATCTTCGTCAAGATTTTTAAGGAATGAGTAGCTAGAGACGGTTTTTTTCATTATGCCATTCTTATCCAAAAGTATAGATCGATCTTATGGAGATATATATGATACGTGTGTATATGTCTTAAGTACACTACATAGTATTAGAAAGATAAATCATCCGCCTACATCTATTACATGGAGATAAACAAAGCGAAAGGTTATATTGTTCCATCTATTATGTCATAATTGCGAACATCGCAGACCATCTGAGTGCCATGCCATTTATGTATTAACCTTTTTTTTGCAGTAGGTAAATAAACCGGATAATTTTTATAATTTGTTAAGGTTTTATATAACCCGTGCGAAGCCGGGGCGGTTCGTTAGTGTATACTAAACAAAACAAGTTAAGGAATCAACATTTAAATTTGAACCTGAATAGCCGTCAATACAGTACAATTTATAACAGCCATATATGGAACAACATGCGGTAAAGGGTAACTTGTAGATGCTTTTGGCACAGGCACTCTGTTCAATGCACGTATCCAGTTAAAGCGACAAAGTGCCAAAACGTGTGCTTTACAGAGGTTACTACTTTCAACACGCTTGCCTTTAGCCAAGTAAAGCGATCCTCTGGGATAGAATTTCCTCGGAGAAATTCTCGGCTAAGGACAAAGTAGCGAGGCAAATATTGACGTGTAAACACAATATGCTATTCAATTTGGCCGTTTCGTTTCTTCATAGAAATCCAACAATGTATTTGCTAAGGATTTGTTGACATATAATACAATATAAGTAATTGTAATTTTATCCAAAGTAAGCAGCAGATGTTACGTGAAAAAGCGGTTAAATTGGCTTGCAACAGATTCTCTGTACAAATATCATTTTGAGAACTTCATATAGGTGATATATCAGCCACAGATACTGATATAAGAAATATCTATAGAATTCACTATTTCCCGTTCTAATTTTGAATGCCAGGAATCCAAGAAAAATAAAGAATAATATGGCCTAAGGGCCACTTGCACCAATCCTGGGTTAACCGTTAACCCAGGGTTAAATGGTACTGGTAACTCTGGGTTTAACCGGTTAACCCTGAGTTAGTGGCTAACTCTGGATGGCGTAAGTGGCCCTTATCGAGCGACACGAAAAAGCTTTTTAATAGGGTGGTGGCACCTATAGATAATGAACCAGGACCTAAGAAACATACTTTATTTTGCTCGGGACAAGAGGAACAGTATTAGGCGTCCGTCCCTACAAGTGAATCTATTGCCCTGGTGTTTTTCTTACCCCATCTAACCTTCTTATTATTTAAAAAGAAATTAAAGGTTATGTATTTATTTCATAAGTGACCAACACTGGAACCTTAAATATATAAATAACCCTAGTATTAATTAGCAATCAAGGAATTTGAATAATCTCGGACAAGCGAAGTATAATTAACGGTTCAGGGAATCACGGGTTCGATTAGGGTTCAGTAGGAACCCTTCGGGATTAGCGATGTATTAGGGTTCAGTAGGAACCCTTCGGGATTAGCGATGTCACATGGATAAAATGATCTGAGCATGAGCATAATGGTAGTAGGGGAGCCCAAGAGGGGATTTTTGTAGTTATCGAACTTGGCAAATAAGATATGAGTGACCTTGATACCCGTGGAGTCAACAATAATAACCAATTTAAGCCGTCTGTGTTGTCTGTTAGTTAGTGAGCGGTTAATAAATAGTTTTTAGAAAAAGCTTTTTTAGCATGGTTGTTAATTTTTTTTATCAAACTACTTACCAGAATCGATACAAACTTTACCGATAAACAGATTCCGCAATATGATAAAAACTTTATTGAAAACCAAGTGCTACCTTTTTAGATACATATATTTGTAATGTATTATCTAAATTATATAATTTAAATATAGGCCTTAATTTGACATTTAACAATTAAAATTTTGACATTAATTGATAATCATGTGTATGTAAATAGTTGACATTTATTGATTTGAAACAATCAACATACTTTTCGCCAAAAATGCATCGAATTGAATTAAATAAGTAGATTGTGGATTTGGTTTGTTTGGTCCAAATTGATGCTTTAATTATGCCGATACTTAATCTGACAATTATATGCACGCATTTCGTTAATCTGACGGCCACAACTTCTAAATACATTATCCGATTCCCTCATATCTTATTTGACACGCTCGAGTAACTACAAAAATCCCTTCTTGGGCTCCTCTACCATAAGGTTTAATTTCACCAGAAATGTGTTTGAGCTCACCAGGTCGTGTAAGTTTTCGTTGATTGGTTGGTTCTTGGTTGGGAGTCCATTATTATTACGTATTAGAGAGAGCCTTTGAATGATTTGGATTACAGGTTCTAATTGACTGGAGTACTTAATGTACTATGATGATTGTCGTTTTCTTTAAATTTGATTTGTAGTGTTTTACAGTTAGTATTTTTCTCGCTACGCTCTTGGTCCAATTTCGTAAACTTTCGCTTGCTTGGGTAGCAATATTAGCACGAGGGACAACAAGTTTGCCCCCCTTGTAAAAAAAAACTATTTTTTACTCTATTTTAAGTTCAAAGTAGGTACACACTCTTTAGAAAAATATGTTTAAAAGAGACCATCATCTACAATCTATCCCCGTATTTCTGTCACAACGACAGCTGCAAATTTCTTTTCAGAATACACGGTGGGTTAGCTCTCAATTATTAAGAACTTATTTGCACCTCGTTTTTAATTTATAGAGTCTGTGCGGAAAGAGTGCGGAAAGAGATGAGTCGTGGAATGTATGGGGCCCCATAAATTGCACGACTCTTCTCTTTACGAACAGACTTTATATTCTTCTGTAATAAAATAAAAACTTTCCAAGCAAATATCGAATACCGAGCCTTATTCTCAACAAACTACGAGATATATTTTGAGTTATCATGTCCTTTTCTTACACATTTTGGTTAACGTGAAAGAGTGTGACAGAAAATATAATAAGGTGGGAGAATAGGCTTTGCCGCAGCGGGGCCCAATTTACTGCGTAATGGCGTTATCCCTACGAAATGAGTATACGGGATAAAGAAAATAGACGTGTAGATTACATAAAATAATGGCAGATACACCGCCCTCTTGAAGTGTCACCTAATTGAGGTGGAAACCGTGGGTGGTTCTGGCTGTTTATTTATTCATTTAATCCTCTCAACGACACGTCTATCATGTGCAGCACTTCACCGTGAATCTTGTCGGAATTCACGAAAGTTGATATTGTGAGCAAATCAAGGTTGTTCATACTCTTGGGCGAGCGCAACGTACGAATGTCCTTGATTTGCCTCTCGCCGTGCAAGCGCGCCGCTTGTGTCCAGTCCGCGGCCTAAAAATCTTACCTAGGGTGCCGCCGGCAGCGAGGCAGGGTCAAGCTGCCGGTGGTTAGGGCCGCAGAGAGAGGACACGACGTATTATATATTATGTAGACTGGTTCTTATTATATAATGAGGAAATTGTTCAGGTTTTAAGTCGCAAAATGAAGAGTCAAGACTTGCAGCAAAATGCACGTTTACAAAAACGATATTCTTTATTGGAACACATATTTTTCTACATATGTACCAATAAATAATTTCGTGTTTCTTTCAGAGTGGCATAGCAGACCTAATATTGTTAGCTGTTCACGTGTATAGCTACTCCCAGGTGAATAAATAGATTTTTCATAATCATTAAAAATAATGGTTAGGATTAGGACTGAAGTCCTTTGAGCTTTAAGACCAACTCTAGTCTTTAAGTCGAAACTTGAGTTCTAAAGTTGTTCTTGAGTAAAAATATTGAAAAAGTCCTTATACAAAGGTTCGGGTCCTTTAAAGTTGCGCTTAAAAGACTCAATAAAGGACTCGATTCGGGACTTAAGACTCGGAAGTTTTTTAAGCGAAGAAACGCGTTAAGACGAGTGGGTTCTTCAAATTTATACTCAAGACTTAAGGAACTCGACGTACCGACACAATCTATAGTCGTGTTTTCTCTAAAGTGATTCTAACGTCGTTTCGCTAGCTGAGATTATCCTCCCCAGTCCCCACGGCTACCTATCTCAGTTTTATTTAAAATAAATGTCAACTTTATGTGATGACAGACTTGATTCGACTTTAGATAAGTTTGGCGAGGCAGATAAGTCAATCTCCAATTTAAGGCCACCCCACATTAGCGTCGTTAGTAGGCGGGTCCACACAGAGCGAGCATACGCGCGAGGCAATTGCCTCACGCACAAACCGGCCAGTGTAGACGTGCCTCGGCCGAGGCAGCGCGCGCGTTTTCCTCGCCTGAGCGCGCGCCTGAGGACATTGCCTCGCGCGTATGCTCGCTCTGTGTGGACCCGCCTAGTAACGTTGACGCAACTGTTCAGCGACGCGATTTTCCATAGCGCTGACTAGACACCGACGCTAGTGTGGGGTGGCTCTTAGTGTAGCGATACGTATAGCAGGCGTTGCAAATTATGTACAAAATATTATGTGATAATGACCAATCGCTTTTCGGTGAAGGAAAACATCACTAACGTGAAAACCGAACTAGTCTCAACAAAGCTCTCCTCTGGATTGGAGCATCGGAAGGCGATCTGTTTTGTAAAAACTCACAAATTTTGGGATTAGGTTGCCGATGGGACCCCAGGCTCCCCAAGTGAGTCATGGTAAAATACCAGAACAATAGGGCAGGGCAACGCTAGGAAGATGATGATGACTGTAGCGATATAGCAATGTCAGCTCCGAATGTGGGGACTGCTCCGAGGATATGTTCGGATTAATCCCTACCGCTTCTTTCCACCATCGCTCTCCGCGACAAAATTTCCATCTAGACCATATAGGTAGTTGGCAGTCCTCAACTGTGCATTTCTCCAGAAACGTCCTGCCTCGCACAGGTAACTGAGGAACTGTCGCCCACAGTATTTCCGGACCGATACGACCTTCAAACCTTCAAAAAAAGAGCTTACTCCCATCGTAAAGGCTGGTAACGCACTCGCAACCCGTCTGGTGTTGCAGGTATTCATAGGCGACGGTAATTTGCATTCCATCAGGCATTTCATTATTCGTCTGCCTCCTGTCATAAAAAAAAGATCACTAGCTAGAAATTTAGCAAATCTTGCACGTAACAAACTGATTGTTGTGGTTACGAGCGGAAGCTGAGAAGAAACTCTGAAAAGGGCTTAATAACTGCTACTGAAATTTTCTTTGAGATACGTGATACCTACGCCAGGGGTTGTCAGAGAAACTGCTGACTTTTGACCTTTTACATTTGTAGTGTGACTTGGCAATCTTGGCATACCTGTGAACAACAGAAAATGTGTATAAGTTTCCGTGTTATCATGGATATAAAGATCGATGCACAAACAAAAATTATTCTGAGTGAATCTTTTTTTTTTGTCACTCGTAGCCATGGTTACGATCACCTGGGTCACTTTTAAAACCCTGGTTTTATGGTATTGAAAATAACCAAACACACATTTTTAGGGCAGTTATATATATATATATATACTCTCCCGGCCGGTTTCGACCACGGCGACTGTTTCAGCTCCGTCGAATACGTTGGTGTGCTCGCAAGTGGCTCGCGTAGCCGATTTTATTTGCGAAGACCCGTGCACACGACGGGCAAGAAAGCACACCATTCACGTAATTGTACGTAATAGCCGCTGGTGGGCGGGCTTTCAGCTCATCCCGTCTGACATCGAGTTCCACAAGTCGACGGGATTCAAAATCACTTGTTTGCTTAACTACGAAAGATCTCCACACAGGGCGGTCGGCCGCCTGCTTCTCCCACAGAAACGGGTCAATGTTGCAGCTTTTCATGTGGCGCTTAAGCACATCTTTATACCTGAGAAGTTGCCCGCCGTGCTTTCGCTTGCCCTCCTCCAGCTCCGAGTAAAAGATGCGCTTAGCCACCCGTCCCTCAGCCATCCTTATAATAAGCTCTTGGCATAATGGTTCTTCTACTTAGCATAGGTACTAGTAGAGCGTACTATTGTCGCCTGGTAACAACAAAAAATAGTTGATTCGCCCTTCTAAAAGAAACTTGTATGCATTGACGAAGCAATACCGCTTCGATGAAATGAGCAGGAATCGATCTATCTATTAAACTTCTGTGATTCGCCCTTCGTGATTACATTATACTTTACTTGTAGTAGCACGCGAATGTGCTGCCATCGTACACAATTTTAGAGTATCATTTTTAACAAAAAAATATCTCGCCTAAATTGGGGGTATTTCATACACGTTTTGTGTGGCGGCCATCGTGCACGTACTTTTTCTTTGTTAGTGAAATAATTGTGTTTTAGCAAGTTTGTAATAGTGTTTAGTGTTTTGGTAAAAATGGGAAAACGCAAACATCGTGAGGAAGACGAGGAAGATTACTTGGAAAGGAAAATCCGAAGCCTGGAGAGGAAAAAATCGAAGATTCGTCGTAGGCGCCGTCACCGTAGTTATAGCCCCAGTACGTCCTCCTATACAGATAATGAATACGAATATATGGACCAAGATATCGGCGAACCCGATCCCTTGCTAGAGGATTCGCAATATGAAGGTAAGATTTTCAGTTACCGTCGCCTAGTCATTTGACAAAATATGTCTTATGTATGTCGCTTTGTTTTATTACGTGCAATGAGTATAGTCTGTAAGGCTATTACCGTCCCTAATCTATACCTCAGTTCAATCCGTGAGGTTGAACGCTGTGTAAACGGGAGGCACATTATATTCCTAGAGCATAGTCCGTGAGGCTATGCCGGAATACTTTATATTTAAAATACTTTGTTCCACCGAATTGTCATTGCTATCAGTCTAGACTACAGCCCGTGAGACTGTATCATGACTGCCCGTGTTTTTTCAAGAAATAATTAGAACTTTCGTATACATACCTACGTACGTGGTTATTGTATACACAAGTACAAACATAATTAGTTAAAACCCTACCCTACCAAATATTGGGCAATTCATAAAGTTTACCGAACCGTTTATACGGTCTGACCAATATAAGTGTTGATCTCTGGTTAGAAACATTCAGTACCTAGATTTGGGTCAGTCAAAATATTTGAACTCATATTTTTATTACTGAATTTTAAGCAGTATTGTGAAGAGATGGACCGTATCGTTACAGAATCCCCATTGATCAACAACACTGTATACGACTTAACTGATGATGAGGCCGGAGCCTCAATGTCGGGTCGGCAAGCAGCCCTTGCTGCCAGCGGGCTGCGTTCGGTGGTCGTGCAGAATGGCAGCGCCGGGACCGGGCCCCGCGCAGTGGACACGCTGGCTCCCGCGCCCCCTCCCGCGCTCGCCCCTGCCTCCGCGCCGGCGCCTGCGGCCCCGTCCACGACGTCAACCACATCACCCGCTCCCGCGCCTACACCCGCAGCCGCAATCGCACGGGATACCGGTGATACACTTAATATACAAGAATCTGCGCCGACTATTACTGCTCTTGATCCCGGTTTATTATGTTTGTTGGGCGACGAGCCCGTAAAGGAAGAAACATTTGGCCCTTGCATTCACGACGATATATCGACGAGATGGTCAGACATTCTAGTTAATGGAATGAAGGACGATATTAGGAATGACATTTTAAAACTTTACGAAATTCCACAAAATTTAAAATTAGCGCAAGCTCCTATAATCAATCCCGAAATCAAGGCGGCGTGTAACGATAATGTCCTAAAGCGGGATAATATTCTAAGTGACAAACAAAAATTGCTCGCGACTATTATAACTGGAGTTGCCAACACATTATCGAACTTATTGACAACAGATTCTTTAGATAATAACAAACATGTGATTATAAAGTCGCTCAGCGATACAGGTAGACTCTTATGTCACTTACATTTTTCAGAGACTCAGAGCAGGCGTAATTTCTTGGTGCCTAGTCTAAGTAAGGAGGTTAAGGACAACATTAAGGACTTAAAGCGCGACAATTTGCTTTTTGGTAAGGACTTACAAGAAAGTCTGAAGTCGATAAAAGCAATGACAAAAACCGGAGCAGAATTAAGGCCGACTACTGTCGCAAAGCCTAAATGGACGCCCAAGCACCAACAGGCAGGACCGTCGACATCGAAATCTTTAAACTGGAGGGGCCAGCCGTCGTCGGCGGTGCGGCCGCCGCCTCGCCAAGCGCCAGCGAGGACGAGCTCCACGCGTGGTGGGCGCAGACCGCCGCCGCCGTCCCGCCGCACGAGCGACCGCCGAGCGCCGCGCCCGCACGGCCGGAGCTCGCGCCGCTAATACCGGATGCCGATGCCCGATCTCAGGCTGGTAGACTAAAATTTTTTTATAAAGAATGGTTAGGCATAACCAAGGATCCTACCATTTTGTCTTGGATCCGTGGTGTGCGTATTCCAATATCGGACTGTATATCTCAATCGAACTTTCCTGTCAACAAACCCGAGTCGGTATCGCATGAGACGAGTATGAACGAGGAGGTTAAAAAACTTATTAGTTGTGGTGCCATACAAGAATGTGAACCTTGCCAGGGTCAATTCTTGTCGAGTATTTTTCTTATTAAGAAGAGTAATGGAAAGAATAGATTCATTCTCAATTTAAAATCATTGAATAAGTTTATATATACCCCTCACTTCAAACTCGAAGATTATAGGACAGCAATGAGACTTATATCAAAAAACGCTTACATGTGTTCAATAGATTTAAAAAACGCGTATTTTGCTATAAATATCGATGCAGAGCATAGAAAATATTTGCGTTTCCTTTGGCAAGGAAAAACATATGAATTCCAGGTATGCCCGTTCGGGCTAAATATTGCTCCATACATATTCACGAAGTTAATGCGTCCAGTTGTGCATTTTTTGCGCAATCAAGGTTTTTTATCAGTCGTTTACTTAGATGACTTGTTACTCTTTGGTGACACATATTCTAACTGTTTACTTAACTTTAATGTAACAAAAGACTTGTTAGAATCATTAGGGTTTACGATCAATGTTATTAAATCGGTAGATACACAGAGTCGTACGGCAAATTTTCTTGGGTTTAGCTTCAATTCTGCCGATTTTACCATTAACATTCCATCCGAGAAGCGACAGAGGATTAAAGACGAGCTTTTATACTTTAAATCCATTAAAAGATGTAAGCTTCGTAGTTTCGCACACTTAATAGGATTATTAGTTTCCATTTGTCCAGCAGTACCGTACGGCTGGATGTATACTAAGAGACTTGAAAGAACCAAATTTATTTATTTAAATAAAAATGATGACTATGATCAGTATATTAATATTCCGGATAGCTTAAATGATGATTTAAATTGGTGGCTAGGTAACATAGACACTTGTAGTAATCCGATACGGACAGGAAGTTATCAGTTAGAGATATTTTCTGATGCGTCCCGAACAGGTTGGGGAGCATCTTGCTCTGATATGAGAGCCAATGGCCAGTGGTCTACTCATGAGCTTGGTCATCACATTAATAGTTTAGAGTTAAATGCCGCGTTTTTTGGTTTAAAAATATTTGCTAAGCATTACAGAAACTGTGAGATTTTATTAAGGATAGACAATACCACTGCGATTTCATATATCAATCACATGGGTGGAGTTCGATTCCCACATCTGAACGATTTAAGCCGACAAATATGGCAGTGGTGCGAAGACCGTGGCTTATACATATTTGCTTCGTATGTTAGTTCAGGAGATAACTATATAGCAGATGCAGAATCGCGCCGAAAGCATGCAGATATAGAGTGGGAGCTAGCTGATAGTGCCTTTCGAAAAATTTGTAATTCGTTTAAGAAGATTCCAGAGATTGACCTTTTTGCTAGCCGGATAAACAAGAAATGTCCTAAATTTGTTTCGTGGCATCGTGACCCTGACGCGTGCAAGATCGATGCATTTACCATATCCTGGTCCTCGTATTATTTTTACGCTTTTCCACCATTTTGTCTAATACTCAGGGTGTTGCAAAAGATTATAATAGATAAGGCGGAGGGCATTGTTGTTGTGCCACTGTGGCCTACACAACCGTGGTTTCCCCTTTTTGAGAGATTGTTGATTTCTGAACGAATAGATATCCCACCTAAACCAAATTTATTGTCCTCCCCTTACAGTGTCGAACACAAGATGCACAGGAGTCTTACCCTGGTTGCCGGAGTGTTATCCGGGCGGCGTTCTTGAGACAGGGTACTCCTTCAGATGCGGCAGACATCATGTTAGCGTCACTCACAGAAACCACTCTTAAACAGTATAATTGTTATTTAAAAAGATGGTATTTATTTTGTAATGATAAAAGTTACAATATTTTTGATGCCGGTACAGCAGAAGTATTAGATTTTTTTACGTTACTTTTTAATCAAGGTAGTCAATTTGGATCAATTAATACCGCGAAAGCAGTATTGTCACTAATATTGAATACTAGTGTTATAAATAATCCAACCATAAAACGATTTATGATGGGAGTATACAAACTCCGGTCTCCAAAGCCACGATATGATTGGACTTGGGATCCTTCAATCGTTCTTAATTATTTAAGTTCTTGGTATCCAAACGAAAGTCTTTCTTACGAGCATCTTTCTAGGAAGTTAACAACTCTTTTAGCTTTAGTTACAGCACACCGAGTGCAAACCTTATCGTTGATTAAACTTAGCAATATTCATAAATGTAACAGAAAATATATTATTGACATTACAGATAAGATTAAGACATCAGCGATTAATCGCTTGCAGCCAAAATTGATTCTGCCTTATTTTGATGAAAATCACTCCATTTGCCCTGCAAGGACTTTAGAATGTTATCTGGATATGTCATCTAGCAAACGATCAAGGGATTGTGATTTTCTTTTAAGTAGTTTTAAGAAACCATTCCGAAAAGTTTGTTCACAGACCTTGAGTCGATGGATCAAAACCACTTTGCTCGAAAGTGGTATTGATACATCGGTCTTTGGATCCCATAGTACGAGACACGCAAGCACGTCAGCAGCCAATCGGCTCGGGGTGAATATAGAACTGATTAGAAGGACCGCCGGTTGGTCAGATAATTCCTTGACATTCGCTAGGTTCTATAATAGAGATGTTCTTGCGGACTCGTCCGAAGTGTTTGCTCGTACTATATTACAACATGCTAACATTAATTAAAGCGTCTGTTGATTATAGTTAAACTAATAGAAACTCTTTTGTTTTATTTTTCATATTACCAACATAAAATACATGTTTCGATTCCTTGGCTATTTCGTGTCACTCTAAACATCTACAAGTAAAGTATAATGTAATCACGAAGGGCGAATCACAGAAGTTTAATAGATAATCAAACGAACTTACCTGTAAGTGATGTTCGATGACTATTAAACGATGTGATTCGCCCGAGTGATTACAACCCTCCCTAACCCAAACTGGTCAAGCTCCAGATTCTACCCAATAGGACACAAAATAGCGCACTTATTTGATGGCCTTTTTATAGGAAACGTGTATGAAATACCCCCAATTTAGGCGAGATATTTTTTTGTTAAAAATGATACTCTAAAATTGTGTACGATGGCAGCACATTCGCGTGCTACTACAAGTAAAGTATAATGTAATCACTCGGGCGAATCACATCGTTTAATAGTCATCGAACATCACTTACAGGTAAGTTCGTTTGATTATCTATTATATTTATCGTTTCCTGAGCATGCCGTTAAATAGTTTAGAATAGTTGCTAATAAAGTTTTGTTCCGTTCATTTTAAACACCTCACCCGCTTAGCAATCTCTGCACTGTAATAATGTTTCTTACATTATCCTACTAAAACTCCGTCAATAATTTCGCTTACCATTAGGTACTAGGCAAAATCTAACACTTAAAAGTAAGACTACATAAGAAGAATAACACCCGCACAATCTGCATTAAAAACATCTCCAGTTCCCAGATTTCCACAAAATAAACTTTTACGATCGTTTTATTCGTGTCTTAACAAATCTGGGAAACGTCTCTCGGCGCTGAATAGGCATGTTTATCGGTTCGTACGCACCCTGTGGATAGATAAACAGGAATAGAATCACTTGTAAACACCACATTAAAGTACGGAACGGATTCACGAAATTTGAGAAAAGTTAACCTTTCATGATTATGTAAGTGATGGTCAAACATTGTGGGTTCAAACTCAAACCGCAGTTGTGCTGTAAATAGAAGAAAGAATCGTTCTCGAAAAAATGCAAAAAGATGACTAGAAATTTGGTCAGGATCCTTATCTTACACGGACAAGAAGTAAATTTCAAAAAGCGAGGAGATTCCCTAAGTACTTATCCTGTTACACAATTTTGGGGTTAAGGGGTAGAAGATGGTTTACTAATGAATGGACAAAAAACTTTTCCCAAAGTATCACATCCTAAATTATTATACCCAAATTATCATTCACCATTAAAATGTTTGGTAAAACAACTTATCGCAATTTTACAGTTAGTAAAACTCTTTTTTGGCAAGTTATTGTCAAATAAGTTTTTGTCTTAATAAATTTTGACAAAGTAAAATGATATCAAATGATACGAGTATTGCGACCGTACAAAATAATTGCGAAATTTGCGAAGCGTGAATTTGCCAAAAATTCATTTGGGAAATGAAACTATTGCAATATGTTTATTGGGAGGGAGTGAAATTTGGCGAAAAGTAATTGGGCCAAACGGAACTACACCGTAGAAGATAGAAAAGGTGGACTATATGAAAAGGAATGAGGTGTCGTGTCAATATGACTATCAACAGAGAGGAATTGGAAGCAGCTTCACCACAACTAGCTGTGATAATGGTAAAACAATGAATATTATCAGAAACACAATGCCAACTCAAACGGTGGGCTACTCGTATTATAAAAACGTCTCAATAATATGATTCTAAGTCCAAAGTGTCAAATTCGTCAACAAAGCAAGGCCGTGATAAACCATTTTACACGAAGCTAATAGAGTATATTAATCGCGGGATGTTTGCGCGGTGAGTCACGGTTTAGTATTCGATGCACGAGCACTGAGGTGTATGCGCTTGCATGGTCTGTGAATGGGTTTTACTATGTGTTTAAATATAAATCGAACCAGAAGCAGTTTACGTGTTCATGGGTACTTTACAATAATTTTAGATAGCTGTGCGTCAAACAATCCGACAACAAATCACCATACCTAATTCTTTCCGAAATATTTAGAATAATAGTGTTGGATCTTATGGACGCCTGGCCATTTTTAAACACAAGCTAGTTAAACGAATTGGGTTTTATAATCATATTTTGCTTCGACGGCTTACAAATAGAACAGGTTTTTTTACTGCACAAAGATCTTTTCTAAAATCACAAATTATTAGTGTACTATCAGGGTGATATACCTTTCAATTCAGAAAGGGCCGGAGCCAAAATGCTACAAATGCTTTATAATAAATGTTTGTTTCAGTCAAGGATGGAATGGGTAGTGGCTCGAGCGGATGACATCCTCAACTGGGGCCGCAAAGGGTCCATTTGGCCTCTGACCTTCGGCCTCGCCTGTTGCGCCTTGGAGATGATGCATTACGCCGCACCTAGGTATTTAACTTTGTGTTACGTATCATCAGGTTCAAATTTGCATGGACAATTTATGAATGATTTCATTCATAAATTGTCCATTCACTTTTGAAGTATACCGTACGTTAGCATTAGAATAGCCATGATGTCAACCTCAACTGGGGATGGAAAGGTCGCTCTGGCTTCTGACCTTCAACCTGGCCTTCTGAGCTTTGCATTATGGAATGCGGTACTCGCTTTTCTCACCCTGCTAGTCAACCAGGGGCTACCTGCCTCTGACCTTCTGCCTCCCTTGCTACGTTTTCGAAATTATACTGTACCTTCATTACACATCTAGGATTAAGTTTTTGCCACATTAACGTCGCACACTCAGTGATAATTCTTATTTGAATGACTCACTCGCTTCTCAGAACTTGAAGAGCAATTTGTCGATATTTGATTATAGCAAGAGACTTGTCGCAAGTGTAACTTGTATTGATTAATGAATCAGGGTTAATTAGCGACATATTGATACCGTAAATGTCTGATGAATTATCTCATTTGTCGTTATCTTGTTTTAAAAAAGGCTCGTTTTTCTCAGTCATAAATATTCATTAAAATTGTGTCAATAAAACAAATCTAAATAAGAGAAAAAAATAACAATATCATGTTAAACTTAAATCAATGATAATTGATAAGACATCAAGAAGATTGATAGCTGACTTTGAAAGCATTGACTTTACTATTGTAACCTTACACATTAAAAAAAATGTTCTACGATACTTTATACATCATTATTTATTATGCCATACATAGGAGATGCAAAAAAATCACTATGGGCATGTATATGTGCAAGTTCTTGTAACGGACAAATCCCAACAGTTGAAACCTAATATCACCTGAGATGAGGAATGCTTATCGCCCTTCAGCATTGGCTTACCAATACTAACCTAAGAAACAAAATGCTGCAAGATGCCACTATTAACTGAGCATTAGTGCACCCTATTGCAACCACATAAGGTCTACCAATGGTTAGTTGTGTGTTGTTGTTGGTAGACAAGTTTCATAAAAGATACGTCGTTTTGTAGAAACAAGTGTAACGGATACAAGTGCGTAATCGGAGCCCCGGGTCTCGTTTACCTGTTGCATAATTAAGTACTACCTTCTGTAATCGCGGCGTATAATTTTGCGATAACGATTATCTGCTTTGCTGACCTTATCGTTTGAGAGGCGTGCAACTTTCAAACAATTCACGCTTGAAATTAAGCCGAACACATATACTCGTATATGATTTTAGAAGATATTCCGGGTCTGTTTCTCAGTCCAAGAAAAAGTTTAATGTCCTTTTTAGGGTTCCGTAGCCAAATGGCAAAAAACGGAACCCTTATAGATTCGTCATATCCGTCTGTCTGTCCGATTATGTCACAGCCACTTTTTTATAGGGTTAAGTCAAACTCAGTAGATTTTGTTATTTAAGGAGTAAATATAACTTAGAAAGCGGGATAATTTTGAAAATGGCAATAATCTAGAAGCACTTTCTAGTGTAACAACAGTAAGCAAAATGCTTTGGCAGGTAAGCGTTGCATTAGCGTAAGTGCTGCTAAAGTATGAAGTGCTTTGGGTTTTATACAAAATTACCGCGTTTTCGAAGTTATCCAAATGCACCTTACTTAACCAACGTAGGTATAATATGAACCCTCTTAACGAATAACTACAGCTTTATCTTAAGAAGTCGATCTAAAATGTCTATTAAACATTTTTTTTATTAGATGTGATTAAAATATTATGAAATATTTCTACAGTTAAATGTATGATTGAATTCTCGGGTATAGGGGTTAAATACTAATAAACTTTCAAAGGCACAAAATCCAATACTAAAGTTCTAACACAGTCTAACTTAACGCCTGAAAATTACTTAATCAACCAACTCGGGGCTATATTCAATAGAATCTTATTATTGCTTGGAAACTATTGAGGCGTGTGGCAGTTCCAATAATCCGTAAAGGTTAGGTTACATTAAATGTCATCTGAAAGGTTGTTCGGTGGTTGAGTATATTTTAGCCGGCCGGAGAATTATAAGTTTCGAGAACATTATTAAATCAACCCTTTTCTGGAACGTCGCTTTAAAAGTGTTACCTAAGCTAGAATAATTTCAGTCACACACATTTAATTTTAAATAAAGTTTAAACTTATATCAAATCACATTTATTAAAATAGGTACGTGTTAAATGCCCTGAAAAGGGTTTGCTGTATGCGAACTTTTTGTATATGTAGAGTATGTCCTACGGGATTTCATTTCCCTCAAGTTCAGAGCAGCCCTACCGCGGAAGAAATCCCACAGAAAATCACAGAGAGATCAAGAGATAAGTACGTACGTCCTCGCAAGAAGCAAGGTCCTGATGTGCTTGTTCCACCAGACTAATAAAGCGAATTCCGACCGAATAAAACTTTCAAAGTTCGACAACGACGTCGGCGACGCGCAATTGTAGGAGGCGTATTATATTATGTTTAATTTTCAGATACGACATGGATCGGTACGGTATGGTGTTCCGCGGGACGCCGCGGCAGACCGACGTAATAATAGT
Source organism: Cydia pomonella (assembly GCF_033807575.1). NCBI lineage: Eukaryota > Metazoa > Arthropoda > Insecta > Lepidoptera > Tortricidae > Cydia > Cydia pomonella. The sequence goes on along the minus strand of NC_084721.1, from coordinate 12,657,131 downwards.
CGCTGGCACGGTGACCAACAAAATGGCTCCCATCCTGCGCAAGACGTATGACATGATGCCCGAGCCGCGCTGGGTGGTGTCCATGGGGAGCTGTGCTAATGGTGGTGGGTATTACCACTACACGTACAGCACTGTGCGGGGCTGTGACAGGATTGTACCTGTAAGTGTTTCTATACATATATGCGGCACTCGACATGTCTTATATAGTTGCAGGCGCGGTGACTAACAAGATGGAACCCATTCCTCCGCAAGACCAATGACATGATGCCCGAGCCGCGCTGGATTGTGCCAAGGGTAGCTCCTCAAAAAACACTATCATTATTTCCTACATATCTACAAGCACAATTTTGACTTGGCAACTAAATTCGTGCGGTGCACAGCGGTTTGAATTGTAGGATTGATCGCAAATACGCTTGAAATAAATCTAGTAACCCAGTACGACTAAAGTTTAAATCAGGTAGGATTTGTTTTATGAGTACTGTGATTAACTTAAATACGAACTTCAAATTAAATTTTGTCTCAGGCACTTGAAATACTTGATAAATTTAAGAATTAGGTACCTATTTTACGACGTACGCTACGCTTTGACGACTTTTAACTTATTTAAAGGCATCAAAAGATAATGACATTTGTTTGACGATGTAAGTAAAGAGCAAAAAATATTATATAAATTATGGTATTATTTGGACAAAAAAAATTTTTTTGTGTGAATTTTGCTCACGACACGTTATTTATTTTTACATCTTGGCAAAAAAGAAATCATTACAATGAATAAAAGAAAGAAAGAAGAAAAATGATGAAGTAATTTTTTTTACACATAAATATTGCGAGCTTCCTATAAAGCTTTAATGTCTGTCAGTAGGTATGTTTAAACCAAGTCACACAGTGGCAGCGTCGCAATCAAAAATACGTTATTCACCAAGTTATTACAGAAACAAATTTTCACGAGTGTTATCATTATCTTTAAAACAAGACCGATTACAGAAAACTTTGTATGATATTTTAGTCTCTAAATGCGGTTGAGAATACGCCTTTAAAATCTGGAGGGTTTTACCAGCCCACGGTGTGCCCTATTCAATCACTAAAACTGTTTCTGTTTCTTTTCCTTGTTTGTAAATTTTTCTTTGACAACGCTGATTGGGCCTTATACTTATACTAATACTTATACTGTAGTGTAACAAACAAAGAAAGTTGAAACAAAGTTTGTACAACCATTATTATTTGACCGTTTTGTACAGTATGTAGTGGAGTTGCAGGCGTACATAGGCTACGGAGACTGCTTACCATCAGGCGGGCCATATGCTTGTTTGCCACCGACGAGGTATAAAAAAAGCATGTACACAGTTCTAATAAATAATAATGTGTAGTACGTATTATTATTTATTTGGTCCAATTACGAGAAAATATTTGTAATCTCTACCCTCGGAACCAAACAAATGGAGTTTTCCTTTGAATATCAAATAACGAAAGATTTGTTGAATTGAAATTGGAATTTTATGTATTTCCCTTTGAGATTTACTTTTTTCTGTTACCTACAGTTTTTATTTATTCAAGTAGGTAATACCTACTCACTTATTTCAGGCGGGGTTTACTTAATAATAATAAAACATAAACAGAGTGTAAGTACTTGTAAGGCTGTCATGAAAAACTCTTTTCAAATTTACATAGCAAAATAATAAAAATAGAAAATAAGTAAGTGCCTACTTTAAGAATGAACATAAAAACTCGAGCAAATGATTGATGGGTAAAACGATAGTTTGACATTAGGAAACTACACCTTATTTGATTGAAACCGCCCCATATCTTAGAGGTGAATATGTAGGTCTTACTGAACAAGTTTGATTAATGTACCCCGAAAACGCGAAAGAGAAATTGGTTGTCCCATATTTATTTTAGGTTGACACAGCCGATTTTTTCTAGATTTAGATTTCAGTCCTATAGTAAAAGTTGACAATTATGATATACCTTATAATCTCACGCAATTTGGCTAAAGATTGTAAAACACATCGTCAGTATAGAGATTCAGGGAAATTATGATTCCTGGATTATAATTTCTAGAATATGTTAAGTGTCCCAAATTTTTATAGTTTTTATCTACATCTATATCATATCATAACCTCCCTATGATATATTCAGAAACGATAAACTAACGACCTGTATTAACAAACCTGTATCTGTATCTAACGTAATTTTAACTTTATCGATAACCGATACCTTGACTACATTCAAATTTAGAACATCTCTGAGAAACAAAGAAATTTGATTTCGCCTCTATTCTAATATCAGTCGAGATGACGTTTTATTCGAAATGAAGTGTCAGTAGCAAACAATTTTGACATATTTCTCGAGTTGATATCGAACGATATGGCAGTTGGCGCCGACTTTAATTTGTCTCTGAATAAAAAAAACAACGGATGCGTGACATGCACGAAAAAGTTTGCATTACCGCCATTTTGACATTTAATTAGTTTGTAAGTATAAAATTACTTTGTTATGTTGGAGCTTAAGATTTATTTTCTTAATTGTTGGGAATGTGTTATTTCTATAGGGCTCCTTTCTGTTTGTTTGTTTATTTTTTATGAATTTATTGTTGATAATTTGGAATGATTAGTGTTAATGTGACATGTTATTATTGTATTTGCACGGGTTATGTCAATATTTGCAAATACAGACTTCATTAAGTACTTGATATTGATGTAGATATGATATTAAAGCAGTTTATGTAACTGTATATAATTAGGCATTAAATTACTCGTGCGATCCTTTTATGAAACACATTTCATTAGTTTCATAAACCCGCACTCGTATCTTAATGCCTTTCATTATGTAGCACTCACATAAACTACTATAATGTTTCTGTTTATTTTAATATTTCAATTGTTGATACCTGTGTTAGAAAGTATGTTATTTGTAAGTGTAAGGGCTCATTTAGACGGTGCGAGAACTCGCATGCGAGTTTCTTTACATTGCGGAATTTGATCGGTCGGTTTATTGGATGTAACCTCAATAGATCGCAATGTAACTAAAACCGCAAGCGAGTTCGCACGCCGTCTAAATGAGCCCTTAATGTGTCGTAATACGATAACATCAACGATAGTTGCAAACCTGGGGCCTTGCTTCGAGTCCGTCTGTTTTTTGTACTGTATGTTTTAGACGTCAACCAATATATTTCTTCTTCTTTCTTCTTCATCTATAATGAGCAAAAATTCCAGGTGGATATCTACGTGCCCGGGTGCCCGCCGACGGCCGAGGCGCTCCTGTACGGGATGCTGCAGCTCCAACGGAAGGTGAAGCGCATGCGAGTTGTTCAGGCCTGGTACCGGCATTAGTTCATTGTTAATACATTTATCATATGTGATTTGTTTGGATTGGATTGTTTTTATTTAAAATAAGTTTTTACCAAAAATATCATTTTCGGTACAAGCTTTAATCGCTGACTGTACTTTTTTACCACAGGCAACTAATACTCATCGAGACAATTCAAAAAGCCCCCAAACACAATACGGTTGCGTTGTTTCATCACAGAGTTCCTATGGCCATCTACTGTCTGCATCATCAGATCAGCTCCACGGTACCATAATACTACATTGTCACTCGACTTACATATGTATGTATGCAAAATTTCATTTAAATCGGAAATTGGGAAATGGGTCAATTTAACTTCCATTCTAAGATTTGACCTAACAAACTAACAAACATACTGACAGGGCAAGTTAAATAAAAGCTTATTAAAATATACATATTTATAAAGTCAAAAGATATCATTTATTTATGAAGTTATTATGTACGCCAGGAAGCATTATGAAGATCTTCCAAAAATTAGTGACATACATAACTATAATACAAGAAATAAAGGAAAACTTGCAGTGCGGCGGCTACGATTGGCAAAAGTTAGGAAGTCATTTGTAGGACAATCGATCCATTTTTACAACAAAATACCTAGTTACATAACAGATTTACCATACCATATGTTTAAAAGAGTTATAAAAACCAATTTAACTAAGAAAGCCTACTATAAAGTATCAGATTATTTAACAGATAAAAATGTGTGGGAAGATTGTGATGTGAAATTGTAACGTAAAGAGTAGATACTAAATATGTATAAGTGTTAATTACTACATACTGATAAGTAACAATAATGTACATTGACGGACATAAGTGTATCTTGTATACCTATATGGGAAAAAAATAAAAATAAATAAAATAAATAAAATAGTTAAATGCTTAATGAACCTTGGTAATGAGATTACCCGATTCTGAAACGTTTGTATATACTCGTAGTAATACTGGATTTTGACAATAATTAACGTGGAGAAAGTTTTGATAACTTCCATTAAAACCTATAGGAGTCAGTATAAGTTATGTCCAGAGTGAGGATATTTGGGAGAGTGCGCCATTAACCGTCAAACTTCTTATTAAAATAAGACATTTATGTTAGTCATATTACTTACTCGTATGTCGCTGCATATAATTCAGACGGACTCCAGAAATACGGAAAGAAATATTATCACAACAAAGGAATATCTACGCATCACGTTATCTGCTCCAAGTCATTTGCTGCTTGCATTCCGGAAGACGCTTAGAGCTCGTCGTGGGACGTTTATCCTTTTTACGTCTCGACACTTTACATTCCTGGGAAATACTGCAATAAGTAGCTGAAATCATAGAAAATAATATTTGCACTGCAATCACCTAACGTTCATACAGCACATAATTATTACTAAAAGACACATATTTTATTATACTACCATAAACTTCCCAGTTTCCATTAGACAAATCCAAATGACATTTACCATGGTAATCTTGTATTGATAATGTGATAAATAATGTAGTTGAATTGTAGTATGAGATATATTGAATGCTATCGGTCGAACACAAGTACGTACTCCAACCAATTGCATATTGGTATCAAAATAACCCTTTTACTTCGCTTCGTCCGTATTTTATACAAGTGTCCGAGAAGTAACTAACGGCCCGATTCGAAGAATGATTAAGACACGTTTAGGATCTCGGAAAATCTTTGCAAGATCGATTACTAAACGACATGTCAAAATTGACGTTTATTTCGATTCCGCTGTGATCCCATAAATAAGATCTATCTACGATATTTCTAACGTCAAAGAGACATTGATTGCCCGAATCGAGCTGCTTCTTTCAATTATACGACATACAAACGATAAATGAAATCTAAATGAGAACTTATCGTTATAGTATCTCATTCTTCGAATCGGGCCGTTAAGGTGTAACAATATATAAAATCGCTCAGCCATGCGACGAACAAAGATGAAACAAACTCGGATCTACAAGGGAGCGCTTCAGGGTGAGAAAACATAGAAACTTTCAATAGCGACTGGGTGTGCTTAAATTTTCCACAGAAACTGTATTTTGCGGGTCCTACTCCGATCAATGCGTAGGTGAATGTAGAGCACCCCATTTTAAGGATCGAATCCTGTCATATCTCTCTCCTCCTATTAAGACGTTTTATATGTATGTTACAAAAAATATTGCATTGCAGGCGCCCAGTCAAGCATCTGTATCTAGATCACAGATTGCAAATATCGAAGGCATGTTTACGGGAACATTGTTGGACTCCGATATCGGACTAAGAAGCGGAGCTTACACCCGGTCACGTTCCTATACGTGCTATATTGTGGCTCCATGGTTTACTGGACGGCGGGATGGGCGGAAGCGAGTAAAGGCCAGCGATTCTATGGCCATTGTTTCGGATCTTTATGAGGTTTTAACAAAGGATTGTTGGCTTTTAAAGAGATTTTATTTGTGGTTTTTACTCAGCTATGTAGGCTCAAAATTTAATGATAAGTTTTTTATTGTCCGTAATTAATTACTGAAGTTAGCTCTTCCCTTAAGTTTGCGTAGACTAAAGCAGACATAAAACTTTTGTAAGCTTTAAACTTACAGAATATTGTATTAATTATATGATAAATCTGCCTATCAAATGCAATTGACTCTGATCACGCTAACTTTGCACAAAATTAGCAGCAAGAATGCATGTATATACCTATAAGCTCCATTCTTGACCAAGCACTTGGCATGCAAACTTAGCGTCGGACCACGCTAAGTTTGCATGCCAAAAGCATGTCTCATTTTGCCAAGTTTCGACAAGAAACACCAGTATTTTCTAGACTCGCTTCCGCTCTTAATATTGCGACATCGCCAAAAAGCCTCCTCTTAAATTGTGGATGACTTTGAACAGAGTAAATGTGGTTACGATGCTTCGTAATACAGCACGTATAGCTTAAACTGACCCGGAATTCCGGATAAACTAGGCCGACTGTACACTGAGTCGGTTTACGGTAAGAGGGTATACAATTACTTGACAAAAACAGGAAATTAAGGAAACGATTTCGGCAAAGCTAAGGACAGCAGGCTAAGCGTACAAAACAGACTAATTGCAATAATGGGACCTAATCGCATATAATTAAGTTTGAACATTACCTCAGACGTTTCGTCGCCGCGACAATGCCGTCCTCGAAACACCGGAGGTATTTTTAAAACTTAATTATACGCGATTAATTCCCGTTTGCGGAAATAATGTGTATAAATCGTGAAAGTTTAAATCAGTGTATTCCAATAACGAACTCCAAATTCTCAATTGTGTTGAACGTGAAAAGTATACAAAGAACTTTTAACAATGAACGATATAGATTCGTTCAATAACATCAAACGAACAATTTGTTCTGCACAAAGAGGTTTACAGAAATGTTTTCTCGTCTACGATGACTTAGTTTCAGATCCGACAAAAGTTTCATGGACACAAAGCGAAAAGCGAGTAATTTGCTCAGGATCTTAATTGATTACAATAGGAATTTCCCTGTCATTTTCTGCTTGTTTTAATGTGATTTTCTTTGCACTCGTAACGTCTATTTCGTAGGCAAAGGTACAATACCGGCCAATAATACATGTTTTTACGGTCGAGCTTTTTTATATTTTTGTAAGTGATTTCCACTATTTGAGGTAGTATAGTAGTAGTCCTTTGCACGAGCGATGAGAAAATTGGTCTCATGTAATGATTTTTTCAGAGGTTTTTTTTTTTAAATATACAGTCAACTTCATTTTTTTATTAAAGCTTTTTTAGTAATATGCTGTGTCTCCTCTCCTATTGTAATTCACAGTATTTCATTACAGTGTTCATCATATATTTGTATAAAATTATTTGTAAAATATGGAATCTACGATACGATCTAACCTATATTGTTTACTCTATACCTACATGTTCATATAAATAAAACACAAAGGTGATATATTATTGGATATATATAAGTACATGATATATAGCTCAAATACTCGAAATTACAAGCATACACATTACGGCCTTGATGAGAAGTAAGTAATATAAAACCGGCCGTATGGTGGCGATCCTATCATTTTTTAAGTAGGTCGAAATAGTCTCTCAGGCTACATATGCACTTTTACTTTCATTCTTAAAACCCAGTTCACAAGTATCTCAAGAATCTAGAGACCATACCCTAAGTTTGCACTCATGTTCTACTTGTATCGAATCCAAAAACCATTTCACAACTATGTTCCACCAGTATTGAACCGAATTATCAGCAAGCTTAAACATGCACTCTCCAGAGTTTTAGCTCCCACGGGAGCGATGTAACCGCCGTCTGTGCTTTATCGCTCCTCCGGCCCAATAAAACGTTACGAGGCCATTGTTTACCGACCGACAATACCAGTACTGAGCTGTCTGTTCAGTGTTTACTGCATACATTTGCGTCCGAATCCGAGGCCTGTAAGAGTAAAATCCAAAGTTGTATTTTTGAGATGAAGGCGACAAATGTTGAATTCATTGCGCCATTCAACAATGTAATGTATTTCTCATACCGTCTAAATTGGGCTTAAGCATAAAAAAAAATGTTTATAATATTATTTTAATGTAATGCTTCTTCTTCGACGATACTTGAGATAACGGTGCCAATAGCTTAATTAGCGGGCTCAAATTATCATACAAATCTCATCCCCGTACTCAAACGAGGCCATTAGTTCGCACCCAGTTGAACGTTTTTACTCTTCGACGTCTCGGCTGGGATTATTGCCTCCGACATATCGCAAGAAGACTAAGCTGCCGGTGGGATTCAGCTTTGTGTTAGACGTCTGACTCGTTCACCCTTAGATTTGTTGTACATGTAGAATTCTACTTTTGATAGAAATGATTTTTATTCGTAAAAGAAACCTTAGCCCGGTACTTAAGATAGGCCAATTATACTTATCAGTTCACATCCAGTTGAACGTTTTCAAGGAGCACTCTTCGTCTCAGCTGGGATTATCGGCTCCAACACACCGCAAGACGACTAAGCCGGTGGGATTCACCTTTGTGTTGGACGTCTGAATCGTTCACGTTGTATTTATTACAAAATTTCAATTTTAGCTAGAAATATTTTTTATTTGTAATAAATATCTCAGCCCGGTATTTAAGCTTAGCCAGTACAACGTTTCAGAGAGCACTCTCTTTGACGTGTCGTCTGGGATTATCGACTCCGAAGTACCTATACGTACCTATACGCAAGAAACTAAAGCCGGTGGGATGCTTTTGTATTGGACGTCTGACTAGTTCACCCTTGGAATTGTTACAAATGTGGACTTCAATATTAGCTAGAAATGCTTTTTGATCGTTAAATACACACTATGAACATAGTTATTAAATGACCTATAGAAAAAATCTGTAATCGGAATAAAATCGTTTGTCGCTCTAGGTAACATGTTCGGGTCCTAAATATTTCGACGAATACATAAGGCGATTTTAAACCCGTCGTCGGCGTGTTATATTCCAAATACAGTCGAGATTTAAAAAATAAACCGTAATACTTATAGCTAATAAACCGTAGCTTTACGTGTTGTCCTAGCTGTTAGAAGACCTTTTTGTCCTGGTAGATCCTTGGATGTACAACAATTTGACACGCAGAAATACAATAAGTATGGTGTAAAAAAAGTTTTCCTGCATCTTTCGGGGCGCTAGTCTTGTGTAATAGGGTAAGGACCCTAGGCACAGACCTCATATGCTCTTATTTTAAAGACTTATAGGTAAACAGGATTGCAAGCTAGTGCGAGAAAGAAACAGGAAAGGTCCTAAGATCAATACCGATCGGCAGAACAGAGTGAATGCACTCTAACAGAACAGACAGTATGTGCGCCGCAATTATCTGGAACAATGGGTTGTGCACTGAGCGGCGACGCTGGGAGGCTGCATCAATTATTTTCACAATTTTTTTAAAATTTGTACGCTATCTTTGAGTATAGTATATTTAATGGTATCCATATGGTATACAAACTAACGTCTTTTTGCATTATAGTGAAACAACATTCAAGGAAATTCTTTTTGTATCCAAGCGATAAAAATTCAGCACATAAACTATAGGTAATCAAGATAAAAAAAGCCATGTTAGCCAGGAATCTCTTTGTAATGATTCCTTTAGCTTCATTTGCCATATCCACAATAAATTCCAAGGTTGCAATGTAGGTAGCTCTTATTTTTAACCCCATACGGTGTTATAAGTTAACAATTATGTGTATTTTTATAATTCAGAGTTATATATATAACTCCTACCTACTAATCGTTAAACTTGCAAATCAAATACAATACAATTCAGGATCCTTAAACAAGAAATCTAACCTATCCTAGGCGGTGATGCCGTTATATAAAAATTTCTTATATTATACCATATTTCAGTCCATACTTTCAGAAGGATATCACTTTACTTGAAAAGGTGCAACGCACACGCAGGGCAACCAAGATGTTGTATGTATGGACTACGTAACAAACCATACTACCAAAGGCTTGCCAGTCTTGGTTTGACAACTCTGGAGCGAAGAAGACAGCGTGGTGACCTCATTGAATCTTTCAAGATCCTACATGATTATTACAACTTACCCGAACTAAAGGACCTGTTTGTTATGAGCAAGAATCATCGTCTAAGAGGCCACAGCTTAAAGATTACTCGCGTTCCCAGCACAAGCAATCCTAGAAAGCACTTTCTATCGAACCGCGTCGTGCGCGAGTGGCATAAACTACCAGAAGCAGTGATAAATGCTCCCTTAGTGATTTGTTAGATGAGTTTCCCAAACGCAGTTATTCCTTGCAGCTAATTTTCTTTTCGCCGTTATTCACAGTCGCAAATTTTCCCACTTTTTTAATTTCCCTGTCTTACTATTTCTCGGTAGCGACTTTTATAATCGCATTTGTTCACAAACGCATTTTTTAACTTTCGTTTTATTACTCTGTAGTATAGTTTTTTGCTCGCAATATTTTCCAAAACGAATTTTTTACATGCTTGAATTTGTTTACAAACGCGTTTTTTTACATTCGTTTTATTACTCTGTAGTATATTTGTTGCTCGCAATATTTCCCTAAAACAATTTTTAACATGCTCGAATTTGTTTACAAACGCGTTTTTAGGGTTCCGTAGTCAACTAGGAACCCTCATAGTTTCGCCATGTCCGTCCGTCTGTCTGTCTGTCTGTCTGTCTGTCTGTCCGAGGGTTTGCTCCGTGGTCGTTAGTGCTAGAAAGCTGAAATTTGGCATGGATATATAAATCAATAAAGCCGACAAAGTCGTACAATAAAATCTAAAAATTTTTTTTTTTAGGGTACCTCCCCTATACTTAGGGTGGGGATGAACTTTTTTTTTTGCTTCAACCCTACAGTGTGGGATATCGTTGGAAAGGTCTTTCAAAACTAATAGGGGTCTTCAACAAACATTTCTTGATAAAGTGAATATATTCGGAGATAATTGCTCCTAAAGAAAAAAAAATGTGTCCCCCCCCCTCTAAATTTGAACCATAGGTCCAAAAAATATGAAAAAAATCTTGGAAGTAGAGCTTAAAAAAGACATTAAATGAAAACTATAGCGGATATGATCAGTTTAGCTGTTTTTGAGTTATCGCAAAAAGTTTCCCCTTCATAGTAAAAAGACTTACTTTCATTTTTAGGTACTGATTATGCAAATTTGCCTATTTGTTTAACTCGGGTGAAAGGTACCGTTTCATCCCTTGGTTAACAATTTACTATACTTTAAGCTCCAGTTTAGCTTATTGTGACGGAAGAGTAACTACGGAACCCTACACTGAGCATGGCCCGACATGCTCTTGGCCGGTTTTATTTTATTATTGTAATAATTAGGAGCAAAAAACAGATTTCATAAAAAATAAAGATAAATCTATTATACACCGTGTTTTTTTTGATTTGCGTTAATTTCAAGGGTGCATTCCTGAGCTTAAATTAAGTAACTTTCTCAAAGATACCGATATTCTAACTAACTCCATTTCGGAGATAATCAATCATAAATTTTTATATTATAAGGCCCTTACGAGCGTGTACACTTGCTTTAGGACCTGTTTACTTATTAGTTAGTGTTTAGTGCGAGTTCATACATTTGCTACTAAACGTACGTACTATCTCGGACGATCGATGTTAGAAATGACATTGACATGTCACAGTTTTCAATTGTTTGGTTGAGTTAAATGTAATGCCCGTGTTACAACAACGCTATATGCAACATTTAGTTACTTTTTATAAAAATAAAAATAGTAAAAAAAAAAAACAAAAAAAAATATTTTTTTTGAAAATTAACTATGCCATTTAGTTTCTTTAAACGTACTTACCGAAACCCCGGAGTTAACGCAATTCAATAAAAACACGGTGTATATATTGCAGATAAATAAGATATGTCAAAAAAGCGGGAATTTTTCACTCGCTCACTAATCTGAGCAAATAATGTAGCCGCGTTTAGTAGAATATTAGTGATATTAGTAATTTTCGGAATATCCCGATTTTCGGAATTAGCCGACTGTACCTTACATTAAAAGATTAATATGGGTGCTACACATTTTTTTTTAAATATTATGATTATTTTTACATAAATACAAATTCGACTTTTTTCAAATTATATATAATATATCCCCCCCCCCCCCTCCTCCCCTCTGGTAGCTGGCCGCGGACATTAAAATAACACGACAAGACGAAAAAACGGAACAGTGAGAAAACTATTAGGAAATATGGCTACGGATGAAAAAAACAGAAAAAAAACACAAAACGAAACAAAAATAATTTATAAATTAACTGCAGGTTAAAAGTCAGACAAAAAAAATATCAGAAACAGAAGCAAAGCGACTGTAAACATAAGCTGCAGAGGAAAAATTAACTGCAGGTTAAAATTCAGACAAAAAAATATCAGAAACAGAAGCAAAGCGACTGTAAAAATAAGCTGCAGAGGAAAAATTAACTGCAGGTTAAAATTCAGACAAAAAAAAAATCGGAATCAGAAGCAAAGCGACTGTAAAAATAAGCTGCAGAGAAAAAAAGTGTTTAGGATAATCGCTTTCGGGAAAAAACGCGAAAAGAAAATTAGCTGCAAGGAATAACTGCGTTTGGGAAACTCATCTAACAAATCCCCTTAGTGAATAGTTTTAAAAACAGACTTGACAAACATTTAAAATTATCAAAATGAACATTGATCGTACAAAAAAACAAGTGCAGTGATATATACGCATCAGCTTTCAGCTGCTAGTGTATTAAACAATATAATATAATATACACGAAGGCAATCCATTATTTTCCCACAGATTTGCTAATTAACATGAAAGCTGCAAGATATGAATGCTTACGATTTATCCCGCAGAATCGAGACAGAAATAAGCTGTTAAATCCTTACAAAAATCGTTTAATAAAATCACAAGCTATAAACGATCGTAATATCACAGCTGCCAGCTCCCGGTCTAAGTGTGAGAAGGTTGATTAATCGTTTCATGTTATCGCTTAACAGGTAATAAACTCGACCATCCACTTCTAATACACGAGGCAATCGTAAAGACGAGATGTTGCTTTAGAATTTACGATATAAATAAACTTATAAGTATTTCCAAACCCCTGGGAAATTAAAAAGTTCTGTTATAAGGTTTTTCAAGTACACTTGGGCGCAATTCTCCCAAATTTTATGACGTGGCTATACTTATCGTAAAAAGAAGTAGTTTTCCTAGTGGATCTGGTGCTTACGAATTAACTTACTATATCTATCGGATCGATTACGTTTTTAAAGTAGTTAGGCCGCGGACTGAACGCACGCGGGACGCGGGGGATAAGATACTTAAATTTAAATAGCAATTTCTTCGTTAGGGTTCTATTTGTTTGCTACGAAAAATATTAATTACTATAAGTACTCAACTCATAAAAGTGTAAATGTAAGTAAATATTAACTTAATAATTGCGTGGCATTCAGGCTTTTATCGGACAATTATTCCAATGTGTTTAACACAAAAATATGAATGTATTAAAATACCCCTTTTCACTCGCATTCCCTCAAAAACTAGATGTATAGAATCTAAAAATAAGTCCATTATCATTGTCTGGCCGTCCTCGATAGCATTATCCTTCATCTAGGACATCTAAAAGGGTCTATAGAACGACTCGATCACCTTTTACTTCATTCATTATTTATTTCATTCATTTTATTCAGCCCTAAGTTAATTAAGCCGATGAAATTTTAAACATAAAATCCATTTAGCATAATTACCTAGATATAAATAATTTACGTGGGGAATTAAAGGGAATAGGTTCCCTGAAAAAGGATTACTTCTACTTTTCCATACCTAATTTCGCTAAGAAGATTAGGATTAGGGTTAAAAATGTTATTTTGCAGAGTATCCCACCTATTTAGTTTCTGCCATGAAATAATAAAAAATAAAAAACCAACTAGACACGACTTTCGATATATTCAAAAACAATTGTTTTTTTTTTTTGTGAGATTTTTTCGAAGTCTATTCTCGTTATGACCGAGGGAACTCTTCCACGAACACGGTACCAAGTTTTTCATCTATCTTTAAAAAAAAACAATTATTTAATAAATGCCTAATTGTAGCTCAAAGTATTGGCGTAATTGCGTGTATGAATCGCTTACGTAACGTTTGCTTTAATGTCAAATTCCTTTGTCAACTTACGTATATAGTAAAGGTCAGTTATAAAGTTTTTTAAGAATACAAATACACGATGAAAAGACAAGCCAAAAAAGTAGTTACCAAGCTTAGAAAGTCTTAAAAGTTAGTATAAATGTCGATTACGGAACGATGGAATGCTCCTTAGTTAGTTGTCTTATCGTGTACATTTAAATACTGATACAAGATAATGATAATTAAATAGATTTCTACTTTCTTACAGTAGAAGTAAATGAGCTCTTTATATCTTGAAGCGACAGCTGTATTTACCTGAAATAAAATTTTCACCATTAAAAAAGGTTCCAAATAAGTATAAATTCACAAGAACACTCCTCAGAACAATTTCGTCAAAAAGTTTTTGGCAAAATTTCCATTTTTGGTACAAGCTTTTATCGCTGACTGTACTTTTCTTCCCACAGGCAACTAATACTCATCGAGACAATTCTAAAAACCCCAAACAATTAGGTTGCGGTGTTTCATCATAGAATTCCTATGGCCACCTCCTGTCTCCGTCATCAGATCAGCCCGATAGTACCATAATAAAAATTTAATACTAAAGACGTCTCGGAAACTAAAAACGCTATAAATGGTCCTTTTCAGGCTTTTTCTTAGGAACTATTGCATCAGATATTTGCACATTTGTTAAATCAATCAAGTACTGTAAAGTAACAGTGTAAATTATGAAATTAGTAGCGTTTATTTTCTCGTTACCATTTCCATAATTACAGACACTGTCACGCCAATTCATTTAGCGACAGATTAAGTGGCCAATGGCAGCTATTATGGCCACGAGCTCTTTAATCAATTATCGCTTAGCACATCACTACACCTTATAAAACAAAGTCCCCGGCAGCGTCTGTCTGTGTGTTCGTGATAAACTCAAAAACTGCTGAACGGATTCTCATGCGGCTAGATTAGAACTTCGATTATTCGAACCTCGACTATCAAACCCTCAATTACCCGAACACTGCTTCGGCTGCTTCAGCTCAATCGGAAATCGGGAAGTGGATAGAATTAACTTTCAAGATTTGACATACTAACAGCGCAAACAAACAAAACATACTAACAGCGCAAGTTAAATAAAAGCTTGTAAAAAACTATGTATATTAAAAAACATTTGACTTTTTTCAGGTGTTTTTATTTCAACGTTACCTAATAATAATTTAATGTATTTTATTTATAAGTACGTTCAATTTTAATATCGTCCCTAAAACTCACATTTTGATCATCCGAACTACTCGGTACCAATTAGTTCTATATTTGTTTGCATTTGTATGATGCAGAGTCATCCATAATCAAGACTATGTATTGTTATTTCATGTAATACCCATATTACAAACAGACAGGTTTCTAATTCACTAACATGTTTCATTGTAGTCATGATCTCATGATGTATATACTCGGGGCTATCATAAATAACTAAAGTACTCTTTGGTCTAATTACTTAGCCCTAATCATCATTATAGGCTTTTAATTTAGGTTAAAGCTAGCCTAATCTAGATTAGTAGGTCTCATCAATCTTGTATCATGAAAAGTTAAAACGATTTTTTTAGATAAAGTCGTAATTTAAAATTGTTATATTATATTTAAATATTTTTAGTTTAATTAGCTTCAATATTCTATACAATTCCAGAGTATCGATTTTGCACGATTTTAGAATTGGTTCATCCAAGATAATACCTTAATAAATTAATCATCTGTTTTTTAGTGTACTTATAGAGTATCATTTATGTAGAGAAAACGAACTCTTCACAATACAGAGTAATTAACTTCGATTTGAGCTGACTTTTGATGTACGTCCAAAGGTACGAGGTGATAAGGTCAAACATCACATTTATGATAGCAATATGATAGCAATATAATTACATACAGGAGACTTTCATTTAATTAATATAATTATTGCCCGTCCGACATCCGACATACCTCTTCTGCTACTTAATTACTTGTCTAATTTTTAATAAGAAATAAAACGGACAGCATTTCATTTCTTAACAGTATGTTTATTATAAATGTCCTACAAGCTGTAATTATTTATTACAATGTCCACAATATAATGTATTAAAGTGAAATTTAATCATACTCATAATATGTACGCCTGTCATGCATGACCTTAAAGCATCACGTCTTAATGACAGGAAGTATCAATATCAGTCATTATCAGGGCCGATCACGCGCAATCTCGACGTTTGACGTCGCAGATCGCGTCGCAGACGGCGGGCAGACGGCGCAGGGCGGTGAGTCAGCGGGCGTGGTGCACTCAAGACAATTAGGCTAGCCTTGTTTTGCCTTGCCTGAGGCTTTGGCAGGCCTCTAGACATGAAAGGTGCCTTTCCATCGGGCGAGACAGAGGGTACTGTTTTCATCATCGGAAAAAATTACTGTTATTATGTAACCGATCAAAACACCATTAAAATGCCTCACCGATCGAAAAGAAACTACTGTTAAGAGTACAAGGCAAAAGCATTTTATTCGCTAAAAGCATTTATTTAAAGATGCGCAGATTTTTTTAGAATTTGCGTTTGACATAAAACTAATTTTAAACTTTTGTAAGTTGGAACTAGTAGTCATGCTGATAAACTTATATTATTTAAGGTTCGAATTTTCAAATGCAAAGTTATGAATTTTGAAGCCTGCTTGTCTTTTTTTTATGGTAGAGGAGGCAAACGAGCAGACGGATCACCTGATGGTAAGCGATTACCGCCGCCCGAGAGGGGTTGTAAGTGCGTTGCCGGCCTTTAAGATGGTAGTACGCTCTTTTCTTGAAGGTTTGAAGGTCGTATCAGTCCGGAAATACCGCAGGCGACAGTTCATTCCACAGTTTAGTTGTCTTTAGATGTTTTAAAAAATCTTATCTATATGCTTCATTTATATATCTTATCTTATTTATATGCTTCATTTATCAACTGAACCGGAAATTGCCATTAGAATATATGCCTTAATGAATTGGCGTAACGATGTAAGCAATCATCAGTATAGTGCCATAGTCAGAAGCACTCAGCTAATTGCGCGTATGTAAACAAAGCATTATGAAACAGTTGAACAAAGGCCGATTACGATGTCGCTATTCCCACTGCATGCGTGAGCACTTACGAGTATTTATTATAACCAAACCCCGTTATCCCCGTGAAAATAAGGGTTGGCAAATTACGTACCCTAAATTCGCCTGTAATACAAAGCTTCGCCTTAACTAGCATTAAATCCTAATTCCACTATAACTTGTATCATGGGCGTTTAATAAATCTACATTTAGGAATGACTTTAGAAGCAATTAGTGCCGAAGCCAAGTTAGTTTAGGATTGTTATTTTTTACTTAAAAACTATTCTTACGCAGCTCTATTTATTGTGAATGCAATGGATATCTATTTATTAGTTTTTTTTTTTTCATTCTTATTTTTGGGTGAAGTTGGGCACCAACGGTCAAGCTAGGGTTTCCTACAGTACTTCGCTTTGTCAACCCCTATTTTCAAAGAATTGCAACAATGAACTGGGCATATAACCACTATAACCAGAGTCACGTGACCTTAACATTCGTAATAATTAACTTGGTTCGACTCTACGCGTATCTCCGCGCAGTTATACTTGTTAGAATACCTCTTGCTCGGTAAGCGATCCGAATGACACCAACAGGTGTGAATCTTTGATGACGTGTTCAGTGTGCACAGTTGATGCACTTCCTATAATAACAGCAATTTACAAATATGATTGCTACAGTAATGAGTTGCTAGTACATATTATCACACAACTATATGATGATATGCTGTGCAATATAAAACGTCAGCTTGGCAACATGTTTGTGTCTATTTAGTTAGAAGGTTTAGGTCTCCAAACTTAACACGTCACACCTCCCTTCTGTGCTCTCCTCTCCCTTTATCTTTCATTACAGAGGTGAAGGCTGTTTACAATTCTGATATTGGCGCTTATGGCCCGTCGTGCCGCGCCTTTCTTGGGAGTACCGTCTTGCCACAAGGCCCTTTAGTTTTCAACTTGACATGATAAACATGCGATCGAGGTTTACTTGTTACCGCCCGGAGAGTATACATAACGTTACGTCCTGCCATGAATAGGAAGAGCTTTCTTGCCAGCAGGTGGTCGACGATCGTGAGCTCTCAGATGGCTGACGTAGCCTATTTTTGCAGTAAACAAATGAACGGCCACACTCACCGCAAGTCAGCACCCCTCCGACAAAACGACATTTTATCTATGCATAGAATAAACTCAAACCCACAATAAGAATTCTCATATAAATTTATTTGTAGCCAAACATGGTAATTAACTCATTATGGTCACGTCACATTAGGGATATTGGTATAACACAAATATGTGCCTCGTAAATGATGGTTACACGGGTTATCTCATGTCGAAGCGTCCACGGAGTAAAGGTAATGATTTACAAAACCGCCGGTGAATATTCATGAGATGCTGCGTCGATAAAAGTGAAACCCGTCGCGATAATTGTTTGGTTTGTTATCCAACTGGCTTTCACTTCGGTAAAGTGACAAAATAAACATGTACCTTCATCTTTATCTTGTGATTTAGAGGCTTAAGAAACCGCTTTAATACCAGAATTTTATAACAAATTTAAACTAAATAAAACAAAAAACAAACGCAGCAAATAAAACACAATTCTTATTATTAATATTATATGTTATGTGCACATAGTCGTACACGAAAATGATGTAATACCTACATATAGGACAATTGAGTGATGGTAATCTGTCCATATACAAATTAAAATTTAGTGTCCTTTCTCAATTGTTTCCTCGTCTAAAATTGAACCCATCAACATTTTCCGTACATAAAATAATGAAGAGACTTTTTAGCATTAAAATGTACAGTCGGGTCATACTTATTTAGGTTCGTAGGTTTGAATAATAATTAAGTTAACGAATTATACAATTTTAACCTATTAAATCTTATTATTATGTTATTATTTTTTCCTGCACCAACATACACAAATGTCTCTGTTTGACCCAATGGTTGACTGGTAGAGAATGCCTTTTGGCATTAAGTTCGCCATTTGTACATTTTTCTTTATGTGTGCAATAAAGTTTAAATAAATAAAAAATAAATAAATAAATCAAGACATATAAATCAGATAAGTCCATGTTTACGCCGTCCAAGGCTGATAGGTTTACGATAAATAAAGTCGTGCCCAACTGCAGATGTTATTTATGATGCAGCTACATACTTTACTCGTTTGCTTTGAACTAATTCCAGCGAACAGTTTAGAAACAACTTGGTGACATACAGCGATGTGTGATGACAATACTTACAATCAATTACGACTTTTAACTTTAAAAAGTCTGTTCATCCGTTAGGTTGCCACAGATAGACACAGAGATGCAACGTTAAGAGAGGGGTGTTTTCCGTTGGGGATCAGAAATCACGTCATCATCGTCATACACATACCTAAAAACGGCCCCTGACCTATTCCAAATATTGTGTCATCGACCTATCGTGTGTAGTCAGTTAATTTCATTCAGCGTATGTGGATCTTCTAACCCTGCATTTCATACATACGAATTGGAAAATGTTTGCACGAAAATTGTAATTTAATTACTGTGTGCAATGCTGCATCTTATCTCCTACATAAATTTTTGGTATATTCCTTGTTTGCATCTGATTTCCTGGGTTTAAACAAATATTGGTAGTGACATAATTTGTAGATAAGATGAATTCAGCAGTCAACTCATGCTAAACCAGTTCTGAATGGTGCATAATGAATAGCTGTAAATAATGTGTGTAAATAATTGCACGAATAGAAATAAAGGCCTAAACATTATTTAATAAATATCTAAATGTACTTCGATCTATAAGTAGGTATATTGTGCCAGCGGGAAATCGCATGGCACCTTCAGCATAACAGTTAGATCACTTTTTTTTTGTTTGGCAGTGGACCTTTCATAATTCATACAGCGAAGGGCTACAAATGATCAAATCGGGTTTAAATAAGCGAGTGGAGTTGACAACACAATATGAAAGCAAGAACTCGTCTAAAGACATGTTTGAATAGGAGCTCTAGAGGTAACATAATAAAACTGCACATAAGTATTGCGAACGAAAAATGAGAGCTAGAATATAATAATAAACCTTCTGTTAAGCTGGCTCCTGACAACAAAACCAGAATACAAATAAAATCTATTCTTATAACCATTTTGACTTTCTTTTGATAGCAGCCATACGAGTGTCATTTTGCCAGCCACACGGGTCAGCGCACAGGGGCGTGCAAACGAGGGCACAACAATGGTAAACCTTTTGCCTTTGTAGTAAGGATTACGATCGGTCAGATTATCGTCGTCGCCCCGTCCCTAATTTCCGCCCTTGGGCCAGTGACACAACTACAAGTACCGGGCCTAGGTGGTCGGGATAGTATGACCTTTCAAACCCTTTCTGGGAAATTGAAGAGAGAAGAATGTATGTATATTGTTACAAATTTTGTTGGTGAAGCGGTACACAAAGATCGGTGCATGATAGAATATTGCATTATGTTATTATACACGTATGCTTATTGTTGGTCTATACCATGGGACTCCAAACTACGGCCCGCGGAAAGGAAAGGATAGAACCAAAGGATGTACCTACAATCGGCCCTGGGGTCAAAAAGTCCCTAGTCTATACTTTAGAAGACATCAAGTATATTTGTAAATATGAGGTATATGCTTCAAAATTAGTTACGTGTTATTATCTTACATTTTGGCGCGTTGACCGAGTAAAGAAACGGTGAGGGCAATCCTTTTATCCGTAGAGATTTACGAAAAGATCTTTACAATAAAAGGACCCTTTAATTAAAATTTACTATCAAGCTCCCGTTGATTCTCATCACTTCCCAACTAAACGAAACCGCCTCCAGCCCTTTCCCAATGTTTGCGTCAAGTAAACGTAGCAGTATTAATTAAACGAACGAGAAACTCTATAAAAAGAGTACCGTCATGCAAACCTTTAGACTTATACACCCTTCTGGTTATATTACGATTGATGAAGGACTTGAAGCTATCTTGAATATATATCTTCTTGTAAATGTTGAGGATATTACATCCTTTTGGTGCCAAGGCGTCTGACCACTGCGATAGTCATGTTGTGCGAGCGTAGGTGAGTCAGATTCCTGGGTGATCCAGTGTAACGCAACCCCGTAAGAATCGTACTTTATCAGATAACATTCTTGTACTGGTCCGTACGAGCTATAGCTATCGATTTTCCCACTATTGGCAATCGATTGGAATCTGCCTGCAACTTCATTAATTACTAGCTGAACTATTCTCTCCGAACACTGAGATTGTAGACGGAGCTGGTGCAAATTGCTTTCGTGTTAGTGTTTCAGTGCGGCTACGTTAGTTACGTAACACAATGGAGAACCTAGTTACGTTAGTTACTACGGTACAACATTAAATATCAATTTATTAACATATTTACATCAATGTTTTGATAGTGCTGCAGATCCAAGTTTATTGATTGCCGTAAGTAACACTATTGCATTATGACGTTCAGTAGCGTTTACCAGTTTCTAGTATTTTGATATAAAGAGTGATGTTTGAAGTGCATTAAAGTGGTTATTTATTTTCTTCAGATAAAGCCTGAAGCCCTGATGTTCGCGCCGAAAACGTTCGAGAGCTTTCGAAGCTGCGTAAAGCTCGTTCGTTCCATCTCAGCTTTTATCCGAGCTTCGACTAAAGTATTTTCAAAGTGCTTTTCGCGTACTTTTAAGTGTTCCTTTCAAGGAGATACTTTGGAAAATCGTTTAGGAGGACCAAATGGTCCTCATTGTGTTTGGGAGGCATGTATTATGATCTAGTATGGACGTAAAATTTAGCCAACCGATAAAACGATGAAAACTGTATGTCCAGCCTTTTTTCTTGTCCGGATATTTGCTTGGCTTGCTATTATACTCCCCGAAGTTTTCATTACACAGGTGCCGTACCACACCAAGAGTCCAAAATGGCCATGATAATTTAAAAAGTGTGAAAATCTAATAATAAATAAATTATGCAGTAACTGCTGTAAGTAAGCAATTTGTTCTGTTCTATTATCGCAAGGTTTAGCTCGAGGCGTTTGCCCAGACGCAAGATTAGTTTTTTCATGAAGCTGGTGCTACTTGTAATATCTATAATTAACTCCAGCTTAACTCGGTCAGTGTCAATTACACAGAAAAAGTATGCTATTACTCCTGGAAGTTTCTATTTTTAGAAATACATTAGAGTATTTTTTTAACAAAAACTTTACTAAACAAAAGAGCTTGTTTGCTTCGAAATGTCTGTCTTTCGTAATAACCGTCAAAGGTGGTTCTAAGTGCTAACCTATTTATAAACTTCCTAACCTAACACGCACAGCGAAATTGATTTTATTTATTACTTCTGCCCTTTGTTTAGTTTAGGTGGTATTTTGTTGTTACACTTAAGCTGATTTTGTACAACTCACCAACAGATACAATTTTCACACGCAAAAGTCAAAAATTTATAATTGTAAGGTGTTAAAATTATAAGCCTGTCAAGCAGGTACTGCAAACCAGTGGTGGCACACGGTAAAATAGTTCGGGCACGTTAATTTATTATTGGTCAATTTAATCATTAAGACAAGAAACTTGGACCATATGTTACTACCACATAGGTGACATAGGCAACTTTGCCATTATTGGTTCCCTTTAAAAAAAAACTTATTTCCATAGTTTTTTGACATTAGTCGCAGTGAGTCTCGTTCGTACTTACATATACTGGAATGAAATTCGATATCTCAAATCAATAACTGATACCCAAGAATTACTTTCGGAGAACTTCCAATGTCTTTGAAGGTTTACTGCCACGGCCATTAAGCTTTTTTTTATGATATAGGAGGCAAACGAGCAGACGGATCACCCGATGGTAAGCGATTACCGCCGCCGCCGCCGCCGCGATTACCCATGGACACCCGCAACACCAGAGGGGTTGTTATTAAATAAAAATAAATATTATTTATTACGAGTATCTATATACAGACTCATAGCTATTTTATAGTTGCGTTGCCAACCTTTAAGATGGGAGTACGCTCTTTTCTTGAAGGTTTGAAGGTCGTATCGGTCCGGAAATACCGTAGGCGACAGTTCATTCCACAGTTTAGCTGTGCTAGGCAAAAAGTTTCTGGAGATACGCACAGTTAAGGATTGCCAACCATCTAAGTAGCTTAAATGCAAATTCGCTGTAGGGTGATATTGCAGCATTTTTTTAAGTTTTCAGTGTATGGTGATAGACGGTATTAGTTTCAGCGAAATGTGAATTCATGAAGAGTTCTTTTTGATAAATAGTTGATTTATTTGTCAAAAACTGCAGATTAACAACTCTATCTAGTTATTTTGTTTACATTTTTATCATGTTTAATAGACTATTAATACTCGTAGATTTATTAAATTACACTTACGACGGCATTAAAGGCATCTATTGAGCGTTAAATGAAGTAGAAATGAATAAAGCTTCAACAGAGTAGGTAGGAACAGTTTAATGTGTTGCAACCAGTCTTGCTTGAGTTTCGCAACGCTTTATTTAACCACATGTGGTGCAGTTTATAAACTACTCTGCTTTACATGTGTGTAATTGGATTAGACAGATTATTAGGTTCAAATCGTAGAATTACTTCGAATTTCAAAATTTTGAGGTTTGTGCCCGTCACGCAAGAGTCCCGCCTGAGACATATCCGTACTTTATGATACGCTGAGGGGAACCAGTTCTGCAATCGCGTCATTACGTGCACTTCAGTTCGTTTGTAGTGTGCGTGTCACGGCTGCTGCAGGATACCATCGCAAGCGCGGTCTTATGGCCGGAGGGTTTCGTGTTTCGGCGGTTCCGGGGCAACCTGCCGAATCCTACGCCGGATCAAGGTCTTAGCACACTATTACAACTCAACAGCCACTCGACTCAATATTAAATATTGAAATTAAAGCCTTATCTTGTATGTCCTACAGTACAAGTTTAACATTTAGGTAACTGTCGGGTGGTCTACGCGTCGTCCACTCGTCGTCCACTAAGCTGAACCAAAAGTGAGTTGAGTTGGTGTGGAATTGATATAGTGTGCGAAGACCTTTAGACGACGCAACAGAGCCACGCTCTTACGTCGTCGCCCAAATCGAATTAGTGTTTTGTTTTTTATTTATAATGCAGTTTCGCAGTGCCTTACTGTAATGCTTTGTAACTAATTTGAATAATAAAATAAAATAAATGATTTATAACAGCACCAATCACGTATAGTATTGTTCAATTGGTTCTGCGCAAAGGGTAAGCCACACAACTGTCTATACATTGCCATTGACAAGGTCGCGATATGAGTCATTAATGTCTTCGCTTAGATAATGACTAATGGGTTCATATAAATTATAGTTATTGACGGTGTTGTCAGATTGTCACAGCGTCATGAATTCATCATAGTTTTTTATGAGTTTAAGAGATGTGAGTCATAGGCACGACCGGTCTGGCCAAGTGGGTGCCTATGAAGCCGATGGTCCTGACTGTCCTGAGGCCTGAGTTCAAATCTCGGTAAGGGCATTTATTTGTGTGATAAACACAGATATTTCTCATGAGTCATGGGTGTTTTCTATGTAAATAATTATCTGTATAAGTATATCGCCGCCTAGCACCCATAGGACAAGCTTTAGTTTGGGGTCAAGTTGACCTGTGTAAGATGTCCCCTAATATTTATTTATTATTAATATATCTTATGAAGCATAGACATTAGGTACTTCTCCTTTTTGGAAAACAGGTTCGGAAAAAACAATACGGTACAAGTGCGGTGCGAGCACTAATACGCTACCTGTTTACAAAGTTTTGCAAACCGTACCTATTATTCATTGGTATAAATCAGAGATAATCGCCGTGGGACACGTTGAGATGGCGGGAAGTGTTAATTTTACACCTCCTGGGCAACGGCCGGTGGCACGCTATTTTTAGCGGCGTCTTAGGCGAGGGCACGGTCTAGGTCAAACGGTATCGTTTAGGCCAGGCCACCTGTTCCCATCGGCTTCATAGCACGCGAGAGTTCTTGGGTGAACCAGGGAAATGTTCTCTAATTTAAAAAAGACTCCTTGAAATAACAGGTGACGCTTTTAAGCTTAATTGAAAATGTGTTGTTTAAAGTAATTTCTATAACATGGGATAGTTTTTAATATAAATCTTATACAACTGGAAAACAAGGGGTCATATGTTATTTATAAATACTATATGTTGTAGTTTATAGATATTACATTTTAAGAGGACAGAGGAGTGGTCCTTTTTGACCCTAGAGGGCCTAGAGCAATGATTTTTTTCAACACAGATTAATATTATCAATATCTGTGTCGGTCTGTTTTGCTTTTCTATGATATTTTTGTTTTTTTACCCGCCAAACATTGCCTAATATGGCCTAATCGACTATTAGGCCGCAAAGAGAAACGTGGTATTCAAATATTCAAATCTGATATCAATTCTCCCAAAAATCAAAACAGTCCGAGTCCGACACAGATAATTTAATTGTCCTTTAGATTTCAACATTTCGTAACAATTGGTTAAGTTTTGGAAAAGAAACAGTCGATAACGAAATCTCATTTTAAGGCCGCCTCCTTCAACGCGACAGATTCATCTAAATTCTCAAAGCTTAGCTCCACCATCCCCTTAAATTCCTCGAGCCTCGTAGAATCTACATATTCGTAATCGTTAAACTGGCACTCGAGTCGCTGGCGTTCGGTGGGATATTAGAATAACATCCAAGGTCGCAGATTAGGAGGCGCTGACATTTCCTTGTTCTGAGGATGTTGGTGCACGTCTCGATATTACCGGTATATTTATTGGTATAGCATTTAGATAAGTAAATTATAGTAAGTACCAGATGATAATGGAAATACACTGATGCTGTTTTATACAGCTTTAGATCGCTTAATTTTGACATGAATAAATTAATGGCTTTTATGCATAAAATGCCGAAATATTTTCAGCACAAAACAGGAATAACCATCAATTTTGAGTATATTAATATCAAATATTTACATCAATGCCTGCAATACTAGCTAATGCATCCCAATCAGTGAACCATTTACGACGCAGAATTCATCACTCGCGTCATTCATGGATCGGAGTGACAGAAATGTCAAAACATTCGGATCACTAATGGTATGAGAACGTCAGTCGGAAAACAAGCGTTCACGAAACAAAGGCCACTAACATCGATTTTATTTAGTACTTTAAATAGATTCCTTCAATCTGTTCGTTCATTAGTGACGAATGATAGATATCAGTACCCCTAGTGTAAATTTTATCGACATCATAACGTGACGAACGCGTTTGCGTTAAGTCTCATTTTGTATAGGATTTTGAGTTTCCAAAACGTCCCGCTTGGCGCGCTCTTTCTAAATCGAATTTATTTACACTAGGGGTACAGATGAAACTTAAACTATACTAACCTATACTACTAACTACAGGAACCTATATGACAAAAAAGTCGTATTATGTGTGTTCGCTACTAAAACTATAGGTTTAATGTTGTAGGTAACTGAAAAATGTGTGTCTATGTGTGCCAAGCCAGAGACGAAATGTCCAGAAGTTATGGAGATGAAGATATATTAAAACGGTAGATGCAACGGGGCTTATTCGTAATCTAACGCTGCTGTATCCGACCAAACTGATTTGATTTGAAGCTTAATGCTTCTTCATTCGCTTCCAATAGGTAATCTGGAGCAGGACAAGTCCATAAGGACGCCGGACGGGATAGAGGGCTTACCGCGAACATGTAAAATCGTAATTTCTCTTTCGTTGTCTTCCTCTTTCATCATCATAATAATGTAAGAGCATGGCTCTTGTAGGTGAAGTATACGCCAGTTTTCGCGGTCCTCGGCCAGGTTCTTAAGGTCCCTGTAAGACACCACACACACACACACACACACACACACACACACACACACACATCTTCTCTATCGCTCGCATATCAGCACTTGTAAATAATTTCAATACAGAAACCCATTTTCAGTGAGGTGAGTGGTGAGTGTATGATCCCAAAGAATAGACTAGGACAGGAAAAGACAATAAATGTGAAATTACGAGTATTGCTAACGAACCGCATAACCAAAATACTAAAAATTAAGAACATAGTAAAGAAGCTTTGGATTACATCCAGTATTTTATTGCCAAGCCCGGATATATCACTTTTTGGCACAGATTTATTTGTAGTTGTTCGTGAGTACAAACATTGCCATGTTAGTGGCGCAGTTGTAAACGTCCAGGAGTGCCTTAACGTGTTTTACTTAAGGTCGAAGATAGCGTAATTAGTAAAAAGAATAGACTGCGTTTATTAGGAAGATGTTTGCCAAATGGGCGCCACAGCTGGCGTGTACTGTTTGTTGTTTATCATCGGGGATAGTTTGAATAATACTATCTTCTGTTCTTGCTCGTCTAAGTAATAATTCGAAATATATCTTTTTTATAAGCTCATTCGCAAAAGGATAAGAATAACACAGTAGTTAGACTACTTAATTATTTTCATTGAACACTAGACTGCTAGGACCTGTAGGTCAACTTTCAGTTACACGAAACAATGTTTATTCGTTTTATGTCACTACCTGTGAGTTCCTATAATTGGCTTCCTGTATATACTATATTTTTCTATGTTAATGTCATAGCTGTCGGATCTCCAAATAAATAAAAATAAATTAAAGTTTAATGTGCAATTTTATATATTATGTATAGTTAAATATTTGCTGAGAAGGGTACGTAAATCAGTTCTTTGATTGTACTTATTAGAAAAGATAGACTAAGATTAAATAGAAGTAACGACTTAAGGGTTAAATAACATCAATTCCAGTTTAAAATATGCGTGGTAATCACTACCAACCTCTTGATATTATTATAAGTTATAATAATATCAAGAGGTTGGTACCCTTGGCTTTAGAGAAGGGAGTTATAATTTATAACTCCCTTCTCTAAAGCCAAGGGTACGGCATTAAAATTATCGTAACATGAAGTTAATAGTTTATGTAGGAACTAAGTAATCCATAGCTCAGTAGCCAAAAGGCGGATATCCAACAGAACCCATGAAAATATACAACCATTTGGTTTCTAGACAGTTATCGTGCGGGCCAGCGATAATCCCATACATTTAAAACTTTCTCAATTTGTGGAACCCGCATAGTTTTGATACTCTTATAATTAACAAACTATATCCGAGAGAGATTGAACTAACACGTGAATTTCATGGTTTTATGAACTGAATATCAATGAAAATGTTACGATACAGGAAGCGGTATTAATAATAGAAAAGGGCAACATATCTCATAGTCCAATCGAAATTTTTGGGATTCATCGCTAGATCAGCACGCTGTCATCAAAATACTATTGCATTATCTCTATGTTTTTCATAATTAACATAAAGCTTGTATTAAAAAGTATTAATGAATCAGTAATATTAGTACAGTACAGCTCTAACTGTTTGCAACAAAGACAATCGGTGATGTAACCGCAAGCGATATGTAAAAACCAGTCGTTCTGCATTGTATTCATATCAACACGATTGCAGGCGCATAAAGAACGTGTACAGTCGTGGAAAAAATAAAAGGGGAAGTACATTTTTTTTAATCCGATGGCAATCGTTTACCTTAACCCACACCACAGATTTATTTTCACTGTTGAACCTAATTTTCACTCACTACGTCTTATGAAGAATAAGAAAGGCAAATTACCTACTGTTTTTGCGTGCCGCCACTGTAATCTACAGAAGCTTGGAACTCCCGAGGTGTCACAATTGTCACATGTTGTTGACCCTTTCATAACGCCATAGGGACGCTCGAAGCCTCACGAATATGTTAAAATTGATTTATTGGTCGACACGATTCTCAAAAATAAAGCAAAATGATAAGAGGTAACTAGATAAGATAAGATACATACAATTATTATGTTTATTCATTTAAATTCTCAGATTTATATGTTATTCACACTTCCTTAAAATAAATTAATTGACATTGTAGCAACACAGGCCAATCAACATTTTTTTAGGCTTATTATTAAATATTTTATCACTCGCAGAGGTAATTATGTCACTAGGTAAGGTAGGGTGTTATAGATCTTGACACCTAGGACAGCGAGTGACTTTCGAGCTTTTGCGAGTCTGCGGTGCGGGCAAGTAGCAGGTGTGCACCCCGGGTATGTCTACCATGACACTGACCGTTCGAACTCAAATGTTTTTATATTCAAAAAGAGAAATATTGACCCTGGAGACAGCAACCTCTTATCACTCTTTTCAGTTATCAACGCGGTGAAAAAAAATCTAACAAAATTACCAAAACTAAAGTTGCAGTACCTATAATATTTTCTGTTTAAAAATATATAAAAATACAAAAGCGTGTTAACCGATACTAACGATAGTATGTATAGGAATTAGGTAGTGTATTGTATAATTGGCGAAATATAACTTGTACCAATCTCTCGAACATGCATGCGCATGTAATTCCTCTGAAATTGCAGGCGTACATAGGCTACGGCGACTGCTTACAACAGGCGGACCGTAAGCTTGTTAGCCACCGACGTAGTATAAAAAACCTGTATGGCTAATCAATATAATACTTTTCACCTTGAGAGTACATAAAAAATACAAACGCGTGTTAAACGACAGTATGTCGCGGAACGTTAACATAAACATATGCCCATAGTTGACTGTACAGACATATAGCGAAAGTATATTTGCATGTGCATATTCTTGATCTAGCAATGAATGTCACCACGTACTTACTTGAGGTATCTATTTATGTGCGTCGCGAAAACGGAAATGGATGCATGGCGATTGTTGTCATTAATGTCACATATACATACCTGTGAACAAAATAAATTAATAATTAGTTATATACAGCGAACGAAAAAAACATAGAAGACTAATCTCAAACAAAATATCAGCGTAAAAGTGGCCCCACTATTAAAACACGCAGTACTCATAACGGACCAATTGCAACTCGTCGATGATGACGTCTTGTCTTCAACGACGAAACTGCGTTTGACCATGATTAGTCAATTTAAATCACTCAAACTACGATTGGTGTATTATAAAATAAGGCGCTGTGATTGGCTGTAGCATTGACACTTGAAAATACATGACAATGGAAACCAACTCCACGTAGACGGTTTCATGCGATATAGAACGTTTTAAATGCTATATTTTGTATGATAATTTGTTATTTTATTTTAAAGAGTAAATATATATAGGCTTATTATTTGTTCGTTTGTCGCACGTGTTTAAAGGCAATTAAGCCTCCGAACCAATTAATACATTGTATCGTTCATGCAGAAATTCGTATTAAACACGTCGTCGTAGGAACAGTTTGTATGGGAATGGGAAAATATCATTATTGTTTTTACTATTTTCTTTGTGGGGCCTACTCCACATGAAAGTACGCAAACAAAACAGAGTCACAAAACCTTTTTCGGGTGGACCCACTCACGACAGCCGACAACGTGGCGGCGCGCGGGCTGGCAGCCGTTGCTAGACCGCCGGTAACGCGTGCGCCGCGCCGCCCGCGTCTGTCATCAGTGTTACCCACGTCACGGAATCGATCGCTCGCACATCGTCAACGCCAGTTAAATCCTATCTGCGTACTTGACTAGTAGCTTATCGTGATACTAACCTATGGATTCACGGACTAATATAAATGGTATGGTGCATGAACCTAACTAGTGTTTCGGTGAACTGTGTGTGCCTGTGCTAACCGCTTGTGTTTAATACTAACTGAAATAATAATAACTTTTTAACTGTATTTCGAACATTACATATTGTTTATTAAGTGCGTGCATTATTATTTACGATCCACGTGGGTTTAACACCCACACTTGCATTCTTTCCATATTTTTTCACCATTCAAACCGTCCCTGGATCTATAAATATTGCAATACCAAAATTAGCCAAATCGATCCAGCCTTCCGCGAATTTAACGAAAAGTTATAAATAGCAGCGAGATCTTTACTTTACTTTACTTTACTTAGTAAAAATGTACCTACACATAAAAAAGCGCCACCTACAACGACGATTCGTATTTACTATCACGAATTTAAATCGTCAAAATAACAACCTGAACAAAAGTTTAAAATGAAAGTTTCTTAATATCAACGATTGTTTAAAATGCATAACATCATCCCCATATAAAGCCTGTTGTGATCAAGAGAAATCAAAATAATATGATCCTAGCTAAACTATACGTGAAAAGTAATCCCATATTGTTTCCAGTGTTTGTTGGAACGACTAGCACATCATTTATCCGCACAATAAGGCATATTTCTTTTATTAAAGATATAATTTTAATACTTCTTACTACGACTGTGACAACGGGCCGCCATTTGCGAACTAAATAGCTCCGCGGCACAAAGTTGACGCCCCGCCCGCTTCGGCACAATATGTGTGGGGTCATTTTGCAGAGCTAGTTCGTCATCTATGTTTATTATCAATCGCTGGTTATATACTATATGCATTTTATTAGATTATATTAGATTGATTGAGTTTGTTAACCAAGGGATGAAAGGCAAGATTCCAGTCAAGCTAAAGATAGTTTGGCGCTCGCAGTGAGAGAGCCAATAGTCCGAGATTGAAATGGTGCTTTTTGCGTGCGTTTTTTCGAACACGAGAAAAGTAAAATACATGTGTATTTAAAAAACGACTAAGTATAAACTTTTATAGTATTTCTTAAGGAACATTGTAATTGACAATTTAGGTAAAAGACTAAAAGTATTGTTATTTACGGGATGGGGTGTTAAATATCAGAATGGAAAATGTACAATAAACCCATTTAAACCCAAATTTGAATTGTTTATCGTAAAAATATAAACAAAACGTACTTGGAAAATAAAATGCTCTAGAGCAGAAACGTATCACTTTCTGCTCACCTCATAAAACAACAATGACCCACTTTCAAAGCATAAGAAATGAAGTAGTAAATTACAATACTAGTGCAAAAAGTAGGAAAGGAATTTGGTCTCGCGATCTCCATTGCATTCGCTACACTAAGTTTGTTTATCAAAACAAGACGTTCTCTAAGTGGGCTTACCGTGCAGAAAGTCAGTTATTATTATTATATTTGGAAGGACACGGCGCCCTAACCTAACCTCATTGGAGCATCATTTGCCTAAACCGCAGAGACGAGGCGATGAGGCGTCGTAAACAGATGAATAATTCACGAGTTGTAGACAATTGCCTTTTATTTTAACGCGCAGGGTAGGTTCTGCGTAGGTTTTAAAATTAAAAGAAAACAAAATTAACTACTGATATTGACAAATGCGTGGCATAGAATTTCGAAGTGAACGTGCTAAGAATTGTGAAAATTCGTTTTAATAATGTCTAATTGTCCCTTAATACTTGACAATCAACGTTTTCTGTTCTGATTATACTTAATTATAATCTGGTGGGTAACCAGTGTTATGCCACAATGCCCACAATATCGATTAGTTTAGACCGTTTTCACGTACTGTTATTTCTTTCATGCCGCTACCACTAGAGTCTGTTCGGAAAGAGAAGAGTCGTGGAATGTATTGGGCCCCGTACATTCCACGACACTTCTCTTTCCGCACAGACTCTATGTGGTTTACTACATAATAAAAAAAAGATTAATAATTATCAAACTTAAAGAAGAGACTAATTCATTTAAAGTAAACAATTTCAAGTTATGCATGTACATTATCTACATAATTAGACAAATTACTAAACCCTTTCTATTTAAATAACACTGCCATTCCATTAAGTTCACAAAGACCCTCTAATTTAACCAGGCTTAATCCTCTGTGAGACACATTATTTACACTAACTAACAAATCCACCTGTGTGACCCTCGCACAGAAGGTACAGCAAATTGCAAAGGCATTACTAGGGATGGCCGTATTTCAGACCACTCTATCAAGACAGGTGACACGGCCCGCGTGGACCGTGGAACCAGAAGCGAATTAATCTCTTGCAGCCACGGGTCAGGGCTGACGCTGCTGTTAAGTAAATTAATACATGCAGCAATTTATAACAGTGGATATGAAGCACTTAACACGCTGGATAGGTTTATGATGCCATGGAATTATGGTACTGGTTCATACTATGCAATTGCAAAAATGGAGTGGTTTCGTTTAGTTTCGGCATCTAAGACGGGTATACGAGTATATTCTATTCTAGTCCGTGGCAATGACATTTCAAAAAAAATAAGCAGGAATTTTGAGTTTTAAAAGATTTTAGCATCGGTTTTCAAATAAGGAAATACTAAGGAACCCGAGAGAAGAACACACTTGCGGTTAAAATGGGAACCTTATAAAGAACGTGGGGAAGACATTTTCTGGAAAAAAAGAGGAAGGGTGGAATTCGCGATGATTAATTTCAAGATTTGGAAAATAATCATCAACCTCGGAAACCCTAGTAAGCCTCCAGAAGAACCTTTCTACTGCGTTTATTTATCACATTCCTTGCGACAGCGGCTCGGAATATGTTGGCTCCCAAAACATTTTTGGATATTTTTTTAGGATTACGCGAGAATGATTTATCCAGCAACCGTAACTTGATTTGTGCGCCCGTTATAGGGGTTCTACGAAATCCTGTTATTTCTTTGACAATGTTCTTCACGAGTTGTGAGCAAATGTTTAATATTCGGAGATAACATGTTGAAATGTTTGATATTGGAGGTCTGGAGGTGACTGTACCTCGAATATGTCCTTTAAGGTTAAGTGGAGGTTGTAGGACTCATTATTTCAAGTTCTCATCCCAACTACATTACATGTCAAGAGATGTGTAATAGCTATTTAATCATTGTAATGTAATGCAGTTGGAATTTGAAAGCATAACATTTATTAAACTCGCCTCGTATCATTCTAACGTTATGACCGAAATGTTTTGTTTGCCATTGTGAGGGAAAATAGGCATTGTTGTAACTGGAGCGGAAATTAATTTTCTTTGTTCTGGGGCTACAGAAGCGCGTGACGTCTCAGGCCATTGGGTTTTAGATTAGAAGTTAGGCTTAGTAGATATTTTACGACTGTTGTTATCGTTTAATAGATGATTAAATTAGCTGTTAGGTATTTCAAGGAGGAGGCTGAAGACCGCGACCACTGGGTAAAGGAGTGATGACACACGACACACGATAAAGCATGGTTTAAGCTTCTTCACCCTGGGCATTGAGACACCAGGGCGCTGATAACCCGCCTTCGTCACGGCATGACATACTCTTACCAGCTAAGCGGTCGCGGCTGCCGCTCTCGCATTGGAAGTCCAAGTATATTTTACACAATTTTGTTATTCTGGCGAAATAAAACCTATACAAAATGAAAATCGGCCCAACTATCGTCGCTAGTCTTATATTTTTGGCGTGGTTACCACATTTACCACGTTTTTCGTTGTAATATTTGCTTACTTGTAAAGCATGCTGTGTACACTTGTTTTGGATCTCGCGCTAGTTTTTAAGCCACGATATTTTATGTTTTATGATATTGTACGATTTCTGTTAAGTGTACCCAATAATACTTTATTGGGTAAATAAAAAATAAGTAAATAATGTTGATTAAGGTTAACGGTAGGTTTACTAAGCAAGTAGTATAAAGTTATCTGAGAACTTAAAAAAAAAATCTGCTCGTCGACTGTAGTGGTTAAATTAAGATTTCGTATTATATTATATATTATGAGCCCATACTGTCCCACTGCTGGGCAAAGGCCTCCCTCTTATTCTTCCACGTGTCCCTATCCTCGGAAGTCTCCCACCAGTCTCTGTCGAAGGCATCAAGTTCGTCCCGCCATCTCCGACGAGGTAAGATTTAGATTTCGTATACCAAACTATAATTGCGTACTTTTCATGTATGGGCTTCTTACTCAACTATAAGATTCATTTCGATACGCTGTAGTTATCTATTTAAAAAAAATGAATCACGTGCCGCCGCGCTCCCATAGAAAAGACTAAAGGGGCGCGGGGCGGGAGTCGCGCGTTTATGAATTTTACAGTACATATGGTGCTACTTTACCGCACTAGTGCGAATATTAGCATATTACGTTACTGTATCAAACATTTAAAGGGCCATATATACTGTAAAACGTTGTACGATACAAGTGTGAAAAATAGGAAATTCGCACTTGTATCGTAATGTACTATTGTACTACATTTTTGTCTACTGAGATACTTACCAAGTTTTATTAATTAATTATTATTTATCAGATGACTCGTAGAAAAAGTATTGTATACAATAGTGATAATAATTAAGTTTTTCAATCTCGTACTAAACACGGCACTTGACTGAAAAGCTCTCTATTATATCATTCTATAAAATACTATTCAAACCAACGTAGTTACGTTATCAAGTAAGTACTCCTATTCTTATTTTGCCGTAAGGTCTTATTCTTATACTCCGCAAGTAAAGTCTGTTCACAACGAAGCGCACAAATAAGCGTTTCGTCGTGCAAATAATATTAAAGTTATTCTTACTATATCCCAAGCCTGTGCCCAGCAATGGGACGTACGAGTATATAGACAGTTTTTTTCTAATACTTACGTTTCACGACAAGAACTCGTATGATTTTATTTCAATAATATGACAATCTTACACAAATCTACCTAAGCCCACAGTAAGCTCAATAAGGCTTCGAAAGCAGGGTCACCACCGACACGCTAGGAGGCAGTTAAACAGTTTGAAAATACAACAACAACATACAGTGAAACAATCGTATATACAGTTCGAAACGCCAATTACTGTAAACTATTGTTAAGGTAGTACCCAATAAATCCGTCCGATTGACCTGTCAGTCGGATGGACGGCCCTAAATCGGTCAACGCTGCAGTCATCTGTCAATTCGGTTGCGTTTTGACAGGAGAGTTATTTATGAGCTTGTTCGGTCGGATTTCAGAGGATTGTAACATAGCGTTTACTATTTTTTCATGAAAGATAAAGATAGTTTATTTTCTAAGTAAGCATATTACAATGCGCAAAGAGCATATAATCACTACGTTTTAAGAGACGGGACTTCCATACTAGCGAGTGGAATCCCTTTGTTTCGCAAATCATTACCAAAATGTACGACAAAGAACTGTCAAAGTACTGTCAAAGAACCATAGTACCAACATAAGCAATTTAAATAGTGTAGTACGCTACACGCTTGCGTTTCTTATCGATATCGATAAAATGGGGAGGCTTGAAATATAGACTCTTGTCTACAAATTTTGTACTCGAAATCAAGTCCACATTTAAGTTGTATGTTATATAGTGGATAGTTCTATGAGTGGACTAATACGTGGTCGAGCTTAATGTGGACTCGAGTTTTTTTAGAACACCTTGTTTTTCTTCACCACTAGGAAGGATCAAAGTAGCACTTTTTTCCCTACTAGGAGGGATCACTTTTTTTCCTCTTTTTGCATACCTCTTAGGTTAAATTATTTAATTTAATTACCATTAATTAAATTTATTTATTTATTTGTTTTTTTATAACTCATAGGTGATGTGAAAAGCAGTATGTAAAATTATCACGTGTTAGCAAAAATATTTCCACCTTAGGGTGGTATTCCACCTATCCAATTTCTTGGTCCAATGTCATTGCGTCTCACTCTGTCATTAATCAAAATGTGAGACGCAATACACATTGGACAAAGAAATTGCATAGGTGGAATACTACCCATAGGCGTTAACACTTGAATCCCTCACTACGCTAGGATTCTATTTTAGAATACCTCGTTACACTCAAAATGTAATTATAAAATCCTTCACTATTTTTTTTCTTAATTTTTTTTTATTAAAAGCACTATTTTCAAAATGATCTGCAGATACATGTTTCAATAAATGTAACTTTTCTATGGGAAGATGTACCAGGTCTTCGTTCCCAACAAATTTGACCCACTGCCTGCATCTGAAAACATACAGCCATGGTTATGTACAGTTTATATTCCAAGTGTTTGCTAATGAGATGATCAACTGATTATTTAGCGCTAATATGCATCTATAAATCATGTTTTTTTGGCATCCAATTATCAACAACCCTTTATCAATGCTCTAACTTTTTATATATTTATATGTCTGTTAATCATGAGAACCGGTCATGGTCCTACTGGGCAATAACCCTGCCTATGAAGCCGATGGCCCCAGGTTCAAATCCTGGTACGGGCATTTATTTATGTGATGACCATGCATATTTGTTCCTGAGTCATGTGTGTTTTCTATGTATTTATATGTATATATCGATGTCTAAGTACCCACAACACATGTCTTATTTAGCTTCCTATGGGATTAAGTCAATTTGTGTAATAATGTCGTATAATATTTTTATTGATCACAAAAAGAGAGATTAATTTACTTACATTTCAGATTAATATATTAAATAATTACTAGATTAAAAAAAATATGTTAAATAATGACCATTAATGCATAGATGATAGATAATTTTCCACTGAAAATCTTCGACGAAATAATTTTGTCATATTGGATGCAAGTTCTCAGGAAATTTCACATATTTTATTTAATTACTTACACTGATATACAAATAAACATACAGATATCGATAGTTTTAGTACATCCCTAGTTCACAACTAAAAATAATATAAAATATCAAATTTTAGATGTGTTTAAAGCCTGCTGCGCCAAAATAAGGTCAAAAGTATCTAAAGCAATACGTACCGGTCTTTATCCAAGGGAAATTCCGTCATAAAATCCCTTTTTTCGTGATTTTCTCGAGTGGCTCTCTTGCCACATATTTCACACTTAGTAAACCGTTTTCTCGGTGGCATTGTAACAAACTCGTTCTTTACTCTGATCACGGTTCACTATTTTCGATATTTTCACTAAATAATAAAGAAATTGCACGAAATACCCGAACAAAACATTGAAGCCTTCATAACAAACAAAACAATTAGGCTGACAGTTGACTTGATGTAAACTTGACATAATAAATAGCACTGACGTTTTATTTTTCTTCGTTGGCAAAGATTTGCGAAACAAGTTCCATACAATTCTTATTTTGTTCCTAGTTGCGTCAGCCTGACAATGCGCTTATAAACGTCAAATAAAGCTACGCCGGCTCTAACTCTACACCTCTGACCGAAGAAGATTTAAATCCCTCCTAAATTGTAGGAGGGTATCCCCAATATGGGACCGGCAAAAAACTCAAAACCGGCAAAATGTTTTGCGTAATAGGTATTAAACAATTGCAAATACTGTAATTTTCTTAGTATGAAAATTTAGGTTCGATTTCACCAAACCGTCTGTCACCGTTAAAACGTTCGCTGAATTTTATTGTATGGAGAGTTTCATACTTCACTACTAATTGACGTTGATTCAGTTCGTTCAACCGTCATTGACGGCCCTTGGTGTAGCTATGTAAGGTGAATAACGAACAATGGTTCAGATATCGTAGTTTTAATAACTACCTGCACTTTTTTTAATTCATTTTACATAATACTTAATTACATAGGGTTGCCATCTCTAAAATTTGGAAACCAGGACAAGACGCGTGAAAACCCCGGATTTTAGAGTCCAGAACCCGGACATGTCAACAGGTTTTTTTAAACAGGTTGTGCGTGTGTCGCGGGCGGTCTAAGGCTTTAAATGTTTAAACGCGGACTACAAATGAAGTCCTCCCCGGACGCCCTCTAAACTAGGACAAATCCGGGGAAACCCGGACGGATGGCAACCCTACTTGGACATATTAGCAGATACGTAAGTTATATTAGCTCTATAATAAATATCTATTGTTTATCCGCAATTAACATCGTCGCGACCAGACACAGCGACCTAATTAAAAAACAATTATATGAAATAGCTCCCTCACACCCCTACTCGCTGCAACTGAGGTGAGGTCAGGTCCGTGACGTCACACTTATGTAATTAACAAGAGTGGCTGTGTGTGACTGTTAGTTTCGCAAACTGAGAGTATACGTGTTTTAAGTAATATGTTTGTTTGTGTCTAATGTTACTTCATAATTTTATATTTATTTCACGCGCGAGTGGTGCGACCTCTACTGAGGTGTACTACTCCTCCGTTTTGAAGTTGTCGGTCTTAAACTTTGTTGATGCCAATACTTTGCTACATATTTATTTGCCTAGGTTTAATTAATTTGATCGGCAATCAAATCCCTAGCCCTATTTCTTAAAAAGGCGAAGACCTGTTTACCTAAGCACTGACTGCTGTGTCGGACTGGTTAACGTAACGAAACGTATACGTACGTACCTAACGTACCTATAGTAGAATTTTACGATAGACGAAAGTAAATTAATTTTGTATCAGGCAGAAACGTCTGCGAACAATGCTATTAAGCTAAAAAATATAATTAAAAGTGGAAAGTTTTGAAAAAAGTGAATTTTAAATATCTACGAAGCCTAGTTTAGTCCGAAATTAGTTCGTACAATTCTGCTGTATCATGTCAGCCCTAATTTCAGTCTGATCAAATCAAGTCCAAATGGAATAGATCTATTTAGACGAGAAGATATAAAATACATATAAACGTAAAGCTTAAAGCCATTATTAACGTCGAACAATGCTATTAAGCTAAAAAATATAATTAAAAGTGGAAATTTTTGAAAAAAGTGAATTTTAAATATCTACGAAGCCTAGTTTAGTCCAAAATTAGTTGGTACAATTCTGCTGTATCATGTCAGCCCTAATTTCAGTCTGATCAAATCAAGTCCAAATGGAATAGATCTATTTAGACAAGAAGATATAAAATAGATATAAACGTAAAGCTGAAAGCCATTATTAATGGCTTTCAGCTTTACGTTTGGGCGGCTGATTGCGAACGTGCCCGTGCATTGAGTACATTCATAGTGTGATGTAGTTGTACAGATTTGGATAGTACGCCAAACTGCATAAAAGCTTTTGTCCAATTGAATGTGTTATTAGAACGAACTGATTTTTATCACAAAGCCTTCGCTCGTCTGCCTGTCGATGTACTGAGGGCTGTTTTTCAGAAACCGCAATTGGAAGACAGTTGAATTGTCAGTTTACATCCTATCTAAATCAACAACTACATATTTTATTTTCTTTATTTTTGTAGTTAAAAAACTGTCATGTATGTTCCGTATTACGCTTTAAAGAAACATTGACATCATTATAAACTCACAGTACTTGTCTACTTATGGATTGTCACAAACGTCTCATTAGTCTCATCGTTCATATCAGCGCAGCGCTTGCACATGCAAAAAAAAACGAATAGCCGCATTAATGAGCGCTCAATGGCGCGCAACACATCTTTAAAAACATGTCTACACGGATTCTTAATAGATATCTCACGGTACGGTGGGTAAACTGCGTCTAATTTGTCGCCAAATCATTGAAATCGATCATTGATCGATGGGTCGTTGATCTTGCGTAGGCGGCGAAACTAGAGAGCCTGCTTTAGATTTCGTTAGATAGTAATGTGCAAATTTTTTGGCGTATACAACATTTTTGTAAACTTGGTTAGTCCATCCTGCTAGTAAATGGTCAAAAAGTCTTCTCTTTTTTTTTTGGACTGGAAAGAGTGCGGCGAAAGCATTAAAGTACCTATATTTTAATCAAAGAAGGATCGACAAGATAATCCGCAATTACATTAAAGTATCCCAACCCGACCCAATCGCCAGCGGCCTATCGCGGCGGTGTTTTCCAGAGACCTTTTCTTCCAGACCCGATTAATTTGTCTGGGACGGACGGAATAATAGTGTGAAAATAAAAACACCTTTAAGGCAGAAGAGAAAAAACGAGATAATCTTTCATTGCTTTCCGAGTAGGCGGGTATAATAATCAACAAGGCAATCAACAGCGAGGTATTGCGGAGATTTTCCAAGGATATCTTCTTCCAGTCCTAATTAATTTGTTTGTGGGAAGAAAGAGCTAATGATATAAGAATAAACAACATGTGTGAAAATAACAACACCTAGGATACACTCAATAATTCCCAATTACATAAATACTGTCGCTGCGCTGTGAATTTCCAAGGTCCTTTGAATCCTAATAAATTTGTTTCTGAGAAGAAATAATGATTTAAGAAAATGTAGTGTTAAAAAATAATACTTTTAAGTCAAAGAAGGACAAAGGATATGATCCCCAATTCCCCAATAACATTCTGAGTATTCCTGCCCGACCCAATTGCCAGTGAGATTAGGTACATTGCGATTTTCTAAGGATACTCGTATCTTATCTCCGTCCTATCTAATAGATAGATCCGTGTTGTGTAATAGAAGATTTGTATATTTTTATTGTTTTTGAGAGAGTAGAACGCCCGACAGAATTACCTACAAGAACAAAAAGGCTAAAAGTATGCAGAATAGCGATTTGAAGTAATTCCATTATTTACTGAATAAATTAATATACTTATATTACTTAATATTAATTTTATGGGAAACTATGTGATCGACCATGATTAGATTAGATTAGATTAGATGATTTATTTCATGAAAGACAATTACATAATAAATTTGCATTGATGTCAAAAATATAAGAATTTCTATCATGATCGTCAAAATAAAATAAAAATGAAAATAATAACAATACTAATGAAATAAAATTATAGCTCCAATAAGGATTGTCAATACAATTAGAATAACAGTAAGTAGGTAAATACTTACAAAATCCAAAATATAAATTTACAATGTCAAAACTTACGAAAATACGAGAACAATAAAAATAAAAACGATAAATTAATAAAAGAACACAAATAATATCTCCCAATAAGAATCGTCAACACACAACAATATAAAAAACAATGAAACAGTATCTCCCAATAAGGATCATCTGTATGATAAAGAAAACAATGTCAATAAATAAAAACAATAAGAATAAAAACAATTTCTGAATCAAAATGTCAATTTCATGAACTCAATTACTGAGTACAGAGGGTGTTCCAACAAAAGGTTTCTCAATTTACGTCTGAATATTTCGTCGCATTGCTCGTTTCTTGTCTCGGCAGGTAGGTGCTCGAAATAAGTAGGTCCGATTATTCGTGGGTTCCTTTTTGAAAGCACCAAGCGACGAGGAACTGTTCTGAGACGACCTGTGTTACGCAGTTGTTTTCCCGGACAATCTACACGAGAAAATTGAGCAATATTATTTCTGACATATATTATCAGTTCAAAGAGGTGTTGTGAGTAGTGAGTCATTATGCGTTCCGAAATAAAAAGTTCTTTACATGGGTGTCTGTGTTTTACTTCAGCAAGTGTACGAATTGCTCTCTTCTGAATTATGAAGACTCTTCTGGCATCAGTGGAGTTACCCCAAATGATGGATGGATGGAGATACTCCATGTGATGTTACAAAATGGTAGCAGAGGCAAATTATTTTTATATGGCGTAAGAACTGTATTTTCCTAGGGACAATTTCATAATCGAGCTTGAACCTTTATGTTCTATACCTATAAATAAGCAATTAATTAATAAGACAATGTTATCTACACTTTAGTACTCCGCGGGGAACACTAAGTAACTGACAAAACATTTTTATCGCAACTATTTCAGAATATCCGTAGAAACCGTTCATCAATCAACTCCCGATATTAATGTGGCGGTGTAACACTTAATAGGATAGCCACAAAATAATTACTACAATTAGACCTGGAAAGCGCCCTCTTCAATTGGAATCGTTCTCGGCGGAGGAAAACTTTCCGGGATTACTTCCAGGAAAGCCGTGAGAGTGGAACAAATGCGAACAAATGAAGGTTCTGTAAGTAATGAGGAAAACACGTGTAAAAGAAAACAAGACTGCGTGGGTGGCTTACAAGGAGCTTTAAATCAACCTATCTTTATCTTTGGGTAAAAATTGAAGTTATAATTTTTTCTGGTATTTTTTGGCCCGTAAAATCAATAAAAATCTATCTTCAGTACAACCCTCGTTAAAGTTAATTGTCCGAGACATACCATTATCTTGATATTTTTGCGTAATGGAACCTCCGCGAAAGCCTTACTTTATGAAAAATAATTTAATCTCGTTTTACAACTCCCATTCTCTGTTCTCTATTCGTAATTCTAGAGGGCGCTGAACTGAAGGGGAAAAAATCTACAGTTACAATTTAAATAGACGTATATTAATGTAATCCAGGTTCACTAAAGTCCTTCTTGAGCTGGGCGAGCTTGCAGACGAATATTAATTAAAAGAGGATGACGTACAAAATAACCGCGAGTAATAAATAATCTGAAAAATATTTTCCAACGAAAAATTGTAAAAACACAATTTTAAACTACGTAGTATTGTTTCTAATGATCTTGAGAAATGTTTCTATTTTAGGATTCTAGTAGATATATATATATACGTAATTTACTGAAAAACACACCACTTTCGGCATTGGTCATTCAATGTATTCACGACCACGCGAACTAGAATAAATTGCTACTTATAGGAGGTAGGTAAATGGAAATCCTTTTAAAACAAAATCGAAAATTCGCAACCGTGTCTCCAATTTGCCGAAGCCACAACAAATTTACATAGCATTGATTTATAAAGGCCACGTGAAAATATAGGATTTCAAATGAACGAAATGTATTGAAGTTGCCGAGCACGTTCGGCGTGTGTCTGTTTTAATGAGCTTTGTGTTTCGTTCTGCTATGTACATAAATATTTACTACAAATAAATTGACGATACGTACGAGTAGGTACACAGGGTGATCAATCCAAAACGGTTAGTATGGAGAAGTCAGAAACTATGAGAGATAGCCACATCTGTTCTTAGGAAATATGGCTTCGATTTTAAATTTAATAATGACATTCAATCTTTTTTTAAATATCTCATACATAACCGGGAATCGAACCGAAGGAATATTGAAAAAAAATTGATCACCCTGTACAACTATACCTATATCCTGCACGTGTTAGGGTAAACACACATACACATATCCACGATTCAACTTTGTATTGCTGTCGAATACGTTATATCGCGTTAAATAGGGTTGTAGTAAAGTCATATGACGTTAAGAATAACCGGTTCTTTATTTATGTACCTATTATATATTTATGTATATGCTTTTATTATTGGTGTACTTACTCCTCTAATGCGCGTTGTGTCATCAAAGTGTGTGAGCCTCAGGTCATAGAAAGAAATGAGCCCATCAGATCTTGATGGTTGACGCCCAAAGGGTTGAATTGGGCCTGATTTAAGAGGCAACAAAAATAAATATTGTGACATCGGACGGAAATATACAAATAACACGCTTTTTGATACCGCTTTATGTAAAAGCATTTTAAATAATATAAAACGTTCTAAATATTCATTTTAAGTGCCGGAAAGGTCATAGGTGAACGGGGTTAATGCACTTATAAAGAATCTTATCCTAAAAAGCTTTTCTTGAGTTGTAAGAGCTAGA
This sequence comes from Cydia pomonella, assembly GCF_033807575.1. Classification (NCBI taxonomy): domain Eukaryota; kingdom Metazoa; phylum Arthropoda; class Insecta; order Lepidoptera; family Tortricidae; genus Cydia; species Cydia pomonella. The sequence goes on along the minus strand of NC_084721.1, from coordinate 12,612,975 downwards.
CAGACAAGGGGCCTAGCCTTAGAAGTAGCAATCATTTTAAGAAAACAACAATTGAAACTTCAATAAAGTATGGAAATCGCATCTGTCATCCCGATTTCCTATTCTGATGTCATTCCATTCATTCATTTTGTATTTTTTTGTCTGATGTGATTGTTTGTTTGATTGTTCTTGTATCCTGCTGTTGATGTGACTCGTTTGTCGATAAACCAAAAAGTTATCTTGGTTATAAGCGCCTTTTCTGAAAAAATCATTAAGTGAACAAATATAAGCCAAAATCGTGTTTGAATTCTCATCATCACCACAATGTATGGTTTCTAGATGTTATATTACTTTCATATACAATCTCCTCCTCTTCTTCAACCTAGCGTTTTCCCGGTCTAGTGGCAGGGTCCGCTTTCCTACTTAATCTTCTCCACTTTGCCCGGTCTTCGGCATCCTTAGGTGTGAGATTATTCTCTTCCATGTCCACTATCACAACGTTCACCACGACGTCGTCGACTTCGTTTCATATACAGTAAGTACCCAGCGATAAATATTGCACATCGGAATTTCGGCTTCATAGAGCTTTGTCTCTTTCTCTCTCGTTGTTTCCCATATCCTCTTTCTAAAGACCGATGTGCAATATTTATCGCCGGCTACCGTATGTTCTAGCATCTATATCCGGATAACGTCACAAAGCAGAAACCCTACAACGCAGAACGATTGCATAGAATAATGAAGTATAGTAAATTAACATGAAATAATTAATTCTAGCGACGAAACTGGCATGACAAGTAGTGCTGATGATTCAAATCACGCGCGAGCGACGCACATACGTAGATTTCAATTATTTAGGCGGCCAAAAATATTTTTTTCTGGAAAATAGCTATACGTACAATAGGAAATTAAAATAAACTCCTCTTGATCCGAAAAAAATATAATTATTGATTATGCAACATATTTACATCGATAAAATACAAAAAATAAAAATTATTTTTTAAATTACCAACAAAATAAAAACGTCGTATGAATTATTAGTTACAAGCATAAATATGGTAAAATATCATATATATCTATATCTTAAATATATACTTATTACAAATAAAACTACTTAAACACATATTTTACTTTGAGAGAATTCAAAGATTATTGGCTATCTCTAGAAGTATTTGGTTTGGCAGCCATCAACATTTCTATAGTTTCAGGTAGGAATGCTTTGTGACAAGGTTTCTTGATTTGTCTGCTTGAGCTGATCAGGGGGTCTGATGTTAATAAAAGCCGAAGTATCTGTGACATTCATGGATTCTTCTGGTGGATAACATTCTTGTCTCGCCTTTAGCAACAAGTCGTAGCAAGGGAAATGTTTTGGGTTTGTTGCTCTTATTATGTCATATTGCCGTCTTGAAAGATCAGCTTCCACGAACATCTGAAGTGCTTGCAGAGGCGTCAGTGGAGGTAACATGTCGTCGTCGTTATTCACTTTAGAATGGGCAGATCTATATTTGCTGGCTCGTGTCGGCGAATTAGTAATTTCTTTGAGAACTTTTGAAGCATTCCTTTGCCCAGTGTTTTGTAAAACAGATTGTGCGGCATGGATGATGACGTCATGCTTCAAAGTCGCGCGGACTTCTTCCGTTTTTCTTCTTTTGCTTCGCTCACTTAAATCTTCGAAAGATTTTGCTGGCCTACCTTGACGAGAGGCCGATTCTATCGGAATCTCGAAAGTTCCTTCTAACCAATCTAGGTTGTTTTTTAGGAAAACTTCTTCGTGTTTACTGGCTTTCATCCATCTTTTCATGAATTCGGTCTTGATATAAGAATACCTTTGCTTCAAACACTTTTTAGCATTTTCGGTGTCTCCATAACGTATCAAAAGAAAATCTTCATACGAATCGAGTTTTTCCCTTAAACTTGGTAAATTTTGTCTTTGTACCTGTTGAAACAGGTACTTCCGAGTCACTATTTTAGTACCCGAGGTACCAGACGGACCTAAAACAAAAAATAATTAGATTTAATACAATTTAGCACTAACGTGGTATTTTTCTCAATTTCGACCCCTAAGATTCAAATGCTCTTATTTGGGAAACGCGCGGGTTTCCGCGGCTAATTTTTTACTGGTATGATAGAAAAATAAGTAAAGTATAGAAAAATAAAGAAAACATTGCTCGGACGGACCCTTAAGTTAGTTAAAAGACATATTTAATTGTAAGAAACACAAAAAATCTGACTTATTGATAGAGCTATCTTTGAAAAATTAAAAGTTTATCAAAGGCAGTAGAAACTAAAAAAGTTACTATTAAAAAACATAGGTTCTTACCTGAATTACTGCAATCCATCACTGACACTCGAAAATAAGTAGTTAAAAAACAAATATGAATTTTACAAAAGTTGTAAGTTTAGGAGCGCCGAGAACAGACACGTACACGTTAAGCGACTATCGAATTCCGACTACCTGAGGGAAGCTCTTGCGCATCTACGAAGGGTGGGAGGGGGTGCCCATTGTATTCCCGGAACTGTTTACTACCTGAGTAAATGGTTATCTTATCATTAGTTTTTTTTTCGGATAGCGAGTTTTGGCCGCCTAATTAGTTGAAATCTACGTATGTGCGACGGCCTTGGGAAGGGCTTACTGCCGCAATTAAGTACTAGTGGTGTATACTTACGGTCTTTTGTCCTCATAGGACCATCAAATCAAAGGCAAATTTTAGACGCATGCATGTGTAGGCAAAATAATCAATCTATTCCCTCCATTAATGACAGCGAATGTTTTCGTTCACTTGATACTTAAAGGAAAAAAAAAAACAATTAATTAGAAGGTCTACTTACTACTTACTTCAGTTATTAGTTGTAGAAGCGTCCTGTGGTAATATTTTGTCCTGTCTTGTTTTAGGAGAAAAAACAATCCGGCTCTAATGAGTGTTTAATGCGAAAAAAAAAAAACAACAGGTTGCACTTCGAGAGTGCAGGCAGAAGTGAAAACTTGAATATTAACGTTATGCATTTTTGATATTTTGGAGAAATTAAAAAGAGATAATTCTCTATTAAACCTACGTAAATAAATTTGAGTGTGGAAGATATTTTAAAATGCGAATTTTAGTATTAAGTAATATATAACATATACAGAGTAGTTTATGAGACGTGAGCAGGACTACAGCCTACACAATCAGTAAATGTTATTGAATCGTTCACCATCATATTAAGTAAAACAATCACGCTTCTTTTCTGTTATTTAACTTTTAGGTAAGGAAACATTTGAGTATCTACAATCATGGACACCCAACAACACAAAGATACAATACAACACAACTAACAAAGATTAAACTTCTTTAACCGTTATGACAGCACTTTGATTATGAAGAATATAAAATGTCACACTTGAATGAGATACGATTTTTCAAAAGTAATCAGGCTTCGATGACATTCAATTTGCACGTCACCATGATGTCACATGTCCGTCGTACGAATTTTCAATCTGACGGTCACGTGACACCTGACGCCCTGACGCGAGTTTAACATTTTTTCCCCATCACAAAAAGTGCACAGCGCCGCTAAAGAAGATTTCACTTCAAAAAACCTTTACAAATATGTTTATAACAATGAAAAAAAATTATTAACTTCGTTACCCTTTCACAGACTGAAAAGTTCTCTCAAATTTTCGTACGTCGGAAAACTTTTCATAGGCTCGTTTACTCGGCGAAGATTGGTTTATGCTAAAACCTATAGGGAACGGACCGTCAAGTAAAAGTTGTAATAAGCAGAGTCAAAAGTTTCAGGGTCTTATGTTTGAATCAGAAAAATCTTATTGCTGGTAAATTCAGTGTGCCACCTTGACGCCGCGGTACATACACATTAATCTTGCATGTGAATATTGTGAATCTACAATCTATTCAGAAATCGAAATATATCCGGAGATAAAATTGCAAAATAATTCGATAGGAATTCTGTGAGTCTAATGAAAAGGGGTACAAGTATTATATAGAACACCCTTTTTCACCTGCGCTACGCGAGATTTGTGCCTTTTATCACTAGAGCCAAAGGTTTATAAACGAACAAGTTCGCGCAAAAATTAAATGATCCGGTGTACTGAAGACTGTAGGGATACGATAGTTGCAGTCTAGCGACCTTCCCGAGGAGGAGTTTTGGCCGACGGGTGACAAGTTCCGTCGGTTCCGCGCCCGGCTGCCTGACACTGCGGGGTTGCGTAATGGCTCGCAGCCATGTGTTTTGTAGTTTGAAGTATTAAGATATATGTTTTTATAATATGTATTCTAGGTTTAAGGTCTATGGACCCCTAGTTGGCTGAAATAAAGAATTAACATTTCATTTAATTTAAAGTGACATAGCATACCGTCGTAGAGTAGATCTACTGTTTCCTATTAGGAAATAAAAACGACATCATGACTTTTGGCAGGGGTTGGCACAAATAAGAGGCTCGCTCGGATCTAGAGCTCTGAACGTATCTACCGATATGATCACGGAGCTAGAATGACGTTAACGATTAAAAAACATTTCATGAGTGCAAAAACGTGACCTCTTTTGCGCTTCATAACGGCCGCTTGAACTTACCTAAAGTTAAGGTTAGCGGACTGGAAAATACTAAAGGCCATATCCAGAAGATACGACGGGTGGTTATATCTTGTAACAAAAGCAAATACTTCACATATTATTTCTGAATTCAAAACTTCCAATGACACTCGACATAATTCCTATTTTCGTCGCACTTTTGATATTTAACAGGCACTCTTGTACATTCTAGACCTGTGGATACGATAAAGAAGTAAACAATCACTACATAAATAATAGCCAACAACACGGGTGCCCTTCAGGTATCGAACGTCCTCTAGAATACGTAATGCGTGTACTCCCTATAAATCAACCGTCCGTTTCCTAGAAACTGAAATAGACGGTCCTCGGACAGATTGCTCGATGCATATTTAAGGAGAAACAAAGGATACAGATAAGTAACTAGCGAGAATTTATACATATATATGCATGCAGGCTAATTTTGAAAATGTCAAACTTCTACTATTAATTAATTTATTTTTCTATTAAATTAGAAGGTAAGCGTTGCAGTTGGTATAGGTAGATTAGGTAGCATAACGCGCTGCCCACGACATTGCGCGTTAGGCTTCGGCTAAGGCGACAACCATAGGTTGGAGCGAGACACAGCGATCGGGCCTTCCATTCCCTTAGCCGAAGCCAGTAGCGTAATGGCGTGGCCAGGCCGTAAGTGTTGTTAAAATATGAAGTGATTCTGGTTTTATAGATATTTACTATTTTCAAAATTATCCCGCTTTCAAACTTACCCCAAAGAACCTTCACGGTAGGGTTGCCATAAGTGTAGGGACATCAAGCTTTAAACGGGGACATAATGGCAACCCTACCTTACGGAAGCATTTGACGGAGAACCCAACAGCATTGAGAATATTTTATACAGAAATTCAAAACTAAGCGTGCCCGTGTATGTTGCTTTCTAAGTCCCTAATTATGACTTAGCCGTCTAGTAAATTCCTCCGCAAGCTATGCTAAAGTGGAATGAACAGTCCTTACTAACACTTTACTACAACATGTTATAATTCTAGCACAGCATTTATTGTAATAACACTGTACTTATATAACGTAATTACTAAATTGACAATATCACAAGGGGGAGCTAAATTATAGTCCTAAAAGAATTTTCTTTGATAGAAACAGCAATCTAAAAGTGTGTTTACATTTACAATTGCGAAGGCATACATATAAATAGCCTGTTTGACTTTGCACTTGACCTGTATATTACAATTTCACATCCACGAACCCGTGCTAATGGCGATAATATTTAAATCGGGCTCGATAGCTATTGTCTTAATTTCACATTTTGATAGCAACGAGCAAATAATACTCGTATGGCAGACATTAATGTATTCGTCCTCATAACCATCTTGCCTTATAAACTTATAGCCCATTTATAGATAGTAAATTAAGTTTCTACGTAAAAACACGCTAAGCAAATGTTACTTTTTAAATAAGTGATTAAGGCATTACCTTTTGATTTGAATGTCATATTTGTACATATAAACGTCACTGGCAAGAAAAGATAATGGTTATGAAAGCATTAAGGTTACCTATATTGAGAGTGTAGCTCCGGGATTACAACTAGCTGCGTTCTTGGCGCTGTGAGCACTTCTACTCACGACGACTTTAGATGTTCTTGAAGCCCCACAGCCCCCACAGGTCATTCTTAGAGGACATATACACATAATTTATGAAGAGCGTACTAAGACGTAGAGTACTTATCTTTAAGTAATTCGATTGTTCTTTTATCTCGTCCAGCTGACCTAGAAACGTAAATGAATGTGTTTTTTACACACCAAATATACTTAGGTTACCTCTTTTCATGGTTCTAGATCCCTTTTAAACTTTAAGCTTAATTGAACTTAAATACTTTTGATACTGCAGTTAAAAAGGTTCTCAGATTGATAAGAGCTAAAGTTAATTTATTGATGATGATAAATTAACAATTACTGATAAATGTTAGTTACGTAAAACATTTTCGGAACGCCTCATCTATTTCACTGTATATTTTCATATGTATATGTTACTCAGCATAAGTGACTGTCATCAAAAATAGATTTGGCAGTATCGCACGACTCGTATCGGTAATTCTCATCAGGGCTTGTCACCTAGCCATTTCTGCAATTTGCAACGCATGTTCTGTATGTTTGGAACATCTATGTAGCCAAAAGTGATTTAAACTCATAATTTGTTTACTGTGATAAAAGCTTAATTCATTATATGCTTATTCAATTATGTTGTAGTCGGAACCTATCGATGTAATAAACTGAACTGTGAACTAAACAAAACAATTTGGAGTGGTCAACTTCACAGATCTGACATGGCGACTACATCAGTGTAACAGAATCGTAAATTGTGTTGCTGTCGCGATTAGAACTTTCAATCCGTTACTCATTTTAATCAAGGAAATTGACAATGATATCGCCCAGCCCAGCAATAACGCTGCTGGTGTCGCGCTCCGAATGTAACCTTAACACATAAATGTAAGTCCTCCAAATTTATTTTGCGAGCTCGTTTGACGAATGACACAATTGTGAAATTAGGGCCATCCAGTACTGTCGCATAAAAATAATAAATATGTGTAACTTGTGTCAGTTACGTTGACTATGTAATTAATTCTGCCGCGCTGACACGACGAGGTTGAATCCTTTTCATCAGCTAATTGCTAGCGAGTTTCATCTTGTTGGTGCTGTACGGCTAAAAATAATGGAGATTGCAAAAGTGATATTTCAACATTTGTAGTATTTACACAATTCTACAGCAAAATTTATGAGTAAACTCAAGTTTTTAAGTCCATCAAAACCTAATAAATTTTTACAATCAGCTCCACCGCCAAAATTGAGATTACTTGAAATATGACGAAGTTATAAATATCGTTGAAGATGCCAGACTCGCAATTATTCAATTAACAAGGTTTAAGGTGATATTTTGCCTCCTTATGTACTTACTACCACCTGTACCGCACTACTCGCTGACGGCAGGGAGTTAATCCTCAAAACCTGGATAGCCGTGCACTGTACGGTTTCAAAGGAATTGACTTTTGCGGACGCTCCGGAAGTGTTATGAACTGGGATGTCGAGGTTTGCTTGAGGGACTACAGTATAGGTAGGGTTCTTCAAAAAAGGAGTTTACAGATTCTGACTCCTCTGGAGATGCAGTCATCCATAGGCCTCAGTAACCGCTCATCATCAGTTATGCTTCGCTGGTTTGCCACCGACGGGGCGTGAAAAAGATAGTGAATAAAGCCCAATCTTCGGTTTATTCCATCCTATAAATTGAATTGAACAAAACATCCGCGTAACAACAGTAGGTACCTCAATAAACACACGATAACAGGACCCAACTGCCTCGATAACCCAAATATCTGCAATCATAATAGGTGTCAATCACGTTTATCTCGATTCACGGACTTGTTCACGCGCGTTCCGACTGCGTTATGTAAATTGAATTTTATGAATTTCTGAATTTCAAGCGTACCAATGCTTTGAGTACAGTCAGAAGGAGAAGTTGCTAACCGGCCGAGGCGACCTAACAAAAAGAACCTTACACTTATTAGTACCTAAGAAAATAAGAGTGTGTTCAGGTCATTTTCAATACCTGATCCACTTAGCTACTCTTGCTGCTGACTGTACATATGTAGTAAATTGAAACAGAAAACGATTAGAACGCACACACGCAATTTTAATATAATTGCATTGACAGACGGCCTACCTAAATAACTAAATTTCGATTTTTGTTTTTCGCTGTAAGCGGATGTTATCCGATCGCTGTTACAAATACGATTGCTGTTAATAAGTTAATATTTAATGAATCAATCAATCATGATGTGCTTTAATAAATTATTAAATTAACTTGAAATGAACTGTTCAAAATATGATACATATAATACGATGAATAGTCAAACAAGGGAATATGGAGCAGACAGCCGTCATTCAGTAAATAAAGTAGAGAACTGTCAAAATTTGCATAAAACTTATTAAACAAATGCGAATATGACAGAAATTGAAAAAGTTCAAGTAAAATAAATATGAGGCGCATCATTCGATATAGGTTTTAAAAATAACAAGTTGCTAACAGCGTTTCAGTGAATACCTACTTTAGAACTAACCGCTCAGAAAGTCAAAAATACTGTGCAAACACCACATGAATATAAAAGGTTGAGCCAATAAGCCGGTCCACACAGAGCGAGCATACGCGCGAGGCAATTTCCTCGCCCACAAAACGGCTAGTGTAGACAAGCCACGGCCGAGGCGGTGCGCTGCGGCTGTGTGGACCCGCCTATTAATGAGTTTTTTTCCAAAAAACTTATCTGTTTATTAAAACGACGTAAGTGGCACGAAGATACGCCATTTTGCTTGTACGGGTTTTTATATTGTATGAATGTACCTACGGAACCCTCCATTATGCGTGGTCCGACACGCATTTAGCCGGGTTTTTTATTGTATCAACGAATATTATTATTTAGAAATTGGACGACTGATTCGTATCATCTCCTCCACTAGACACTTTTCTAATGTACATAAAATAAAAGTGCTTAATAGCTATATCGTAAAAGTTCAGTATTATTATGGTATAACTTTTATGACACGTAATTGGAACATTCGACACGATGCTACATTTACCTTAGGCGACTTGCGTACATACACCTAAACATAAACACTCTGCATGTCCAATAAATCGATACAGACAACCCACTAACATGGATTTGTTTTTATAAATACTTTGTAGTACCTACGTATACAAGTGCAGTGATTGTCTCTACATTTTGTATCAAGTTAATAGTATAGCTATAATACATAGAAATACAATAGCTAAAGTAGGGAAGGAAATAATGAAATAAACAGCGACAGAGACAAAAAAAAACCTATTGTGCCTATCTCAAGTAGAAACCTAGCGAATGATGATGACGATATTCTTTTATGGCAATAGTACTGCACGAAAATTAGTCAGATATTGCGTCCTACTGTCATGAAAATGAATTTTATTCTAAGCCGTGGACGCGAATATGTGGATGTGATATTATCCTAATCCTAGCTTTAGTAATAAATGGGTGAAATACATTTCAACCGTAGGTATAATTTTTTTTAGAAACTATTGATGTTTGAATATCTGATCGGAATGTGCGCGGTCAAGAGGTGTTGGCGCAGTGCCGAGCAATCGGCAGAGCGGAGTTGCAATCGACATCACTTTTTGTTCTAGTTCGGTTTAATACTGAGACCTCTACGACGATTACATCAATTAAAAAAGCTACTTTTTCTTCTAACTAATGAAAATCTCATAATTCTCATAAAGATGAAAAATTTACTAAGACTTCCGAAAGCGGATTAATATGAAAGAAGGATAGGTAGCGAAAACTTAATCATCCACAAACACTGCGAGCAGCCACTTATGCCCAAAATATTCTATCAACTACAATCAACAAAATCTCATAAAGATGGAAGGTTCACATTCACAACGACCCCAGAAAAATAATTAATATATAGAAAGCAAATGCATACTGCGATGCAGCCATTTGTTCGACAATGTCACCGCTGTCTCGTGGGTACTTTGACTACTTTAATTTGACCCCTATATTGGTAATATGAATGCACAATCTGATGTCAGACGTATATTGATCGTGTGGTGGTTGGTTGGCATGTTGAATAGCAACCCTGCTGTCATATTCAAACGCCGGCATGTCGGATTTGTGGCGCCAGTGCCAGTGGTTTTCATACAAATTTATGCCTAGACAATGGAAATGTTTAATATTAAATATATATGCAAATTAAATTTACACTTTTAATGGACTTAGCGGCTTGTCAACTTAAGTAGACGTTTATGAATAAGGGGGTAAGTTTTTAAACGCATCAGTATAATACGGGGTGTTTTTAAGTCTTAGCCAAATTTTGCTCGTATGTACCAAGGCCATACTGACCAATTTTAACTATGGTACCAAACACGGTATCGCGAAAAAAATTGGCTCTCCCATAGAAAACATCATCATCAAATCAGCCGAAATGCCAAGTTGGTCCCATGTTAAAATTATTCCTTAGTATGAACTATATATTCATCAATATAATATATTATGGCTAAGCGTTGAAAAAATACTATGTATATGAGTAAGTTAAACATTACCTATGATTCTCATAGCAAAAAAAGGGTTTATAATTTTATTCCATTAAAAGCCGAGCAAAATATTAAAACTCTTTGCAGAAATATAATATCACACTAAAAACTTCTACTTGAGAAAAACAAGATAATAAACATTGCGGGCGGCATCTCTTCTCGTTAAAAGTTCTTTTAGCCCTTTTAAGGCGTTTTAACCCTTTACCAGGCCAAGGGATATATTTCACCCACATCTTATATCGGTTACCGTAGTCAGGTTTTAACTCCAAACCACCTACAAAATATTTTGTCAATCCCTGAAAATATTATTTTATGATCTTCATTCACAACACGCTTCTAAATTGCGTAATATATCTTTGGCAGCCGTTTAAATTCACTTGAACGCTAATTTCAGTAAACTACGGATAAATTCGAACACTTTTCATAATTTCTATGAAACAGAAGTACATAGGTCGAATAATTTTTTGATATTTTGTAGATTTTGAGTGTTGAAAGCTAATGTAATCGGAAACATTGCTAAATATTCATGCATTATTGTGTATGACCAGAATTAGGATGTGGGTTGACATTATCCCATGGCCTTATTAGAGTTTAACTGTGTGGGAGCTATATTTCCCATGGCCCGGTAAATTGTCTTGTCATGTCATAAAAACTCACGTAAGTAAGTGATTTTTTTTCAGTGATTGATATAATGTTTCGTAGGAGATTTGGAGTTAAACCTTGACTATTATAACCGATATAAGATGTGGGTGGAATATATCCCTTGGCCTGATCAAGAATATAATAAGACAAAATCTAGTATGACAGTTCATTACTTAGACAGGCGATGGGATAACCTTAACCCACATTTTTATTTCTGGTTTAAAGGAAGATCTCCGACGTTCATAAATACATTTTTTACAAGGCGTTCAATACGGTTGCAACAGCATATAAAGTACGTATTAAGACACGCTGGTTCTTCGGGGCCTGGTAAAGGGTTAAAGAAGTTTTTTTCTTTTTAGCATTCGAACAAGCTTAGCTTATGCATAAACGGAGCGGAATAAAACCTCTGGACCCGGTTCTCGAGCGATGCGAAAGTTGGAAACGACTTTTTGCTTAACTTTTCAAATGTACTATTACTCTAGTTAGACGTAGAACGATGTCGGGATTTGCCTTTCGCTTTTTGTATAACTACCTCGTTACTTTCGGATCCTTACATTCGTTAGTGTAGGACAAACAGAGCACAAAATATGATAGTGCTGAGTCTAACTAAAGCTTTATTTGCAAACTTTAATCCACCTTAAACTTACTGTTGCGATGTTAACGCGGGCGCTGTCAATTTACTTGTTAAAATGATTGGTTAGGTCATTTTCCCAAAATCATTATTTCCTTGTAGCGTAATTTCCAGTCGCATTTTTTCCTATTTTTAATTTACACCAGACGTATTTATTCCTAACATGATTTTTCCATTCGCATATTTTCCCATTAGACAATTTAACTATTCTTAATTTACACTAGACGTATAGACCTCTATAGACCTGAGTCTTTGTAGAAACTTGAGTCCTTTTGAGATTTCTATAACAAGTTAAAGCATTAAGGCATTAAGTCCACCATTTGTGCTTAATATTATTTGTGCAATAAAGTATAAATAAATAAAATAAATAAGTTAAAAGGATTCGATCTTCGGCTTAATTATAAGAGTCTGAAAAACTGAGTCGAGTTAAGACTCGACTCAGTTTTTCAGCAGTGTTTGTGTTGTGTTGTGTTTTGAAGCAGAAGACTCAAAGGACGAGTTAACTAACACTAACCTACCTACAACTCCGAGTGGACATTTTAGTGTGTTCTACTTATACGTTTAATTTAAATTACAACTTTATTCTTCACGACACACGGTTGTTAATTCAATTAAAAGGTTGAGTAAATTGTGTAAATTGGAGGTTGCAAAAGTAAGTTAATCTGGTGAATAAATGATATAGCCAGGAATTTTCGCGCGGGAGGAAATTAACATTTAAATTGTCGCAATGCTTCAGAACGTTTTACGTTAATTAAATATATTCCAAGCTTGGTGGGAATGGGAACGCTGCTCGCCTGTTCGGGTAAATTCATAGATTACATTACCTACCACCTCAGGAGACGAATGTTTTAACTATTCCTGTATAATTCCTTTTTACAATTTGTAATACGATTAAAACTTATGCACACTGTAAAACCGCCCTTTTTCTGGTTAGCCTCGTTACTTACCTTTTGTCCCTCAAAAATAGAAGAAAAAGCCATAACTATAAATTAACGTTAAAGATAAAGATAGTTTATTATTCAAGTAGGCATATTACAAATATTACAATGCGATAATGAACGTCAAATAAAGCTACACTGGCTCTAACCCTACATCTCTGACCCGAGAAGATTTAAATCCCCCCTCAATTGGAGGAGGGTATCCCAATATGGACCAAGAAACTCGGCGGGACACATCTTTCGTTTTTTTCGGCAACTATAAATAAAACCAGTACAACATTTTTACAACGTTCCAGTGTCGAGAGTTGCTAGGTCTACGCATAGGAAATGCGTGTTGCAAAACTCGCAAATGAATGTCTAGGCCCAAAAAAAACAAACTTAGGTAAGTTTTAAAAACTACTCAAAAGATTTTAACATTTTTTTGCAAATATTAATAAAACATCACCACAATTTTCCCACGGCACTCCAGTAACGCGAGTTCCTAGTTCAGAGTTCTACCTACACATGGCATGCAACCGCGTCAAAGCCTCGCCACAGTATAAGGGCAATGACAGTACGGTAACCTAGTTAATCTCCGACTGGACTTCTCGAGGCGTTACAATTGACAATCCAAATCTAGGAAGCAACGACTATTCCTGATCCTTTCAGCGTGTATTAGTTATTACGTTCACGCAGCATGTATCTTTTCTTAAAGAAGGACTACGCTTGATATTTATATCTACTCTGGCCGCGCCAAGCCGAACTCGCTCAAAGCGACCACATGACTCGCGTAAGTACGTGGCTTTTGCACGGTGGCATTAAATACTAGTTTACGTAAATTGGCCATGTAGAGCTCAAATATACGATATATGTGTACGGAGTTAAAAGGTCACAATGAGGAGCGTCCAGCGAAGCGTGCAGCGTGGCGTCAAGCTTCCAAGGGATTTGAGCAGCGTGTACTGAAGCTGCGCATACGTCTGCATTAGTTTTTACATGAACGGTGTGCTGGAGACCCTCCGGACGCCCCGTTCGAATGTTCACTCCCGCTTCAGCCACGAAACCCACGCTCCGAACGTGTACGCTCGTTTCGTGGCCGTGCATTAGGTATCTTAATGAGAAACCGAACCATCTGATTTTAACGGAGTATTAAGGTATAGCTCAAAATAGAATGCTTTAATTAGTCGAAGTATGGGGTAATTACCCTTTTTGGCCATGTGCCTCCGGAAATTAAGGGTCTCCGGCACTGATATCAAAAGACGCTTGCTTTATTAATATTTTAGCCTAAAATAACACTTTATCTTAATATAGAATTTTCAAACCTAAGGTGGCTGATAATTACATTTACGAAATTATCTTTTGCCTAGTCGAAGATTCAGTGAACGAATGATATAAAAGCTTTATAATGAAATACATTATCATTAGTTGTAGGTACCTACTATTGTGATATTGGATGGAAATAATCATTAATAGTAGTTTATGTGACTGCTATGTGAGTGTGGGTTTAAGAAACGAACGAAGTGAGTTTCTTAAAAAGATCACACGAGTGTTTTAATGCCTAATTATGTACAGTTACATACACTATTTTATCTACACATATATTATAAACTTTCTATGGTTTATTCACTAACCCAAATTACAGCCAACGTTGGGGCATCATCGCCAAATCGTTGCTCTCTTGGTGGAACTCGCGGATATGTGGTGGCGTCACCGAAATATTTTTATCGCTTATTTTACACGAAAGTTTTGCTATTATAGTTACCTTAAAAACAACAAAACATATTAATTTTATACTTAAAACTAATTAAAAGATAAACTGTACGTCAAATGGCGGTAAATTAAAACTTTTTTCTTTTTTTTTTATTCAGAGACAAACTAGAGTCGGGGGCCTATTTCCGTATCATGCGATACAAACTAACATGCGAGATATGTCAAAATTGTATGCAATTGACATTTCATTTTGAACAAAAAGGCATCTCGACTGATATTAGAATAGAGGTCAAATCGAATTGCTTTTTTTTTCAGGGATGTTCCAAATTTGAATGCATAACCGAATCTATTTTGATTTAGTTATGAAGCAATAACAACATTATCACAGATAATAAATTTGTTGTAACAAAACAGTTTATCGTAATGTTGGCCATTATTTACGGATTTTGTAGGCATCATAGAGGGTTTATGATATGTGTGTAGATAAAATGAACTATTTTTAAAGAAACTCCATCATATTGGCATCAAAGATACAGCGCATCAAATGTTTCGGTCATATCTCGTGGATAGACAACAAGTTGTCAAAATTTCCGACACAGTGAGTACCCCGAAAAGAGTCACATGTGGAATTCCCCAAGGATCGATTTTAGGGCCATTACTCTTTATAATTTACATAAATAATATACATGAAATCGGCTTAAAGGGAGACATTTCACTATATGCTGATGATACCTGCTTGTTTTATTATGATAATAGCATAGATAAAATAATTGAACAAGCCCAAGAGGATCTAACTAGCTTAAACACGTGGTTTCAATATAACTTATTAACATTTTTCACGCAAAAAACAAGATAATTGGATCCCACCAACCACTAGTAATCAACAATCAGCCTATAACAAAAGTAGACACTGAGAAATATCTTGGCCTTTATCTTGACAGTCAGCTAAGCTGGAAACCACATCTTGAAAAATTGCGGTCCAAACTTTCATCTCTTATGGGTTCACTTCACGGCACCGTTCGTTGTTTTCCAAAAGCAGTTAGATATATTATATATAATTCCATGGTAAAACCACATTTAGAGTACTTATTAGAAATATGGGGCACAGCAGGTAAAACTTTACTAAAAACTATACAAGTAAGCCAAAATAAAATTGTAAAAATATTATTTCACTACAACTTTTTAACTCCTACTACAAAAATCTACAAAGAAACAAAATTAATGTCACTTACTCAATTATATCACTACAAAACATGCATACTGGTCAGAAAAATATTAAATAAACATATTCATACACAAATATCATTCACAAAAAAATCCCAAATACAAAAACGTCGAACTAGGCGCGCAAATGATATTTGTCTCCGATCACCTAGAACTAATTACGGCAAAAGGAATATTTTGTACGAAGGAGCTAAAATATATAACAGATTGCCAAGTGATGTTAAGGACATAAAATCACAGTCATTATTTAAAAAAGTTCTCAAACATAACATCCTTAATCGCTTTTCAAGTATACATATCTAATTGCTATAAGTAGTACCTTATTACTATTGCTATCATATGCACACGTAATAAATCCCGCGCCATGACAATATTAACCGGCCGATAAGCGTCATCCGCGTCGATCTACCTCCAACCTAAAATATGCCTTACCCTCATTCTCATTGCCTAACTTTGTTATAATAAAATAATTTGCTAATATTTTCCTGCTACTCATATGCTTTTAGTGTTAAGAAATTGTAAATAGTTCTCTGCATGTTACTGTGTAAGCTACTGTAAAATGTAATTTGTATTTCTCATATCAAGTGAATTGTATTCTGTTTGAGAAATAAATGTCTTAAACCATAAACCATAAAATGCTTTTATTTTATACCACAAGGTGGCAGTCAATAGGGAACGTGCATGAACTGTAGGGGACAGCACAGGAGTCCTCTGTTTATTGGTGTGAAGTGTAAATGTCAAGTTTAAGGTTCCAATGTAGCACACAAGATGGCAGAATCTACAATGTACAAGAAAACGTATGGTAACTGTATAGGGCACGATTTGTCTTGGCGTGAAGTGTCAATATATAGTTTATGTTTCCGATTCAGGCCACAAGATGGCAGACTCTCCAACGCGCACGGCCCCTATAATTAGACTTGTTTAATTTGAAAGCAACAAGTACTTACACTAATGTTGATTAAATTAAATTCTCTTTGAAATTTTTGGTTTTTGCTAGACAGATAATAAAATAAGCCATTGTCACGAGAAAACATTAATAGTACATTGTGCAACGAGGGGGTTAGTAAAATATTGGACACGAGGGTGATAATTCCCGAACAGCCGCAGGCTGGAGGCAATTAAAGACCTCCTCCAAAGACGGCAATAACCCCCGGAGTTACACACGATGTTTTCCATCACACTTGCGAAGAAAAAACTAAATTTAAGCGAAATAATTCTTAAATACGATGACATTTTAAACATTCGTCCGCCATATTGTGATTGTTTGACAGGTTATGCATTGAAGGCACAGACCTATCTGGCATTCAGCCACGATTGAAAATTGTGTAAAAATATTTTTAAAGGCTATCAATTAAATCTTTTTATATATAAACAAAAATATTAAATTAGAAAAGTCAGTAATTTAAATGTAAACCTACATGGTTCTTATAAATTAGTGGCAAAATAAATAAATAAAGCTATAACTCCCTAGGGAGTTATACCTTTTTTTCGCGGGAACAATATAGGCCTTTGTCCTTTAGCACACCTGCATGGAATAAGATTTTTTCGAGTAAGTGTGATGAAAAATAATTAATCAACCCAGTTTAGTATCGCTATCTACACACGCAGCCCAACCCAACACTTACAGAGTGGCCCAAAATAAGTTGAAATAAAAAAAATTGAATCTTTTTTCTTACGTCGTTTACAAAATGTTATTAGAAATTAAAACTACTAGGAATCATTTCACAAAATCAAAACGTACCAAAGAAGAACTTTATGAAGATATTCAAAATAGGATCCTTTGATAGGTAGTGAATAATGATACACAAACGCAAACATTTGTTAAAATTATCAACATTATGCCGCTGCGTAGTAAAAAAAAAACAACGTATTTTTGGGCCATCTTCCAGTATCGACATATACTTTATACTTTGGTAGATCGCACAGGGTTTCGTTAGTAAACAGGAGATCTTGGGTCTAATCAAGTTGGCCACCCCTCAGTCATATAGGTTTGTTCGACTACGAGTAAGTCGAGCCTAACTAACAGTCCATTTTATTTGCCAGTAGACATACGAGTTCGGTTTCCGCTCGGCATGTACATAAAGCGCAAAATTTAGTACTAAGTCCGTACCGAGCGACTTAAGTAAAGAATCATTAGTAAAGTCGTCAAAGTTGCATTATCCTTTTTCTACCTTACAAAAAAGGTCGTTGCGAATAACTATTGCTAACGACTAAAGACATAAAACCAGTTGGTGAGACAATTCAGTTTGTAGAAATAAGACTGGCATGTTATAAAACGATATAAAACTCCCTATACATACAATACAATTTTAAAAATCATTTGGTGCAACCCGGCTTTTTGGATAAGATCGAACACAACATCGTCGATCTTGCAGTAATTGAATCCGCGTCTGTTGCCAAATCGAGGCAATTCACTTTGTCGGGTAGCCTATTACTATTAGTAGATAGTTTAAAGGTTATATACACTATAGCATCTGCAGTCAATAGAGTTGCTAGCGTTACCGCATTGTTGTTGCGATTAAAAAGTTTAATTACGTCACTCATTTTATCAAGGATTGAATCGTCGGCCGTTTTCTCCCGCTACAATGCTGTACAGCAATGCTTTTACAACCCGATGCAACATTTAGTTGCCAAGTCAACAAATTCTGACATACTTATAAAGTCACGACTTCTCGACATTCCAGCATCGTGAACATGATATTAGTACTTGAAGTAAAATTATGCGATGTATCTAATATCTTAGCTTTATTGGTATTAACTGTAACTGTAACCTTTAACCTGGATAAAACGGAATTCGGGCGAGCACAAATCAAATATGAATCATCAATTTGTCGACCCATTTGGCATGACCCGATTTCCAGCCCGCACGAGGCGAGGAAAAATAAAATTATTCAAGTATAAAATGTGGTCACAGAATTCTTGAACTTGACATTACGGTCGGAATTGGAATATCAATTAAATGAAGTTGGATTAAACTGCCAAGGTCTACAGCGGTATACTAACACTATAGTTGTGTTCTAATCGACTTGTCTGTTATGTTATGTTACTGAAATAGTTCATTTCTATAACGCCACGCCAATCACGATCACTGTCACCTATACTTGTTAGATAACGAATATCCAATAAAATCTATTGCTCTGCCACTGATACGATTGTGTTACCGTATTTTCGACCCAGCATAAAGTGCCAATGCAAAAAAGACAACAGAAGTAACCAAGTGACGGCATGAAGGAATTTCCGGAAGGAAGGACTCTCCGCACTATAAATAAAATAAATAAAATAAAATAAAAAATAAAAATAAAAATTATTTATTCTCAGACAATTAATATAGTCCATATTTGTTAGTATCAACTTACAACCTATGTTATGTTACCTTCCGCACAATAAATTACAGAAATTAAATTAGGTAACTTTAGATTGCTGGTTATCTTGGCCGATTTACTGAACTGCACGTTTGTGAACATGCAATTCGATAAATCGTCCCAAAATACCGGAATCTAACCGCTCGGCTATCATTTTCAGGATCCCGTTGGTGCTCCCGCGTATACGGTGTACCACTGATGCATTCTTTTTTCGCATAAGAGCATAAAAATCATCTACATGTGCGTCCGCAAACATGCCAGAAGCACTACAGTATCGCGGAAGCCTCAACAGGGCCCTGAAAACGTTGTTATACTGGACCCTTAGAGAGTCAAAGGATTTCTGCTTAAAATTAGCCCACAGGCCACTGGTATAAAAACATTGGCAATACGCACGGAATAAAGTAATTTTGACCTCCATGCTACACTTAGCGAACCTGTGCGCCAACATACCGCCACGGACGGATAATGCCCTCCTCTCCCTCTCCATGTCCATCTTAGCTAGTTTGCGCTATGAGCTCTACCCTACGTGCGCGGTTGCGAGTATAATCAATTAACAAATGTTATATTATATGTGGCTTTCCATCAGAGCTTATGCTTTATGTGCAATAAGGACGTTTCTATCACAATTTCTGTTGGAATTCCTGATCGAAAAGTCCTATGTGACTGAAAGCTACATATTTAGGTCTTGTGATCCACCAAACTTAGCATCATATTTTTCACGAATAATAACTTATTAAAGCAACACAGACGGCAAAACTCTTGAACTTGACATTAAGGTATAGAATAACAACAAAACCAGGCGCCAAGTTGCCGAGGTCAAGAGCGGTGCAGAAAAAGTAATTCAGGGCAGATTGCCAGATGGGGCCCGCTCCTATTGGATTCCTATTAGGGAGCAACACGAGGAGAAATCCGTGGTTTGAGGATGAGGCAGTGATTGATTAATGTTTTTCTAAACAAGACAATGAAGTTTGATTCAACTATTTATATTTAAATAAAATACGCATATTTTTCGAAAGCGAAATAATTTCTCATTGCAAACCTACATACTTCGCAAAAAATGCAAACGATCAAAAGTAACATTATAATACAACTATGTTGGTTGCACTCTTTATACTGTTCCAGGAAGTCAAAATCATACCACAACCAGAAAATGCCCACAATTTGGAGTTACTTAATGTATAAAACCAAAATTGATGAATTTGCCTTAAGTCGTGATTTAGAGAGTCGCTTCTTCAGTTGAATTGAATATAACATTAATTGCATTGTATTATAACACTTTAATAAATAGCAAGTCTGTGACATGTATAGGCAATCACTCCAGTTTTCCACATCTGTCATTATCCACATATTTAATTACAGAGGACAGTAACTTGTCATATCACCGTGTAATTTATATGCAACACTGGATTTTACTCATTGTTCATTTATTCAATTAAGTATTTGACAATCATCCATTATTTATGGACGAGTACTTAATGATAAATAACATGTTTTTCCAAAACGTTCAGGAACATTGTCTTCATGCAGGTAATGTTATCCTCCTGACGACCGGGTTTCAAAATTTGCCAGCTTAAATATAACTCTTGTCAAGTTGACAAAAATTCAAAAGTTAATTGTCAAAAATTAACTTCGATTTAATTAATTTCAAAGGTAGAATTTTTAGTACCCCAGAGCTTAAGTCATTTAGTCATTAGTATGTGTTGTCGATATATGGCTCTCAAGCAGTACTTATTATTGTTTTAGTTTAGTTGGAGCGCATCGCCAACAAACTGTTTTACAGTTTGGCGAAACTTTAATTATAAGTACATTGTATATTGTGATTTGTGAAATAAACTAAAAAAAAAAAAAAAAATTTAACACAAGAAAATGATGTGTTAAAGCCTACGTTGGATCGGCCGGGAGAACAAACTCTGCAAAGACGCAAACGACTATCTGGGTGGCTGAAAAATAAGCCTCTTGGGTGTTCACAGTCCTCGTGAGAAAATGACGATCATACACCCTTCAGCAACAGCTATATGATAGCTATATGTAGGTTTGTTTGTTAGCCATGTGGTGTCGCACGCTCCACGGCCCAGATAAGCCAATTTGCCCGTCAAAGTGCTGTGGGAGCGAAGGGTCCAGCACACTTGCCCTCGGATTCTGAGCAGCATTATAAACTGGTATTTGCGACTTGTTTTAAATTAGACCGATCTGCTGAGGTCCACTTTAAGCACATAGTGGAAATTAGTAGTATGGACAATGAATTCAATTTTTTTGTTATAGATGGTAGCAGTGGTTTAAACCGTAATTACGTCTACCGACTTGCTATGAGTTCTACAAAAATCTTTATCACAATAAGGATCAATCTTAACACCCAAATAGAAATAGGCACT
This sequence comes from Cydia pomonella, assembly GCF_033807575.1. NCBI lineage: Eukaryota > Metazoa > Arthropoda > Insecta > Lepidoptera > Tortricidae > Cydia > Cydia pomonella. The sequence continues at coordinate 12,591,482 of NC_084721.1, read as the reverse complement.
TCACAAACATAAGCAGAACTAGGTTTAAAAAAAATCGGTACCTAAGTCAGGTAGTTCAGCCAGTAACTCAGGTTTATTTTCCGGTTAGATCAAAGCGGTTCTAACTAATATATTCATAACATGTCATTATTCTACAAGCAAAATAACCCAAATAAGCTTTGAATGGTAAACGCGCCGAGATATTTCTTACTCTATCATTACTCAAAGTCTCAAATCACTGATGGATATAATACATATCCTTATAAAACGATTATGCGTTTATGACTCGTTTCTGTCTAATTCGTGACTGTTCACGCCCTGCTATCTTTAACACTGTCATTCATTCCACTCAATATCTGGTATCTTTTATATTTTTATTGACGCCCATTGGAATTTGACTCGTAAGTAATTGAATATTGGTGTCGGTGAACTGTCCTACTGGTATGTCAATTGATGTCGATACGGATGTTTTATATTGATCGTCGGTGTTATATTGCACGTATTATAAATAGGCTAAAGCCTGCAGTGGATAAGCATAAACTATGGATTTTGGAATTGTACTGTGTACTGCAAATACTGCAATAAATATACTTAATCTGAGTCTATTTATGTCTCTGAAAGAGTTTTGTGTATTCTCTCTACGGTCTAAAAAACGCTTGATGGCTTCTAATCGCACATTTTTAGATTCAACTCAGATGCAGAAATGACAGGGTCAAACATATTTAAAGATCCGTCGGTTTTTAAAAATTCCTTACAACTCTCTTATTGCAAGGAAAGAGAATGACAAACAATTACGTCATTAGTAGTATTAGCACGAAAGATACAAGGAAAACTATAAGGGTAAAAGTACCCTATCTTTTAGATAAGATTCCTTTATCCTTTCATGCACCTATCACGATGAGTCACGTGGGTTCGTAACATGTTATCTCGATAAAAGATAAGGTGAGCACATTTTGTTTATTTTAACTTCTCATTGTTCTAATACGAAGTCATAATATTTTCTTATGTTGCAAATTAGCGTGATGCATGATGATAAGCGAATGCCATATGTTTTCTACGGATTTGTTTAACCAACATAAAATTAATGATTATCATCATATCGTCTGCTGCTTGACGTGGACGAAGGCCTTTTCGAAGAATTCCTACAAGTGCAATGCGATGCGACTGCCCTTAAGTACTTATTAATCAGCAACCTGCGATCTAATGCAAGAGTTTCCAACAAATAGCATGCAAAATGCCCTAAAAACAAAAAGGGTGACATCTCGCCGCAAAAAAGTTAGAAAGTAAGAGTGTAAAAATACCATTCTCATCTTACTGCATGCCCAATATGCCCATTACATGAAAAAAAAGGATAATCAAAGCGAAACTCACGTAATATAAGAATTAATGCGGCAATAAAGCTACCTCTATAAATTTTGTTGGTTAAATTTTATTACGTACACCGGATATAAAAATATCCTGGTTCTAATTTCACCTCGGTAAAGGAATTTGCGTGCATATGTATACATACATATGTTTGTATGTTTGTATCGTGTGATCCACGGTAGTGTCAAAACTTGAGCCGATTTTGGAGAGTAATTTGTCAAATGACTGTTTATAAAGTGACAGTTAAAGTTGTATATCAATCAAAACAACACACGCTCTTAACTTAATAAGTACTATGCCCGCTAATTAGAATAGCGTTAAGGGCATTAATCATTCAACATCAAACTTTTAATCTCATTGTAGTATCATTCCCCATTAGGGCCGTCTACTAATTTGACTAATAAATTAGGTAAGCGGCTGAAATTACAACGTTTATTATGGGCTCTAGTAAACTGGTATCCACAAACAGCATCGACCAGTATAATTGTGACCCATAATAACTAAGGGTAACCAGAGTTCATCCTTAAACTGGTTTTCTATAGCAAATGCCCGTCTTTGCCGAGTAAGAGCTCATAGTTCGGTTGAGTGCGTTCGAGAATTTATGAAAGATGACGAAATCATGCAAAAAGATGGTTATATGCTCGAGTACCCAATTTTCCCAATGGGTTGTGATTTCCCTTCGAAACTACCTTTTTCATAAAAGCTACATCGTCGTCATCGTCTATTATATGAGAAAGACAAATTTACTTGGGCATTCTAAATATATAGGTATCTTTCTTTACGGTCCTTTTTTCTGTTATCGTTTTTTTTTATACCACGACGGTGGCAAGCAAGCATACGGCCCGCCTGATGGTAAGCAGTCACCGTAGCCTATGGACGCCTGCAACTCCAGATGAGTTACATGCGCGTTGCCGACCCTTTAAAAATCTGTACACTTCTTTTTTGAAGAACCTCATACTGTAGACCCTCTGGAAAACCTCGGCAGGTAGCTCATTCCACAACCGGAGCGTGCGCGGGAGGAAGTTCCTCTTAAACCGCACACTGCGTGATCATTTAGGTTCTAGGGTGTGAGGATGAACACCCTGCCGACGGCGGGTGGTGCGGTGATAGAAAGTAGCCGTGGGCATCATGTCAAAAATTCTTCAGAGCACAGCCCATTGTACAAGCGGTAGAACACACATAAGGAGGCAAAGTCTCTCCTTAGACTTAAAGGTTCAATACCGCTTGTGAGTTTGGGATCGTCGACGATTCGTACAGCACGTCTTCGTTATTATGCACGTTCGTTTCGTTCGTTCGTTCGGGTAGCACGTTATCGTTTGTAGTTTTGTACATTGTTTTCCTAATGAACCGAGGCCTCTGTGTCAGTTAAGGCAAAAATGCTTTCGTATGTCTGTCCGGCTGTTTTCTATAGGCCGCATTCCTCAAATAATTGTCGTGAAAAATTTTTTTGGCGTGTCAATTTAAGGATTTTTTATTTATTTTTGAATAGTGAAGCCATACATTTATTTAGTATTAAGGTATGCTCGCAAGGTCTTCAGCTCACAGAGTACTAGTATATTTTTGTTGAGCTTCATATAAAATTATAAGCCATCGGCCTAGGCGAGATTCAATAATGGAACGTAGTAATTTATTATTCTGTACCTGACTTATACAGTGCGTCACTAAGGTGCGGCCTATAATACGCATTTTGTATTACATGAAACACATTGAATTGACAAGTCGTAAGCTTTATTACAACAATATAAGGACTACCAGAGGTCAGTTAAGGGTATTGCCGTTATGAGTTGAAGTAGCGACGAACTAGCGAACCTTCGGTTTCGGTTTTGGCAAAAAAACCGGTTTCGGTCGGACACTAGTCATGAACAATAGAGGTGACAGCAGGATGTCATCCATGGCGTCCATTAGCATGTCAAGCGCCGAGATCTCCTTTAAGGCGACGTTACTCCGCGTTCTATCAAAGGTTACAGACATTTTATTTCAAATATTTTAGCAAGGTTCGGTCAACAGCAAAAGTAGCTAGCTATGCGGGATGTTCCAACCATAAAGTTGTCCTTAAATCATTTTGAACACCTTACCCACTTAGAAAGTTTTGCTGCTAACTCTACAGCACCTGCTGATAATATATATGTTGTGCTTTAGACAAAGACTTTTTTAATATAACTTGAATTTTTATAACAAGTGTAAATGTATTGTTTCAACCTTGCGTTTGTCTATACCAAATACTACAAAAAAGATAAATGTGCTTAACTCTCTCATTACGAATCAGTGCTTTAAAAACTACGTTGTGATCAATAGTTTTACTGTATGAAGCGAAACTGCATCGTAAAACCGAAAATGAAATATGGCGTACTGGTGAACACGCATGTTATTTTATGTTTCGAATATAGACACAAAGCAGAAACTACAAAAGAACGCAAAATCCATACCTAAATCACCCGTACTACCTCTACCTCTATACTTATAAGATTTACTGGTCTGAAAATTATGGATCTACTGTGGATTCGAATTAAATAAATAATTGAATTGAAAATTAAATAATTGAATTGAAAAACATGTTTACCTCCAAGCTCTCTGAAAGTCATGCCATCCTTATTCGAATTCGTATGCCTGACAGCAACAGTAATAACTGTCACGTCACGTCCCAAGGGCTTAAGGATACAAGACGACTCGTAGAAGATCGATTTGACCGAATGACGGTAATTCTGTGCGACTTTTGTATCTAAATGGATTCCATATGAGTAATGGTGGTGGTATTAGCTTTTCCGTCGCATATTCTTTTGCTGTTAATATTTTTAGGATACGTTTTTTTCTAAAGCTTTGTAAGAAACTGTAAAGAAAAAATGTTCTACAAATGCAGGGTATTTCTATACAGCAAAGGAAACTCGTATAGAATGTTATCGTTCACGATTATTTTGTATATTTCTGCCCAGTCCGGGACGAGAGCGATTTTATATGGGCGACAATCATACTGCTTAGTGCTTACTCAGGACCTATACTAGTAGGTAAAAATAATAAAATAAAATAATAAATAAAAATTCGGTTCTTGTCTGTTTTAATTATTTTATTTTTTGTCTTTTAATTATTTATATAAGAATTCAAGCCTTGGCGACCCTCTACATCTCTAAGGACAATTTAATATCTTTTTTTATAATTTATCTCTGACACTTAGAGACTTATACATCTCTAAAGAATTTTAGTATTTTATGGTTTTTTTTTTATCATAGTTTTTTTTGTCTAATTTGACATTTAGAGACAGTATACATCTCTAATAAAGTATTTATTATTTCATCGATTCCATATTCGTAATTGTTTTTTTTTTTTTTTTTTTTATTGTTTGTAAAAATGGACATGTAAAAGTGCCCCTGTGGCCTATTTGCTGAATAAATGTTTGATATTTGATATTTAAAGGACTGTGAATAGCTAAAAAACAGTTGTTGCATTAAATTGAAAGACGCAACAAGACCATTTGTCTTACTTATTGTGTGCAGGTATATCATAGTCAAATGCTCAGCTCAGATAAAACGAAACAGTTGCGTTCTCAATAGCCTGGAAAATAACATTAGCATAGCGTTGACATCAGGCAGACAAGCGCTTTTACTTGCAAATGCACCTCAATCAGTGCAACAACACGGCAGATACTATACATTGTATCAGTGCCATATATTTTCGAATGAGAATTTGAACAAGAATATAAGGTGCATCTAATACGCCGAAGTTAAGTTTTGTGGAGCAACTGTGAAGCAACACTGTACAACAGTAAGTAATTAGGTAAGTTAGGGTTGCACAGTGTTGTTCGACAAAAGTTAACTGCGGTGTCGATGCACTTTCAGGGACCACACCCAACTAGGGAGAAGGCTACTCCGTAGAAGCATACACACAAATTTGGAACAAGTGACACGCTCTGGTAAGTTAACAATCGACCACCTATGCGGCCATTATGCATCATAACGTTCATACCTTTAAAAATCTTAATGAAAATTCTCAATCTGGTTATCGCCAGAAAGAAAACTCGAAACACGGCCTTCGTATTTAATAAATTATGACTATAAAATTACTGTCTTTCCGTGTTAATCCAGCGCCGAATTGCGAGTAATAAATATCGCAATGCAGTATTTTCTTCGTAAACACGAAGAACAAAATTGCTTTAGGTAATCTTCCAAATTGCATGCCTTAAAATGCTAGTTACCAATGCCGCGAGTGCTAATGAGCAAAGTACATGGCAAGGACAATGCAGTTCTAGGCTAAATTGTATTACATTGGTCATAACCTTGAATCCAGAAGTTATAAAAGAATGCCAGAATCGCATGTGAATTTATTGCAAACTAAACTTTATTGACAATGGTATAAAAGCTACTAAAGAATCCATTTGAGAACCATATACAAGAATGTAACATTGTAGTGTTAAATAATCTAATGACCAGTTGTAAATGGCAAGGACAATGCAGTTCTACGCTAAATTTTATTGCATTGGCCGTAACCTTGGATTTAAGAGATTTGTAGCAATGCAGTCCAAGAAATAAAATAAAACTTGTGAGGCAAGTAGATTGCTGGGAGTGGGCATTTTCATAAAACTTATGTTCATGTGTTCTCAGGATTCCCAGAAATTTTAGGCTATTTCGACTCATAATCAAGAGCACTATTGGTTCTACTTGGAGAGTAAAAAATACGCCACTACATTGGATTTTCCATTGCGTCACTTCTATACACGAGCTAACCGAAAATTAGGGTTAATAAAAAGTAAAATTCTGAAAACGTTACGAGTATTTTACGACCCTTTTTCCCCTTGAAAATAGTGCCTGCGAACCTGAGTAGGAAGAACCTAAAATTTACGAAAACCTAAAAACACAACCTTGCAAAGTTTCACAGAAACGCTCAGCTTCCGATATAAAAGCTAGGAAAACGTACTTTTGGTGGAGAACTCCACCATCACGTGTGAACTTGTGCAGAACTGTCCCTAATGTGCAGTGGACATGGCAAGGACAGTGTTGTGGGTCAGGCTTTATTGCATCAGCGACCGTGGCCGCTCCAAGTTTTAGGTTAGGACGGCAATGCTATATGCTGTAACAGTTTAAATATATGACCTTCGTATAATTTCAAGCTAATTAAATTAATGCAGCCAAGGATTTTGATTTCTGTGCCACTTTGTACGGTTACAGACTTTGATTGTTGTCTAGGGTTCAAGCTAACTTATTTCTCAATACTAATGGTATAAATTGTCCAATATAAAGTAAACCCTAAATGGCTCAATAATTAAAGTCCGTGACTACTCGAACCCTGTCATAATGAAAATCAATGCGAAAGTCGTTAGGGATCTCGTACCGTACATCATTGGCACAAAGTTCCAAGCGACACTGTAACCAAATTCCTTGCCCGCACCTCCTTCCTGATGGAATATTTTCTGACTATAAAACCTGTTGGGATGAGCCTAGTCCTTATTTGACCGACGAAAAACCGGTACTGGCCAATTATTTTCGGGGTCTCCGACCTTTAATTAGCTCTTAGGTCAACGCCTGAAAAGATGAGCTTTTGCTTTTAACGTTTATTCTTACTTTATCAATTTTCTTTTCTTAGTGGTTTACGCTGCTTCTTCAATTCGTTACCTGTAAATAAAATAAAAATACATTAGAATTCCATATAAAATTTTTCGGTGTTAATATTTTCAAAACTGATCAGAAACTGATTTCAGTTGTCGGGCGTCAGACCGTCAACATCTCCAGCATCTCCTGAGGATGCCTCGTAGAGAGGCGAAACACGTGTCGAGTTGTGTACTTTTGGTGGTGGGTTGTTATATTGATTTGCGTATTTATTTTTCCGGTGGGAACATTAATTGCATGTAAAAATACGCAAGTAAGTATAACGGGTTAGCACTGATTGACTAGCACGTTATTTTCTCGCGGATTAGGAAAGTAATATTTCTTGTTTTAATTAGCATGGATTTCCGCAAAGTAACGCCTTGTTCTATTAATTAGTTAATATTTTCGTTAAAGTTGCGGTAGTTCTAATATAACTTTTACATTAAAATATATCAACTCAAATATGGGTAATGAATGTATTTCCAACAGACCTTAGGTATATACAATTCTCGTCTGCGACATTGTTTGAAGATGATAATAAAATTCAGTTCTATTTGAATAAAGCATGAGCATTGCTGAAGAAATTGTCTCAGTTCTTAGTTTTTGCACTGTCTGCATCAGATTATCTCGAGTTACTGGATTCTGATATTACGAAAATACAAACAGACCCATATTAACCATAAAGTGGATATAGGTATTTATATACCTTTTCTAGCTGAAACTGAGTTATCTATTTATATTTAGTGATTGAAATTGATATATTACTTGCACATAAATATACATCACAATAAATATAAATTGAACCACTTGGAAAAACCAATTTTCCAGGAATAATACCCAGTGAGTTCGATATTATACACTCAAAAGCCCCTAATACAATAAATTTATTGAATCTGTCGAGGACCGATATATACAAAAATATTGCACGTTTAATATGATCAAAAGTTTCCGAATTGCCTGGCCGTAGGCGCTTTCTCGACTTCCAGCAAAGATAAATATTAAACAAAATAAATATGTACGTAGTTACTCTAAGCTCGCAATTTGGCTGGGCTTTAATTAAAACTTCCGCAAACCGAAATACTTCGTTTATTGCGTTCATAAATACCAACAATTTGTAAGCGACATTTTAACGTTTCTCATCCTAAAATACTTCAACGTTTCATGTTTTTGAAATTTAACGTGTCGGAAAATGCTGTAGCTAGCGCGTGAAATTGGAGAGCTAAACTCTTATTCAAAAACATAGTTTGAGTCTCTGTTCGGCTGTTCTCCTCTACGGATGTTACCGGTTTCGTGAAATGATGTGATCATCGATAATTATGTATATAGATTTAGTCGATTCAGTTTTTAAAAAGTTTTAGGAAATCAATGGGGGGAGCTCAATGAGGGGGGGGGGGGGGGTTAAGGGTCGGCAACGCGCATGAAACTCTTCTGGAGTTGCAGGCATACATAGGCTACGGAGACTGCTTACCATTAGGCGGGCCGTATGCTTGTTTGCTACCGACGTAGTATAAAAAAAGGAAAGTATCATAGGCATAGGGTTTCGCGATGTCTACAACCATCTGCCACCATCTAATGCTTTTCAAACGTAGAGATAATCCGTTACGCCACTAGTCATCTCATGCGATGGAGCTGTAGGGACTGAATACAATAGTTTCTTTAAAAAAAACAGCATCAAACTTAAATGATAAATGGGGAAAAGCGTATTCACCAATTATTTTCTGGCTGAAAGTTAAAGTTCAAAATTCCGTAATTAGAGCCAGAGGCACAAGACGACACATTAAAGCTTTTGAGTGCGAAGATGGTGCAGGAATCATATACTGAAACTCCCCCAAGACCCTTCTCTTCTACTACCTCTTCATATCACTACTGAAGGCAGCAGCTTTTTTTATATACTCTTTACCGTCTCCATGTTTATGTATATTGTATCTTACTTTAATAAATATATGACTTTAGAGATAAATCTCTATTTACAGCTCTCGTCCAAAATTATTTTCAAACAATAAGAGTTTCTATAAGTAGTATGAGTATGTACAGTAATTAGACTATTCTAATTATTGTCAATATAAACTCTTTTTTCTAATGGTAGGTACTATATACTTTTGACGCGTAGTTTGACCCGCTACTTTTGATGCTTACTGTACTGAGTTATACCTACTAATTGTTATATGACGAAAAATAGGGCTTAGTAACGAAAAGAATACGGAGGCTAGACTTGGCAGTAGACCTTATAAGATAAGATAATGATTTTTTTGCTTAAACATAGTAAATTGAAGTTGACACAATCATTATAAGCAGTATCACATGTTTAGCCAATGGCAGCATGCAAATATTGATCTTAAAATTAAGCTATATACATTATTTTCATTACCAAAAAAATTAGGTATTAACATTACTTCGATATTTCATTATAGCTATTAATTAAAATTAATATACGTTCATTATCATTATTGTCTTACATAACAACTCATAATTCAGCTATTAGGTTACTGATAAAGCTAATGTCTTCAAGCATGCGACCTCGTACGAGACTAAAAACTAACCTAAAGTAGTAGTACCGTGGTAGTACCTATTTTTTAAGGATCTTTAATTACTATGAATCATTGTATATGTTCGACCTGGAATATAAATAGGAGAGATGGGTATCCATAGTATTCATTAATCATGTCTTTATATATTATTTACACATGAAATAGTCGAAATCAGTTTACATTAAAGCGAGAACGATCAGGCAAATGCATTCCGAAAGGATTGGACATTGGTTTATAATTCATTCTTGGTCGTAAACAGATTAATTGTACCTATTGTTTATTCATCTTGCACTCAGTTTCTATTGACACGGTATGATATCAGAAGCTTGACTCCACTTCACATTGCTACATTTGTTAGATTTAAAAATGGAGGAAATATATCGCTAACATTATCACTTTCGCACTTTTTACAAATTTCCTCTGTCTACTAATGCAACAGGAATATGATATCAAGGAAACACGTTACCGGATATTTACTATCAAAACATAATGATTTTATTAATTGAGCGACGCAAATATTTCCGCCATGACTGAATTAGTTTATTTACAGGATTTTATAAAGCCTTCAACTTCAGTTGCCATGCGGTCCATGCCCTAACGAACGGCGACCGCTAGTCATTTTGCTCCCTCAGTTATTTTTGCCAACGTATCTAGGTAAGTTATGACAGTCATTTTCTTAATGCGTATTGTTAAGTGAGTAGGTGTTTTTTTTTTCTTGTAGTGACACATTTTTCATAGTAATGTGTTAGTACAAATTTTCTCAAATGATTTTTACGCCTCGGATCCTAATAGTCTGTTAAACAAAAGCCTTTGTTTATTTTATGGAGAATCGAGAGTCTACGCGTGCCAATGCAACCATGTCGTTAAAAAGCAACTATCGTGATAGTATTAAGGTTTAAATTTATGTCAAAGCTCATTCTGAGATAACTAGTTAGGTGAATGTAGGACGATCGGTCGCCTGTTTGTGGCCTGCCCTGTCATATAACAGAATGAGCGGTTACATTAATTTGAACTATATAAATGGGACGGCAAAATTTGTTTTTAAACGAGTTTGTTTCCGTGCAGTCAGTAACGGCTGGCTCAGCAATGGCTTTTGTTTAATAGATTAGGGTCTGAGGCCTAAAAATCATTTGAGAAAATTCATACTTATAAACACATCGCAGTATCACTTTGTTATTTCTGTACACATACTTAAACCTCCATGTTTTTTCAGCACGTTCGACGTAGTCCAATTACTGATCACCACAAGTATGTGTAGGCAACTAGGCATCTCGCTCGACGTACGTACGGAATACCACGCCGCTTACTCACGCACTAACAAATAGATAACTGTCGGTTATTTCAGGCAGGACTTGACTCACTACTTTGATCATTCGTAGAAACTGTACTGCCCGTGTACGGAGAAACAGCTGGTTCTGGTTCAATGGACATTGATTCATCTTTGTTCTGATTTGTTCATTATTTTTAATTATCGGTACAGCATTGAGATTTAAATTGATTTATTGTAAATGTGTGCTCCATCACGACAATAATATTTTTATATTATAATAATATTTTTGGCCTAGTGGGTAGTGACCCTGCCTACGAAGCTGATGGTCCCGGGTTCAAATCCTGGTAAGGGAATTTATTCGTGTGATGAGCATGGGTGTTTTCTATGTATTTAAGTATTTATAAATATATTTATATATTATATGTATCGTTGTCTAAGTACCCTCAACACAAGCCTTATTGAGCTTACTGTGGGACTTAGTCAATTTGTGTAATAATGTCCTATAATATTTATTTTATTTATTTATTTATATTTATTGATTTTTTAACTTTTTTTTTTCAACTACAATCTACAATTCATACAATCGTCATTAACTTTGCGGCGGTACATCTTACTAATTACTAGACTACATTTTATTGGTTTGTTATTTGTCTAAATAAATTTAGCAGTACCTTAAAAGATGACGCTAATTTTAATCAATTTGAATGGAGGTCAAACTTCATCTCCATTAAATTTTGAAAAGGATAACTTACCAAAACTCGATGCTACCGAAGAAAAAAATATATTTCTAAACTTATAAAAGCGTTATAAGTGTTAAAACTCAAAGCCCGTCCAGCGAAAGCGCTGTATAATGTTACCTTCATTAGTAGAGCTTTCGATTCGCCGCCGCGAAAATTACAGACATTAAAGAAAACACTGACTTTCCAACTCGGGATTTGTAAGTGCGGTATTATTTTCACTCTATTCCTTTCACAGGTTACTTGTACGGAAGGTGAGGTTATATGGAATCAACGCAATAAAGTGTGTCCGGTATATAACTGCTGTTTGAGCAGTATTTTTTATAAAGGGTTCATCAATATACTAATGAAATAATAACCGTTTCAGTTTTAAAGAACAAATCAAAACTTCTGGCTTTCGAGGCCAATTACAAACCCGTCCAAAAAGATATCAAATAACCTTCAATAATGTTTTGTCTAGAACCGTGTTACGTCTTTAGAATTGATAGAGTATTCCAAAGGAATTTGTATTATGGATTCAATATTGTTGTATACAAACAATAATATAATTGAGCACCTAATATATCTATAGATTTCAAACAAAATATAGACAACTATTAAATTAAAAACCCCCATAAGCAAAAACCCCATTCTATGCCAAATATGCCATACATCATTTTTGAAAAAACTCTTCAAACTGCTGGATCGATTTCTGTCAAACATAGCTTAGAACCTATCGCAAAGAAACTCGCTTTCACGTGAATAAAACCGCATAGAAATCGGTCCATCCGTTGGAGAGCTACATACAGACACACAGACATTGGCGTCAAACATAAAACACGTCTTTTTTGCGTCGGGGGGGTTAAAAAGGGCCAGCCAATAGCGATTCTGGATTCTGTAGTCACCAACAAAATATCAGGAAATATAAATTATATTTGCACACTCTTGTTCTCTTATCCATGCATCAATCGAGTACAGCGTGTATTTGTTTACCTTAATTTGCAATTAATTTTGTATCAAGCCGAAACGGCTGCGAACCTTGCTATATATGCACTTGTAATTTATTTCTAAGCTTAATAGCAACGTTCGCAGACGTTTCTACTTAATAGAAAATTAGTTTAGTATTGGATAGCGCATAGATACTGGTAAATTTCCAACATGACTTGGAATTCCGGTAGCCGTTTAAGAAGTGTAAGACTCTTAAGGTAGATGTCGCTGGAGCCTCCCTATGGCTCATATATGGTGGAAATATTCACTGTATTGGGTAGGGTCTTGGTAGCCCAGAGATAGTGATTTTTTTCCACTTTTAATTTATTTCTAAGCTTAATTTGCAATTGCTACTGACTGTATTTATGTCGTATAAAGCACACACCCTGCCGCCTTATGATCATCTAATTACATATGACAAGGTCCCATGGGCTACGGTTAGAATTGAATGAATACTCCGCCTACGTAAACATCCTTATTAGGACAGGCCAATTTCATACTATTTGCGTATTAAAATAATACTGCGCAATATAATATAAACATATGTATGAATATATATTCACATATTATGGCGAATATCTGCGCGTGTAAGCTGCTTCGCCTTAATGGGAATACTTTCATGATAAATAGTTATTACTTATTAGTGTTACTACATACCGAGTGTGGCCTGTAACACGAGCAATAAATTTAACTGTAGGCTATACTCCTCACACTTATATACCAACATTTGTTCAGCGATTTTTGAAAATTATGAATTCTTTAGTTTTCCTATTTTTCATGCAAATTAAATATTACTTTCAATGTACGCTGTCATTAGTGTAATTGACGTTGATTGTCATGGTTTAAACATAATAAAATTCGCAATACATTGCGTCTTAGAATAAACTTTAAAGGGTTCTAAAAATAAAAATAAAAGTTATTTCGAATAAATTGCTGAACAAATGTTGGTCAGTTTGAGGAGTACAGCCTACAGTTAAATTTCTGTATACTTATTGTTACTGTGCTGTAATGAATGCTTATAGAGTGGTTGTCTGTTTAGTTGAATCAAGTTGCTCAGTCAAAACGATTAGTCAATCATGTTTGCTGCTGCTTGCTGTATGTACTTTTTTTTACGACAATAAATGACTTTTTATTTATTTAAAAAATGGCAAACTTGGATAATATACCTATAACGTGGCTGGAACTAGAATCCGTATTGGAACTGTATTGGGTTAATAGAACTTCACCTGCCGTAGTATAATGCACATTTAAGCGCGCCAAAACATTTGACTTGCCTTCATGTCGTTATTTACATATCCGTAAGCTTGCTTGTATCGAATAAATAAATTATATACTGTATTGAATTATTTATAACAGAAATGCAAAATGAGATATAAAAGAGTATACACCCACTTTTAGCTGCAAACATACATAATTATTTATTACATAACTAACACGCAATGAAATTCAATTACTGAGATGCAGAACTAAGATAGATAAGTTAGGGAACGCACCAAGTTTTACTGAAATATTCAAAATACTTTATTATTTCCGAAAATAATTGGTAAATTATTCTTTAAATTTTAACTTATTTATATTATTGAATTAGTAACTCAATAAAATCGATCATCATTTCAAAAAATGAAACTAATACTAAAATCTTCCCGTTACTTCCGACACTTCCGATAAGATTCGTTTGAAGCTACAATTTCAATATTTGGCTAATTTGAAACCATTTCTTCTTCTAGTGTTGAAGATTATCATCATAAATGCTAGCCAGATTTACGCAGAAAACAAAAAACGATAAAACTTTATTATAAATAAGCAAAAACTAAACGCTAACGTTTTTAGCAATGATAAGAATATAAAAGCTGGCGTATACTAGAACTTCGATTTCTTGGTTCACTTGTCGAATATTTTCTGCCCTGATAAACAAACTACTAATAATAACCGATATTTCGTGCGATTTGCGATACACTACCGGGTACTGATGTACAACGAATTCCATTGATCGATCAAATGCCGCAATGTATGAAAAGTCGCACGCGAGTACTGGTGAGCTCTGAAGAGATCCTAAATAATACTTGTTTATTCACTTGATTATTTCTCCACCTGCCAATTTTCGTAGTGCCTAACAGACGACATCGTAATTAAATCACAGGCAGGTGAGGGCCTACCGCGAACACAGAAATTTGCAAATTGCGGGCATCTTTCTCTGTCACTCTCCTTACACCATAATTGGAGTAAAAAAGAAAGAGGCCCGCAATTTGCGAACTTCGGTGTTCACGGTAGGCCCTCTGTTTCGTGTTTACTCGAGACTCGAGCAATAGTCGAGTTTATCAAGTTAGCAACAAATCTATTCAATAAGCGCGATAATTTGACGCCCGATAATCGCTCTTGACCCGTTGTTATATGAGCTATGCCGATTATTATCACGCGAGAGCATATAACAATGCGTTCTAGTGATGCGCAGCGGGAATATTGTGATTTTGTTTTGTTCCTATTTGGGAATAGTTTTCATGGGGATAAAGTACATGAAAAACTATGAAAGATTTCGGTTTATGTTGTTTTATTGTTATATTAAATAATATTCGAATATTCTTAGTGAAATTATACTGATTATATTTTAATTCCTGAGGGGGTCATATTTTAAATCATGTTCGACTTGGATGCGTTTCAGCGGGATTGGCGGGATCTTGCTCAGCACAGGGAGGATTGGAAAGCGAGAGCGACGGCCTTTGCCCAGCAGTGAGACACACAAACAGGCTAATAAAAAAAAAAAACTTAGTATGACACTAAAAAGTGTACAAAAAGCGAACCTCCTCCTCCTATGTCCTATGGCATTTTCAAGTAGCTGAAAATGGTCTTCAGGTTTAACAAAGATTTGGACTGAACTAGATTCATTGAATTTAATACATATAATTACGTCTAGATCCCGGTGCCTAGAAATTTGTTTTGAGGGGGGACAAACGATGATCAGCGGCATCGTAACTTTAGTACACGTTTATGAATAAGGGGGTTAGTATGTAAATCATTCAGGTTAGATCCCGGTGCCCAGGAATGTTCACACCTAAGTAATATTCCGCGACATCACTAGTACATCCGAGCCTAGTGGCCTAGCGGTAAGAGCGTGCGACTTGCAATCCGGAGGTCGCGGGTTCAATTCAAAGTATTCAAACCCCGGCTCGTACCAATGAGTTTTTCGGAACTTATGTACGAATTATCATTTGATTACCAGTCGCTTTTCGGTGAAGGAAAACATCGCGAGGAAACCGGACTAATCCCAATAAGGCCTAGTTTACCCTCTTGGTTGGAAGGTCAGATGGCAGTCGCTTTCGTAAAATCTAGTGCCTACGCCACTAGCCACTTGAGATTAGTTGTCAAGCGGACCCCAGGCTCCCATGAGCCGTGGCAAAATGCCGGGACAACGCGAGGAAGAAGAAGAAGCCCAGGAATGTTCACACCTAGTTTATATTCTGTGACATCGCTAGTACATCCCGCTCTGTTAAGCCTGGTAACGATCATAAGATGATCACGCACCAGGCTAGGGGTCGTGGGGTTGGGTAATGATCGGTAGCGAAGAGCTGGCCCACATCAGCAGCACACACCTTCCCCTACTCGACGGCCAATAAATAGACCTCCCCACCGATCGATGGGGAGGACCCGCCACAGCCGCCGCAGCCAAAAGGCGGAAGCGGCCACTCATACAATTGTAATATTATGGTATTGAATGACATCCATCCATCATGATCGACACACCAAGGGCGGACCACAAAGGAATCATAGCCATTTAGCATATAAACCATTTAGGTTAGATCCCGGTGCCCATCAGGAATGTTCACACCTACGTAATATTCCGCGACATCACTAGTACGTCCCGCTCTGTTAAGCCCCGTAACGATCATGACATGATCGACACACCAAGGGCAGACCACAAAGGAATCGTAGCCATTTAGCATGTAAATCATTCAGGTCTACGGTCTACGCATTCTTGGTTGTGCTGTCGAAGGTTAACATTAATTGGGATCGAACATTAATATACATTACAAGCGGTTGAATATACCTAATAAGCATTTGTTAGACTACCGCTTTTCCAGATGGTTGACTGGTAGAGAATTCCTTATAAGTAAGTAGCATTAAGGCTGCCTTTAATACGATGTGTCGAAATTACAGCTTAAGACAAACGATGACCTAATAGCTAATTCTGGCTTGTAGTGCATTTGTGATTAACGCCATATTATAAGTATCTGCGACTAGTAGGTAGTGTTTATTGTTAAATACATATACTTACTTGTAAAAGCGATTACATCGCTCATTTACAGAGCTTACATTACATTACATACCACTCACGTTACGATGCTTGTACCTTTTAAATAACACGCTTCAACGTTTGAATCACTGTGTTCATAACACTCAGTGTATTACAATATAATATATTATACTGTGTATACTGTTGATAATTTTTAATCACTTCTTCACATTTGTTCTGGCTTTTAAAAAACAAATGGTAGTCACAGATTAAACAATACTGTAAAAGATACGCTACCTAAAAAATACGATCCTAAATCCGAATCCTATTTTTTTTTTTATAAATAATATTACTACTACCTCTTACCCAATCCATTATTTTCCTTTCAGAAGTGCTTAAAGTGATCTCGACATGTGTAATAGATTTTTCTGTATCATCTAGTAACGAACAAAAATAAGCCTTCTTTTATTTGAAGTTGGTAAATTCATATTATATTATGATGACAATGATGACGACAAGGATAACACTGGGATTTATGTCAGAATCGGCGCACTCAGTAAGGTCATGTGGGATAAGAGAAACATTGTTTATTTAGCTTGGGGCAAGAGAAACAGTACGAGGATTGCCAACAAGTGTTTCTCTTATCCCATCTAACCTTATTCTGTTTTGGAGTGGCATATCTGTAGTATAATTCTATAGATCTGTGTAGCACTTGAACTTTATTGCTCACACCTTGAGCATTATCTTTTCAAGTTCCTCACGAGGGCGGTAAAAGCTTTGTATATGTAATTACATTAACCCACGAACCAACAATTTTGTTGTCAGGCCACCCCGGCGTACGCACGAATCACGGCTAGGGTGAACTGGGTTACTCGCGTCCGCTTTCCTACAAACCTCTAATAATTTAACCGAATACCTATTAGAAAACGGGGGCATTTACCGCACGTACCAGTTTCCGAATAGCACGACAAAGTTTACTGTACAGGTGGGGAGAAAACTAACATGAAACTAAAATTTTAGTCTCTGCTCTCTAGTATAACTTGACCTGGAGATCTGTAACAAAGATTCATAATGGAGATCAAACCATACGGTTTTGAATGCTGAAGATAAGCGCTCTGTGAACAACAGATCAGACCTTGTATTGGTTGCGCGAGTATAGGCTAGTCTAGTCGATTTCTTATGAAATCCAGTGTATATTGAGCTTAAGAATCGCAAAATCTATCGCAGAGAGCCCTAAGTCTCTTTCGTTGGAGCACGTTATGCGTTTGGCTTTCTTGTTTCTTTTCTATGGGCCAAAAGTAAGTACCTACTCGGACAGACTAACCCGAAATGCAGCTGTCTTACAAACAATAGTGTCATAAATTCATAATACTTGTTCACCTCACAGTCACCCCTGCTCTGCAAGCGATTTGAATAATCGAAGACCTGAGTATTCATCTCAATTGTTCGACAGCAGCGACCGTTGTAAAGCATGACAAACTTAGTTTTGCAAGCGACTAAATATGAAAACATGGTTGACCTATAAGTGTAGTGTTAGGTGCTAGCGACATTATGAACGGTAAAAGTAAGTCTGTTAGGTATTTGTTGACGGTTTAAGCCGTCTGATCCTTGAACTTGCGAGGTGAATGAAACAAGGGCGTTTGTTTTGAAATAACTGTGTCGATGTTGAACTGTTACTTTATATCTGCTCATACTGTTGTCACTATGATTAGTAAGTGGGTACTTATTATTTATTCAAACGCGATTGAAAAACAAAATAGGAAACGGATATATTGATTGATAGTGTATACATTCCCAGTTTCAGCTTGCTTTTCAAGATTTTTCGTAGTATTTCATTTTGAAATGTCTTGTAACCTAAGCGAAACTGTGGTTGAGAAATGTGGTATTTGTGTTTCCTCTGTTCAAGTTAAACAATTTTTTTACGTGTGATATTTTCATCCACTAAGTGTCTGTATACATAGTGAAATATCTCATGTCATGCAAGATTTCATTAGACTAAATGGTGACATCTAAAACAAGTCGGTTGCTTCTTTACGCGCTAGATCTATCAGAGTATGTACCTATTTTTTATTTTTATTTCACATTCTTGTTTTAGAGATCTTGTCGATCTACTCCATCATTTGCTCCACGTCTTCTGTCTCTTGACAAAGCGTAAAGTTTCTTATGGATTTGCTCATACTATTTACCGTTGATGCTCATGTTGTCCGTCTCCTTACTGGGTTTTGTTCTTCCTTTACTTAACACAAGCTAATCGTTACTGTGTTCTCAATAGTAATTGTATTGCGCAGTCCCACAATACTAGAACAAGGAATACTATAACTAGCTGGTTCCCATGGCATGGACAAAGTAATTGTCACCCTGTTTCCGTCGTACGCGCACGCCTCGTAACGCGCATTCGTGCGTGACGGAACAGAAAGAAATACTTTCTTCGCGGACTGGCAAAAAACAGACTGTTTCTTTCTTTCTAGAACTTACGTCAGACTGGTGATCACCACTTGCTTGCTATGTCGGATAGTATTAACTGCTTACGTATTAAGAAATAATAATTATTTGCTTGTCACTGAGCTCGTCCCTGGTCAAAGTGGTCAATATTAATTAGAGAAACAATCTTTAGATTACTAAATATTGAGGCATTTAGAGGACAATCCAGATTATCAGACTGTTTCATATCTGTCAGCCCTTGTTTGCATGATTAAAGTAAACTTAGTTTTTATACGTATTTATAGCACTAGTACATGACGTGTTAGTTGTACACATTATAAATTGTGATGAGTTTTAAAGGACAAACACGTATTACCAGGGTACGTGATCCTTAAGACTCTTGACTTATTATAATACCTATTAGGCTTTTGACCTAGAACCGTCCACAGACAGACGTTCAGACCTCTGAACATATAATACGAAATTAGTAATATAAAACTGTTGACTGATATGAGAAAGTGTATAGCGACGATAATATTTTATTTTATAGCTTGACAACCTGACAACCCTCAGGGCACTTCAGGCAACGATTATTCAATCTACAGCTTGTAATAGAACTTTTCCAATTGGCACCATTCGTTGTGAAGTTTCCGAACATGTCAAAACTTTGTTTCGACTAACTTCTAAACTATTAGTTCGTGTTCCTGAGAACTTCAAGTGTGCTTGCTTTCCCCAATTGTTAGTATCAGTTTGCTTCAAATGGATTTCATTTTGGGAATGATTTAATATACGTTGATGACTTTTGAACTAGTTTATTAACAATCAACATGTGGGCAGTATGTCAAAACTTGTCATTACCAATATATATCCAAAGCATTGCTAACTTCTTTAATAGACAAGGGCCTTTGTCGGCCCGTTGCCGACTAATTGGTATTATATTTTATCCATACAAAAAATCGAAGCATAATCGAACGTCGCCATAAGTAATACCCAAACAGACACGCTCCGAAATAAGACAAAGGGACAAATCAGTCCAAATACCGACTTTGTTTCCCTACCTTCACAAACTTTAGAAAATCAACTTTATTGAACACAAGACACGGTTGATTTTACAATAACTTGGAATGTGTATGGCAGATATATTGAACCGAAAGCCGATAACATCGGCCGAGGCAATCCACGCAATTGTAAGTCACGTATGCATTTGGTACCTCGTCGCTTTAAGTCACTGAATGCCTCCACTCGGTGGCTGATACCTTACATTAATATGACAAGGTTGCTATTATATGTTTTGGGGTGGCTGCACGTGGGCTCTTTGACGCAGTGTTGTTTGTGGCATTGTGTGTGTTCATAACAAAGCATATGTTCAGTGCCATATTTTGTAACAAGTGTGATGCGTACAAAGTTGTAAAGGCCTAAAGGTGAAACGTTTTGGTGTATTTTCCATGCTAAATAAGTAATTTGCATATACATAACTTGTACTTCTTAATTTTTCCTTGTATTGCTTTTGTTATCATCGATTTAAGCCATTTGTTATGCATAAGTATTAAATTCACCCCTGTGTCGTTTTAATAATGTCTACACTTTCATCGTTTTGTAATATTCGTACTGCTATCGACACCTTCGGCAAATGCATTTACAAAGTACAGTCGATTTCAAAAACATCTTTACAAGCTACAATTCCAAAAATATATTTACACGCCTCTAAAACACTGACAAAAAGGTCATGTGAATATATTTTTGGAGGTTAGCTTGTATAGATGTTGTTGTTGTTGACCGTCAGTTCGCAGTGGAAAGTCTTATTACTTTTCCATGCAATGCTTCACTTTTCGTTTAGAGTATTTGATGCCTTATTCATTCGTGTTGGTTAACGGGGATGGTCGAAATAGTATTTCTTCGCATTTAGCGCTTTGTTGCAAGTCAATGTAAACAACCCAAGGCCCGCTACGGTACCAAATAAGACAATTTTGGCCGTAGCGACTAGTTTTTTACAAAGGAAACTTCCAATCCAGAGGAGGAATTAGGTCTTCTTCGGATAGGCCGTATCGGGATTAGGTAACAAAGGCTATGCTATAGGTTAAAGGTTAGGAATGATAGGATTAAGATGGTTGTACTGTACTTAACATGACAAAGCACTCTCTGTGCACTATTCATACAAACGTCAAGGGGGTTTCTTTGCTTTCTTATGTTCAATGTACAAATTAGGTGAATGTTATCATTATTTTGTGTTATCCTTATTAACATTACCCAATCGTGGAACTTTGATATCAGAATAGACTATAATACATCAATTATTCTGGCTTTTTTTTACATACAGGAGCCAATATTTGTCTAAAAAGTATAATATATGTCAGGTGCGCCTTTGGTTATAAATCATTGATAGTAATGTCTACTGAATCCAAGCAATGCTTCTGTCATTGCTTGACCATTATCGTTAAAAGTTTTATTGATTCTACGCACCCACGAGGGGCGAGCACTAGATCAACAGCATAAGGCCAGCACTTTCCTTATTAATAAACAAAAGTCTTGCTTGCTACGAAAGGTAAATAAATTTTAACAAATAATCTACTGAAATAGAACGAAAAAAACTACATACGGGCGAGAACGACATATGGGAAAGACGGACGGACGGTCGGACTCAACTTTTTTTTATTTTTTGATGTACCTAACTGTTAGTTTATGTCAGCGTTTATGTAAAATGTTCAAGGACCAAACCAGAATACTTGCTTTTGCACTTGATTATATTGAATATACACACAAAATAACTTTACCTTGGCCAAAACTACCCCTTTATTTAACACATCAAGTCGAATGCCTAAAATTTGGAGCAAATACGTCGCGCGATATTCATGAGTAATGGTCTCGGCCCCAACATTTTGATACGTCTATCTCACATAAACTTTAACGTACGATCAAGGATGATCGCTGCGATAGAACCTAATATCTATCAATGTCAAAATAAAACCCTCCAGAACTGAGCCTGTTGAAAGGGCCATATCGCCAGCCTTGGTCATAACGCTATCATTTATCAGTCCTTCCGCCATCAGTCTTGACCACTTGACCAGTCAGACAAACAAGCCATTCTAGTCCTTATCCTCCCGAGTTAAGGTAGAAATTAGGACTTTAATTACCACGGGTGAATGAACTTTGCAAACGCGAAAGTGAAATCCGTCACTTGTTGCTAAGATACGTATTGAAAACCGTGCCCTGAATCGGAATTAGGTGCACGGAAACAGGGGCTTGTTTAGCATGCCGTGGATATACGGTTGCGAATTTAATTTAGAAACTCATCAAGCATGGATAATTGGTCCCCTAACTCGGTACGCGATTGAATGACGAAGTTAATTGGTTTGATTAGAGACACGAGCCTAAATAACGATCCTCTGAAAAAAGAGACTCTCTTCAATAAGTAATTACTCTATTTTCAAATATACTATTTTTTACTCGGAAATTACTCAAATTTTAATAGACAAATAGTGAACTAAAGTATGTTCATAATTTACCTAATATATGAAAATTACTAACACTGCTGAATTTTTAATAACCCAAAGCGCTATTTTATAAACATCCCTCCACTGTTTTCATTTTCACGCATTGCACACAGTTGCGTCATACGTTTATATTATACGTGTAATACCTATAATATTAATATCTGTGAATAAAGTAAGCAACATATTTTACATATTTCACGGAAACAGCTTTTCAGCATGTCAGCGAATATTTTAGGCGCTCATGAAAAGGATAAAGAAAATATGAAAGCAGTTTATTTTGGGAAAAGTAACGAGCGAACATAGAAATATTCGTTCCATTCCAGGCTTTTAATATGCACGAGGATGTGAATAAATTCACATAAAGTTGTATGGACCGTGACATTTATAAGATTGAAATGGTTTACCTATGCATATAAGTTATAAGTATAATTAAATGTTAGTACTGAGCGTTGCAGTTCATATACGTGCATGTATGTGATTATTTTAAATGTGCATATACTTGCAGGTTTTTAACATCAGTAGCCTACATTTACTACTGAAGAATACCGCATTAAGCCCCATAACAACACGAGTTTACACGAGTAAGAAAACACTCAACTTCTTACCAATTGACCTCATCTTATATTAATTGAGGAACTGAAACTCCAGCGATTCTCATATGGAACCAATTCAGACAGTTCACCTTACCTGGAACAAAACATTAAACTTTGAGAAAACTTTTTATAAGGTCAAATTAGACAATATTTAAATGTATGCCAATAAACCAGATCTAAAACGTGACTCTAAGATTAACAAGCCACCTAGAACCACTTCCTCTATTGAAAGATTATAGAGTGAAGCATTGAGTCTTACCGAAGTCTGAGTGCTAAAATGTTAAGGTTTGTTATCTATACGTGACTTTACGTTTGGGCCTAAAGCGAGACATGTCGAAAATGGACTTATCTGATCTCGAGCTAATTTCTATAAATCCACTACAGGTTTTAGTTTGTCTTTGTGAGCCAAATTAGAGCATTTCATAATCCGGACAAGAACCCATTTTGGAGTCGCCACTGTCGGATACGGCAAGAAAGAAGATGATGATTATCTATACGTACAGTCAGCATTAATATTAGCGGATGAAACAACACACAAACAGTATCATTTCGCGTTCTTTAGTACCTATGTGCCAAAGTCTGATTGTTCTGCATATAGGGACATATCTCTTTTTATTAACTTATTAGAGAATGAAGAGAGAAGAGTATATACATACTTTTGACGAGTAGTCCACTACTGTTGATGCTGACTGTACACAATAAGTTACATTTCCCATTAGCCTTAGATCCTTTATTGTAAACTTTGTTTGTATTTTCCAAATACCAAATTCGCAGTTTGTTGGACAGTGGCTGGTTTTGTCCTAAAATGAATTCCTTGAATAGAAGACGCAAACGATCTGCCATTTTAGTTTCTAGTATATATGTCTGTGGCCGATCGTAAGGTCAGGCAGATCCTGAAATTCCTAGGCATATCGCGTAATGTTTGTCTAGTTCCCTGAGTCGACGGCTCCTATTTCTGGACAGTTTGCCCTTCGGGCATCTAAACTATCGGAAGCAACCTAACGAACCTATCCTAACTATCTATTGGTTTGATCAACTACCGTCTAAACATTACACGGGAACATTACGATCTGCCTAATCTTACGATCGGCCGCCAACATATACTTAGAAAGTGCTTTAGTAAGTACGCCAATACAGAACAAACCTACATCATCTAAAGCAAGTATTTACAATGTATAGAACAAATTAACAGCGTATCTACCCGTTGACCCAGATATCATGTCGACGACCCGACGCTAATCCTTAAACCAACATTATTCTAATGAGTCAAAATAATTGCTTCACACCACACACTGCCATCGCCATTGTAAATAAATACGCTATACAAAGCTACCAAGGAAATTGAACCGTAGAAATTGGGTCAATTCAATACTGTTAGTGATGGATATATCATACCTGTTATAGGCATACCGATAGCCTACCTATTACCATGCGTAATTTTGGCCTAACTTACCACAGTAGTGAATTATTTCATATTAGGTTACTTTTTTTAAACATTGTGTTAGATAATTTAAATTGTAAAATTTAACGGCATTCATGAAATCACGAAAATACATCTAAAAACAAAGTCTAATATCTTTTTCCGCTTTCAATTATTTTAAAATATTTAGCACGTCTTTTACTAACTCCATAGTAACAATAGGACGTTTCATAAAGAGTAGGCGATTTAACACCATAGAAAAAAAATTACCTACATTACAGTTGCCATAACCTACTTTAAAAGTAAACCAAAGTGACCCCAGGGAATACAGTAGGGCCGTTTCACTATCTTAATGCCAACGGATTTTACGGAGGCATCGACCGCATAATGCTTAAGTAGGTGATTCCGGCGTACCCTAGTTACTGATAAGGAAGGTCAAGCCGACGACTGATAGCGGGCACGGAAATCGCGAGACGGTGTAATGTGTTTTATCTTACATAATCCATTCGTGCCTACAAGCCGATTCTAATTTAAGAGTTTGTTAAGGTTGCGATCTTGTTTTGACACGACTTTGAGTAGGCATCTCACGTGCACCAATAAATGCGGGCGGGATGCAATCAGTCAGAGGGTATGGCCAAGGTGGCAATCGTACATCGACAAACGCCAAAAGAAAAGTAAATATACATATATGCTAAGAAAAGTCACGCGACTATTTCTATACATTATTTCAGTATCGACGGGCATATTTTATCAACGATTGTCATCTTGGCTAAGCCCTCTGATTGCAGTGATTGCATTTCGCAAGGATGTCTCATTAGACACCTTGATCATTTTGCTAATACTTATTGATGCGCGTGAGATACTTAAGAGGGGGCTCCGGCAAAATTGTAGTTTTTATTTTAAATTTTTACGTTTTAAGGGCAACGAAGAAATACAGAATCAGCCTCCTAGAACATCATGTTTATTTTACGCTGATGAAAATGTGATAACTATAATGTATACTTAATAAAAAACAAAGCGATGGGAGATAAAATGCAAATCATACCTATACATTTGGAAAGTTTTCCTAAGTTGGATGTTTGTCAAGACAAATATAAATAAGACGTTAGAAGTTCTGATATTGATAAATATATACATATTTATATCAGAAGTCAATTATGGATTCCATACATCACTAAAACTAAAAATCTTAGTAATATTCACAGTCAATTCAACATTTTCACATATTAATCTCTTTAATTCAATTCAATGTAAAGATGTTTAAATTAATTTATGTTCAGTATAGTTTATTATATATAATCCAATCAACTTACATAGACAAGTATTGACTTGCATATAAATGAATTATTGTTTTGCTCATCTAAGTGTAAATAATTTGTTTTAGGTAATATGACGATGTACAATCAATAAAAATAAAATCTAGTCTATTCTATTCTATTTGTTGAATAGCACTCCAGACCAGGGATCGGAACCGGTTTTTTGCAAAAACATCGAAATAACCATATATTTCGGTTTATTTTATACTCTAAATGTAGGACTCAGTTGTGTTTTCAGATAACGACTTCGTATTATTAGATTGCCTAATTAGAAATGAAGTAATTAACAAAGAACGAAAAAATACCGTTTTCGTTCCCATACAAAAAATACCGGTTTCCGATCCCTGCTCCAGACTTCGCCAAAGTTTTAACAGCTTCAGCAAAACTTGCACAAATTCAACAAACTGAAGAGACAAACAAAGAAAAAATATACTTAAGTGATTCGAGACATAAGTTATTTACTTATACGAATCCATTATAAAATGTCTACCTCTCTTTGAACTCTCTTCAAACAATTTCTAAAGCATGGTAAACGAAACAGATGATTTTAAGGCCGGAAGGTGGCAGGGCGATCAACTTCTACTTGCAAGATATGACTGATGCCTGACTATCGTCGAGAGTAATGAACGCTCCCGGTACAGAGGTTGTATGGCGAGAATCGGGAATTCCCGGTTCCGGAACTGGGGACCGATTTTTGAATTTCGTTTTGTTTAAAAATATCTCCACTACTAGCCATATAAATTCTCCTATTGGAATTGAAAACGAGTGGTCAATACCACTCGATTCCCAATTTCTATCGCTCGTATTAAAAAAATTGCATTTCGCCGTTTTCCATAGATTTTCGAGTAACGAAATCGAGCGCTCGAAATTCAAAAATCGGTCCCCAGTATTTGTATAGACAACCACTATCGGGAGCACTCCCTTGTCGAGAGCCTCTCGCAGAAAGACCGACCCAATCGGAGATGGGCGAGACGAGACGAGTAAGAGCGAGAATAGAAGGGAGCAGTGTGTACACAGTCGTTCTCGGCCTGTCTCGAAGACTATCGACGAATGTGTATAGCCGGTATGGCATTGAAAACGTTGTATGGCGGCGGCATGCCTCCATATGTGCCTGCATATATTAGTGATCTTCAGAAGAAGTTACATAAATGTGTAATGTAATGATAGGATTTAGTAGGTGTAGAACGAGCAATTATCTGGAAGGACACTTTAGTTGCGTGTTAGATTACAATAATATAATTAATTAGAGCGACACGTTAATTGCGATACCGGAGAGTGGGTTATTGGTTCATTACTGCCGTTATGCAGTTACAGACACGGGAACATTACGCAGTGCATATGCAGTGATGCCTTGTTGTGTTTCTGACATATAAGTATTTGTATACTAAGTTATCGCGTTTTTCATGTGGATGTAGTTATATATATTCATTATCTTTTATTTTAAAGAAAGCCAGTCATTATCAAAATTATCATTGAGAAAATGTAAATGTGTCCTTATCATTATTAAGACTAATTCTTCAGAGATTGAAAATTTATACAAATAGGGACTAGTACACAAGAGTCACATTTTATAGTTGGCACAAGGTTATCAGTGTTATGATGTTATCACTGTTACATAATATTATTGCAGGTAAAGGAATATTTTTGTTTTACGACTTTTGTCTAACTTTTGACGTAACGTTTTTGAAGTAGACGCATTGCAGGTCTACTGACCTAATTAAATTAATGTGTAGAAACATATTACAAACAATTTCACGGGTCGCCCTACTATATAATTTTATTTTAATACATCGTAAAGCCCGTAAACGAATAGCTACTTCAGTAAATCAAAAAGGAGACATAGGATCATTAGTGTTGTTTATAACATTTCTTGTTTGTGTTGTTGTGTTGTGTTATTTACTTTCTTCTTCTCTACCTTTAGGGCGTTCTGATCTAACGATGCGCGCACGCACGTTAACACGTGTAAAACAAACACGTTCGCATAAAGCGCGCAATCCGCAGCGAACATGTGTGTATACTATACACTCGCGACTCCTTCATTAGATCTCGACGAACCTTTATGCTTTAGATCGTGTCATTCAAAACGACGCGTGCCTTGACTCGTAATGCCATGTTATTAAAGGTTAGATTTGACAAATCTGCGCGTGATCGTGGATGACAAGAACTATACAGCTATGATTGTCCCAATAATCCACATAAGGACTGAGACGCACAAATTACACAGTACGTGCATACAATGTAACGTATAGAATACCATCCTCACGTGCAGTAGTTAATTGAATAAGGGAATCCAGCCAGTCGGTATAATTCAGATCATAATGCGATCCAATTAAGAGACTACAGCGGCAGCAATTATTCTGTTACATTGAAGATAAATCAAATTTCTAGCCTAGATCTAGTCTAGTTTATGTTATTAACTGACTTAAAAAAAGAGGAGGTTATAACGTTATATTAAATATCACTGGGTAACAAAATATTAACTCTCATGTTTTTGGACAAGCTTGACTACTAAATGGAGTCTTAAAGCTATAATCGCAGTTATCAAAATGTCTATGTAATCATTTAATTGTTTTCAGTGTCCCTAAACTATTTACTGGGCTGTACGTTTTTGCCAATTTAATGGAAACGAGACTTGCCGTCTTTGCCCGTTAGTCGGATTTTTTGAATGGGTCCTGTCGCCGAGTAATTGCTTATGGACTTACAAAATATATGTAGAACCTGCACTTTGATTACTTATATATAGCCATAGAACCGTGCAAGTTGGAGGGTCTGCCATCTTGTGGATCTAAATCGGAAACTTAAACTTGACATTTACACTGCGCCAATAAACAAGGGACTCCTGTGCGGCCCGTGATCCCACAACCCCATATTAGCGATTATTAAATAAGAATTAAAGTCAGCTGTGGTAATATAGAACTAATGCATAGTACTATTCGCTAGGGCATTTTATACAAACGTACTTAGGCATAACAGGCATTACGTCCTACGCATTCCTCGCCATTGTCTCATCACACGGAACCCTAAAACAGCGCAACCCGAGTAACGTTGTGCAGTCATATGAAATACTAAGAAGTGTTATTACCGGGCATAGCGACTGCAAATTGTTTCTCGTTCCCACGATCCGCGATAGAGTTGATTTCCTTGTCTGCTGGATTTGACGCACATTATATTTTACGGTTTAAAAGCCAACAAAAGTATTCACACGATTTGCTTAAGGAAACGGTAATAAATTTGAAAAGTATTTAATAAAGAGCTCGTTCGAGCATCGCTTTTTGCTAACAATGAGTAAAACAACAGTATTAACTTGTAATAAGTAGTTATAAGCTCACTAGTCTTTGCTTTGTTTCGAAGTAATCACTGTAGAAATTCGGAGTTAAACGCGAATCGTCTGGCATAGCAGTAAGTTACAAGTCATGCGGTGTCGATACCGACAGCAAAATGCTAGACCGGGTGATATCCTTACCGCAAAATCAAATCTAAATTTATAAAATATTTCACCATATGAAAATTGTATTCTAAAATTATATGATTGACAAAATGTCCCCAATTCCCAAGGCAATATTCTGTTATTGATGAATCTCGGTGCAGGCTTGGAAAACAAATTGCTTATTTCGGTCCTGCTCATAAATAAACATCGTTTCATTTCTCATTTTAAAATACTGTTTACACTGATTTATTGCAATGTAGCGCAAAAAATTAAGAACGAAATTTTTGAAAAGACTTTTTTTACTTTTTCCATCTCTTAGGATTCAGTTGAAGGATTCAAACATGAGCACTTGGCAAATATGTCACTGTGTAAAACCATCAGCGTCATAGTATCACCATTTTCAGAATATTTAATAGTATGGACCCGTGAAATCCAAGGAGATACAAATAGTATGGTAATTATGGAATGATGTATGAAAATCCAAAAACATTGTGGCAGTCAGCATCAAATAGGTTTAGTTTAGTATGGTCAGTATGGTTTATAACCATACTTAAAAGTTTTGGCAGCAAAAGTACCTATAGCCTAAGGCCTAGGAATATGAATTCATTCATCACTTGTCCATTCACTTTTGAACCCTACTGTACATTGCAAAAAACGTTACCGCCCTGCGTCGTGAGTATGCGTTTGTATGTACCTAGGTACCTAGTTTAAAGCTTAATGTAATATATCTTCATAAAGTCCATAAACAGACTTGAATTTTAATAATGAAACATCCTAATTATGAGATACGGAATCGTGGCTTCATTAGCCTGCACTGCAATGACAGTAACGAACGGCGCCGGGTTAACAATAGAGAAAGTCTAGCAAACTAGGTTCTCTGAAATACAGCCGCTATTGTCCCTTGCTTCAAATTTAAAGAGATTTGCATGAAAATACATTTGGAACTCGGCAACAAAGGAGATAAAGACGTAGATTTTAAAAATATAACGAATGCAGCTATCACCTATTTGGGAAAATAAAGATTTAGATTGTAATGTACAGTACAGTATATTTTAATTGGCATACAATAAATGGAAGAAATGTATTTTCAAACGCGAGTGCACAATTTGAGTATAAGATGGTCTCATTAAACTATTGAATATATTATTCGAAAGGATTAAAATTTCAAGAGGGGAAAACGTCAATTCACTACATCTTATAAAACTACTCCAAAACTAAAAACTACTGAACGGATTTTCATAAGACTTTCATCTATCAATAGAATGATTCTTGAGGAAGGTTTAAGTATATAACTTGTTAAGATTTTGTGTAAATTGTTTGAAATATAACGATGTTGTCGGAAAAAATCACGCTGGCTAGGAGCTTTAATCGAAAACGCTGCCTAATCCGTTTGAGCTATAACAACACAATGTATGGTGGGGTTGTTTCTCATTCATAGTTCATAGGTCTACAAAAAAAGTCCGCGATGTTAAATGTCTATCTTTTAAGGATAACTTACAATATCAATTCTTAACTTCTAGAAAAAGAACACGTAATATGTGGCATTTGCAAAGCTATTTACATGGATACATTATTAACAATTATCAAAATAAATACGTTAGTTATATTAAGCATTTCATACAGATTACAATGGTCCCTTACACCATACAATTTAAATGAATATTTCAGGAGTAATCGTAAATCAAAGTTTCATTTCGAGCCATATAATTGTACGAAATGTTAAAGACGCTATCCGCAGTTAGTTCAAATTTTTACCACCTTATGCGCTGGGATCGCTTTACTTACCCCCACCATGCACTTCGCACGGTCCCAATAGACGTATCTTACACTTACTCTTAAAGTGACACTCCTTTTGGCTTGAGCAGTCAGACTAATAACAAATTGCGAACCCAGTAACCGACTGACAGTCGGCAGCTGGTCTTTACCGTGAATCACTGTCATTTCCGATTTCGCGCGCCAAATACTTCCCAGCCAACACTTTCCAGTGTGCTGCCTAGTAGCTGAGATGGCGATAAACATCTTTAACTACATTAGTAGATGTACGCAAAGATACCAACAATACTAAGTAATTTGTTACGCACCATTGCTCGGTTTTATAGTTTTTGAGTACTTTAAAAATTATGCCAATCTGTCACCCGTAGACAGGTTTCTTTGCCTCTGGCGTGTCTTAGCCGGCAGATGTGGAAACAGAAGTGGCACTAACATTATGTTTAAAGTCCAGTGACGCTCTATCTCTAATTCTCTACTCTCAGCCCTACCGGTGTTGCCCTAGAGCCATCTTAGATGTCGCTTTATGTGGGGGTCCATCTTGTGCGGCGGGTCACCGTCTGCCGGAAATAAAATTGCATACCGTTTTATAAGGAAGGCGTCCGATTTTATACCTCATAGCCCAGAATTTAGTCCATCGCTTTCACCCAATAGCCTAGTTTATTTTAGATTCCATGACATCCTGTCGGATGCTGCCTCTGCGTCCGGAACCCATTGTTCCATAATGGGATACACATATATTAACAATATTTTGTCGACTTTGAATCGATTCGCTACATCAATCGTCTTTCTCGTTGAAATCAACTGAACAAAATCATCCAACTTTTTTATTTTCAATGCAAACAATGTAGGCGTATTCCGAGAGACTTCCCCAACGTGCCTAAAATGGTGCTTTTACCGTCTGCAACCGAGGCTAACACTTTCTAAGAAGTTTGTAAATACGAGAGTGACGCATGACACGATAAACGATATATCCGTCCGTACTGTTCAAAACGTGTACCTATGAAACTCTCAATCGTCAAACATTCTTCATTTAGTTAAACCGTAATAATGTTGTATAATCTGTAAACACGTAACGATATAAATAGATTAATGAAGTAAACTCGATCTATCAAGCAAGATATTCCGGAAGACAGCTTAAAACAACGGAACCTCTTGAACACGCGAAAGTGACATAAACTTATATGGCAACTTTGTGACACGGAAACCGGTTTTTGATCGTCTCGTTTCCACGGATTTAAACAAAGAATCCGTTCATGCATAACGAATCTTTTTTTTATATATAAAATTAGGCATGCGTTTGACCACGATCTCACCTGATGGTAAGTGATGATGCGGTCTACGATGGAGCATACTTACCTATGAGATGCCTATTTACCCTAGCCTTGAAGAGACCCAGATTGCTAATAATACGGGATTCAAAAAGCATGCTGACATACTTAATTATCGGGCGAGTTTTGAAGTCGATTGTTAGTTGTTACTATAGCTTTGTTCATCCCGTTTGATTTCGTCCAGCAAAATATTATTGAAATATACAAAATTTTCTAGTAGTCTTAATCTTAGCTTAGACCTGTTCTGCTTCTTTAATTAGAGTCAGCTAATAATCCCAGCTATTTTAGTACTTAACTTCTGCATTTCCTTCTTGTTTAAAAAACGAGCAATCTTGTAAAAGCGCTACCATAAAAATATAAGGAACCTAAATGTTGCGTTGTTTCAGAAATTCTGTACAAGCATTTCTGATTACTCCTTGTTATATGTAGTCAATCTCAAAAAGTGTACCTATAGTGCCTGTGGGCTTAGCACACCGCGAGACCTCTGACCACGAGTTAGACTACTTGTCCCTCTGTAATTAATACAGTTAGAAAAAGACGGACGCTGCTGTGCTATTAACCTAAATCGGCACACTACAAAGCTTATAAACAAAACAAACGATGGAATCAAGATCAGGAATTAACTGGACGGTCGACTGATTTATATCCTGGTTCACATGGTCTTTTTTCCCCACTCCTCCTACATATACAAATGACTCCGTTATCATCAATGAAAATGAAGGTATATTACAAATTAATCAGCCAGTTTGCCAGTCAATTGAGCCGAGCGTCGAGCGTGGCAGGAGAAAGTGTCTCGCCGTTTAGAAACTCAGGATGCGACTTGGAACCGATTCCGATATGGCTCGAATAATTGCTGTCGCCAGTAGTGCAACGATTTCTAGAGGTAAACGGCGAGTTCATCCAGAGAGTTGAGTTAGCAAATAGATGGCCACCGTAACAGCCTACGCTGATACCTATAATTAGGAAGAGTATGCAGGCCCACCAGTGCCGGCGATATTTCCGAACCGATACGACCTTCAAGAAGAGCGTCCTCCCATCTTAAAGGCCGACAAAGCATTTGCTACCCCTCTGGTGTTGCAGGTGTCCAAGGGCGATGGAAATTGCTTACCATCAGGCGTAACGAAACGTAAAAAAAAGTAAAAGATATATACGACACTAATACTCACCCTCATCCGCAACTGTCAGTTTACTCTTTGTAGTTCTTGATACGAGCTTTTTATATCCAAGAAAAATAATATAAAAAGAACGTTAAGCAAAATGCCGGTCGATTATATAGGTAACATACTACCGATTGTTCATGTAGCCTCATATCGTCCACGGTCATTGGCCACCTTACGTAACGTTTTGGCTACGTTATGTGATGTTTACTTTTACGTTTATGTTACGTTAATTGGCCATTGAATGGAGTTCGGTGTGCTGGACGCTGTCAAGGAGAAACGTGTAGTGAATGATTTGAGTACAATGTGTTTAGAATATGAATTGAATGCGTTCTGGCCTAAAGGGTATAGAACTATTGCAACGCCGCGAAGTTGTATTGCGCTCGCATTGCCAGAGCCCTCTGACTGGGAGTGGAAAGCAGCGCGACGTCCTGAATGGCGGCGCCTCATCGATGATCGAGTCAGTTATTTTGAGACTAAAACCCGCAGTGAGCTCGACAGAAAAAGAGATGAGCTTAAGGCTCGGACGCCAACCTCAATTCCCTACAACTATGTAGGTGATGTGCTGACGTGCCCAAAATGCGCTCGATTATTTAGCAGGAACATCGGGTACGTGAGCCATCTCAGTGCGCACCAGAGAGTGGATCAGCTACACTCCAATAACGCGAATTAAAAATTGCGTACTCCAGAGCACACAGTTGCTGCGGCCGAAATTGGTCAGGAGAGCATCATCATCATCAATATGTCTACATACTTATAGGGTGATGTCTCTTTGTATTAAGCTATTACAGAATTACTACCTAGATACTTTTGACCTATAGTGTAATCCGCTTTTGATGCTGACTGTACCTAGATAAAGACCGAGTCGAATGATCTTATAACCAGAGGTTTTCAAAATAATCAATCATCTGTATGCCAGGAATTACCAGGAACTCGTCCTGCGGTATATTAAAATAAAACAAACAAGAGAAACAGACGTGCCTTGCATAAACATTGCGTCTTTACGAGTACATCTGCTTTGGAATGTTTTGTTTATATGTAAAAAGAAATCAGTAATACAATGTATAATGATTTTCATGAACACAGGACTGTATTGTATGTATTATTAGTTTAACCTTTAAAGCCGGCTTCAGGTTGTAAAATTCATTTTTAATTTAAAACTGTAAAGATATTTGAACCTTTATTTAGGCATCGAAAGAATTTGATATAAATCTTGTTTCTATTTTATGCCAGCCACTGGCGATGGCGGACACAAATTCATACTAAAATGAAGTACTCATGCAGAAAACAAGGCATTTTTTGAAGGTTCAACACAGAAGGATATAGTCGAAATGCAGACACGATAAGTAATTAACGGAGATAAAGTTTACGAAAGTATCCGCAAATAAATATTAAAAAAAACTTCCAATGCATAAACTTTAAACTATTAGTCACTGATTCATACAATTCGGATTTCTGGTTAGTTAACTGACATTGAGAGTTTGTTCGAACCGAACGAGTAATCTAATGTAAACAATGAAACATTATGCAATTTACAATCTTATAAGAATCAACATTTTCAACGATTCTAAAGTAATAAAATAATATTTAAATTGAACTAAGTTTTAATTGATAATATTTCGAGGACAATTATGCGCTCGAAGTGCGCGCGCGCCGCTTTCCGGCTCTAACAATAACAGCTTCATGTTTACACAGATTGGCCGTATGTTGATTTGTACGCGAGAATTTTAACACGAGCTCGTGCTTCGGAAATGTATTAACAATTAACAAACCAAACAGGAAGTCGAGTTAAAAGTGGATCAAGGAACTGATCATCAGATATCTTACGCAATTTAGTGGCGGGCTACGAAACTTTTGATAAGATTTTTTTCATATTCATAATTATAATGTATGAATTATATACCCACACTTTATTATGTGTCTATGACTCAGTTGACTCTGTGTGATGGATGGAGTAAAGTTTATATGGACTATGTATTTATTTAAAATACTGTCAGTTAAATTCGAAGCAGTATCCGGTAGATATACTTTCGTAAATTAAACGCTCGAACTGATCTGATCATGCCGACGGAAGGTGGCCAAAGGAACTTTTAGATAGAAAAACGCAAAGCACTAAACGTACGAAGACATATGGCATAGTCACCAATAAAAACGCGTATCAAGAAAATAATTATTTTTAGCAATAATATGGGCGTCCCGGATACCGCTGGAGTGATGAAGACCTTAAAGACCTGTCCGCCCTCGGAGTACCCAACTGGCGTGAAGTGGTGCAGAATAGGGTAGAGTGGCATTATTATCTTGTGTCAGTCGTCAAGATTCTTTTTGGGTCACTGAGCCAGTGAAGTAAGTAAGGAATGACATACATGAATAGGATGACTTTGAAAGTTATCAAATAATTCACATATAAAACTAAGCTGCCGCTGACACTTAAGCCAAGTTAGTCATAAATAATACAAACGATCACTGTATTATTATTATTAACTATGAATGACAGAATAAGACCATTTATTTCCGTTCCAGTTTATTAGAATCAGTTTAATATTGATTAATTTTCCTCAGTGCTGCAACGGCAACGTCGATCGAGGTTTAAACGCAAAAATGGATTTGTGGGAATATGTTTACAAACAAAAACACGATCGTTATAAATAGGTAATTAGTTTGATTCGGGGACATACCTATTTGATATTTTACTATAGTTTATCCTCATATAAACATATAATGCAATCCTGTTATATACTTATAGATACTGACTGACGAAGCACAGCCATAAATCATTGAATATAGGATATATTTTTATTTAAAATAAATATTCTTCAAATGTTGTTGATCTCCATTAAGAAAGGATATTTTGAAATGCATTCACTCATGAGATGAAAATGGAATTTTACATTTTTAACGATGTTCAGGTTCGCTTAGAACTTCTAATAAGGCTAGTTGTTTATGAATTCAATTCGCCAAAGAATCATATACCTAACACTATATCGACCCAATTCTGACACTTACGGGCGATAAATTGATATATTTACGAGCGAGACTCCAAGCACAACTTTACTATCGCCTTTATTTACTGTTATTAGTGCCCCGAGTGCCCTCTGGCCCTGACACCACTATCCTTTAACATAACCTTATAATAATACAATACAGGGTAAAATTCAAAGGGACACTAAACTTATTCTATGAGATTTTGCAAAGATACAATCGAACAAACTGGATTGTGACCTATCACAGAACGTTTTCACAATAAGTGTCATAATAATTTTACTTTTTAAATCAATGATGCAAATGACGTTCTAAATGTGGAAGGTTTCACAGTGGGTCAGAAATCAAGTTGTTTTATAGGAATTAACATATTGCCCGTCTAAGCTAACTTTAGCCTCTACACGGAATTTGTCGTAACAAAGTGCCAATATTAAACATCATAGTCTGTCATTGAAAGGGGTCGCATCGTTAACATACAAACAATATATTTAAGAACATACTTCACTATTTGTTTTGCTCATATTTATGATACGATAGCTTAAGTTTATTTATAAATGGGAATAAAGCTCTTAAACAATCTACATTGACTAACTAAACTAAAATATAATATTACAAAATTAAAACTGAAATTAAACCTAGAAATAAACCTAAATCACCTACTATAAAATATACTGACCTACAAAAAAAATAACCAATTACAAAGAGATCAAATAACCAATAGCCCTTCTAACAGGTCGGTCTGCGGCATGGACCCCATGATACTGGCGATTAGATTAATTTTAATTCTGCTTTGTAAAGCATGTCAACTCAAACGGTGGCCAATCAAAAACGTAAACCCCAAAAATTTAGTTTATAAGGGGCGATAAGATTAAATACCAGTTGAGCCCCTTCTAAGATTTGAGAATTTTAGGTAAATATCTCCGTCGCGCTGGTGGTACCTAACATCAATGCGATAAGGACAACTGCAGCTTTAGGCGAAAAACCCAGCGTAAAAATCTCGTAAATCGCGGTTTCGTTCTCGACATTTCCTCCTCTAAAATTTAACCAAACGTAACAAAATTTTGGGAACTGAATGAGACAAAATTATCTGTAACTGACCATTTTGATTTTTGCTTTCATTGTTGCCGATTTGTATGCTAGGCGTCTGTTTACGGCGCATTTTTTTGGTGTTTTTAGCGCTGTTTGAAGTAACCAGTAGGTTAGGTATAAGTAGTAACTTATAAAAACCAGAATATCAAAAAAAAACCTACAGACACAGGTAGGTAATGCTAATATTGAACTCATATAAAAGAAATAATCATCTAGGGCCCAAATGCAGACAGGAAAATGTCGAGAACGTTTGTATGAAAAGATTACCACTAATGTTTCCTCATAATAAGAGATTTGCCAATTTTGCTAAGGGACTTTAAGCAAATGAGTAAATTATTGCAACCTGCGTCAAACGTCATCCCGGTATATCCTTTCTCAGTCGCTGCCCCTACCGACGTCAATAAGTAATAAGGGTTATCTCAAATTCCTTAGAGGGCGTACTTTGTCACCTTACACTTTATCTTAAACATTCCTTTGATATAGGGCCATCCGTCAAATCTAAGTTCTCGCATGGCCGCACGTATATTAGTTAAGTTTCAAGACTTCTAAAGCCGTTTACTTTGACAGTATCAAGTTGAAATTTATTGCTTCCCCAGCTAGGTTGGACAGCGCTTCGTGATCTTATACCGGGTATTTTAGACTGCACAAATTTTGAATCTGGTCTAGTATTGTTAACATAAAAGATTGTCAATATAAAAAAAAATACAACTGTCACAATGTATATGTGTAAACGTCGTCATTTTTATTATATCTAGGCCGTGTACACATTATTTTTTAATTTTCAGATAAAATTTACAATATGTATGTATGCTACCTACTTTTAAAAAAAATCGGCCAAGTGCGAGTCGGACTCGCACAGGAAGGGTTCCGTACCATTATCTATAAAAAACGGTCACCCATCCAAGTACTGACCCTGCCCGACATTGCTTAACTTTGGTGATTGGATGAGAACCTATACAATAAAAGAAAGAAATATTTATTTTATTTTGCTTTTAGTATTTGTTGTTATAGCGACAACACAAGAGAGAGAGAGAGTGAGAAAAAAAAATTATTGCCACAAAAAACCTTATCAACAAAGTACAATATAATAACCTTAAATACTAAATACAAATTAATTAGAAAGATAGGTACTTCGACAAATACATAATCTGTAGAAATTTCAACTGGCTAACTATCACAGTTCATGAGATACAGCCTGGTGACAGACGGACGGACGGACGGATGGACAGCGGAGTCTCAGTAATAGGGTCCAGTTTGACCCTTTGGGTACGGAACCCTAAAAAGGTATTTATCTATAGGCAAATAGTTGCTTGAAAATAAAGAATTTTCATTTCATTTGTTCGGCTGATTGGTTACGTCAATATAACTTTGGTATCTCGTGAAATATTTTACAAAAAATACAATATAAGTTATAAAAATTAATAAGTACCTGTTAATGACGCTAAACAACATGTGATTGTGCGCAGTCTAAATGTCCTTCTGTATACGGCCCATTCTGGCGAAAGCTGCAGTCATGTTTGCGAAATAAAATAGGATATGGTTGTTCTTATAATGGAGAAACTTCTTCGTAAATTTAGCTTATCTCTGTATTCACGAGGCACGGAACGACCTTTGAAGAAATTCTGCTTTTAGAGCACATTATAATCTTTACCAATTGTTTATTTAGGTTTTATATCCAGCAAAAAGCTGAGACTGGTACCCATTGCCCATAACACAAAATCATATACCTAATAGACGTAGGTAACTTAAGTATATTTTGTTTTTACTCACGTGCAATGTTTTTTTTTTCTTTGGTAGTTGTGGCAATTATTTTTTTTTTCTTTACGTAATTTCTAATTACTTAGCCGCAAAATTCAATAAAACAAACGTTTAAGACCAACAGCATATTAGAGTAAACATAAGTACACAATCGGTTCAACTATTACCATATACATATATACAATAGTATGGTGGTTCAATTGCGGTTCAACGCGGAAATGCAAGCGTGATGGGCACCTTTGCGTCGAGAGCGATCCGGAGTAGGTTCTTTGAATGCATGATTTACATTTAACTGCGACTGTATAGGGTTGTTAATGTAATATAATGGTATATCTAAGATAATAACACTCTTGAAAATAGAGTTCGTCTAAGCCAACTTAAACAGAACAAAGTGAGGAGGTGTTATTATAAACGCCATATTTTCATAGAAATTTTACATCAATAATGAAATTGACACACTGTCTTTGCAAATGCAGAGTTAGCATGGTCCGACTCTATCTATCTTACACAGACTCTATCATATCAACAATAGTCAGGGGCTTAGTTATTTTTTTTGTACTTGTACGTACAGGTTTACTAGAGATGTCACAGAGTTTAGAAACTTGCGCGCCTAGACGGTCTAGAGAGATTTCCAGTTATTTCTACTTTCACAGACTAAGTAAATTCAATAGTTTATTTTTTAATACGTCAGTAACTTTATGGCTATAGTACTGGTATTTTACGGTTGTTTTAATAGCATGCGACTCTGAATAAATGCATAGTCGTGAGCCAGATAGTACAGTACAGTATTTATCGCCGGATAAATATTGCACATCGGTCTTTAGAAAGAGAATATGGGAGACAACGAGAGAGAAAGAGACATACTCGTAGCTCTACGAAGCCGAAATTCCGATGTGAAATGGCTACTTAATGACGTGTCTCCCCATATCATAAGATGGGGGCAGTTCTTGAAATGGAAGACTACATAAATGAGAATACAAATGTGCAAATACAACATAAAAGTACATTGAAATCCACATTGCCAAAAACAAGTTTTTTCCACACTTACAACTATTTTTACAGGTACTAAACGTAAGACAATAGTGTAATCTATTAACAAACAATTATTCTAATTTATGGCGCATATAACAGAATGTGAACAATGTAGACTTTGTGAATTCAGTCAGAGAACACCAAAACAAATCAATTTTCTCGACTACTAGGTTAAGGGTCCGCACAGCGCGCGTCAACGACGCCTTTTAGTTTAAATTTAGTTTTATTTTATAAATATGTTAGGTTATATTGTAATTTACTATTATGAATAAATATGTTTTTAACCAATTGTACATTAAAAACAATTGTTAGAAAGAAAATTAAAAGACTAAGTGAATAAGACAATATTGAAATACAATATACAATATTTACAATATTTTGAACAAAACCTTCTTAATTCTTTTTATACAGTTCCTGATAGAAGATGTACAACTTTTCTTACCGAAAATTGAAATCGATAAGCAGACTGAATTCAACTAAACAACTTTACGCGGCCAGTACACAAATAATCACTATATAAATGATCCATTAGTATACCGAGAAGAAGAATGTAGAATCACGAGGCGAACTGTATATAAATCAGCGAGCCACCGGAAACACGTTTCGATCGCACATCGTGTAATGCAGGTGACGTCATATTGCAAATTACACGGATTCAATCTTTGTCGACGTTGACTTGTGGCAAAAAGTATCAAATGCTTTTTGATAAATATCATAACATATCAACCGAAATTGTTGGGCGCTTGTGCACAAATCACGCGAAGTTCGATGAAATCACGACAGATCACGTTGGGGGAGGGGTGTATTTTTCTACAGTAAACGAAACTAAGAAAAAATTGCCAAGAACCTTACCAAATAACACCAAAGGGGACGGCTCCCCAGGGGTCAAAAAGTAGCCGAAAAAAACTTCGCGTGATGTGTGCACAAGCCTTGCGAGTTAAGTCAAGTCTTAAATACCTCAAAGAAAACAAGCCTTCCGTAAGTAGCACGTAGTAAGAAAGCACATTTTCTCGAGTCTTTAAGACTGGGCCGAGACCTAAGAGCACTAGCCGGAATATGTCCGCTGCTGGACAAGACCTGCTTGACCAGATAACTTTACCTACCGAAAGACGCTCAAAAAAATTGATTATGTAAAATGTTTGTAAACAAGGGAAATTGTAACGTACTGTATGTACGTCAACGTATATTATAATGGATGTATAATTGCAAAAACCAATTGGATAATAAGCCATTTGAAATGTGTAACAGGTACTTAAGTGTACACAATGAAAAAGATTTCCTAAATACTACTTAAGGTTTCATCACATTTTCGGATGTGTCCCAAACAAAATTACAGCAAATAACGGCACTGAGCGCAAAACCATTGTGACACAGACAATCCACAAAGCGAGCCGTGACTGGAACGGCACGATGTTACGAAATTTAAAAATAATAGTCCATAGAGAATAGGTCTAAAGGTGCACCAATAAATCAGCCAGCGTTTTGAGAGAGGAATAAAAAGAACGTTGAGAGACTTCTGAAAACAATAGAGCATCTGGAGATTTTTATTTGAACAGCTGAACGGGTCACATATGTTATGTACCAAGTTGTAGGATTTGATTTGCATGTTGTGTCAAAAAAACCGTTAGGTTGGT
Organism: Cydia pomonella; assembly: GCF_033807575.1. Classification (NCBI taxonomy): domain Eukaryota; kingdom Metazoa; phylum Arthropoda; class Insecta; order Lepidoptera; family Tortricidae; genus Cydia; species Cydia pomonella. The sequence continues at coordinate 12,549,421 of NC_084721.1, read as the reverse complement.
AACGATGTGTACAATTACTCTCCCTTATGTTATGAATTGTGCAAAAATAAACAACTGTTATATGTTACATAAATTTCTAAAAAACTATTTTATATATATAGTATAAGATAGGATTTTGTTAGGATGTCTCAGACTCAGAGCACTGCAATTAATAAATAAACTTAGTTAATTTGAGTTTGTCATTCGTTGATGAAACATTGTTAAATTTAATTCATCGCACTTAAAAAATTACATCAACATCACTTTTTCATTTAATATTTAACGGTCAGTCATAGTAAAAATAGTATATATCAGTTTAATTATCATTAATGGATAATCAAATAACACAGCGAGATAAGAACAACAGTTATACCTAAATATATTCAAATTCTGAGTTACTTCTTAACTGTTATAACATGACCTACAGACCAGAGACAAATATACATGACCAAATATTGTAGTTAAAATGGTTTACGCGAGGCTAGATGTATTGATAAAATAGCACTGTTATTATGTTATGCGCATGTGCGTAATCTTGCGCTATTAACAAAAATAAAGTTCATTAGCGTTACAGTTTATTTTTATAAGACATTCTGAAGATAAAATGTTGATTCATTGACGTCATATTTTGCATATGTGCATTTAAATCTGGTAGATTTGATCATTTTACGTTCTTTTCATTGCAGGCCTGGCAACATTGTAGGGAATATATTTCATACGCGCTCGTGTAGAATACTACTATAAGCAGGAACTATATTTCTAAACTCTAAACCTAAATGATTTTGATTATATTCCGTAGTTGTGTATTGTAGCATTCCTTGTAAATAATAAACAAATAGAGACATTCATAATTCAAGGAAACAAGTACTCGGTATACTTAGATTATGAGTCTAGGAAAACCCAAGACTACAACATTTATTCATAGAATATTATGACCTATTTACCTACAAGGTGTACTAATAACCATAGAAAAAGTAATTTTTAACAACATATATCGGAATAATTAAAATATAAATCGGAAATCGAAACGCAAAACCTAACAACTTTATTAATGAATTAAGAAGGAAAACCCGTTATAAATATATCTTTTTTTACTTTGCTATTTAATAATTCTAGGTCAATAAACCTTATACGAATAATTTAATAAGAATATGTTAATAATGCTAATTTTTAAATTGTCATATATTAGAGCCAGTATAAGTCAGAACTCGTGATCCTATCTGCCGGGCTATGATGGGGTATTCCATGAGCTATCCTGTACAAACTCATTATATTTCGTATAGGTATATAGGTAGTATATTTCTTTATAGTAAATATCAATAAAACGTGTTACAATTGCATTTCTATTTCGCGAAAGGCGAGATACTATAAAAATATATTCGTTGCAGTAAATCACTAAAAATTTTCCAAGCGTTTTTTGTATTCTTATAAAACCGCGAATTTTTCAGTCATCCGACCTGAAAAAAAAATACTATTTTTAATAGGTTATATTTTCGGCTTCCATTTGATTCTATTGCCTTTAAGCGTTTTTAGCGTGAAAATTAGAAAACTCATTAAGTGGAGAAGCCAAACATATGAAGTGATTCCGTTTCATTGCTCGCGAGTGTAGGTATACAGTCGCGTGTATGCCTTTAGTTTGCTCGCTCAAACATGACGGCTATTCTTAGTAAAACGTCGCAAGTGCGGATGATGTTGTATGAAAATGTGACGTTGCCAACGGTTTTTGCGTAGCTTGTAATTATATGAATGTGCTCAAACCAATGCACCTGTTATCACGGCTAATGTGTGGCCTTGTTGCGTTCGAGTGCACTACTTTGTAGTTTGTGGATTGAAGAGAACGGAAGTTTGCTTGAGTCGTAGAGAATGAGAAACTAATGTTAGATTATAGAGAGTATCAAAAGAGCTTTGTACTGTCAATTAGTGAATATGAATCAAATTAAAATGGTAAACATTAGTTATAATCTTACTGTCCTCCGCTCGCGAATTCGTCCGCGTAAAAGTCTGTTTCATCAACATTTTATGAATATATGTTTCAAATTTCAAGGAGATTTGTCTGTCAATTCGGAAATGGATTTGTCTGTCAATATTAGTCTGAGTATATAACTGAACTTACATATTCAGTTATTAAAGCTACTTATCCTACAAATCTCAAAAAATATGCCTAAGAGATATAGCATCCGGCTACTTCACAATACGAATGTAAATAAATAATAAAAACAATAACAACATTACACAAACATTCGGCACGAATGACATCCCAAAACTTACGCGTATTTGTGACAAAAATAACATGTCAAACCGAAAGTAATCATTGGCAGTGCCTATTCGCATGTCAGTGCCAAATGTTCGTTTGACTGCACATGTGCGCTTGACAGGTCGTTAGGGTAGACAAATGAACGAACGGTTATACTGGTACTGATCATCTATAAATGTACAAATTGACAGTAGCTATTCAGATCTGCATTTTGACTTTACAGTAACATTATTAACTACGAAAAGTTGAGTAAACTAGCAATAAACACTAATCAATGTGTACAAATGTGACGGCCAGCCACACTTACCCATATTGACCTTATATCTGGGATATAAAACTGTGCACTTCCACGCTTCTGTAATCCGGATATTGAACGTTTACCCATAAGTCTTTCTGAAAGGTGTCATTATGTTCGTCTCGCCATCTGTGTTTAAGCCATAGAGGTACAATAATATAGATATGAAATGAGGGCGGGGCCAGATGACCGAACGACATGCACTTATGGAACTTTCAGTAGGAGTAGCAGAGAAAGCGCAATTATTGTTTGTCCTTGTCACAGTCTCATTTTTATTAATTCCCCGCGGTAAATTTTAGTATGGTTTATGGTGGGCAACAAATAACCCGACCGAATTACGTAGGTTGTTTTTGGTAGGTATGTTATCAGGAATGTTAAAGAGTGTTTTTAATTTTGTCGCATTGCGTATGTTCTGCCCCACACGAGCGCACGCGGTATAGCACATCTATAGGATCCCACCATGTACGGTTTAAGCCAAAGGCGCCAGATTAAATTTTATGACGTCTATTAGTGGTTGCTTTAACCTATAATTCCTGTGGCGAGCGACAGGCGAAATATAAATATTAAGTGCTAAGTACTCTGATATTAACATGAAATTGACAGGATTAACCGTTTCTAGTCCAATACCTATAGCTAAAAGGAAATCAATCTAAAGAAACACTACAAATAAAACCACAGAACAGAATAAATAGGTCGACATTTAAACGATGAAAAAATCCATATTTCTCAAATGACAACCATTAATGGATGGATGCGAAATCTCTGACCGTAATAATTAAGTGATGGGTGTAAAATTGGTTTTTATATCGAGAATCAGGGCGCTGGAAATTTTTGAGCATGACAGACTTTGAATCAAACATTGACATTGGTGTTAATTTATGTGCACATACATGGAAACGTTTTGGTTAAATTCGTCACCAGGCTCTAATGCAATATTGTCATTGCATGCTCAAATAATCATGCTTCAACCTCGTGGTACATCCAGTACGATAAATCTGGCAATAATACACGATACAGCTTTTAACTTTTAATCAATATAAACTTACCTACTTCATTTTTAAAGTTTCAACAATGCGAATTTAATACCCCTAGAGTTACAGACGTCTGTAAGCTACGGTGGTCGCTTACCATCGGCGTGCCGTGTGCTTGACCATCGTGGTATGATTTTAATATATTTGCTTTTTTTGAATATATTTGCACAAAACACAATGGAAAGTTTAAGAAAGTATACACCGATTACGTAGACTCCACGTAATAAGTTCTCAATGAAGAAATCGATTCTAAAATCGACTTATCATCGAGCGAATCAGTAATATCCGTTATGCAATCGGAAAGGAAGCGCTGCAGACGGTTTTTTCGCCTTTCTATAAACTCGAGAAAATGCTGGGTCTGTTTTAAAAAGCAAGCTGCTGCAGCGTTGACCCGACAATGTCATCAATTTCCTTGATAACTTGCGTTGATGTCTTCGCCGCGATCCGCGATACTGTTGCGTCTACAGGGTGTTTATTTAGTCACCTGGAATAATTTACGGAGTGAATATATAGGTCATACTGAGCTACTTTTAATATGGAACCAATCCCGACATCGCGAAATTGCAAACGCTTTGTAAATTTTGGCGTCAGATATCTTGATTTATCTCAGCAATAACAAAACTCATAAAAGTATTGCTTGGCGAACTGGATATTCATGGGATAGACTTCATTTTTGTAGTTGCCGTTACACGATTAGTTAACTTTTATAGCAGAGAAAATCATATCAAAGATGCATCTTTTTAAACACACATTTACATAGTACAGGCAAATGGGACCGATTCAAGCCTCTTAATTTTCCATGTAGATTAGTCTAAGCACAATTTTGTAGTTGTGATTTTTACTCTTCTGGGTTGATGTATAACTGGCCAGTAATAAACAAGATTACTTCACACGTATCATTTAAAATTGGAACAGTCCGAAGGCAATTTCGCGCCGGCCTCGGCCCCGTATCTCATCAGTTTACCGTTAGTGAGTGAACTGATCGAACCCCTTTTTGTGGCTGTGTCGATGACCCCGTCTAGCCTAAACCTAAGTACACTATTACTTTATTACCTGTGCAATAAGTTCTAATTTACTTTGCACGAGACTATGTAACCTGGCACTTTATAAAATTACCTAAACAGCCGTACAACCGTTTGATGCCTCGAAGTACACATATTTGTAAAGCTTTTTAATACAACTAATTATTAAAACATCAATATAATCTGGTTAAGATATTAGTTAACGTGGCACAATAAGCGTTTTGTGGAATATAATGTCATAGGTTTTACTAACTTTCTTTCTATTTTTCAAAGCAATGTTACCGTGATTTGACCTTCTTTTGAACTTCTATAAATCACATGTGTTTAGTGTCTAATCATAGTTGAGACAAAATCAAAGGTCGCATGGATTAGTTAGGCTAAATGCCAGTCGGCTGGACAATTTTGCCTTAGTGAGGTTTAGATACGAGCTCGAAACTTATTAGCCCCCAAAACAGCAAGTTAGAGCTCTTGTATTTTACTGTTACCGACTTTGGAACTAAACCTGATTTCTTTTGGATATCTTTTTATTTCTTACTACTGAAAATGAAGTTCTAGTAAGATTTCAAAGATGACTCTGACAAACTACAAGTAAAAATATATGAAATAATATTTTGTTGCTCATATAATTTCAAGAAATTAAAATTTTCCTGTGATTACTAAACCGAATCATAAGTAGCTACGATTTATTTAACATTCACAGACCTCGTTTGATTTGTCAGCGTCAACAAAAGCATATAATTGGCTTCTTTTAGGGCCCCAGTGATGACCGGACAGGGGGGCAACCGCGAACCTTGAAGTTTCGTCTATTTGTATCTCTATCAGTCAAATATGCAAGAGCAATGGAGAGGCAAATAGAGGAACGAAGTAGTTCGCGAGCCCAGGCCCTTAGTGAGTTGCTCAATGTCCGTTCCTTCGATAATGAACTTCAGTTGCGTAAGTAGGTCGTACGTGATCTTACTGATCTTTTAAAGTTCGAACGCTTCCTAAGAAGCAAATATTGTTGAAAGGAATCTTAGAAAAACTGTTGTTAGTTTCGGTGTATGTAGCTCTTCCTACAATACCGGTAGTAAAATATATTAAAGCAAGCTACAGCATGTTCAACAGCTCACAAATCCCACATCACACCCATCTGAATTAGGTGTCATGACTGTCATGAGTGTACTTATTTCAGAGACGCTATAGCATGTTGACAATTTGAACTGTTGACGAATGAGAGCAAGCGTATGTGAAGCGTATGCTGGTTTTTTAAAAGTATAAGTAATTAAGATTAGAATCATAACATTTGCCTAAAATATATCTTACGGTATGTGAGCTAATGACGTGTACAGTTTACTCTATGAGACGTGAAAAAATTATTAGATGATATTATTTTTTGTTATTTAATACTGTTTTGACATAATTCATGCTTAAGTTGACTTATATTGTAGTCTTATAATTTAATTTTGTATTATCAATAACAGTTAATTAGTATTCCGTAATCAAACGTTGTTATTTAAGCTGTGCATTAAGAGGATATATCATCATGCTAAAAACGGGACTACGAGGCGTGTTTTAGAACGCGTATTTGGCTTGAATTATGCAAATTATTGCGCATACGCCTAGCTCTACAAATATATCATTAAATCCTCCTCCCACTCCGACTTGTGCAATCCAAACAAAAACTAATGTATGAGGTTAAAGTTCATCTACAGTAGGTATTACTACAGTGCAGCAGTAAGATTTGTGAATTTAGAATAGTACCATACCTTCTTGTTCTTGCCCACCAATTGTTTGTTGCTTAATTAAGCGGCATCTTCACAAATACACGTAGATACCTTATAATAGGTATAATCCCCTGCAATATTCTCTGTAAGAAGTAGAAACCTATGGGAAATTGAGTATATTGAAAAATACACGCGAGTATGAGTATGGCGAGTTGTTTTTGCCATTTCGTGTGTGTGGCCTATATCGGCAGTTAGGTATACTAGGTACCTATGTTTAATCCCTTAAGTGCGCAGTATGTCACCCGATCCGGACCAATCAGTGAGTCAATCGCACCCACTCGTCACCCCCCGCCGACCTTGTGTCACCCTCGGCGCAAGCGCATGTGCTAGGGCTCCAGGTATAAGAGACAGCGGATCAATTTTGCAAGTATCAAGATTGGGAGAACGAAATTATATAACGATTGCGCCAATAACAAAAGTGTGCTTTTAGAGTATGTCGTTATACGGTGTAATGTGTAAGCTCTTTGTAAAGCGATAGGTAGCTGGACTTTTTCTGGCCGAAGAATGTGGTATTTCGGCGGTTCCGTGGGAATCTGCCAAATCCTACACCGTAACAGGCGACGCAACAAACAAAAGTATGTCGCCAAAATAATTGTTAATTTGCTTTTAAGATTTTTACTATTGCATGTATTAATTCGTAAGGTATGGTATGTATCTAAAAATTCATATATATCTCTACAAAACCCACTTTGGTAAAAGGGCGCGAAATTCAAATTTTCTATGGGAGGACACCATTTTGCGCCTACATTTTTAAAAATTGCCGCGTTTTTTCAACCGATGGAAAAGATGGTTGGCAGTCCTCAACTGTGCGTTTCTACAGAAACCTGCCTCGCACAGCTAAACTGTGGAATGAACTGTCGCCTGCGGTATTTCCGAACCGATACGACCCTAAAACCTTCAAGAAAAGAGCGTACTCCCATCTTAAAGCCGGCAACGCACTTACTACCCCTCGGGTGTTGCAGGTGTCCATGGGCGGCGGTAATCACTTACCATCAGGTGAATCGTCTGCTCGTTTGCCTCCTGTATCATAAAAAAAAGGCATGCCAAACAATATTTACCTTCAAAAGTCGATCTAGGTTAGCTGGCCTCAACTAGCGAGAGAAATAGCGTTTTTAGTGTTTCTACCGCATCATTTACGTTTTCTTATATTTCATATTACTGATTTGACAAAACAAACCAATTGATCGCCTTCATCGTTAGGCAAGTACTACCTATTTCCGATCCAAGACATTTATTTTAATGACTTTACTCCGTTCCTTTGATGTTAGCCGCGGATTAGAAGCCAGAAGGAAAGAAGGAAAAATGTTCAATGTCCAATTCGCGCCACTTATGACTTGCACCAGTTTTTTTTTAGCTCTGTTCTGATGTGCGTTGCGCTGACTACATTAGCATGACCGGTATTGCAATTGTGAGATGACTCATACGCCTGTGCACTTTAAGAAAGTGCATTTTGTAAACTTCATGCCTAGTGTGTTCACTTTCCTTTTAGAAACTTCAAGTATACAATCATTACAAACATTTGTTAAATTCTAGAACGGTATGACATTGTTTTGTTTCAAAATAGGACACCAATTACATAACATTTTAACTGTCTGGTATTGTTTCCTGTTTTTCATTTCATAATTCAGATTTGAGCCAATTGATTTGTTGAGTCTGAAATGCTCAAGCCATCACACAGGGGTGAAACAAAACAATATGTTTGAAAAGTGGGCAAAATGCCATAGGCCATGGACATCAATTTGACCGAGAGGCCATGAATACAGGCCTCCATTGCTACCATTTGATGAATTTACCACAGGACTCAGTTGGTATAGTTTTGCTGCTGCCACTCCATTGAGGCAAAGTGTCTTTAAGACCTTACTTTAACCTTTCATTATGTGTATGATCTAGAATAGTGAGTTCAAATTTCGGTCATGCCATATATCGCAAAGAAAATTGTTATAAACAATGCAAAACAAATTGACAGCATCCTTATCAAAGACAGATAAACAATTAAATTATTTTGAACATCAAAGTGTTTTGTTGATATATTTACCACAAAATATTGGTAAGATCATAGAAACATGCAGGTACGTATGAATATTTTTTTCCACAAATTCACTGTTTAATGGAACCAAAAACAATATCCTATTTTGATAAGAGACTTCACTGTCCAATCTTATCACTGCTGTCAATACATGAATGCTGATAAACAGGTCCATAAATATAGCTCTGTAAACAGTGGTAGTTACCTACCTAATGATTTGTCAATAAATCCACAGTAGAGATGTTTTTGAGTTTGAGTTAATTTTTATATAGTTTAGGATTAATGTCTATTATACCCTATTAATACCCATACATTTTTTTTCAGAGGTTGTGCAATAAAGAGGATTTGTATTGTATTGTATTGTATTGTAATACCCTAATATTACCCTAATACCCTATACCCTTTATTAATACCCTATGCCCTATGCCTCAAATCTCCCTAATGTCTACAGGAGGTTATAATTCATAGGATGGCAAAATAAATTATTTTTATTCCTGTTTTGGGAAGGTAAAAATGTTGCGTTCAACTACATCTATGTAAGTTTTTTAGTTCTATTTGTCTAAATCAGTTTTATATAATTGAAATTATTTATTACAGGCACAAATCTCATACCTAATACACAACCCAGTTTTAATGTAGAGCAGCATTTCCCAAACTATGAACTATGACCCGTTGGTGGGTCGCAAGCAAAAGTAAAATTATTTTATTAAATATTATCATTTGTGTTTGTGTTTTATTTCAGCTTGTAGACTATTTTCATTACATAGCTTCACATGTCATAGACAATAGATCTATGCCAAATTCCAAACTAAAAATTGAAAGTGGTTAGGAATATTTTATTCATAGACTTTTACATAAACAAAACAAATACTACAAATATTGGTAAAAGACAAACCAATTTATAGTGATCCATACCAAAACTGGTGAAATCAGAGCTCTATTGAGATCACCCCAAATCTCTACTTATCTAACTGTGAGAGAGGTTTTTCATTCATGAATAATTTTAATAATTAGTATGCAAATTAAGATCTATCTCTAATATGTGTGATCAATTTAATGCACATCAGTTTCATTATGGACAAACTGACATGTTTCTAAATGGATCCTAATAATGTTTATAAATATGCATCCATGAAACAGGAAAACAAATCATAACAACTCCTGTATCTATAAGAAAATAATACAGTGTAGGTCTTAATGTTCCCTGTAGCTCTAAGAGATTAGGGTATTGGTCACAATAACTACTGTCTTTACAGACATTTTCGAATTTAAGTTACAGTTTAAATATTTCAGCCTCATGGTTTTCCTGTCATATCCAATTGCAGTGTTACATTCATGCACAACAAAACAATGAACTCCTATCTCCAATAAGCTGTCCAATGCACACAAACAATGCAAAACAAATAGTATGTGTGTACGGAACGGCGATAACATGCCGGCTTCGATTACAAATATCTATAGTGTGTGGCACGTTCCTCAGGCCAGCACGGCCGATAAACCGCAGCTCGACAACCAAATAACCACAAATCCTAACTTAAAATACCCATTCCAACTCTTCTAAAGTCTTTCCCGTCTATCAAACTCACCTTGGAATACAGTTGGAAGGCGTCCTGTCCACTTCCCAGGCAGCAAAGAGCTTCATGGGAACAGGTTTCGATGTATTAGTCATCTTTTCAGATTTATTTTTTTCCGTCATCTTAAAATCTGAAGCACACAACAAAGTAAAACTTTTCACAGCACAGCACCTGTTTATGTTTTGACTGGCATCGTTATTTAATCACTAAGCACAGCACTGGATTCATGTTATATTGTAACACAGAACGAACGCGTCGCAGTTCCGACCGCATACACAACAACACTCTGGTTATGATCAAAGCACGACACGATAGAAACGTCGGCTGATCTCTGAAGCGAACGAGGGCGTTCGATACGTTTGACAGCCAGCGGCACGGTGTTGCTATGTCACATTTTTGATATTATTCTCCCTAAAATACTTCATTAAAAATAAAAAATATAACAATTACAACAAAAATAAAATGAAATAATTATACGTTTTCCATTGGCTCTTTTGTTAGATTAGGGACTTCACCAGTAAAACAAAATTATTTATAAAAATATGAACATAAGGAATGCCTAATTGGAATCTTATACTAACATATTTTAAAAATTAATCACCTTCCATGTATAAAATATTTATTATCTTTCTCAAATTTAATTTGTTATACTAATAATATTAGAACTTACAACTAAATTTCGCCATAACAGAAGCTTAAAGGTTACAAAATAATTTTACCAGTATCTGCGGAAATAGTATAACACTGGCAACACAAAATATTATTTAGCTGTCATCAAAAGATGGCGCTGTACGGATGCGTTCATTTGAACGTACATAAAATGTTGTGAGTGGATTATTTAACCTCCTGCTGACCTCCTGAGTCCCAGTTTGCTCGTACAAGTACATAACGAATAAAAGATTATGACCGCTAATGTCTCGTTTTTTTATTACTTATATATCGATTCTAACAAAATCCAAAAATACTCTGGATGAAGAGATAAAGATAGTGGATACAGTAATGATATCAAGCATCATCAATTCATCTTCCTAGCGTAGACCCTGCTTTTTGCCACGGCTCTCAGGATCCTGGCGTCCGCAGGGCAACTGATTCGTCAAATCGTCACAGACCAGCAGGAAGCAGTTGGGTATTTTTTTACAACCTTTTGTACTTTTGTTACTGACTGATCTGCCAAGTTCTAACCCTGAGGCAAAACTAGGCCTTATTGGGTTTAACCACACGAGTTTCCTGGAACGCGGATCCGCGATCGCTACGAGGGCTTAATCCAGTTTCCTCAAGATGTTTTCCGTCACCGAAAAACGACTAGTAAAATGATAAATGTATTGTAACAAACACCCTTAAACGAGAAATGGCAGATAAAGAAAACAATTTCTCACAAAAACTTTATTTACTTGTCACCAAATAAAACCTATACTTGCACATACATCTAAAAATCTACCTTCAAATAATTGAAGAAAGGCAATAGCTAATAAATTTGTACATAAAATTAAGGGCCGTCGCAGAGTTCAGGTAAATTCGTATATTCTCTCCCTTGTTATTGCGCGGAAATGACAGAGAAAAGTAGAATCAGATCAATGTACGAATTATTCTGTGCTCAGCAACCACCCTATAATAACAAAATTCTCCTCGAATTTAGGTAAGTTACCACTAAAATACTAATGGAATGTGCCTATAATATTCTAACCACAAGAAAACCTGTTTAGTTTACAAACATAACAATTTCGACTAGAAAAAAAAAACAATCTAACATTGTAAAAAGTAAAAAAAAAAACAAATAATATAATTAATGACTTGTTTCGAAATGGTTATCGATAAAAAGCTATTAAGACAAATAAAAAATAAACCTTAAATGTTAATACTATGAATTATTGCTGGCTATCAAAAATCTTACTTCTAAAAATTCATGGTAAAGCATGCTATTTTAATGGTCAGTTCATGTTCTGCTGCGATGTATATTTAGTGAATTTAGTCAGTTCTTTTTAAGTTGGTTATTTATTAATTATGAATTGTAAAATGCAATATTATTAATTGTGGTATAAATAACACTGACAAAGTTACAGAAAAAGCTGAACCTTGATTTCTCATAATCATATATCGTTATCGCGGGAGCAAAAACAAGCCTGTCAAAGAACACATGTAACGGAATGTATGTTTTGTAGAGACGGAATAATTATTCTGCCTACACATTCTAAACCTCTAAGATGTGCTTCATATCTTGCATGAAGTTTTTGTTGGTAAAGGTCAATCAAAGTCGTATTTCACTACGTAAACCTTTCTCGATAGGAGTGTCACTTCTGTTATTGTTTATTTGCCATAATGATTGAGCAACGATTTTACAGTAGTGTAACTCTTAATTCTCATTACTGACAAAATTATTTTCTTTCATTTTAACTGTCTAAAATGTCCTAGTTTTTACTTAATATTAGTAACAAAAGCTAGTACCTAATGTCAATAATAACTACTAATAAGTAAAAAAATGTAACCATTTCATATTAGAAGGTTCTAGTGGTTCCATGTTACCTAACGTGTCGCCAAATTGTTTTCTCTCAAAAATTACTTATTCCTATCATAAGCATATAGTCATTTCTATTTTTAAAATGGTGGCCCAGTGTTGTAGGGTTAATGATAAGTGGGTAGCGTTGGTGTTGGCGGTTACTTGGCGACCTCGGGCGGGCAGTCGGGCTGCGAGGAGGGGTGCGCGGCGCGGAAGGCGGGGTGGTTCTCCAGCTCGCGGTCGATGCGCAGGATTATCGGGAACGGCCGCAGGTCCACGTGGAATCTGAAGAGGGTAAACATTTTATTAGGTAGGTATATATTTTTCACGTCAAACTAGCTGTTTTACAATCTACTATTACGCCTCATAATTTGTTCCAGCCTATAATAAGTCCTACAATGAGCATTATTTGGTTTTGATGTACAAAGATAGGTGCACAAATCGCACAACACACATAGTAATGACAGTGGGGCGACACTCCTCCGTTCGGCTTTTCCCGGCTCCGTTCGGCTCAGCATTGCTCCGAGCAATTATTAGGGTTGGCACAACTTGAGGTCCCTATACGTGCACAACCACAGATAAGATAATGACTTGGATTTTGACAACCCTAGATGGCTGAAAGGGATAGTGCCATAGATTAGAAAGGGACAGCATAATTCGTCCCTGAATCACTGTCAATCTTCGGTTTTGTAAGAAGTGTCAATTCTGTATGGTAGTACTATTATTTATTCTGTGGTAAAAATAAGATGATCAACATATGAAAGAAAGAAATAAAAATGTAACAGATTCTTTCTTGACATGATTTAGTATTCTTTTACAAATATGCCCAATCTCAATTAAAGAGTATGAGATGAGATAAGACATATTTTACATAAGCTGAACATTATACATATGGGAATGTTAAATTTTGTATGCAGATAAAATCCATGGGCCATGCCATAGCCCTGCAAATGTTTCCATTATGCTCATTTATTATGGCTAGCATCCAAAAAGTCATGTTTTCATCTTCTAGTTGGGTGTCTACATATTTCTAAAATACCATATGTAACCTGTTAGCTCAATTTGTCTATAACATATAGCAAACCCATTAATTCAACATTGTGTAGCATGGACAGGTCAAAAAAGTTAGTTATAAACAGAACTTACCTTCTGGCATTAAAAACTTGTGGCACAAGACAGCAGTCGGCTAGGGTGATCTCGTCCCCAACACAGTACTTTCCCGCAGAAGCTGACAGCAGCTTCTCCACAGCACGGAAGCCCCTGGTGATCCAGTGCCCTGCCCATTCTTTCTTTTTTTCTTCACCCACATATATCAGGACTATCAGGTTTTGGAGTGGCTGAATGCCTGAAGATATCACCTGAAATTGAGATATTGCAACAACAAACAAGTACAAGTCCTTGAAAAAATGTTTGTCAAGTTCCTGGTGTCCTGAAAGATTCTACTGGAATTTGCAATTTTCTTCATTTTCAAAATGCGAAATCTCTCTCATACTTTTACTGTCACGCTAATTTGTTTGCTAGAAAGAAAAGTGAAAACTTACTTCACAAATTTCTCTGACTTTGGCCCTCTTGAAACAGTCTTGTGGCATGAGCGGTCTCTGCGGTCTTGTCTCCTCCAAGTAGTGCATTATACTTAGAGACTCCACCAAAGTATGGCCATCTGAAATACATCAATATTAATAAGTTATAAATGTTATAATTCAACCTTTTTACCCAATTGTGTATACAAAGGAAGGTCCTTTTTACCCAATTGTGTATACAAAGGAAGGTAATCCTTCCTCTGTAACAGTACTCCACTAAACTAAAATAATGTATCTGTAATCTGTATTATTATTAACATACACCACACTGGAGGAGGCATTTTGTGCGCATGTCAGTTAGTAATGTTATTAATTAGAATAAGAGTAATCATTCTTTCTCCAGGACTTTTAAAATATACCTCACCTATACAAAGTGATGGCACCTGCTCCATTGGATTCACTTCCCGGTATTCATTGCAATGTTGCTCCCCACCTCCTTTGATCAGGCTTACAGCCTTGATGTCGTAAGGAATCTCTTTCAGGTTCAGTGCGATTCGGACCCGCCAGGAGCATGAGCTTCGCCAGTACGAATACAGTACTGGCTGAAAAGAAAAAATAAATTTAAAACTTCATGAATTTGTTTTCGACACTTTTTCTACTGTGAAATTTGTTGACTGTTGAATAGTACTCCAATATCTATGTTTCCTACCTTAATTTCACTGATATCGGTCATTTTTTTACCAAAGAAATCACAAAGATTACGCGAACTCAACAGAATACTGTAATTTACTTAAAACTCATGATTACTATAAAGATAGACTCAGGAACTGGTTTAATTGCCTTTATTAGAATTTCGTCTTGAAACAAACAAATTGAGCCAGTATGCAAATAAGGAATAAAAATAATATGATTAAAATTTAATACCGGTTATTGCGGATGCCTACCTTAGCCATGGTGGCGGATAAGTTGCCGTTGTATTTGGAGTAGTAAGTAATTTTGACGGCCTTTATTAGCGTCTTATCTTAAAAATACAAAATATTGTTATCAAAAACCTAAATACTGATATGATAAGGAACACTACAGACACAGACAATAATGTGTGTAACAGTAGGATGGGTGGGGTGAGGGATTTTGATTAGAGATTTGTTAGGGATGCACAAGTGTTGGAAATGGGGATGCTTTGTGTAGGGTGATCGAATAAATATCGTCAGCGACATTTTATTTCTAACAAATAAACTGCTTCGTAATTAAGTGCTTTTTATTGGTTTTAAGTAAATGAAAAAAAAAAAACAATCTTCGCTATGGAGATATCCGAGGAAACATAAAATTGAACGCAGCCGTACCGTGTGACAGTGACAGATCAGTGACATTGACAATACCAAGTCGTGATAAACGTATTTTTCGGAAATATCTTTCGAACGAGTATTACGAAATGGACTTTAACAAGTTACAATAAAGTAAAGGATGCTATACCATTTTTGAAAATTGTTACCACATGCATGCGCGAACATGCCTTGATGTTTTGATGTTATTTTATTTATAACCTAATCATTTTAGTTTTCCTTTGCGTCGTAATTAAAGATAAGTGCTAATATAATGGGTAAAAATAAAGGAAAGGGGCCGAAGGGACCTAAAGCCAATGTGTTTAAAGTCGCTGGAGCCAAGAGTTTAAAGAAGACGAAGGCAAAAGCTGTGAATCTAGGATTGAAAAATGTAAGTTAATAATTTGTTATAACTGTTGGTAATATTTATAGGTCCATGAGTAATAACTTTGTATAAGTGTGTTGTTAGGTCAATCTTTGCAATTTTTATAACTCTTTTTCTCGCACATTTTATTAGGAGCTTAACACTTGCAGATTTAATTCTAATATAATGCTTCAGCAAAATGTATGTATGTCTACTACTCTCCATCTGTAATTATTTCAGATAAAGCAGAAAGTTCAAGATATAGACAAGCAATTTGTAGAAATAAATAAGAACCCAAAGCCTACTCAGAAACCGAAAGAACCCACCAAACTGCCTCCAAAAATATCTGTGAAGAATGTAACTAAAGAAGAAGTGTCAAAAACTGCAGAAGAAATAGTGAAATTGGATTTATAACTATAAAAATTAAGTATATTTATTTCAATGTTACTCTTATAGGTATTTCATTTATACAATTTCCAAGTATTAATGAACAAAAAAATCACCATACTTCAAAGTGTGTTTTAAATATAGTACTTTTTGTTATTGAATTGTGTTGCTGCATCCCCAAAAGTTAGGGTTTCCCGAGTTAACTTCTGACAATTTATAGATTGTAATGTGGTATGCCACCCAAAAAAAGGAATCATCAATATTTTTATAAAATGTATTGATTAATTTTAACCAGGAAATATTTTACTTCTTATGATCCTTTTGCAAGGTTATAATTATGGCACGCTCACTGTACAGATTTTGTATGGCCGGAATTGTGAAATTCCCGGTTCTTTTATATAAAATCTGTACTAGGAGTATGCCCTAGTTGTTATGCTGGCTTAGGTTATATTACTAGGCTTTGTCTCATACAATTGGAGTACTTAACTTTTTCCCAAGTCAGTCTAAAGTATCCATCTCTTGTTTCACAGAACAATGCTAGTTGAATACCTATTGATACTTTTGAGTTTAAATTAGTAAAACCAGAACATGGGTAGGGTATACTCCAAGTACTGGTTTTAAATGTAAGACTGGTGAAATGTCCAGTTCTGGCCATTTACTTTGTCTTGTCTGTCTGTCATAGGCTTTTTTGTATTAGGTCCCGTGTTTTGAAGATTTTTTTTTTATTTTTTTATTGATGAAACTTAAATCTATAATTACAGGTTTAGCCTGATGCAATAGATAAGCGAAAAATCAATAATCAGAGTTATTGACAATATAATTATAAACTAACCCAAATGTTAACATAGTAGCCTTTGTGAGATCATTTAGAGAGCATATAAGCAGTTTTGTGCGAGCAAGGCGTACGGTCAGCAGCGGTGGGCTGCGGCGGCGCCACACGTGCTGGTCTGGCAGGTACAGCGCCAGGGCGTGCAGGACCCCGGGATTACACAACTCGCCTCTCAGCACCCTAACTACATATGAAGCGAGGGCAAGTTCTCGCCTCACTGCTCGTATCGCTGCGATGTTGGTGAAGTCCTTTGCTGGTCGCATCAAGAAACCGAGGTTACGAAATGCTTTCTTGCAGACACCAATAAGTCCAATGACGTCATCGCGAATTGATAAATCGGCAGCTAAGCGGACCCCGAGATGGCGAGATCGCGCACCTCCAACACTCTCTGCATTGGCTTTCTACCGATATCGTAGAGATAGCTAAGTAATTGGCCTATGTGCACGACTTACTGAAATTACCGTGCACTTGTTTTCATTGAAGTATATCTTATGGTTTACACTACACTCTATTGGACAACATTGTCAATGTCTTCCTGCAATTTACGACAATCCGAGATATCCCTAACCACTCGGATCAGTTTTAAAATGGAGGTACTTATAAAATAAGCAAACAAAGACAACTGTTAATGTCTTTTACTGTTAAAATTTAACAAAAATACAATTTCGAACACTTAACCTATAACATTAACTGTTTTGTAACAATATAATTTAAGAAAATGTTAACGGTGGTAGTTTTACAAACACATGAAGGAGTAGCAAGGATTGGTGTGTTTTCATAGATACGTAATTTGATTACGGAGCAGAAAACATTTGGTGTTGGAGGCTTACATTAATGCTATTATATCATTCAATCTATTTAGAAAATTGAATGACATTTAGCGTAATCAGTTGATTGTGTAAATGCATAGAGATTCTTGTGTATCCCTTCATGGTAACAATGATAGAAATTTTAGATTATTCTTCATCCGTGACGTCAGGTTCTGCCTTTTCATCTTCGCTGGCCTCGACGGGTTCGTCAGCGGGCGCGGGCTCCTCCTCAGGGGATTCGGGCTCTTCTACAACAGGCTCGGCCTCTTGGGAATCGCTAGAATACAAATAAAAAGCTATTAGACGACATATCATTTAATAAACGTGTACGTTGGAACGTCTGCCGTCTTGTGAACTAAATTGAAAATTTAAACTTGACATAGACAGATCTAATAAATAGATTCCCTAGCACTACAAGCTCTGCAACTACTTTCAACTCAGGGCTAATATACGAATGCCACAAAGCTCTGTCAGAGGTATGC
This sequence comes from Cydia pomonella, assembly GCF_033807575.1. Classification (NCBI taxonomy): domain Eukaryota; kingdom Metazoa; phylum Arthropoda; class Insecta; order Lepidoptera; family Tortricidae; genus Cydia; species Cydia pomonella. Next base: position 12,531,270 of record NC_084721.1, on the reverse strand, counting down.
ACCATCAACAGCGTAGGTAACCTGCAGTGGCTTAAAGGACACATCGACTCGCGAGGTAACAATGCAGCCGACATAGGTGGCAGGACCTGAGCCAATTCTACCTCTGCCTTATGCTTGGCTCCGGAACATGCTGCGACATAACACAAAGGTAAAACACCGACAGTACTGGTATAACCTAGGCACGTGCAGGCAGGCGAGGGAAGCCCTCCCGACAATCAACCCCGGTTTTTCACGGAGGTGGAGACAGCTGAAGAGGCCACAGTTCGTCAGTCCCCGTCGGCCCGTCAGTCGCTTTTAACTGGGGCCATAACTGGCCACGTCCCACTAAACAAGCACCTAGTATTATCCTGTCAACCCTACGTGCTACAGATCGCACCCTTTGCAGGGCATAAATGCATGGAGGTAGAGAGACAGCCGCCCACGTCAGTGACAGAGTACCGGGCACACCACATCGGTTCGCCGGGGTCTCTCCCAGAAGTCGTCGGCAACATCAAGGGTCTGCTAGGCTTCTTGGTAGAGTTGGGTTGGCAGGAGTAGTGCCGACAACCCACCACGCAAAATAGGCGCAATTTTATGACGTCGAGTTGCGGAAACCAAGCCCACGAGCACCTCCCTATAACCTATAGGTTCTCTAGACACACGCTTCCTTGCGCGTTGGAGGGTCTTCCATCTACTAAGTACCTAGCCTAAATCAAAAATATCCGAAAATTAAGCTTGACTTCAGGCCTTCGCGCCAATAAACAGGAGGCTCCTGCGCTGCCCTCATAGAGCTCAACATGCCCCCTATATCTAAGCCTTTCTTTGTCCAGCAGTGCAAGTTTTTTGGCTGATATTATGACAATGATTGTGGTAAAAAATGGAATGAAGATTGGTCTGCGAAAGAGCTTCTAAAAGGAGTATTCTGACTAACCACAAATCTATGTAACACAACGGTTTTGTTGTCGATGCGATATCGCGACGGTGGTAATTGTAATAAAGCAATAAGATAGAGTTGATATGATACGTACCCCTCAGCCTCAGGCACTTCGGCCGCAGAGCCGCTGTGTGAGAGCTCCTCCAAACGGGCGGCGGCCAGTTCTGATTCTTGTCTCGCGATCTCCGCCAGCTCTGCCGCCTGGAACATGCAAAAACGGGGAAAACTTTGGATTTATTTTATCTGTAGGAAACAATCGTCTATGTTTTGAAAAAACTGCTCACTGTTATATCGCTGACTTTCAACAATCGTATCATGCGATGGCCATAAGACCATCATTCATAATTAGGTCCCATTCTCCAATAGGGTCTCATGTTACTTAGGTAGATTAGAATATAGAATGTTTGTTCCTTTTTGCATCAGATAGCCAAGTAATAGGTATGCTACATATATCGTTTTAGATGTGTACCGGTTTTTGTTTAACGCAGTTTATGTTTTGTTTCTTAAGTTTCTCGCCATAGAGAATGCTTTATATGTATGTATAAATATGGAATCGTGTTTACCTGTCTTGCGAGTTCTGCCTCTCGCTCATCCTGAGCTTGTTTCTCCAGCTCTTCAAGGCGAGCGAGTTCCTCCTGCCTCATGGCCTCCGCTTGCCTCTCTTCTTCCAGACGGGCCTCTTCGGCCAAACGGGCTTCTTCCGCCAATCGGGCTTCTTCAGCCTTCTTGGCTTCTTCTGCTAAACGAGCTTCTTCTGCTAGACGTGCTTCTTCGGCCTTTTTAGCTTCTGCAGCTAGACGCGCCTCTTCGGCTATTCTAGCTTCTTCGGCTAATCTGGCTTCCTCTGCCTTCTTTGCTTCCTCCGCTAAACGTGCCTCTTCGGCTTTGCGGGCTTCTTCCTCGGCCTGGCGAGCTTCTTCGTCGGCCTTGCGCTTGGCTTCCTCGGCCTTGCGTGCTTCTTCTTCGGCCTTCTTCTTTTCTGCCGCTTCACGCTCAGCCTGAAAGAAAAGTATAGGTTGTAATCGTTCGCATCCCAAATTTAAGGCGATTTTTCAGACGTCCGCACTTTTTTATAAGTTGTAGAAAATACCTTTTACCTAGTCCAGCAAGTTGTGTGATTGTGGAAAACCACGTTAGCAAATAATAATTACCTGGGCCTTGCGTTCCGCCTCACGTTTTGCTTCCTCCTTTAAAGCTCTGAAACAAGCGGTCAATTAAAATTTATCTTTTGATGGAAATTGTTAAAGAAACGGAATCTTTGTCGATTGGATTCGGTTATCACGTTATCAGTCAGGCAGGTCCTGGCATGGCAAGGAAAACATACCTATACATTACGGGTCTTTTATATGACCTGCACGTCCTTATTGTTCAGCACTATTCCTATTACATATTTGAGACATACATAAACCCCATCCGCGTACTCCCATCTTAAAGGCCGGCAACGCACTTACAACCCCTCTGGTGTTGCAGGTGTCCATGGGCGGCGGTAATCGCTTACCATCAGGTGATCCGTCTGCTCGTTTGCCTCCTCTACCATAAAAAAAAGTCTTACTTAGATAACCTGATTGCTTTCTCTGCTCTGAAAATTGTTCGTCATCCTAGTAGCTAGAGGCCCTATATAATTTCTGTAATATGATAGCTCTTAAGGTCTTACTTCTCTTCAACAGCGCGTGCTTCCTCCTGCCTCTTTCTCTTAATCTCCGCCAGGTCCGCCGCCGGTGTCAGCACAGGCTCCGCTGTTGTCGCCCGGAACCTCGCCTCCCTCTCAGCCTTAGCGGCCTTCAGCTCCTCCGAGGGGTCGTCCATCGTCTTAGGAGCCTGGAACTTGCGGCTCGGCCTCCACGGTTGCAGTTTCACTGCACCCAGGCCATTGTTACCAATGGCTTAAGCCACTTTGAAAAGACTAGCGTGTTCATCGGAGTGATATCTCGTGGTATATTACAGATGAATCCTAATGGCAGGCGCTTAACGAATGGAATTTACTGGACAGTTATTATCGATCTAAGATTTGGAATGATTATTTTGAATGTGGTGCCAAATTTTATATTACCGATATGATGTCGATTTTCAATTAAATCTGTAACACTAATGTCTAAAGGAATATTTATCTTCATACCTACCTACCCTCAGATAGATTACCTAATCTATCTGATGGTTGATGTTAGGGACAACACAGCTAGTCTTTTCAAAACCAGTGTACAAACAACAAGCAGCTGCAGTTCATCGGGTTTCCTCATACAAGCAGTTAGACCCAGAAGCTCATCACCAAGCCTAATCATATTTCCGTCTTCACTGGAACCATACATGCTGTAAACTTTTGAAAGCTGCATTCGACTGCGATGCGCCTGCTAACCTGCTTGCATCTCATGAAATGGTACCTCGTCTCTAGTTCTTAGCTTATTTATAGGCTTTAGTATATTTTAGGTTTATGTTATGTACAACATGATGTTTATCGTGTGTTGAATTATTAAAAAAACAAAAGTAATCGAATCTGTTATTCAAAAGCGAAGCATTATGTAAGCCTGGATTTATTAAGGTATATCATGCGGAACGATTAAAACAACTAAGAGATCGGTTATAATCATTTATTATTACTTAAAATCAGTTCTGTTAAGTGACAGGAGCCTCTCCAAAACGGAGAGTCATTCCTTCACGAAAAATGACTAGAAAAATAGATTTAATTATAATTCGTTCGTTAAGTATTCGTTTGAAGTAAAATTATCTGAAAAAATGGATAAAAAAATAGATGATCTAGGTCCTCTAGGTTAGTCGGAGCGTGTTATACCGAGATCAGAGTACGCGAAGGGCTCGCGCGGCGCGGGCGCGGACGGAGCCGCGTCCGCGCCGCGCGCGCGGGGGACGGGAGCGGGGTGCGCGGGGGCTACGCGCTCAGCGCCGCCGTCGGCTGTTCCTGCGCGCCCGCTGCAAGAGACACCACACACAGTGTTAGACACGGACTTTATATTCCTGTTTAGACCCGCTCTCTACACAGAGCGAGCGACTGCGAACGTTTTACTTGAACTTTAATTAAGCGTAGGGTGAGCGAGCGTTAGAGTTGCGATGCAGTCGTAGTACCTGTGACCGCGTTGTCGGCCAGCCCGGCTGCGGCGAGCCTGTTTTTCGCATAGAACGACAGCAGATTGACGTCGTCCCTGATGCTCATCTCCTTGTAGAGAGGCCGGCGGTTGGAGAAGGCTTTATTTCCGGTGTAGTGCAGGCACGCGAGGTGGCCGCGTCCTGGCGAGAACACCTCATGTTATCACGGGGGGCACACTGGAACTGACTGTTAGTGGTTACGGACGTTGAGTACAATCTAGAGAGGTTGCAAAGGGATCACTCAGATCAGTACTTGTTAAGAGTTGGTATTGAGTTTTTGTTGTGTAGTAACATCTGCCTGAGTTGTTTGTGCCCTATGTTCTGTTGTGCTTGGTTACTTACCTGTGAACTTCTTCGGAGGCTCCTGGTACTTGTAGAAAGAGATGTTATTGATGTGGTGGACGATGCTGCGTAGAGACGGTGGGAGTCCAGCCACATAAGCGTCACTGCTGTAACGGTATGGAACAGGCTCGCCATAGGAATATCTGAGAACATGTACATTCAATTTAATAATAAATACCAAAAAGCAGACCAAACAAAAGTTGGGCAGTATGTGTGGAAACTTATGAAGAATTTGAAAATACACCAAATGTAAAAACGAGACAAAAGGCAATAACAAAACAGATAAGCACTGTTAGGTCATTAGAAGAGGTCAGAATCAATAGTTTACGAGACTCTGAGATTCGCAATTCGATAGCCAAAGTTACAGAGATATGTCGTATTCTTAATTTGTTATTATCACAATTTATGAAAGGCTGCGGCGAGTGCTTATAATCGTACTAATCAATGGTTAGACTGTATATCAAAAATAATTTACTTAATGCAATAGCTATAAATGTTGCAAACATCGCAATTAGACTGAAAAACCTTTCATATTCACCCATGAATATCTATTTCTATATGTTCACCCAATGAAAATAAACCATAAACATTTTATTGGAGCACTACAGAGCAAAACATTTGCTGGCATTTAACCAGTCTATAATTATCCGGTGATTCGTTGCCTACGCTGCGTACGTAGATTTTGCCTATGAAATCTACACCCACGCTGAAAATATATTGCAACCAAATATGAGAGAGCGTATTGTTGTTACATGTGTCTAATAACTAGAGGTCTGCACTAATTAGGCGAATGTAACTAGAAGTTTTAACGCTAGAGTATGTCGTGTTCATTGCCAATAGATCAGCGGGCGATAATGTCGTCAAAACCCAATGTCAGTGCCAGGGCAGTCGGGCATCAATGGGCTGTCTATTTATAAGCATCACATGTGGCCAAGAAAAACTTGACGATCGCACGAACAGGTGTGAGAAGAAACTGCTCTGTTGATATTTATCTAGGCTAGTTCGTCTGGGGTGCAATGAGAGCCGCCTGGAACACTGATCGGAAATAACTACTTATATCTCTCTAATATCTTTATTTTTAATTTCCTTTCCTATTGTGGATCCAGGGGGGTCATGACCCAGGGGTATACCTTGGGCCCTGTGCTGTGTCTAGGATAAACAGTAGATATTTTTCTAAACTGGCGACTCCCTACCCTAACTTTATAGTCAGGTGACCCCCCCCCACCCCTGACCATAACGCTGGATCCGCCCTTTTAATATCAACCCCTTATTCCGAATTCAAGAAGTAAATGGTATGTGTACCAGTACCTTCCAAATGTTAGGTACCTATTGTCAGTAGGTACTGGATGAGGGTGATACTTTACTTTGTGGGAGCCTAGCGACAAACATATCAAACGGAAACTCTTGGCATTATTTGGCTTAGGCTCTACATAATGTTTGTTGAGGCGTCAATTTCAGTCTCGGTAAAAAGAAACTTGCGATATGTATGTCCTTAGTTCTGCATGAGTGTGGACGCTCGACGCTCGAGGCTGATGCCGACCGGTTTACATTGGTGCAATTAAGACAAATGGATGGCGATAGATACGAACATTGCATTTGGTAGCCAAAGCGTGAATCGTTAGGGAGTTCATCTCGGCCGGTATTGCTTTGTAGGAGACTTACTGAATGAACTGAATCCACAAAAACTTACGAGTATAATGTCTCCAGGGGTGCGAGGGACTTAGCACGCGGCACCACGGACCGGGCGCGGGCCAGAAGCGACGCGGTATCGGCACGGATGCGGCGTTTTTCGTCCTCAAAATACTGCAATCGAGAGGTTCAGAGGTTAGCAATCGATAGGTCTTTATTTTTCTCTTGTCTATTGCAGCAGCAAGTCGCAAAAAAATGGTCATTAAATTTTATATGAAATCTGTTCGGGCTTTGAAGAATATGTCGGATGTAAATTGATTATTTCTCTGTAGAAATTTTAGAGTTCTATAGAAACTTCTATAAGCTTTTTTGGTCTACTCTATACTACAGGCATAATGATCGTCATCATAATCATCTGTGCTGTTGCTGTAGCTCTTATATTTCGGGAAAATAAGAAAGCATATTGAAAAAGTCAACTTCCAGTTGTGACTTTCTTAAGAATCAGATCAGCTCAATACCTATATGAATTTATTTGCAAAACATTTCAAGTGAGTATTATATTAGATATGTAGTTGGTATTTTATGTTAGAATATTTATTGAATATTGGCGTAGCCTGGGATGACTGCTGAAACTACCTTACCTACCGATTCGTTTGTACAGTGCGAGCCTTAGGTATGTGAGAATACCAATTGTCGCGCTCCCACCACAGAGAAAATCAAAAGAGATTATCATATTGAAATAATCCATTTGGTTGGTCTGATTCACAGAGAGAATAGGGAGTGTAGGTATACTGTATGTATGGTACCTACCTTAGTAGTCTCTGCATTGTAGAATTCATCAAGCGCGGTGACGGCGAGTTGCGGGCGATGGCGGTAGTTGATGCGGTCTAATTCGCGGAGCACCACCGAGGGGCGTACGCGCACGCGGACCACATGGTGCGGCGCCTCGGGGTATGTGACGAGTCGAGTCACGCTGCGAGCCGTCGGACGATATATTAATTCCGCCTGGAGAGAGTTAAGGTTTAATAAGAAAGTTTATGAAGGCCTCCTGATGAAACAATGAGAAGTAGTTGAGGTTAACCACACATGTATTTGGCGCTTTTATGCTTCGTGGTCGTCCACAGTAACGATTACGATTTAATCGTTACGACACAGCAGGGGACTAAAATGTATGAAGTATACACAGCTTTTAAGATGCCATAGGCTAGACCGAAGCCAGTAAAGGATGTTGTGGTGCCTTTACATTTCGGTATGGCGTGGCACTCAACGGAAGCAACCTACCAAAACTCATGCAGAAGAATTGCATGATTTGCTTTAGTGTAAAGCCACGATACTCGGCAATAGGAGTTCGATTGAATTGATGTTTGTTTTTCTTCAGCTACTTCTATTGAATGGTCAGAAAATGATGCTTAAGCGATAGTGCTGAGTATTTATTCCTCATGTGCATATTGTACATATAGAGTGGCATCGCCAACTTGTTCTGCTGATTGCATTTTTTATGCACCAAGCATTGTTGTCGAAGACGTAACATACGCACATGTCGAATAAATATCGTTGTTAATTATTTTGCATTTTTGCTAGAATTGCTCTCAAATCAAGCTTGCTAAAAACGGTGAACGACAAATTAATCTATTGTACACAATTACTAATGAATATCATGTACCTAATGGTAAGGTAGGGGAGCGTGGTGTAATCAGAGCGGGCGAGTAATGAAAGTGGTGTCAATATGGACTTACTTACTTAATGATCGTATATAAATATCATTCAGGAGTGTTGGGAAATAATCGTTCTCCTATCGGTAAACCCGTATTGCCCCGCGATCATTAGTAGGCTCCAATTCCCCCATGCTTCCCTAAAATGACACGTTTATACCTTCCTGCACACTGACAGCAGTAACGCTGCAGATATCAGGACAGGGTTAAATATAAAATTAATTGCACTAGATCCCAGCTGATTATAGAGTTATGTTGGAACTTGTGCCAAAATGCTTTAGAAGTTACATATTACTTTTTAATCCAAAGTCATTTTTAACCGACTCTAAATTTCATAATTAAAAAAAAAAAACAACTTCAATGAGGGAGACCGGTGAAAGAACCATTATTGTTGATTTTGGATTTTATACAATGAAATTAAAAAGACAGCGTCCTATTTATGTAGAAAAAGAGGTAACATGTTTTTTTTTTGTCACTGCACTCACCTTGACACATTTCAGATTTGCCCTATGGTTGATTGGTAAGATACCCGCAATAGGGTATTCGACTGTATTTAAGATACATTATTGCAGACCATGCATGAAATAAAGCACCAGATAATTATTAAAAAAACTAAATAGGATAGAAATATAAAAATGTGCCTTGATTCAAAAATTATTCATATTACTTGGTCGTTCTTCAGAAGCGTAGTTAACTGACGAAGCTTATTTATTTCACTGCATTCGTTACTTCACACATAGCTGGTGACAGATGCAAAGCATTTATGGCAGCAACTCATGCAAATAGTTGGCGTCAATGTGCAATAAAATCAAAACCAGTTGAAATTGTGATTGTTTTTTATTGGTTTAGGTACCTATAATATCTAAACGCTTACGTTACGCTTAGTAGAACTATAGATATAACGTTCCATGATGGTACCTATTTAAATCCTCGTAACTATTACTCAATGACGCCAGAGCCGGACAAACCTATCGCCACCTTCAGGTTCAAATAGTCTGGACAAATCTCCACGGAGTTATTTAGCACAAAAAATGACCTAGTTTTTTAGAAGTGGGGAAAAAGATAAACGTAGACCAGATCAATCAATCTCCAGCATGGAGTTTGTTTTTGTCGAGAGTTTGGCAACGATTTGTTTTTTCCATTTTGTTTATGAAATGCCGGATCACGAAGTATCACGGGCTATTTTTGGGAGACCTTATTGCGTGGATCAATGGCAGTGAGGCCAGTGAGTCATGAGGTACCTAAAATTAGATTTTGTATGATAATGTAAATAATTGAAATTATTATAATTAATAATTTAGTACCTATTAGTATTGAAACCTGACATCATCTGCCAGGGAATGCTGATCTGTGGACTGTGTGTGATAAAGAAGTGTAAAGTCTGCTATACCATTGTTTGGCAACGCTGTCTTAGTTTGGTACCTTTCATAACATTAGATACGAAGTAATATGGTAGTTATTTACTGCCAAATTATTCATTGTATTGAACAGAATTAATGAATGACAATTATTGTGTACCTATGCCTATTCGTGCCTACATTATGCTTCTCGACAACAATAAACATATATCAAGTACCTATTATCTGCATCAAAACTATGAAATTACATGCATGCATAAACCATATCCATCAAAAAATAAAGTGGTTCGTTTTTATAACCATTCAGTTTCCAAGTTTCCCATTGCTACTGTGCCAAGTAACACTCGTGAAAATTGCTTAGGAATCCACAAAGTTTTATTAAATCCCCGATTAGAAAAAAAAAGGTAGGGAGTATCACGTCATACCCACGTTCATCTGATCTTTTTCCATTGGCATAGTAGTTGGTAATTAGCCAACCTTCGGTCTCTTGCCAGGAATGTTCAATGTTTACGTTCCCTTCAAGATCCGGCCTTTGTTATGTTCAAGAGAGAGCTCATAAATTTTGACTAGAATGTAATATATAAGTAGGAACCTAGTTATAAGCGCATTCTTTGCGTCGTTCTCGCAACTGCTGTGTCCGCTGTTGTTTAAATATTCTTGACTTTATAAAAATAAAAAAACATTTTCTTACATCCCTTCGTCATTTCAATAGGTTTTATGTTTCCTAGCGACTTAAATTTCATGGACATGCATTGCAAATTTGCAATCATATGATGAGTAGACTCCGGTGACTGAAGACAGACAGACAAGACAGAACTTCTCAGATTTAGATAACTCACACCGTAAACCAACAATTCTGTTACTATGAAATGTCATTTATTTTAAATGCTTCGTCCTCAATCTTTGTACAGTCACACTCCGTGATTGTTGAGCCATTTAGGGTTCTAGCTATATTGCAAATTCCATGGCATAAGCATTGAACAACCGATTTAGCTAGGACGCTAAATGGCTCAATGGTACTTAGCACCCAAGCTGAATACGAGTATGTAATCAAGTTAAAAATATGTAAATACGTACTTCACATAGTACTCAGTAGTACTATGTGAAGTAAAGTATCACGTAGTACCTACTCATCTCTATTTTTATCCTAGATAGATGCTTTGCTTTCGTCGTCCGTGAAGTTGCCAGGCTTCACAATTACCTACTGCCATGTGTTTCGTATAATTTGTAGTACTCTCCGCCCCGACAATATCTTTTTGAAAGAATGTTTTTTACAATGTGTTACGTTTGACTTTGTAATTAGCCGCTTGGCTGCTTGCCAAAACATTATATGTAGGTTCGTATACCATCAGCGTACCTACTTACTAAATATGTGATTTCTACGGAATATAACTATTGAACCTAAGAAAATTAACGGAGATTAAGTAATGAAGTATGTTAAGGATCATACAATTACGTCAAATTATTCCTTAAATTTGGCTGTTTAGGCGTACATTTAATTGACCTTTCTGGGTTACCTTACCTTACCTTACCTTACAGTCGCCTGAATTAAAGTTATCTCTGCATTATCAAGTAAGAATAGTAAGATGGTATTTACTTGGCTCATTTAATGACATCAGATTAGAAAAAGCGTTCGCGTTGATTTTGTGTTGCCGTACGCGTAATAGGTAGTCCGTTGCTGACTACGTATGTACCTAATACCTATAGACATGATAAGACTTCGAACTTGTTATTTTGATATTCCACCATGATTATCACAAAGCTGTAAATGAAACCTTGTAAAACATTCGCTGTAGGTATCCATCTCGACTGATCCGCGTAAACATTCTAAAGATATTTTCAGTAATGAACTTGTGAAACGCGCTGTACAATGACGTCACTTAACCGCTGGAATCACTTGGCAGGATGAAAGTCCCAAATGCGCAATTAATTTTGTAAACATGCATTGTTTTTGTAAAGCGTAGGAGAGAAGAATATTTTGCTGGGCTCAATTTATAAGATCGACGGCCACTGCTGGATAAAAGAACATCTTGGTAACTGGCCATGCCCTGGCTGCACCTTGACCATTTGCTGCGTGCTGCATGCGATCTTGATCAGGCTGATTATCGATGTAGACCGGGATCTCTAGAATTGTGTCGTATGCATAAGGCGGACCTCAGGCTCCCGTGAGCCATTGCAATAAGCCGGGACAAATCGGGACTAAGACTTACGTCATTAACTCATTCACTGCCAGGGGGCGTTGCTTATTAATAAACTTGTATGACGGTGAACGCATATATGCGTTGCTGGCAATGAATATGTTAAGGTTAAGAAATGTATACATATTTATGAACTCGACTGTACTACTTGACCGGTTTGGTTGTCACAATAATGCTAGAGTTACTTGTACCTTATACCCCAATTTAACACTTGGACGCTAGCCTGCAGGTAAAAATATTAAAGTTGTTAATCATGTCTCTGTATTTATTTACAGTTTGGCACCTATGAGCATCATTCATCGAACTCGCGAACTATGCATCAACTTAATGAGTTCATAATGTTTTATTCCTATATAACTCTTCTATGAATGATGTATGTACCGAGTATAAGTATGATGGATGCCTAGAACGAAAGTTACGTGTGCCATTCATTGTCGGAGCCAAATAATGAATCGTGGTGCAATCATTAGGTATCCTTTTGAAGTGTTATTTTCCTGTTTTATTTCTTATACTCGTATACACCTGTGGTCGGACCAAGCTAACACTGCACAGACTTTGCAAACAAAGGGTAGCCATGTCATAAAAAAACGACAAATTTCTATAAAATTATGACGTTTATCAAAGGTATTCTGCACTTTGTCACGTCAAAGTCAATGCAGAGGTAGCCCAGACGAACTCGATAAAATAAAATGAGGCGTTCATTGATTAAAAATGACGCGAGGTGTCAGATTGCAGCTAGTCCTAGGATGTTACATCTTTCTGACCTCTCTTACCCGTGTCGTGAAACATACTTCTGTGTTCTGTGAGCAATTACCTGCACCCTGGTTATACCTGGCACGTAGCGAGTAACACGCTTCATTGTTATTAATTACAATGAGTGTCACTAGTACTTTAATGTCAATAGAAATAAATCACTAGCAAGAACTGTGAAGTTTACAGCCCAGTTCGTGATATTGATATGACGTGAGAATTAGGCCAAGGTACCGTTAATATATTAGATCATAGGAATGCCACCTTTTCTATTGTCATGTCATGAGTTTCGTGACTACTTTAGGTATTTATTAGGGTAGAAAATTTATTAGGTATTTTTAGCCTGGTGTTCGAGCATAGACAATGGAAGCAACAGATTATACCTATCTGAGAACCATATTATCTATACACCACCTATATTATTAACATTGGCTTTTGTATTTTCTGTTAATAGACTATATTGTGATTCTCTCTATTTTTAATATTTTCGAGCGATAGAGAGGCAGTAATTCAATTTTCGTTTTCGGGGTAGGGCATCTGAATGCGGCGCCAGTGTGATAACCGTGTAACGATAAATTTTCTTTGTATCCACTGATAAGATCCGGCTCGAAGGACCAAATTACGCGCACAACCACTTGGTGAAATTAGACGAAGACTGGTAATAGTGCATGTTATGGTGTTATGTTCTAGGTTCTGGACCAGCCTGTAGATTTTCAAGGTATAATAACAATAATTTGCACTTGCAGTTTGTGGTTGTGTGGTTGTTTCAGGTATGTTTTACTTTTTCATTTGAACCACTCTGACTGTGAAGCCTCGTCAAAGTGACATGATAAGTACTATTTAAAGACTAGTGTTAACTTAAAATTGCTCAATTTAAATATGATTCGTTTGGTTCATCCGGTTCGAAGGGTCAATTATGAAAAATTTAAATATAAAATAGAAAACAAAAGCTATCATCTTACTCTTATGTGTAACTTTATGTTAACATTAGGTTTACTCTACACATTATTTGCGTGCGTGATCAGCCACTACGTGCAGAATGATCTATATACACGAGCTATATACATTTTATACATGTATTTGTATATACTCACCTGCGGGAGTCGAGGTATGTACGCGACGTAAGGGTCGTGATATGTCGTGTAGGGTCGATACCAAGACGATAGGTAGTAGATGGATGTCAACGGACTCAAGGGCAACGACTGTTGACGACAAATAAGATGTAGTAGCGATCAAGGTTTTCTTAGTGTAAGGGTACCTAAAATACTTATGTAGGTAAACCTAGATCCTTTTGCCTGTTGCTTTTGCTCGGAGTTTTGAGGATAAAAATGCGAGTAAAATACTGTCCATTGTGCGTGTGTTTACTTTTATTCATAGGCATTTAATACAAACGAGCCTTAAATTTAAACTGAAAAACTAAGAGATTGAGTTGTAAATTTAAGAGAGAAATATTCACGAGAATTAAATAAGAGCTTGCCTCAGCATAATGTTGCAGTGTATTTACTACAACGCTGGTTTTCAGGCAGACCCTTGATATATTATCCCTTACTCGTTGTTAGTCGGAAACTAAATGGCTTAAGTTATGTTATTATGTATGAGTGTAAACTATATGTATTAGAATTTGGAAAAAACAAATACTCGTATGGTGTGAGCTGAAATGAATAGCTATGTATTAAAGGAAGTATATTAACATACAAGATTGATAAGATAAGATATGTAAGATAATATATATGAGTGTGAATATGGTTAATGAAAAATAAATAATTGAAGACATAAGGTGCATAAATATCATCATTATAAATATGACGGCGTGGCTCTACTACCAGGAGGTAGCGTGATTGGTATTGCTATAAGATGTTGTTTAATCCGCAATTTAACAATATCTTATAGCAATACTTACTTACTTACTGTATTCAAGTTTTTGAGGGGTGGAGGTATATTATTCCAGCAGTTTGTTGCTATATATTAAAAGCTTATTTGAAATGCAGCTGTACGTTGACGGGGTAATATCAATTCGTTACAAACCGATCTGATGCCATACAAGCTCGACCTGCTTGCGCGATGTGAACTTATCGTAGGTACAGATACTCTAGCTCTGACGTTTTAAAAACTCCAAACAACAAAAATGACAAGTGCAGTTTTCTACGAAGTGCCATTTTGAGAATACCTGCTGAGTTTAAATAAAATGTCACATGCTCTCGCGGCGGCATTCTGCACTCTCTGTATTATAATACGGTCAGTGCGGGCTAGTAGACGTCGACTATAGACGATGACTGCATAATCAAATTTAGAAAGTACCTACTAAAGAATTACAAAGTTTCATTCGCAGATTGACGCTGAGTAAATTCCAGATTCGATATAGTATTTTTGAGTCTATATAATGCATTTCTTGTAATTTCTGCAATATGCATCTCTAATGCAATGACTGATATTCCTGGTTCAGGAAGAAGGATTTTTGCAAACCTTTTGTCCTGGGCGGTTTAATCGCTATTTTACGGACTCGGGAAATGTGAAATGATATATCAAGTGTAGCAATATTGGAGCACTCTTATTTCATTGTGATTTAGGTGCAATCAAAGAATTTGATTTATATGCCACTTCGTACCTTGTCATACTGACAATAAATAGAAAGACCAGTACGGATCATATTAATGTCACTGTGACAATAAGTGTCACAGGAAAGCCGATGGTACAGTTGCCATGAGATATATCGAAGCGGCCGAATTGCTGAAAAATATCTGAGCACGCACTCTAGCGCCAATGCGCTCAATATCGCTCCGATATATCTGATGGCGACTGTACCTACAGTCTACAGTCCTACATACACTTTAACCGGTAGTCCCGTACTTACACATTCGTGCTAGTAGCGGCGCCACCCGCTATTCGTCTTGTCATTTGTGTTTCCAATCGCATGAATCTTTAAATACGACAATACTTTGGGCATGAGCAACCTTTCCTGTCATTAGAAAGGTACCTCTTAACCTTATTACTTACAAGTTCTACAATCGCACTGTTAGTGCTTGAGAAAGGAGACCTAGGCTCTCCGAAACATGTCGCGCGAGTGACTAAAAACGCGTGAGTGTAAACGGTAAAATTAATTTAATATTTAGAGTTCTACAATTTTTAATTTCACGTCTTTATCTATCCACCTAACCTATCTATATTGCATCTCTAATTACAATGAGTATTCTTTAGTACGTTATACACGGTGTATCACAAGGAACCCGAAAGATTTTAACCACGCATTTCTAAGGCCAAATGGAAAAAATGTTTTGAATATAGGTAATTTTTATTTTTTATATTTTTTGTATTTTTTAATAGTTTTTTCTTAATGTAGGTATTTGTACCTAATAATCAAATGTTATTGTAAACCTGTACTTAAAATTGTTTATTACTATTTTTTTAAGTAAAACCTTTTTTTGCAAAGTGTTATTTGTCACTATTTGGCATCGATGAATGAAGATATTTAGACTACGTCCCATAGTTGCAACATCGCCACCAAGAAGGCCTTTAGCACTATACTATAATTAACAATAAAAATATGTTTTATTCTCAATTGGCAGTAGTGCTGAAACTAGGCGAATTCCAGAAAAGTTTATAGGACATTTTAGTCTTTAAATATAATCAAGAATACACTGTTAAAATCTTTCGGGTTCCTCGTGAAAACCCGTGTATACTAAGTTATATACTCATACTTCCCTAATTTTTATCCATAATAAAATACTTACAGAGTTTTTGCACGATTACAAAGTCGATTATCTACTTGAGAACGCCCGAGTCAAATCCAGTGCCATAACCTGCTTGACCGATGATGACTGTCCTCTATATTCTCCTATTTCTCGGTTACATTAATGATTTACATGATACTACGAAGCACGAATGCATCCTTTTTGCTGAAGATACGACAGTCATAATTAAGGGAACCAATGTTAACAACTTTGAAGTAGATTTAAATTTTGCTTCAAGGTCTATAGTTACATGGCTAAATCAAAATAGTCTAAAAATAAATTTAAGCAAAACGAATCTTGTGCAATTCAAATCGTACAAAGCCATAAAACAAGATGTTAAAGTAAGGCACGACAACACCGAAATTGAAGAAGTTAGTACGCGATTTCTAGAAATAATTCTAGATACATATTGTAATTGGAAAGACCAGGTCGCCGTAGTATGTAAAAAAGCGGCCAAGTGCGAGTCGGACTCGCGCATGAAGGGTTCCGTACCAGTTATGACGTATTAAAAAAAATCTACTTACTAGATCTCGTTCAACATTTTACCACTTTGGACACACATTTTACCACTTTGGAAGTGTCTCTCGCGCAAACTATTCAGTTTAGAAAAAAATGATATTAGAAACCTCAATATCATTTTTGAAGACCTATCCGTAGATATCCCACACGTATGGGTTTGATGAAAAAAGATTTTTTGAGTTTCAGTTCTAAGTATGGGGAACCCCCAAAATTTATTGTTTTTTTTCTATTTTTGTGTAAAAATCCTAATGCGGTTCATAGAATACATCTACTTACCAAATTGAATAGTATAGCCCTTATAGTTTCGGAAAAAAGTGGCGGTGACATAATCGGACAGACAGACGGACATGACGAATCTATAAGGGTTCCGTTTTTTGCCATTTGGCTACGGAATCCTAAAAATCGACAAATTCTGTTTCGTGTTGTGGCGACTTAAACAGTTTCCATGAAAACAGCACTTATGGCTTACCATATACATTGCGTCTGTTGTAAGATTCAATCATTATGTGGGGAAATTCCGTACATGCGAATCAAGCTTTAGTAGCACAAAAAAAATGTGTAACGGCTATATGTAGTATCCGCTACAGGGAATCCTGTCAACCCTTATTCCCTAACCTAAATATACTTACACTGCCTTGCCTTTACATATACGAGGTTTCCCTATTTGTTAAGAAAAATCCAGAACTCTTTCCCACACCGGGGAAAGTTTCCAACATGTCCATAAGACAATACCAAATGCTAATACCGCCACATAGTCTAGTAGTCAGAAAAAAGAGTGCATACATTATGTGCATCAGAATCTTTATTAAAATTCCTGTGGCATTAAAATCTTGATCAACTCCGGAATTTAAACGTAAGCTCTACGAGTTGTTATGTACGTGTTGTTTTTATAGTATTGATGACGTTTTAAATTATAAATTTTAATCCTTATTAACCTTGACGTGTATGCGGTGTGTGACACTCACTCATTCTGTAATTATTTTCGATACTTTAATATTTATAATCGGTATGACGTAACTTTTTGACTTGATATTGTATAACTTTATAGATATAAATTTAACTATGATGTATAATTTTCTGTAATGTGGGGAAATTCTACTACTGTTAGTAGCGAATCGAGCCAATATACAGTGCATGTACACCTTTATAGGTAGAATCTCGGAGAAACTAACTTAAAATATTGTACCCAACACTTACTTATGTAACCCAATATTCATATGCAAATAAATCATTAATTCAAATCATTCATCATATACTACCGTGCCGGTAAATATATCGATTTTGACTGGCACAAAGATTATATGTATATTATTTTATTTGTATAGATGAGACAAATATTATTTTATCTGGGAATTAAATGTAATAAAAGATGTTTTAGCAGTTCTAAATCTAAAATCGTTTAACTTGTAATACTTGTATAAAAGATTCCCACAACACAAGATTATTTTTATATTTTTCATTACTATATTAACTGCATCATGGTTATTCCTTGATATTATATCAATTAAATCATGGTTTACTCTTCACCTTGCAAGCTGTTCGTTGGTCCTGCCGCGTCAGAAAACAAATTATGAGCCCATTATAATTGTACTTTTGGCTACATCAAGGCTTGGCATTGGCTTTTGGGTAGACGCACTATCGTTTATTCGCTCTGTCAGATTCACTTTATGGCAAGGGTTATCATTTATTTACCGTTCATAAATTACCTTGTGTAGCGTTTTTTGCATCTTATATTGTGCTGATGTCATTTCAACGGCAAATTTGTTGAATTATTATAAAAAAATGGTACCTACCTATACTTAACCTGCCTGCCTGATATAGACGACACATTTCCCATGAATTGAATTCCCTGCGTTGACGATTTAATAATAGACGCGTAACGTAACTGGTTAAATCCTGGAAACGACCTTCTGGACTACTAATAAAACTTTGGAATGTCAATCTTTATTTGGAGCTATTAATCTAACTTTGTTTTTTTACAATCTTAACACAAATGCTATTATCCCATTTATGTCTATATGTATCATCAGTCCTCTACATCCGGCTTGAAGGACCATTTATGTACACGAAATATCTAATTACAATTGCAATGTAACTATTATACCCAGTGTAAGACCTGTACACCAACATGAGAGCAATAAAGATTCTATTCTATTCTATTTTTTAATGCTATTTTCCTGTAGCCGGACCAAGCTAACAATGCACAGACTTTATAATCACAAAGAGTAGCAATGTCATATAAAAACGACATTCTATGAAAATATGACTGAATGTGGGGAACATGAATATTTCCGCATTTTATTACGTCGAATTCGGTGTAGAGGTAGACGAGACGGACTCGATAAAAAAAATCGAGTCGTTCGAATAAAAAATAAAAATGGCGCGAGGTGTCAGATTGCAAGTAGTCCTAGGACGTTACAGCTTTCTGGCCTCTGACACATGACGTGAAACATACTTCTATGTTCTGTGAGTAATTACCTGCTACATGCTTATTTAACTGGTGGTTTACTGGTGGGACGTAGCTAGTAACACGCTTAATTGTGATTAATTAAAATAAGTGTCACTTTGCTAGTGCTTACTTTAATGTTAAATAGAAATAAATCGCTAGCAAGAACTGTGAAGTGGATAGCCTAGTTCGTGATATTGATATGACGTGTGAATTAGGCCAAGGTGATGTTATATTAGAATATAGGAATGCGACCTTTTACGTATTGTCATGTCATGAGTTTCATGACTACTTTTCGAAAATTAATTAGGACCCTGTGGTGCTCACTGCCTGCGACTATTTGTTTGAGCATAGATAATGGAAGCAACAAATTCTACCTAATAGTGACATTAATCTGTGTATTAACATTGGCTTTTGTATGTTCTGTTAATAGACTGTATATTGTGATTCTCTCTATTTTTAGTGTTCAAACTGCTGATTTCTGAGGGGCTACCGCGAAAAACAAATCGAATTTCCGTTATTACCTTTCTATCGCTGTTGCATATATTCAAGCGGCATATCGAGCGATACAGAGGCATATAAAGACATTTTCGATATTCTGTTTTCGCGGTAGGGTATCTGGATGCAGCGTCAGTATGACAACCGTCTAATGATCGATTTTCCTTGTATCCACTGATAAGATCCGGCTCGAAGGACCAAATTACGGGCACGCCCAGTTAATGAAATTTGACGAAGACTCGTGACGTCGTGACTTGAGTTATGTTCTGGTTCTGGACCGGCCTGTAGATTTTCAAGGTATAATAATTATAATTTATACTTGCAGTTTTTTGTTGTATTATCAGGTATTTTTTACAGTTTCATTTGAACCACTTTGACTGTTAAGCCTCGTCAAAGTGACATAAATAGTATTTATAATATCAACAAGTGTAACTTAAAATTGTCTAATTTAAATCTGATGATTCGTTCGGTTCAATCCGGTTCGAAGGATCAATTATAAAAAGTTTGTTAACATAAAACAGAAAACAAAAGCTATCATCTTATTCTTATATGTAACTTTATTTTAAAATGAATTAGCTTTACTCGTAAAGTAACACAATATTTGTTTATTAAATACGTTCATGTCACGAAGGTGTAGAATGTAGAATCGACAAGAATTTCCCCCTTTTATATTTATGATAAAAGCAATGGTATATAACATACGGATTTGCGCTTTGCGTGATAACTTGATAAGCCAATATTTGCAGAATGATCTATATACACGAGCTATATACATGTATTTGTATATACTCACCTGTGAGAGTCGGGGTATGTACGTGACGTAAGGGTCGTTATATATCGTGTAGGGTCGAAACGAAGACGAGAGGTAGTAGATGGATGTCAACGGGCTCAAAGGCAACGACTGTAGACGACAAATAGAATGTAGTAGCGATCAAGGTTTATTTAGTGAAAAGGTAAATACGTATGTAGGTACACCTAGATCTTTTTGCCTATTGACTTCGCTCTGGACTGGAGTTTTTTGAGGAGAAAAATGCGAGTAAAATTCTGTCCAGTGTGCGTGTTTTTTTTATGTTCCTGATTTAGGACGAAGGGTTTTTGCAAACCTTTCGAATTGGGAGGCTTAAACGGTTTAATTTTACGGACTCGGGAAATGTAAAATGCTAAGTATTAGAGCCCTTTTATTTGTAAGTTAGGTACAGTCAAGGAATTTGATTTCTATGACACTTTGTTCCTTGTCATACTGCCAATAAATATAAAGGCCGGTACGGATATTAATGTCACTGTGACAAGTGACACAGAAAAGCCGATGGTACAATCGCCTCAGATATATCGAAGCGGCCGAATTGCTCAAAAATATCTGAGCACTCTAGCGCCTTGACAATAGAGGCGTGTTGAGATTTTGTGAGCACCTTGGCCGCTCCGATATATCTGGCGACTGCACCTACATAGACTTTAACCCGTAGTCCCGTATTTACACACTCGTGCTAGTGCGAGGCGACTAACTCAAGTGTAAGTGTAAATCCAGAAAATACTACACCCGCTAATATTCGTCTTGTCAATTGCGTTGCCAATCGCATGAATATTTAAATACGACTATAGTTTGGGCAAGAACTACCTCCTGTCACTGGAAAGTTTAACCTCTTAACCTTATTCCCTACGACTTCTAGTACTATTTTTGATTTCACGCCTTCATCTATCCACTTAACCTATCTATATTGCATCTCTAATAACTATGGGTATTCTTTTACACGGTGTGTCACATGGAACCCAAAAGATTTTAACCACGCATTTCTGAGGCCAAAATAAGTAAAAATATTTTGTATAGGTAGGTCAATTTCGCCACAAAAAGATGTTTCTGTTTTTTTCGTAAAACCTAGTTTTTGCAAAGTGTTATATTTGTCACTTTTTTATATCTATCAATGCTGATGACTATGTAGTAACATAACCAACAAGAAGGCCCTTAACGCTAACACTTTAAGTAACAATAAAAATATTTATTATTTTCAATTGGCATTAACTCTGAAACTAGGCTAATTCCAGAAAAGTTTATACGACATTTTAGTCTTCAAATATGATCAGGAATAACACTATTAAAATATTTCGGTTTCCTAGTGATCGTGAAACGCCGTGTATAGTAAGTTATATACTCATACTTCCTTAATTTTATAAGTATACCTAATAATTCCCCATAAGTATACCTAATGTGGCATCTAAAAAACTGAGTTTTTGCACGATTACGAAGTCGATTATCTACTTGAGAACGCCCCAATCAAATTCGGTGCCATAACCTGCTTGACCGATGAAGACTGACCTCTATACTACCGTGCCGGTCAATATATCGATTTTGACCGGCACCATGGTTTTTTTTTAATTCGTACAGATGAGACAAATATTATTTTCTCTGGGAATTAAATGCAAAATATGTACTAGCAGTTTCAAATCTCAATTACCGTTTTTAACTTGTAAAAAAAGATTCCCACGAGATTATTTTTATATTGTTCATTACTAAATGTATTAACTGCATCATAGTTAACTCTTGAGTTTATAAATAAAATCATGGTTGACTGTTCACCTTGTAAGCTGTTCGGTGTTCCTACCGCGTCAGAAAACAAATTATTATAGACATTATATTTGTTTTTAGTAGACGCACTATCGTTTATTTTCTGTCAGATTCACTTTCTGGCAAGAGTTAATTATTTATTTACCTTTCGTAAATTACCTTGTGGAGCGTTTTATAGTGCTGATTTCATTTAGAAAAAAGGTACCTACTTATTCTTAACCTGCCTGCCTGTTGCTATCTTTATTTACATTGTAAATCTGTTTTGAATTTGTTTTATATGTAGTACATTATTACTTATTCAAATATTTAGATAAATTGTGCTTTGGAAGAATACAGACACATTTCCCACGAATTTCCTGTGTATTGACGATTTAATAATAGACGCGTAACGTTACTAGTTAAATCCTGGAAACGACCTTCTTGACTACTAATAAAACTCTGGAGTGTCAATCTTTATTCGGAGCTATTAATGTAACTTTGTTTTTACATAATTTTAATGCAAATGCTATTATGTCTATGTGTATCATTAGTCCTCTACATCCGGCTCGAAGGACCTTTTATGTGCACGAAATATCTTACTGCTGCATCGAATGTACCTAAGATGTATTTAAAGTAAGAATATGCCACAATTAGAATTTAGGAAAATGTTATCTCATACATAAAGAAAGATTCAGATAGATTTTAAAAATAACCATGTTAGTAAAGGGTCAAGTTCATCACCGGCCCTTGTTCCCAGTCTATGGGTATTGTAAAAGAAAAATAGAACATAAAAATGCAAGCTTTATTAAAAATTCAGTCTAAACCATAGAGCTTAAATAAATAAAGTTTATACACTAAAAAAATCATCAAAAAGCTTTAAATTAAGATTCACATCTACTTGCTTAACAATAAAGTAGAGTGATCACATTGCGTTAGCGAATACTGATTAGAGGCCGAGGGGAATTAGGGATTGGGGGGGAAGGGAGCCGGGCCTAGACGCGGTAAGAGTAGTGACGGTAGGTGGTGCCGTAGGGCAGGCGGCCGCTGGTGGTGGAGG
Organism: Cydia pomonella; assembly: GCF_033807575.1. NCBI lineage: Eukaryota > Metazoa > Arthropoda > Insecta > Lepidoptera > Tortricidae > Cydia > Cydia pomonella. The sequence continues at coordinate 12,508,485 of NC_084721.1, read as the reverse complement.
AGTACGAGTATCCGCTAGGACCTCCCAGGCTGCTGCTGCGCTCCGAAGTGTAGTTGTATCCTCCGGGTCCGCTGCCGGTGCGGCGCTCGGTCGACGTGCTGTACGAGGAACGCTGGGGCAGGCCCCTGCCGTCGGACCTCTCCGACGTGCTCGAGTAGGAGTAGGAGTACTGCTCCTCGGCGCGGCGCGGCGCCGTCTCGCGGTCCACCACCACGTAGTGCCTCGGCGTCTGCAACAACCGGGCCCTTAGCACCACCGCGCCACACCCCACCGCCCTCGCACCAGCCCGACTATCTATCTAGGATCCGTTATATTTTACACAGTCAATGAATCCGCGATAACATGTGTATCGAACTCGTCTCATCTTCCGTATCATTCCTGATAGCGACCGCCTAACTAGTCGTGTACCGGTCATCTACCTTTTCTCCACGGACTTTTGTCCTTCGCGAGACTACCCCCGATAACCCCCATCTAATTGAGCATACGTCTCCAGCGGACGAAGTTAGGGTTAACTACAAAAGCGAAAGCGACACAAAATTTTCCACGCGTCCCGTTCAATAGGAAGCGTAATTGGAATAGTAGACGTGTCGGCGCGGCTCGTGCAGGGGTATGCCGTGCGCGTGCGCCAGTGCCACGTCCATGTGGTCGCGGGGGGTAGCCAGCGGGTCCGCCGCGTAGGCGCGCTCGCGCTGGCCCACAGCGGCGAGCACGCGCGCACGCGTCTGCTCGCGCGGCGACACGTACGGCGCCAGCGCCGGTAGCTTGCTCTCGGGCGCCGGAGGGATGGCGGCGCGCGCCACCGGGTCCAGGATGCTCGGCCGCGTCGCTCGCGCCGCGCGCCGTCCGAACGCCGTCACCGGGTCCGGCACGAGACTCGGCCGCGGCACGAACGGCACCTTCTCCCAGTCCCCGACCGTCGGCCGCTGCAAGCGTAAGTCGCCGTTAGTCGGCCGCGCCTCCAGCCGCGGCTATATTTGGCGCGCCCGGTATTAGCTCCGCTTTACGACTCCGTTTCACGATCTGACCCACTTGCGGAATATTCCCGGTTCCCTACCGCTAACGTCAACGCGAAACTCCTAACCTAGGACACTTAATGAAAGCAATCAGGAATGTTTACAAGCGGAAGTCGTCGCGAGACGTTTCGACATCTGTTATCCCTATTCCGAGACGAACACTTGTTAAATGATTAAAGATTGATTAGATAGTAGACGAGTGAAAGTCGAGGGTCGAGCTGGTGCGAGGGTGTCCGGCTCCCGGAAGAGAGAGTTGGAGCGAGGAGCGGTGCACTACACGCTCAGAGGTGTCAGAGGTGTGCAGTCGCGGCGGGGCCGGCCGAGCGGTGTGCCCGGCCGACCCGGCCGCGACGGGTCGGTGTTAGGTACACGAGACTTACCGTGAGGCTGCTGTAGGTAGACGTCGGCCTGTAAGGGCGGCGGGTGGTATAAAAGTCACTTTCGTAAACCATGGTTGCTGTTTCGGTATCGTTCGGGTGTGACTCGCGGCGGTCAGATCTCGACTGAGGCGCGCTGCCAGCCAAACGCGCGACGCCGCGCCGGATATATTTAGACTACTGTCATTGCAATTTCCACGTCACTCCCGCTCTTTTCCTCAAAATTGATAAAACAGAATATTAAGGTTGCAAGAGCCTAACAATTGGGTTAAGGCGAATTAGAGATGACAGTGCAGAATGCATTTATAAATGCAGACGATCAAAATAAACCGTGGTTTGTTTACGCCGATGAGTCATGGAATGCTTTTACTTCGAGAAGGTTGAAAGTAGGAGTAGGATGGCTATTTACAATAGTTGATTCAAAGTCATCTACGCCGTAGTATTTCCAGAGCACCTTCATCAGTATCGAACCGTGAGGAGCGTCGGTGGCACTTGGCAAACCTAGCGCTCTGTCATCAATGATTATTATTTCACTTTTCTTCAACAAAACAATGACGCAACTGAGCACTTTGGCTCAAACGCCGCAAAGAAAATATTACGTATTTCTAATGAGACGCGTAATAGCGAGACATTTTCAATTAATCATTGGATATAAACCGTGCTACTATAGTTGTACCTACCTACCGTTTAATTGAGGCGGTTGGTACCTACCGCAAAATGTATCTATCTTTAGATATACAATCTGAGGAAAGATTTTTTTTAGACCTACACTTTTTCTAGGTAGGTACTTTAACTGTTTGCTGCATGCCTAACACGCATAGGTAGCTTATTTCAGTATTCAATCCTTCAGTATACTTGCAGCTGTACATGTACAATTTGTGGATCTAAAGGTATCTACATTTTTACTGAATCTCTAAAACCGGGGTCCCAACTGGTTCGGTCGCTAGCGAGCTTGTAACAGAAACAGACTAAGGGCCACTTGCATTATCCCACTAACCTGGGGATAACCGGTTAAACCTGGAGTTACCATGGTTACCTGTATAATTAGACACTGGGTAAACGGTTTAACCGGTTAACCCCAGGTTAGTGGAATGGTGCAAGTGGCGCTAAGGGCCACTTGGACCATCAAGGGTTAGTCACTAACTCGGAGACAACCGTTAACACAGGGTTGAATTGTACTGGTAACTCCGGGTTTAACCGGTTAACCCCGAGTTAGTGGCTAACCCTGGATGGCGCAAGTGACCTTAACGTGTCCCATGGGCTCACGGACACTCCAGTCGAGTTCAACCGTAAACCGCACTCCATGTCACACTTGATCACGTCGACTTAATTTTTCAATAAGTATATTGCTGTAGGTATACACTCTATGTATCGGCAGTTGCACATACAGATTTACTAAATTAATTTTTAACAAGCAAAAACGTCTGCGAACGATGCTATTTAGCTCAGAATAAATTTAAGTGGAAAAATTACTGTCTTGGGTGAGACTTGAACTCATGGCCTCTGGATCGACACCAGCACTCTCCCATCTGAGCCACCAAGACCTCATCCATAGGCAGCAAATTTTCCACCATATGGGTCTAAGGGAACCTAACGAAATCTACCGTAAGAACGTTACACTTCTTAGACGGCTACCGGAGTTCAAGTCATATTGGAAATTCACCAGTAACGATGTGCTACCCATATTAAATTAATTTTTAACAAGCAGAAACGTCTTCGAACGATGCTATTAAGCTTAAAACAACACAAGACAGTAATTTTTCCACTTTTAAATTTATTCTAAGCACATTACCTAATTCTTAAAAACCGGGGTCCCAACCAGACCTGTCGCTAGCGTCAACAAGCTTATAACAGACTAACGTGTCTCCTGGGCTCACGAACACGTCGGCCGCGTCCAATTGCACTCCAAATCACAGTTTGTGGACATATTTCATAAAATGGTAAATTACTGTAGATGGATCTACGTGTTGGAAGTAAGAGACAATTAAAACAAAATATCTAATGTACACGTTTACTAAGTCTTAAAAACCGGGGTCCCAACCGGTTCGGTCGCTAGCGTCAACAAGCTTATAACAGACTAACGTGTCTCCTGGGCTCACGAACACGTCGGCCGAGTCCAATTGTACTCCAAATCACGTGGACATATTTTATAAAATGGTAAATTACTGTAGATGGATCTACGTGTTGGAAGTATGAGACAATTAAAACAAAATATCTAATGTACACATTTACTAAGTCTTGAAAACCGGGGTCCCAACCGGTTCGGTCGCTAGCGTCAACAAGCTTATAACAGACTAACGTGTCTCCTGGGCTCACGAACACGTCGGCCGAGTCCAATTGCACTCCAAATCACGTGGACATATTTTATAAAATGGTAAATTACTGTAGATGGATCTACGTGTTGGAAGTAAGAGACAATTAAAACAAAATATCTAATGTACACATTTACTAAGTCTTGAAAACCGGGGTCCCAACCGGTTCGGTCGCTAGCGTCAACAAGCTTATAACAGACTAACGTGTCTCCTGGGCTCACGAACACGTCGGCCGAGTCCAATTGCACTCCAAATCACAGTTTGTGAACATATTTCATAAAATGGTAAATTACTGTAGATGGATCTACGTGTTGGAAGTAAGAGACAATTAAAACAAAATATCTAATGTATACATTTACTAAGTCTTAAAAACCGGGGTCCCAACCGGTTCGGTCGCTAGCGTCAACAAGCTTGTGTCTCCTGGGCTCACGAACACGTCGGCCGCGTCCAATTGCACTCCAAATCACAGTTTGTGAACATATTTTATAAAATGGTAAATTACTGTAGATGGATCTACGTGTTGGAAGTAAGAGACAATTAAAACAAAATATCTAATGTACACATTTACTAAGTCTTAAAAACCGGGGTCCCAACCGGTTCGGTCGCTAGCGTCAACAAGCTTATAACAGACTAACGTGTCTCCTGGGTTTACGGACACGTCGACCGAGTCCAACCGCAAACCGCACTCCATGTCACGCTTTATAGTGTTCACTTCGTCTTTCAGGTGTTTCATGGAAGCTAATTTACCTGGGGAAAAAATAATTGTTTTAGTCCAAAGCTTAAAGCCTCATTGAGAAACCAACAACATATGTTTACATACTGCGCGCACACAGCACATACTAACGACCTATACTAAATACCTAATTCACGCGAGCATTTATAGAAGAGTTAGCTCTTATCTAGATAGTTTGTCGAGTTTAGATTCTAATCTGGTAAAACAGAGCCATTCTCTCTTTTCTGCGACTACCGAAATGATTACGTTCTGAGTTAAGGGCCCATGAAGGGTTCCGTACCATTTATGACGTATAAAAAAAACTACTAATTAGATCTCGTTCAAACCAATTTTCGGTGGAAGTTTGCATGGTAATGTACATCATATATTTTTTTTAGTTTTATCATTCTCTTATTTTAGAAGTTACAGGGGGGGGGGGGGGCACATACACTTTACCACTTTGGAAGTGTCTCTCGCGCATAATATTCAGTTTAGAAAAAAAATGATATTGGAAACCTCAATATCATTTTTGAGGATCTATCCATAGATACCCGACATGTATGGGTTTGATGATTTGAGTTTCAGTTCTAAGTATGGGGAACCCCCAAAATTTATAGATTTTTTTTCTATTTTTGTGTGTAAATCTTAATGCGGTTCACAGAATACATCTACTTACCAAGCTTCAACAGTATAGTTCTTAGTTTCGGAAAAAAGTGGCTGCGACAGACGGACGGACAGACAGACAGACAGACATGACGAATCCATAAGGGTTCCGTTTTTTGCATTTGGCTACGGAACCCTAAAAACAACCTCGTTTAAAAAGCAATTTTATCTTCATATATCTATATGGTTCAAATTTATATAACAACTCGTTTGGAGATAACCTAGAAAAGTAGGGGTTTGTCTCCCTTCATTCAGTTCGGATGGACACTTTCGGTAGTAACTACACACAATAGCAGGGGGGACAAATGGGTGTACATCCATATATTTAAGAAAACAAAAGCCATAAAACTAAAAAAATATATTAAAGGAAAAATTAAAAATAATTAAGCTTCCGGCAGGACTTGAACCCGTGACCACTGCAACCCGTGCATCGCTCTTAATCAACTGAGCTTCGGAAGCCTACCAGAAACGCGCAATTCTTTGAATTTCTTCATTTATGTATACACGCCTTGGCCTGGCGTCTAAATACAATACTGTACTGTCACGGAATAATTCTATTTAAAAGATACAGCTTCAGGAATAACAATTGATTAAAGATAGAGGCAGACAACAAGCGATCTAATTGTTAAAGAGTAACCCCCTTATAAAGTTCACAAGCCGCTAATAATCGTTTGTCCCTTTCCGACGCAATAGTATGATGGAAAGGGACAAACGATTATTAGCGGCTTGTCAACTTTAGTAGACGTTTATGAATAAGGGGGTAAGTAGTCGACTCGTCTGCTCGCTTGCCTCCTAATAAAAAAATAGATAATACCAAAGAGAACTTGAAATAGAAGTGGATTGTCAAAAAAAATTTTGTAGCCACAGTAAATTTACTGCCATCTTTCATCACACATAATTAAAACTTTTAGAACGCCATTTGACTTTGATCTTATTCTTTCACTGATGTCTTAAATTTGTTAAATATCAAATAGGTACCAAATACCGGGCATCGGCTAAAGGTTGTGGCGCCATCGCTTGAAACGATTTGATCTATTAGATGGCGCCACTTTTTGATATTTAACAAATTTAAGACATTCATCATCACATCTATTCAAATTCTCTTTGATACATAATTTAGATTGTTGCAAACAGTTGCCTGCGCCTGCATTCGCTCAGAATTATTTATTTAAGAATTAGAAAAATATAGTTTCTTTATTTATGTCAACAAAGTAAGAGAAATATTAAAATAAGATTTCTTAAAAAAAATATTACTCGAGTTTTCTAAATGCTTGAAGGATAACCCACGATTTTATATATAAAAAAGCTAAATTTAAGGGTATTTTACCTTCGTAGACGACCTCTTCACCCCGTACGAGCCGATGCAGCGCGTACTGCATCGTACTTGCCCTTTACCTGTACTGCTGGAGATTGGCCTCACAAAGGGTATTTTAGACTTTACCTTCATATACGACTTCTCCGCCTCGTATGAGTCTGTACAGAGCGTTGCGTTGGAGGGATCCCTTCACGCAGCGGCAACCAGCCACAGGCACTTTGCGCTTGCCCTCCGTCACCATGAACTGCTGAAGGACGTTGGCTTCACCTGGAGAATGAAGTTCTATTGGTTGTACTGCCGATATTATGCTTGTATTGCAGGGTATCATGTACCAACTTGACTATATTTAAGACCAAAATGTACAAATGAACATGATTCAATGGAATAAATGATATGATATGATATGACAATATATCCCAGCCTAAGCTTTATAACGAATTGCTTCTTTTTTAACCCCCTTCGCAACGGAATAAGGGCGGAGCATAGTTTAAATCATAACTCGTTAGACATCGCTGTTAAAATTTTGTTAGAGAATTAAGTGTTTTTTTATTTATTTATGTGATGTCATCCATGTGCGTGGAATGCAGGTGCGTGCGTCCTGGCGAACGTGCCGCGAATGCACCATGCAAATGTGCAAGTGATTCGCAAATGGCATACTAGCGGCGCATTCGTCAGATCTGGACGTACCTGAAGGCGGAAATAGCGAAAAAATATATCTCCCACCGTGATTTTCAACTTTATTTAAAAAATAAGGTTCTCTTTTGTGTAATTTCTGACACCCTTATGGTCATTGAAGAGACCAATACCAACCAAATAAATATTTTTACCAATAATCTCTTCTTCCTGCCTCTTCGGAATCCTCGCGCTAATTTCATCTTTCACATCGTCCACGAGTTTGTAAATGATGTTGTGTTTCTTCAGACCGATGTTCTTGTTCTTGGCCTCGACTACCAGCGGCGTGGGGCAGTCCACGTTGAACGCGTATATGACGGCGTTGAAAGCTTCTGCTATCTGAAAACAACATAGATGTTAAACACTTGTGTTATAGCAAGTCGTAGATCACTAATGTACGTAAGTACATAATGTATGTAACGTATGCTACAGAAAGAATGTACGTACGTAGTAACGGATTACCAAGTTGTTATAACAACTGCCGAAAAATCATGAAACCAAACTAAAATTGTAGCGCAATAACCCCTGTTTTAAATTTACTCCGACTAATAGTTCGTTCGTTTAGTTCGTTTTCATAATTACGATTTCGTAATTGGCTACGTAAGCGGAATTATTTTTCACTGTTTCATAATTAATTATCAAAGAAGAAGTTATTTGCTGTTTTCGGAACCGAGTTTCGTAGTTAACTACGAAATAAGATTTTTTTCCGTGTGCGTAGTGTGATGCTCCATAACTCTCCAGGCTGTCTAAAATCGCCTACTCGACCCCATCTCTGTCGAGTATCGAGTTGTGTCGATGTTACCTGTCATTATACCATATACTAGTAAAATGTAAATACCAGTACAAGACCCTGACGTCCCAAATCGTATGGTGTAAGGTCAATATGGGGAAGACGGTCTGACGCTTCGCTTTTAAAAGGTCGGTATTTAAAGTGTGAAGCTCTTCCTTTCTGACTGTGTCTGAGTAACGAACGTATACAAATACGAGAGTTCTTGCCCTATCACGGTCTTACCCGCAATACATTTTATGTGTATTTTATGTGTATTCTTCACAGGCTCGATAACATATGTTTCCAGGAAGTCTAAGGACACCTCTACCCCCGACGATGGCAACTATCTTATACATATTATATTACCATCATCAGTGTAATTTAAGAGCGTCCCTTGATCAGCTTTAGACCTAGCCAGCCTAATGTGACCGTAGTCGGTAACATACCTCCAAATCGTTCGGAGTAACAGGCCCAACTCCAAAGTGGACAAGGTCGAGTCGCACGGTGCCGTGCTCGTCGTATGTCTCCAGGATATCCAGGATCGCCTCCACGGAGCCGTCCACGTCGCCTGTCACATGAATTATAATAGTACATTACGATACAAGTGCGAAAAATAGAAAATTCGAAACGAGTGGCGATAAATTAAAACACGACCGAAGGGAGTGTTTTAAATCGACACGAGTTGCGAATTACCTATTCGCACATGTATCGTACAACGTTTTACAGTACATATGGCCCTTTAAATGTTCGACACAGTAACGTAATATGCTACTTCTCGCACTAGTGCTATAAACTAGCCCCATATGTACTGTAATAGTATTTTTTCTACTCGTCGACTGTAATCGTTGAATTAAGATTCGTATACCAAACTATAATTGCTTACTTTTCTAGTATGGGCTCCCAACTCCCAACTCAACTATAATGTTCATTTCGATACGCTGTGGTCAACTATAAAAAAATTACCAATCACGTGCCACCGTGCTCCCATAGAAAAGACTAAACGATGGACTTCGTGCATTTATGTCTTTTGTACTACATTTTTGTCCACTGAGATACCTACTAATTATTTAGGTACCTACCTACCTTTACCTACTAAAAATTCATGAATTATTTAGGTAAAAAGGTATTATTTTAGATGACTCGTGAAAAAGTATTGTATTGTATACAATTGTGATATAATCAAGCTTTTCAATCTCCTTACTCTATATAATAGATAAAATAATTGTATAAAAGAACTTACGTGCTGTTTGTTCTGATCATTTGACATTGGAAAGCAGATGAACTTAGTAAGTATTGTTGCGTAATCTTACCTTTAACGATAACGCTGAGCGTCGGATGGTCGTCGTACTGAATCATCTTCTGCCGCGGCCCCTCGGGTCGTAACTGTGTGAAGTTGTTAATATTTAGCAATTACTTTAGTTTGCTTAGCTTCCAGTTTAACAAATATCGATTTACTTAATTAATTCATAAAACATTATATTATATACTTTTTATAAAAATATAAATCATCATCATTCGCTTGCCCTTATCCCATTAATTTGGGGTCGGCGGAGCATGTCTTCTTCTATACCTCTCTCTCGCTCGCAATCTCATTATTCACTCGCGTTCATTACATGTAATTTATCACACAATCCATCCAACTTTTCCTCGGTTTTCCTCTGGCGAATATAAAAATGACATATTAAAATTAAAATACGCCCCACGATTAACATCACAATTGAAAAACACCATGTCGCTACTTCTCTCGCTCAGTGTTTTTGATTGTCGATAATTGTCTTTTCAAAATATCCCTTACCCGCATCCTGCCCATAGCCCGTTTCCTCTCCAGTTGCTGGCGGTACTGCTGGCGATGAGTGGCCTCCTTAGCGGCGATCACTTCGAGGTCGGACGCTTGCTTCTCCTTCATGCGCTGGTTGTGTCGCCATTTCATCACCTCGGCGGCTCGTTTCTAGACAAATTTTGATTTCATTAAAGTTTATGAAGGTACTCTACCTTGTGAAAACTACTGAAGATACAATTTGATATGGAAATTTACATAAGTTACCTAATAGCAACTAGTCCAGCGCCGACACTGGAATCGATGGCATCAGTGTAAGTCAACTTCTCGGCAACTTTCGGCTATAAATGTTCGGCCCGGTGGAGTAACATAACACATTAACAAGAATTGCACCCAAACCACTAGCTACATTATGAAGGATAAAAGGATTTTGGAGTTAACTTCGAGCAATTGGTTTTCGGCTGAGGGCAGCTCTCGCTAACCCAGCACAGACAGTGTTGTCAGAGGATATCAGGACACTTGATGGAGCATCGTTCGGTCCTCAATTAAGTCTGACATATTTAATATAACATTGCGTCAGTGGGAATATTATTAGTTAGTACCTCCGAGCTGACTTCGAGCACCTGGTCGCCAACTGAGGGAAGCTCCCAGCAGCCCAGCACCGACACGTGAGTTATAGCATTACACCCAAACTTCAACCAATAGAATCAGTGCGAAGGTTAAAGGGTTGTTTTGGAGCTAACTTTGAGCATATGTTTTTCGACTGATGGTAGCTCACGCTATCACGTTGTCAGAGGACTGTCTAGATCCTCAAAGGAGTTTCGTTCTCCTAACATAGCATTAATAGTGTGAAGAATAGAAGTTTGTATGTACTTACCTCAGAGCTGACTTCGAGCACCTGGTCGCCAGCCGAGGGTAGCTCTCGCCAGCCCAGCACCGACACGGGCGTGGCCGGCGGCGCTTCCAACACAACACGGCCCTCAGCAGAGTTTAACACGCGCACCTACAAACATATTACAAAAATTTGGCCTGACATCTCTGCGAACAACAAACTGTCAATCAAAACAATTGTGAATTGTAAACAATTTTAAAAACTCGAAAAAGTCTTAAAAGACGATGTAAAAACAAAATAAAGTAGAACTTTGTACGGTATGAATAGCAATCTAGTTTTTGCACAAATGGCTTACCTTGGCCCAGCCACTACCAGCTACAATGATACTGCCGCGACGTAGAGTTCCTCTTTGCACCAAAACTGTAGCTTGTTTTCTAAAATCATAATAAATTAAATGTAAGACAAATTAGAGTAAAATATAACAGTAAAAGTTAGTTCTAAATAGCATGGAGATGTCGAATTTTGATCCAGATAATTTTTATACCAGTGAAATCCGGCTTTTAATTGATAATCGACATCTTTAGAGGATAGTATAAAAACATTGACAGAGCAGTGGACATTTTAATATTTGGTGAACTCTTGACACGGGACTCGCAAACCCATGGTAACAACAACAATAGGAGTTTTCATTTTCACGCCAAACTTACAGCATATACACATCCTGTTCTAGAATCAAATTGCAATTCAATCACAACTCCCTCAACGTATCCACTTAGGCCTTCAACTCCATAAGCTGAGCTTGCAACGTTAGTGCTTCCACTAAAGTATCAAGGTTAGTCTTACTAAGAGATAAAACTTAGATCATAGATACACACCCTGTCCTCGGATCAAGTTGCGCCTCAATAACCACACCCTCAACGTATCCGCTCGGGTCCGCCTTCAACTCCATAAGCTGAGCTTGCAGCGTCAACGCTTCCACTAAAGTATCCAGATTGGTCTTCTTTAGCGCTGAGACTGGGATGGCTTGGATGTCGCCACCGAGGGCTTCGCAGACAACGCCGTGCTGCGCTAGGGAGCGCATCGTGTTTTCCTGGAATGGTGTTTTTGCCGAAGTGATTCCAAAACTGATAACCCCTAAACTTTTTTTCGATTTTTAAAATGTAAAGTAAAATGGAAAAATATCACTGTCTTGAGCGATATTCTAACTCCGGTCTTAGGACACTGGCCAACCGCTCTTCCAACTGAGCTACCAATTACTTTCTTTTATGCTATACATAGCTTTCGTAGATTCGTAACCCTGGTTGCCCTTACATTGGTAAAGCGTTGTAGTGAATTAAGCATGAAACCACTCACAGGTCACAGTTGATGATAGTTTATGCAGCTAAGTAATGACCGATTTATGAAATTTCATTTCAATGGTAGTTTTTAGAGAAAAAAATATATTTTAAAATAGTAATCATCTGTGAGCTGCTCAACAAAAAAGGTGAACTTGAGGCATACCTACAATGTTCACACCTGGCTTGTCGATTTTGTTGATCGCCACCAGTATGGGTACTGGAAACAAACACAAAGATTTTACAGTCAAAATTAAAGTCATAAAATTAAAGTTGAGCGTCTATTTTGAAAATGTATAAACGAAAATTAATAAACAGATAGTTTAGACACAGTCGAGACACATAATTTAGAACGTGTTTGATTTGTTGACTGTGTTAACTGAAACTTTTGGCTATAGTTCCCCACACTAGCCCTTGGTTTCATTCTCCGAAGAGCAAATGGCAATAAAATGATATTTGGTATATCAGGTGTACTATGAGCAGACGTACATTCTGAGACGGCTATCCTGTGACAGCAATAGTTGTTATAAAAAAATCAACATTTTCACTGACCGTTAGCTTCTCTGGCCATCCTTACAGACTCTACGGTCTGCTCCATGACGCCATCGTCGGCAGCGACCACAAGAACCACTATGTCGGTGGCGAACGCGCCGCGGGACCGCATGGCTGTGAACGCCGCGTGCCCGGGCGTGTCGAGGAATGTCACTGTTTCGCCGGACGCTAGTTTAACTGTGGAAAGGGGAATAAATTAAGTTCATAGAAATAATTCACTTCGAAAGCTTATGGATGTCAATATTGTTAAGTGATGACAACAAACCTCTAGTGTGCCACAGAGTTGATGTCCCCAAGAAGGTCATTAAAGATTCTAGGTACTTAACTAATAAGAGCGAACAGCAAACTCCAACCTTAAAACTTAATACTTAAAGTTCACTGGTCCGAAACAGAGTTGTCTCTCAACACTTTCAGTAAAGTAGTATTGTCCACAACACCAGTGTAGAATAGATAATCTTAACCTTATACTTATATTGTATCGTAGCACGGGCAGGTTTCCGCAACTCGACGACTGGCGCCTATTTTGCCTGACGAATCTTAAATTATAAGTAAAGTCCAACCTTCAAATGCTCCAATATGCTGCGTAATGCCTCCGAACTCCTGGTCCACGACAGAGGTATCTCTTAAAGCGTCTAGTAGTGTAGTTTTCCCGTGGTCCACGTGCCCCATTACGCAAACGACGGGCGGCCGGGGTCGCAGCGCTTCGGGCGGCGCAGGCGGGGCTGGGACTGCATCCTTGTTCTAGGATTATAAATAATTTAATCAAGTTTCAAATTTGATTCTATTAATAAGACACACAAACAAGAACAAATTAAAGATAAGAGCATGCCAAAGAGCAATGGAGAGGAGCATTCTCAGTATAAAACTAAAGGACAAAGTTAACAGCAAGTACATCCGATCCAAAACAAACATCATAGATGCACTCGAGTTTGTGCTTAAACAGAAATGCAGATGGGCCGGCCACATAGGAAGATTGACAGATGGACCAACAAAGTCACAAAGTGGCCAGGACCTCATGGCAAAAGGAAGTGGGGAAAACTCACAACAAGATGGTCCAAAGATATTATAACCACAGCTGGAGAAAACTGGCTAATCAAGGCCAAAGACCGAGAAAGGTGGAAAGATATGGAGTAGGCCTATACCCGACAGGGGTCCTTAATATAGAAAAATGGAAAACGATACTGTTAGAAAACTTTTAATATGTAAAAATATTTAAGGAAAAATAAAGGCTTAAATAAAAAATAAATAATAAGACACCACTTGCCTCCTCAACCTCTGCCTCTTCATCAGGCCTAGGCACCAGTTTAAACCTAAATCCTGATATTTTGACTATGTCGCGAACAACCTGCGGGTTGTGTATCACAGTGTCTGCTTTGTAGTTTATGTCTGATGTTTTATCCGCAAACTCCAACACTTTGAAGACATGGTCTGAAAGACAGCCAAAAATTATGATGGATGATTACAAAAAAAATCAAATCTAGATGATGAAAAATTACAAGTATGTTGCATTGCATAGTATATTGTAATTCACTACTAAAAAAAAATATATTAGAAAAACCAGGCAAGTGCGAGTCGGACTCGCGCACGAAGGGTGCCACTACGTACCATTATTTATAAAAACGGCAAAAAAATTATGTTTGTTGTATGGGAGCCCCCCTTAAATATTTATTTTATTCTGTTTTTAGTATTTGTTGTTATAGCGGCAACAGAAATACATCATCTGTGAAAATGTCAACTGTCTAGCTATCACGGTTCATGAGATACAGCCTGGTGACAGACGGACAGACGGACGGATAGCGAAGTCTCAGTAATAGGGTCCCGTTTGACCTTTGGGTACGGAACCCTAATAACAATAATTTCCTAAGAACATTAAATTCTTTTTTTTTTACAGCAGTAGAGCTCACTTCATTCACAATATGGTTCCTTTTCACAGGACACTTATCAATTTTGATTTATTAAAATAATGAATCTTCCATTATTTCTCCTGGTACTGCCTCTACATAAGTCCTAGGATAGAAACAATGGAAGCATCTGATAAACCCTTTAGATTTCATCAGTGTTGAAAGACACCCTCTGTTGCCTCACAACCACATCTGTGTCTGGTTGTCTAGAAGAAATAGCCCACAGTGATAAGACCACCTGTTGCTACCTTTATTTACATTGTAAATCTGTTTTTAAAATTGTTTCTTTGTGGTGCAATAAAGAATATTTACTGGCTTACTTACATCTCCCAACTGTCCAGAACATCATTGTTTTCTCTATGAGAAACAAAGAATAAGCAGTACATACCAACATCCTTCTTGAGCACCTCAGCCACATCTCTCACTGTCATGTTCCTCCATATGCCCACCACTTCTGAGCCCGCTTTTGGGGAGTATCTGATAGCTGGCCTCCCTTGAGTTTCTGCAGCCTAAAATAAACAAAATTCTTCGCATCATTAGAGCACACAAAATATAAAACTAAATGTTTCAACACAAAAATACAACTACTTGACAGATAGTTTGCTACTATTGTTATTACTGGATCCAGGGGTCTGGCAGCTGTTTTACACACCTTTTCTTCTACGGATCTTCGTTTCTTGCAATAGATACATGTTATTGCCAGTTGACGAGCCTGAATGATAATATCCGGGCTTTTTTTTAGACTTGTTAATAGTGGCAGTGTTTCTTTCTTGAATGATCTAATGGGTAAACTGAAAAAGAGATAAAGTTGTTATACAACATAATCTAAGACGGATTATTCTTTCTGAATAAAACCAATTTTTGTGCTTACCGTAATATAAGGTTCCTGTACATGTCGTATAGTTTTATAAAATACTAAATTAGAACTAAATAGTAATTACACAATGGTATTACATGTAAATAAAGTCAAGATTATAAAATTCAAATAACCATATAAAAACTTTCTTAGCAACCGACGTGCTTGGTGGCCATATATACACTAGTTTTTAGCATAATCGTGAGTGAATCGAGCGATTTAGCCAATAAATTGTGCGAGCGAATGCAGGAATTAGAACTGCAAAACATAACCTCAACTTTTGGCAATATCAATCTGACAACCGACATCAAACGCAGATAAGATAACATGCGTTTTGTTTCAGGCCATAATTAAAATAATCAAACAAATATATAAAATAGGATATATATTTCAGAAAGAATATTTCAAATTAATTGATTTTTAAATAATCAATATTTTTCATTTTGTGTATTATTTGTTTGTAATCATTTTTATTTTTTGCGTTTAGTTACTACATTGGCTGATTAAATTCATGGAAAAGTAAAGGACGGAAATCTTACATCTAGTATATTCGGAAATACATTCTTTTAATTATTTATAATCTTCCGTTGTACATAATATAATTATATTTGGTTCAATTTCATAACCTTGAATGCGATTTTAATGAAATAAAAGCCAGAGACAAGATTAATTAATGAAATTAAAAAAATAAATCATAGACAATTACTATTTATGTCCGCCATTCATTCTTTTGAGTTGCTTTTTCGTTTTACGATTTAATCCAAAATCGCAAGGAATTTGTTATCAAAGCAGCATCTGCGCGTAATAATACGCTTCTGCAAGCAGCTGACTTGAAAATATCCGGGTTGTGAAGACTCGGCGCGAGCAGTGCAACAGCTCGACTATCTGACGTGCTCCTGCCGTGAGATCGTATCGTACTTCCAGTGATGCTTCCCTTTTACGTTATCGGTCGCGACGTTCGATTTGCGAGTGCCTGATGGTGTGGAAACTATGTGCGAATAACAACAAGTAATCAGAGAGAGGACTCAGAATGGGGGCATTTTTGAACAAGCCCGAGACTAAGAAATATAACGAGAACGGGGAAGGAAACGGTCTTCGCTATGGCGTGGCGTCGATGCAAGGTTGGCGCGTGGAGATGGAAGATGCCCACCACGCGCAGTGTACTCTAAACGGGACTTTGTCAGACTGGAGCTACTTCGCGGTGTTCGACGGTCACGCGGGCGCGCGAGTGTCAGCACACTGCGCCGACAACCTGCTGGAATGTATCTTACAGACGGACGAGTTTCGGCGCGAGGAGATCGCAGAGGCGATCCGGGCCGGTTTCCTGGATCTAGATAAAAAGATGCGCGAGCTTCCCGAGCTGTCGAACGGCGAGGAGAAGTCGGGCTCCACCGCCGTGTGCGCGTTCGTGTCACCTAAACAAATATACATAGCGAATTGCGGCGATTCACGCGCTGTGCTCGCGCGTAACGGTCAACCTATATTTGCTACGCGAGATCACAAGCCAGAGCTTCCATCTGAGAAGTCTCGCATAGTTCAAGCAGGTGGTTCAGTAATGATCCAGCGCGTAAATGGGAGCTTAGCTGTGTCACGAGCGTTGGGTGATTATGAATACAAGAAGGTGCTGGACCGGGGTCCGTGTGAGCAGCTAGTGTCGCCGGAGCCAGAGGTGTCAACTCATGAGCGCTCGGAGGCCGAGGATGAGTTCCTGGTGCTGGCATGTGATGGAGTGTGGGATGTGATGAGTAATGAGGCACTGTGTGCCTACGTCCACTCACTGCTGCAGTTGACGGATGACCTGGTGGCTGTGACCAATCAGGTCATTGATACCTGTCTTTATAAGGTAAATATAACCATGTTAGTGCCTTTTTAGCTTTCATTATGTTAATGATGTGCCACTTAAATTGTTTATTCTCAAAGTACCATATTTAAACAGACATTTCAACTGTTCAAATTTTGTGATATTCTTTAAAAAAAAATGGTATTTATAATGTGATATTTTGGGAACAAACACCAAATGCTTGAATCATAACATGCTTTAGTTAGACCCTGTGGTGATATTGTATTTTACTCCCTAAGTTTTTTTTACACTCATCAACATTCTTGGCATTAGCTTCTATTTCCTGATTTCATAACTATTACAACAACAAAGTATTTCAAGAAATAGTTAAGACATGCTTTATATAAGCCTATGTAAAGAGCAGCATTGATTTGGATAAGATTGGGATCGGAGCATGTTCCTACTTGTTTATGACAATTAGTTCATTTGAACTATGACAAAGAACTAAGAAGTTAACTGGTCTTGTTGATTTACAGTTTTGTTTAAATCTTTTCAAATATAATTTAGGTTAGGAACAACATAACTTATGAGCATGCATGCATTTTTTCTTGTACCAGGATTATTAAAAAAATTAGAAACAAGGAGACAAGGACATGAATTTACTTCTCTAGCTTTTTTTGAACAGCCCTGATATATACATTATGATACAAGTGCGAAAAATAGGAAATTCGAAATGAGTGGCGATACATTAAAACACGACCAAAGGGAGTGTTTTAAATCAACACGAGTTGCAAATTATCTCTTCGCACATGTATCGTACAACATTTTACAGTACATATAGCCCATTAAATTTTCGACATAGTTACGTAATGTGCTAATTATCGCACTAGTGCGGTAAAGTAGCGCCATATGTACTGTAATAGTACATTACGATACAAGTGCGAAACATAGGAAATTCTAAACGAGTTGTGAATTACCTATTAGCACATGTATCGTACAACTTTTTACAGTTTTCGACACAGTAACGTAATATGCTAATTTTCGCACTAGTGCGATAAAGTAGCACCATATGTACTGTAAATTATATTATATATCATCACACATCATCGTGCGTAAGGAAATTGCCTCGCGCGTATACTCCCTCTGTGTGGACCTGCCTATTGAACCATGCTTTTGTGGGGTGTAAATCAACAGGCGTCTACCTAAGAATGATTTATGAGTAAAATTATTCTATCATGTTAAGTTTATTAGGAAGGTGTGTTAACTGTGCTGTGTAACAAAAATGTTCCTAAAATACTGTGTTGTTGTTTTCTTCTGGTTGATGTTATGGAATAACAAAAATAGTTGATAAACCAATTTGCTGAAGAGTTGAGAATATGGCAAGGGCTGGGATTGAGATTAAGAGGAATTCCTAGTTGCGATTTTTCCATACAAACGCTCTCGACTGATTCCTCCCTGGATTTTTAACCTAGAGCAGTGATTTTTTCAAATAAGATCAATATCATCAATATCTGTGCCGCTATGTTTTGCTTTTTTGGATTATTTTATTTTGAAGAAAGATACAGCGCCTCGAAAATCGCAAAAACGGCTAAATTGAATTGGCTGTAAAAAAAGGCACAGTATACAAATATGACAAAAAATATCCAAAAAATCAAAACATAGCAGCATAGATTATTTCTTCCTCTTGCAATTTCCAAAATTTCATAATGATTAGTTGCGTTTTGGAGGAGGAAACAGTCGAGAGCGAAACCTCGATTTTTGAGTTTTTTGCGAGTGAATTTCGGCCCGAGCTGCAGTTGTCCTTATCGCACGAATTGGAGGCGGAGACAGTTTCTAAATATACGTACACAGAAGGAATAGTGATGGGCATAACATCCATATTAGGGATTGCAGAACCGGTACTGTTTTAAAGAACCGGGATTTCACGGTACTTTCGGAACTGGTCTAATTATTTCATTATTTTAAATAAAACGACAGCATTTTGCGATTTGACCACCTTTCGTATTATAATTTAATAATCACATTTTCTTTTATAACGTAGTAGTCAATTTTTTTTAGAAATATAGTATTTTACATTGCTCACACTTGTGCGTCACAAGTAAAAGATAACTACTTTGATGTTTGCCACTAGATAGCAAATTTAATGAAATTACATTGACGAGGGGATTTATATATAAGTATCGCAGTCGTATTGTATAATCCGCCGTATTACATTACGGCTAGCCGATATCAAAATAAGGGCCATTTTGAAATGCGGCGGTTCAACGATTAAGGTATGTTGGGTAAATACCGGATGCGGGTGAAGAACGTAGGACATTCATTTCCCCCTAATTTGGCTTTATTTTTTAATGTTGACAACATTGTGTAAGACGCCATTTCATTGCGCCTCGACTGTCAGTGTCTCCGCGTCGCTCAGGGAGTCGGGCTTGTGCTATGTGCAATCACAGAGAGCAAGGTAAATTTCGCGAATTCTTCCTTCTATCCGATCTTCGATTCTCTGTAATTTATTTTGCGTATTGTGATGAAACTGTGTTTGTTTTTGTAATTGTGTTAACAGACCTAGCACTGCTGTAGACCGATATCCGATCTTGACCCTTCCAGGTAAAGATCGGACCAGAAACAATCAGATCTTTACCTATTTTAAAAACAGCAATGATTATCAAACTTTAAATTTTCTTCAATTTACCTACTGACCTTAATTATCACATTTATTGTTTTCTTGATCACACTTTCGTACCATTATTTTTATCCAGTACCACTACCAGCGCGACGGTTACTGACAATGTAATTTTTTTAATTTCCGCAACCCAAAGGTTGCCTTTTAGCGATAAGACCGCATGTTGTTTACCTGTGCTTATGTGTATGTTTTCTTTTGTATTGTTTTCTTTTATTGAGGTGTGCAATAAAGAGTATTTATATTGTATAGGGATGATGATACATGTTGAAATTTATAACAAAATCGAGTAAAATAGATAGCAAATGAGCAATTTTTCGCAATAAAGTACCTACACATACGGATGCATATGTAGATGTGCACGCATACATACATTGCTAGTTTCGGATACAAAATAGAGATAGGGCTTCGAAATTAGTTTCCTTAAAATGCTTCAAGAGGGCTCTCTTTTCCTATATATTTAATTATTTACTTTACTCTTTACATACGATCCTTACATTTTATAAAAAGATTGTATATCAACTATATATTGCAAAATTAAACCAACAAAATCGCAATTTTAATTATTTTCCATACTTCAAGATGGGCTCTCAGTGACCTTGACCTTTTTAAAGAACTACTTAGTCTTTTTGATTTCTAAGTTTGATTCTTATTTTTTTGGCGACCTTCATTAAAAATGACTGGGCACGATTATTTTTTATTTTGATTTTTGTCCCTCCTACTTAAGTACTTAATATCTCCCAGTACATTCCATTCAATAAACAATACATTTACACTTTCCCTAAACCTGTACAGTTCACGAAATCTTAAATTGTCAAAACTTCACAACGTATTATTATTATTTTAGTGGTTTTTTTTTATTACTTCGGGTAAACCTTACAATACGAGGTTTCTTAGCACATTGTTTACTTATCAAATTGCCTTATGACATAGGTATCAAAGTTTGAGAGCCACAATTTTACCAATTTTTGTATCAGGGTTAAGATCGGATACAAAAGGGTAGACACCGGACCTATTTCTTTGTGATACCTTATTCTCTTTCCATTAGAAGCAACTTTTTTTCACCATCCAATGTTCTCCTTTGATGGCAAAACACTCGTTACCCTAAAAAAAAGTATGTCTCATCTTTACACAGGTACAAAACTAAAACCGTTCTATATTGAAGATTACCAAAATTCAGGCCGAATCTACGGTTATTATTTAACGATTCGCTACGTACTTCAAGAATCTGTCACGTGTTGAGATCTCGAAAAAACATTTTTTCACGAGTTCTCTCAATTGGTCCCAAAATTGTCCGGCATTATCCCAACATACTTTACCCAGATTGTCATTGCGATACGTTCTTCAATAAGGCGGCCTAAGTTTAGTCCCATCGTACTACAAGTTAAATAGATTGTAGTTTAACCATAGGTATATTTATACCTACTTACAAAATTTCACAACACACCATGATCACTCCCAACTTACTGATACGGATAGGTACAGTCAAGTGTAAAAATATGGGTGTACACATCTTACTCAAAAATATGTCCCATAGCATCTTATTCCAGTGTAATAAGAGTGTAGTAAGTACCATATTTATGAGATGATTCTTTCGATACATATTTTTGCACTTGACTGTACAACGACAACCGAAGCTGAGACATCATTATTTTTTGCAGTTTTTACCTATATGGTAATTAATATCAATCCATCAATCAATCATTTATTATTTCGTCATCATAGGTGTAAAATACATTTAGTACAGGTGATAGGGTGTTTGGTATTAGGGTGTAATAGATACAGTATAATATGAAAATGAAAAACAATATTACGTGGTAACAACAAAAACAACTTGCGTCGGGCAGCGCAGAATAAATTCCGTCTGGCTCGCGGGCGATGTCGACGGAACGGCGCGCAATGAGCGAGCGCACGAGTCTCGCGTCTGTGTGCGCGCACTCACACTTAGATAGCTCCGGCTCCCGCCCACCGCAGCGCGACAGAAACATAGCTTCAAAAATTCGAGATTTGAAAAGTTGCTCAGCTAGGAATTGCTCTTAAGTATTGAAAATAAATTTAGTACAGTCACTGCCTCTACTGTCTAGGTCTAGGTGTTAGAGTGCGTGTACAGATATTCTTTAGCACCTTGGCCGCTCCAATCTATCTGATGGCATTTCGGAGTTTTGAGGAAATACAAATATTTGTGTAGTTAAAAACGTCAGGCAGTCAGATAAAAAAACGCTTATGCAGCCTAACATCACCTACAGATGTATATTAATATTATTAATAAATTTTTTGTGTAAACTGAAATAGATTTCATTTCATGTACTAAAGAAAAAGTGCCCAAGCACGCCGGAGGCAGAGGCCATAATTGAACCAGCCTCTTCAGCATACACAGCCAACATCTTGACATATTGTTCCTTTCTTATGAGTCCGCAGCAAACACGTTCAAATTTTACCTTCCCATATATAAACAGAGTTTTCTTCTCATTTTAAAACTATGGGTTGGATTGTAATGAAACTTCTGATTAGTTTATATAGGTCCAGCTTATAAAAACAAATAAAATAGAGCAAAAATAGATTTTATAGGAAAACTTATTCTATTGTACGTACAAAGTTTCAGAGTAATCTACCTAGTTGTTTTAAAATAAGAGTTTAGAATAGATGTTTGTATGGAGATCCGAGCATGCTGCAGACTCTTAAGAGCTAGTAGCACACTCCTATAGTCTGGGCTATTTATTACTCATCCATAATTATATAATAACAACCTGCATCTTAAGGCGTAAATTAGAACCTCAGGTAAACACTAAACAATGTAAATTGCTGTTTAGTCATGACTGACCATGTAGGTATAGAGATAAAACAATAGAAAACAAATTAAAAGGCAAATGATATCATTTGATGACTGTACTGATATCTAGTTTGTCCTGGTAGATCATACAGCTACTGACTGTTGGATTAGATTATTATCAGTATATTTATTACCATGACAACCACTTTGCCTTGCATAACTTATATTTATAAATAGCAGAAACAGAACCCTTATATGGGGTTTCGGCTTGCCCATCTGCTGGTCCGTATGTCAGAGTCATTTTTCTCAAAAATTAAGTAGTTTTTCATTAAAATTTATTGAGAATCGATTAATAGGCAATTACAATTTGTTTGCAACATCATTCAGGGCTTTAAAACTCTAAGGTGGTCAAAAACTAATACTAATAAATCTGTGATCATCAAGAAAAAACTCCGAAGAAAATAAGGACAGGAACAATCACTAACCACCATCAAACATTACAGGGCAGCAAAGACAACATGAGCATCGTGCTGGTGACGTTCCCCGCGGCGCCCAAGCCCAGCGCGGAGGCCCAGCGCGCCGACCGCGAGCTCGACGAGACGCTCCGGCAGCGGCTGACAGGTTGTTACCACTCGTTACTGCATGCGTGTACCCACAAGCACCGGGGGGAGGAGTGTAGGGAGTCCAACGATGCCAGGGGGTAGAGTTGCCATTAAAAAAATCCTCATGTCAGGGAAATCCTGACTTATGGCAACCCTACTAGCTTAAGATTACATGTGATACTTCCCATTAATACTGAAAATTTGAAATGTTCAGTCATTTTGCAATGCAATTGATGAGGCGCGCCGGAAGACACTGGGAACTGCCTTAGCTGTTTTTGCTTAGGTTTAGAGATTATCCGAGCCGCACGCGAGAACTAGCAATTATTAGTACTAATTTTAGTTCCTGGGATGTATGTTGTATCCTTGGTAGTTGTATAAGCGGACGAGGCAGCGGCTAATAGGTTGCTACCACTCCTTCCTGCGTGCGTGTGTAGTCCAATGATGCCAGGGGGTAGCTTAAGCTACATGTGATACTTCCCATTAATTCTATAATAGTATAATTTGGAAGGACATTTTCTGCTCGACGCATCAGTGCGTGGTGCCTAGTGTGGAAACTGCCTTAGCTGTGTTTGCTTAGGTTAGTTAGGTTATTTGAGTAGTGCTCCTTGGCATTTGTCTAGCTCCAGCTTTAGGAGCCCAATGATGCCAGGGTATAAGCTTGGATTGTCTTTTGTCCCTTTTTTCTCCATGAACTTGGCTTAGAGAGACAAGGCAGCGGCTCACTTGTTACTGCAAGCGTGTAACCACAAACACCGGGGGATAGGTGTAGGGAGTCTAACTATGCCAGGGAATAATTATTGTAGATTAGGAATTATCTCTCTTTTCCCTCTTTTCCTGAGGACTTAGCTGAGCTGAATTGAGATAGACGACACTGCCACTCACAGATTGTTACGCGGCGTACAGAGTGCCTTACTACATGCGTGTACGCAACAGCACAGGAGAAGTTGGGTTTGAATTAACACTTTTTTGGTAATCTCGGAAATATTTGTTTCGCGTAACGCTTGGCTTTGTCTATCAGTCAGTGTTTATTCAAATTCATTTACTTGAAGATATTACGAAATAACACAAAATAAAACTAAATAAAAAAGAAATTAATAGCTCAATTATGAAATAAACGTCCTCTAATAAAAATATAAAAATGAATTTCTATCTTTAGTAAAAAGTAATTAAAAACTACTTAATTTAATCGCCCCCCTAAAGTGCAAAGGTGTATATCACGCTCGCCGTGCCGCGTTGCCCCAAATATTCAAGTATTAATTGTGCCTACATCCTCCGCTGTCTATTAGACATAGGTATTTTAGAATCTACAAATATCAAGACTATTATTCTTGCGTTTAAAGTAAACGCATGTAATTGAGTTCAAGGTCGTCTTGTAGGGCAACGGTTCACTTATCTGGGTCGAACATATTGAGTCATATTAGTTGCTATAATGTGCTTTTTATATGACGTGCAATCGGTGATCTCGAGTGATTTGGTACATGTGTATAATCAAAAATATGTACGGCGCCTGCAGCACGGTCGCATTTTTAATATTTTTATTATTTGTCACTATGCCTGTCACTTGCGCACTTACATACTTGTTAGAATGCGACAGGCATAGTGACAAGTGATAAAAATACGACCGAGCTACAGCCGAAGATTTGCACTTTATTCCATTATTATAAGGTTAAAGTTTTATAATCAATTTCAATGCAAGTGTTGGTTAGTAAATAGAAGTTGTTAGGACAGCATAGGAGAAGTATAAAATTCAAAGACACTGTATAAAATCACCCAACCAAGTATAAAGACAGTATCAAATCATTGGTAATCTTCGACGTCAACCGAATTAAACGAAGTGACTTCTTTAACGTTATTTCAAAATCAGCGTTTCCGGCTCTGCTAATGAAGTACAATATAAATATAACACATTAACCTAATTTCTGAAAATTGACATAAAAACCGCTTAACAGACACGTGAGAGAACAAAAACACTCTTAGCACGTTCCAAAAAAACCCTAACGTCAAAGAGTTTTTTGTTTGTCATCAATGTCTTAATAATGGAATCGCGGATTTTACTGTCACTTGTACAGTCACCATCAAAAGTACCGGATCAAAAAACGCTTCATAAGTATCTACCATTCTGTAACAGTTTAACAAAAAGTTATATCTTTAATATAGAACAACAAAGACTGTTAAAGATATACTTTTGAACCCGAATTCTATAAATTTATCTATATTTGGAAAAGTTATCCGGAATACCAGATACTTTTGGCGCGATGTTTCATCCGCTACTTTTGATGCTGACTGTACATGGCTGGCCCTGAAATATGGCTAATGATTTCATTTTATAGACTAGAACCATCTGAAGCAAAAAATCTTTTTTTTCTGGAATTTTAAAGAGCCATCATTTATAACCTGATGATCTACCAAAATGTTCGTTTTTGTAAATTACAGAATAAAAAAAAACATATGGTATGAGTAGGATGAGAGTATTCATAAGTACCTGCGTTAAATTAAATGAAGCAATAATCAAATATTGGTTATATAATAAATTGTGCCAAAATAGTATATAAGAATTTTTTGATATTATTTTATACATCGTGTTTTTATTGAATGCCCGTAACTTCGGGGTGGCATAGTTAATTTCCGATTTTTTTTATGCAAAGTGCAATTTCTTAGACAATAAAGATTCTTTAAACCGAAAGTAATTAAATGCTGCTTAAAGCGTTATTGTATTGTAATACGGGCATTACTATTTAACTCAACCAAACAATTTAAAACTATGACAAATCAATGACATTTCGAACATCGATTTTTTTTTTTTATAAATAAATATTATAGGACATTATTACACAAATTGACTAAGTCCCACAGTAAGCTCAATAAGCCTTGTGTTGAGGGTACTTAGACAACGATATATATATATAAATACTAAAATACATAGAAAACACCCAGGTCTCAGGAACAAATATCTATGCTCATCACACGAATAAATGCCCTTACCAGGATTTGAACCCGGGACCGTCGGCTTCATAGGCAGGGTCACTACCCACTAGGCTAAACCGGTCGTCCGGTTTAGATAGTACTTGCGTTAAGTAGCAAATGTATAAATTCGTACTTAACACTAATCAATATCAAATAAAAATAAATGGTTGGTTATCTCCGAATATGAGTTAATTAGTATACCGTTGTCTTTGAAGAAAGGTTGCCTTTTGCCAGCTCGGGAATACATCCTTGAAATTAACGGAGATAAAAAAAACACGGTGTTTAATTTATATACATATTTCCAACAATTACACGTCACACGTGAAACGTATCAGAGTCAACTCCTCGGTTGTACACTTGTGTATACATTGGTGAGATCGTCGACTTTCTATTACCAAGTTTAAACGAGTACAAATTAAAAATAGTAACCAGTGTAACCACACCCTTATTACAACTGTATAAGGTCTTGTAAACATTTTTACACAATGCTGGCATATTTTTAAAGTTGTTTTTCGCAGTCTAGAATTAACTAGAATTCGTTCATAATCGAAATCATCAAGCTAACTCTGCATGTCATTTGCAATGTCAAAGAGAGACAGTGTCATCATTAATATCAAATTTCTATGAAAATATGACGTTTATACTGACACTTGCTCACTTTGTTTTATTAAAGTCGATGCAACGTTAGCTTAGGATGGTATTCCACCTGTCCAATTTCTTTGTCCAATGTGAATTGCGTCTCACTCTCTCATTAAGCAAAATGTGAGATGCAAACACACATTGGACCAAGCAATTGGACAGGTGAAATACCATCCTTAGTGTCTGTTTCACAATGACCGAGTAACGTATTGGATACCTAATTATTAAATAAATTAACCTTCAGATAAAACTTCCTGCAAAACTTAGCACTTATCTATCAGTTGAGCTTATTTAAGATTGTGAAACGCCAACGATGACTTTATTCGTCAGATTAGTGGCAAGTAGCTTATTCAGTACTTTATTTGGTCATTGTAAAACAGGCCCTTAGACAGACACAAGTAGATATTGGAATTGATAAAATATTGGTACAGAAAATAATATGTATGTACGAATACAACAATAAGAGTTGTATTGTATCATATTTCTTTGCTACGGTACAGATCAATTTAATCCAATTCAAATATAACAGGCTAATTGAATTATAAAGAGACGTAACAAATTCGTTGAACGGACGCATTCTGATACCTGTGAACCTAAAGGATCCGACACAAGCGATAAACAGTAAGGGGGCGTCCATAAATTACGTGAGATGATTAAAGGGGGGAGGGGGGTCGAGTCAAATCTCATCTAATCTCACGTTGGGGAGAGGGGGGGTCTCGACAAATATCACGCAATTTATTCTCTGATTGAAACAAAAAAAAAAATTATACTATTTTGGTCCATTTAATCCAAATTGTATGTACATTCTTAAACTAGTCGTAAATAAAAGCACGAACCAAATTGTTTTTTCTTTTTACAATAAACAATCCAACCCGTTTACGTAATAAACCCACATTCTGAAAAATCTCACGTGAGATTAGGGGACGGGGGAGGGGGTTGAATAAAATCTCACGACATCTCACCAAGGGGGGAGGGAGGGTCAGAAAATTGAAAAAAAAACACCTCACGTAATTTATGGACGCCCCCTAAATAGTTTTTAAATGTTCACTGTCTTAGTTTTCATACTAATTATAATAAACATTGACGTTTCGACGTGAGAAAAGATTTAATTTGTGACCCATTCCGTACCTTGTAACAGTGACAAACAACATGAAAGTCGTTAGAGACCTCATAACATTGTCACTGTGACAAGATACGAATTACAAATTAAATCTTTTGATTGTACTATATACATGAGCCGATATCCGAACTTTGGTGGACTGTTGAACTATTTCAACAGTGGCATTACATTTACATTGCGGACGTCTACAAAAATACCTGAAAATTATATAAAAAGCGAGGGCCATTTGGTCAAAAATATTATATCCTATACAATAATTTATTGAAATAATCAATATGCATCATTTTGCTAAACCGACATCTGTGTTTTAGTAGTACAAATAAAAAAAGACAACATATATATTTAAATTATTTTACCATTAGAAGTAGGTAATTGTTTTTTTATTTTTATTTAAGAAGATTATTTTCCTATCAATCGAAATCTATGAACATAGTTTTACATTTTGATTTCTGTTTATTTTTGAAATGTATTCGATGTCCCGCATAAAATGCAGGATTTTTTACGATTAGATCCAGCAAAAGTTTTGATACATAGATATTATTTATGAATCAAACTACTTTGATACTTCGCTCGATACAAAAGGGGCCCGTGCAATATTTTATAAATATACGACCTCCTTGCGAGTCATGTCACGATGCCATAAATTTGCATGCACCGATGCTTCGCCCAACTCTCGTGTATAGTTTAACATCGATCCGAGTTTTACAGACTAGAAATTGAGATATTCCCACCTGTTACCACGATAAGTTCTACCAACAGTAGTAGAAGCCGGGTT
Source organism: Cydia pomonella (assembly GCF_033807575.1). Classification (NCBI taxonomy): domain Eukaryota; kingdom Metazoa; phylum Arthropoda; class Insecta; order Lepidoptera; family Tortricidae; genus Cydia; species Cydia pomonella. The sequence goes on along the minus strand of NC_084721.1, from coordinate 12,480,076 downwards.
TTTTAAATCTATCAATTAGATAAAGTTGATAGATTGATTACTCGGAAGTCTCTGAACTAGGTACTTGGTGATAAAGGAACGGGGAAGTCCCTAATAGTCGACTTTTTAAATTAAAACTGTTAAAATTACGATTTCTTCTTTGGTCCACCCTCTTCCCAGCTCATCTGGGTTCAGGTCTGCTTGTACATCTGCGCCAGAGAGCTCTGTTCTGGGTTGTCTGCGTATTTAAAACTACTATTCCTCTGAATTAAAAAAAAAAAACGTTTAGTTTGTTTCCCTAAAAATATATACCTACTGGTCATGGATAGCAAGATATAGACAGCTACGTATTGATCAATACGAGCAAACGTATAATGTATCATTCCATACTTCTAATATCCATGTCGTTTATCGGCTAATTAAATTAAACAAGAACGTTCAAACTAATTCAATTGTGAGCAAGTTTCCCAATGACATTGTGGAAAGTTTCATATTATTGCCAATGTTGGTTCTTAAGTAGTGTATAGTTTAATTGAATCGTGTCATTGACAATTTGACATATAGCATACATATAACGTTTTACAAATAAAAATATTTATTAAAAATATGTTAAATATATGAAGTGGATATCCTTGTAGGTATCCCTGTAAAGACAATTCGTAAACCTTATTGCTACAGGTATAAGGACCTCCGATATTCAGAGCAAGCTCGGTTCTCCATACAAACGTAGTTACGCTCTCATTTTAAAACGACTAGCTAGATTGCTCTGTACCTACAATACGATACCATAGTTTAAAAAATACAGCGAATTTAAGTTTTACATACAAAACTTGTTTTTGCTCTATTTATTTTGTTTTATGAACTGGAGTCATATAAACTAATTATAGGCGTATCATTGTATGTGAAAAGTTTTATTGCAATCCAATACGTAGTTTTAAAATGAGAATGAAACTCCGTTTGTATGGGAAGATGAAATTCGGCCGAGCTTGCTGCGGAGTCTTGAGTGCTGCGGTTAGTATGGTCGTGTCCACACACATATTTACAAGGCAAAGTTCCATAAGCGTATTTAAACGACCTTATTGTTGGTGTCTGAGCCGTGTAAATATATTTTTAGAATATTGGGTTGTAAAGATGCTTGGGAAGTCGACTGTACTAATAGCACCACCCGTGACCATTGGAGGACGTTACTTCCTTAAAACGAATGATCAGTTAACCGTGTTGGCGATAGTAAGCCTCATGCGGTCCAAATCTAAAACATATCGTAGATAAGTTAGACCCAAAAAATACATTTTAAAGATTCTGTACTAATCTGCGTGACTTAGTTTAGTAATGGACCAATTCGATTTGATATTTTAGGTGTGTGTGACGTTTTTGATTAGTGGCACGAGTCAGAGTTAGTCGAACATTGAAGGTTCAAAGGTTAAGTAGAAAACGAACTCGCAACACTAAACTTTGGTTTGATAGGTATTAAGATATCGCTACTTCCCCTAAAGACTCCCAGTGTTAGATTTTACATAACTTGCCCCTTTCCTTAGAAATGATTTGTGCCATTCTGTATATAATAAACTTAATTAAGCTACGTAATAATCCAGCTTCATATAAAAGTAATAACCAATACGATTACAGCTATTAAAAACTCGGGCATTACTTTTGCATGAGGGTGGTCTGTTAAACAGGGATAGGTAATAGGTACTATCAAGTACTCTGAATAGAAATTAAGCATGTAGTATATTTGAACTGTCTGATATTGCTTTGCTCTATTCCAAAAAGATCTTAAAATAATGTAACCAAAAAAAACACGTGCATCAGTCGTTCGGGCAATTACATAATTCCATAGATTAAAAAAATGTTGTACACGATTACATTTGCCAAGTGATTTACCCTACAACACGTGGTTTACCCTATTTTCAGATCCGTATGGAATAATCTTGTAAGTTTGAGTATGGTGCTTAGTAAAAATGTCATGTAGTATCTACTGGCAGTCTATATTACTGTCAAATAATTAGACATTTTAATTACAGCCCTAAAACTCTGTCTTAACATTCTATGTAATCCTGTAATATACCCCTACCCACCAGTGTTCAATAATTTTATGTATAGAATGTATTGACATATATCTAAGGACGGGCCTTACGGGCACTAAGAATGGTGCTAGTTCAATGGTGTCACTCACGAATTCGAGCCCATCGTGCAATCTAACGCAACTAGTTGCGACCAACCGCGCGCATGATGCGAACTCATCAACCAATCGCGTTGTGGCGTTAGACTGTACGATTGGCTGGAATTCGTGTGCGTGACACCGCTGTACTGGCCCCAATCTTACTGCCCGTAAGGCCCGTCCTTAGATATATATATATATATATCTATGATAGAATGAGTAATAATAATCAAATTATTATTACTTAGATCTAAGTTACCATTATTATTTATGAATGTGATTCGTATGTTATTTTAATATTTATTGTTATTTATGTTATGTTGTGTAGGTTATAAATTTAACGGGTTTGTTTAGCTTAGTGTAGCATGTGTGGAATTGAAAGAAAATACAACTTCAATAAAACATTATAATGTCACTAAACAATAGCACGTTTTCTGATATTCTTCCCCATAGAAAAATTAGATTAAATTACGCTAAATATTTATGATTCTAGTTGAATTTTCTTTCTAGCAATATTATAATCATACGGCGTCCTAGGTAGCAATTTTAAAATTCTCAAAAATTAAACTATAACTTATTTAATAGGATATTTGACAAATATTTTCTTAAAATTTTAGACTTGTGATACGATATGTAAACTTTCGACTCTGTCTTTATACAAATCTTGAAATTCTAAATTAAGGTTCGTGTGTGCTAACTAAAATTACTAAAAAATGTTAATACGGAATTGTTTACTAAAATTAAATTATTTGCATTATAAGCCATGGTTTCATTGCTTTAATCCTAGCCCTCTAGTTAGATCAATTTTCGAATAAGCTTTTTTTATAATAAAAAAAGGGTTAAGGCAATGAGCGTGTGCTACGAGCGCTGTGTAGTGTCCGTGTGCGTCTTGAATACAATTGCTACGGGCATAGTTTTCTGCCAAGTTGGCATAGACAGTGGCTGAACGCTGAACTAATTTTCTCGGTCGCGATAAGGCGGGGAACGGCGGAGCCGCGTAGACAGTGGCGCCACAGATAACAGAAAGTCTAGGAAGCCTAGTGCGTGCGATCGTAATCCAGTTTGTTCGTCTTGTCACCTGTTTGACCTACTTGCTACTTGGCTCCGTGCACGTGAGTGAGATGCATTGGTTTATATACGAACGTGCAATTTTAAAGGTATTACAAAGAAATATGAATTAAAATATAAGCCCTTTAAAGTTTTTATATAGTTAAGATAATGAATAATAAGATTAAATCCAACCATTGCCAAATAAAATGATTCTTGAGTATATAGTAACTAAAGCTAGTTATTAAATCAGTCAGATATTCAGTACTTATGTCTGACTGATTTGATAACTAGCTTTAGTTAGGTATAGTTCGTCAACCTTATCTCTGCTTTAGTCAATAGAAAATCCTAATCTATTTGACTTTTGACCATATCATAGGTCGCACGCGTTATCTAGGTATAGTAAAACGTGTACTTACTAGATAATACATATTGTAAGAATAAATAAGTGTGGCAAAGATAAGAAAATCTTAAATTTCACGAAATCATTAATCTTAGAACCTACTGTTCGGATTAAGAGCCCTTAATCCTTGGAGCGTTCTCCGATTTCACGAAATAACGCTCGATAGATGGCGTTGGCGCTCGGTACGCGAGCGCCGGCAACGCGACGCGCGTTTCAATGCAGACTAGAATAATCTTGATAGTTTTCAATATAATTTCAAGCAACATTAATTTTAGTGTCATATGATATCATATGGGCACTCTTTATTTTATTGTATATGCACAGTAGTTTTTTTTTAATGTACACTACTACTAAGTGTACAGACTACAGAGTGTACTATAACCCTTGCTCTTTATTCTGTCTCTTTCACACCAATGGAAAATGAAGAAGTTACTAAATGACTGCAGGTATAAATAAAGTATATTAGTGCGATAGAGAGACAGATAGTGTTTCGTTGTCGTATCGTAAACGATTGGCATGTTGGCCACACACTTGCTTAGTGCCTAGCCAAAATACCAATCGTTTGCGTATATTAGTGCGATAGAGAGAGAGTAGTGTTTCGTTGTCGTATCGTAAACGATTGGCATGTTGGCTACGCACCCATGATACCTAGCCAAGAAGCCAATCGATTGCGCATATTAGTGCGATAGAGAGACAGATAGTGTTTCCTTGTCGTATCGTAAACGTTTGGCATGTTGGCTACGCACCCATGCTGCCCAGCCAAGATGCCAATCGTTTGTGCATATTAGTACGAGAGAGAGACAGATAGTGTTTCGTTGTCGTATCGATTGGCATGGTGGCTACGCACCCATGCTGCGTAGTCAAGATGCCAATCGTTTGCGCACATTAGTGCTATAGAGTTTCAGTGTTATTTGAAATCACGTTAGGGTTTGTATTATTATTTTTGACCCGAATGAAGTCCATCCAGGTTCTTATGATGGAGTCAGGAGTTGGTCACCAGAACTCCTAATCTAATCATTATAATTCCATCGTGCTTGGGCTCAAAAGATTTGCCCTGACGAACACCATCGATCTAGATGAGGTCCAGGGTCTCATGACGGAGTCAGGAGTTGGTCACCAGAACTCCCCAGAACTCCTAATCTACTCATAACTCCATCGAGTTTGGGCTCAATAGATTTACCCTGATGAGCACAATCAATCTAGATGAAGTCCAGGGTCTCATGATGGAGTCAGGAGTAGGTCACTAGAACTCCTAATCTACTCATTATAATTCCATCGTATTCGAGCTCAATAGATTTGCCCTGACGAGTACCATCGATCTAAATGAAGTCCAGGGTCTCATGATGGAGTCAGGAGTTGGTCACCAGAACTCCTAATCTACTCATTATAATTCCATCGTGTTTGGGCTCAAAAGATTTACCCTGACGAGTACCATCGATCTAGATGAAGTCCAGGGTCTCATGATGGAGTCAGGAGTTGGTCACCATAATTCCTAATCTACTCATCATAACTCCATCGTGTTTGGGCTCAATAGATTTGCCCTCACGAGCACCATCAATCTAGATGATGTTCAGGGTCTCATGATGGAGTCAGGAGTTGGTCACTAGAACTCCTAATCTACTCATTATAATTCCATCGTGTTTGGGCTCAAAAGATTTGCCCTGACGAGTACCATCGATCTAGATGAAGTCCAGGGTCTCATGATGGAGTCAGGAGTTGGTCACCAGAACTCCTAATCTACTCATTATAATTCCATCGTGTTTGGGCTCAAAAGATTTGCCCTGACGAGTACCATCGATCTAGATGATGTTCAGGGTCTCATGATGGAGTCAGGAGTTGGTCACCATAATTCCTAATCTACTCATCATAACTCCATCGTGTTTGGGCTCAATAGATTTGCCCTCACGAGCACCATCAATCTAGATGATGTTCAGGGTCTCATGATGGAGTCAGGAGTTGGTCACTAGAACTCCTAATCTACTCATTATAATTCCATCGTGTTTGGGCTCAAAAGATTTGCCCTGACGAGTACCATCGATCTAGATGAAGTCCAGGGTCTCATGATGGAGTCAGGAGTTGGTCACCATAATTCCTAATCTACTCATCATAACTCCATCGTGTTTGGGCTCAATAGATTTGCCCTCACGAGCACCATCAATCTAGATGATGTTCAGGGTCTCATGATGGAGTCAGGAGTTGGTCACTAGAACTCCTAATCTACTCATTATAATTCCATCGTGTTTGGGCTCAAAAGATTTGCCCTGACGAGTACCATCGATCTAGATGAAGTCCAGGGTCTCATGATGGAGTCAGGAGTTGGTCACCATAATTCCTAATCTACTCATCATAACTCCATCGTGTTTGGGCTCAATAGATTTGCCCTCACGAGCACCATCAATCTAGATGATGTTCAGGGTCTCATGATGGAGTCAGGAGTTGGTCACTAGAACTCCTAATCTACTCATTATAATTCCATCGTGTTTGGGCTCAAAAGATTTGCCCTGACGAGTACCATCGATCTAGATGAAGTCCAGGGTCTCATGATGGAGTCAGGAGTTGGTCACCAGAACTCGTAATCTATTTATCATAACTCCATCGTGTTTGGGCTCAATAGATTTACTCCGACAAGCACCATCAAATTACCATTATGATGAATAGATTAGGAGTTCTGGTGACCAACTACTGAGTCCATCATGAGACCCTGGACCTCATCTAGATCGATGGTGCTCATTAGGGCAAATCTTTTGAGCCCAAACACGTTGGAATTATAATGAGTAGATTAGGAGTTCTAGTGACCAACTCCTGACTCCATCATGAGACCCTGGACTTTATCTAGATTGATGATGCTCGTCAGGGCAAATCTATTGAGCCCGAACACGATGAGGTTATGATGAGTAGATTAGGAGTTCTGGTGAACAACTCCTGACTCCATCATGAGACCCTGGGCCTCATCTAGATCGATGGTGTTCATCAGGGCAAATCTATTGAGCCCAAACACGATGGAGTTATGATGAGTAGATTAGGAGTTCTGGTAACCAGCTCCTGACTCCATCATGAGACCCTGGACCTCATCTAGATTGATGGTGCTCGTCAGGGCAACTCTATTGAACCCAAACACGATGGAGTTATGATGAGTAGATTAGGAGTTCTAGTGACCAACTCCTGACTCCATCATGAGACCCTGGACTTTATCTAGATTGATGATGCTCGTCAGGGCAAATCTATTGAGCCCGAACACGATGAGGTTATGATGAGTAGTTTAGGAGTTCTGGTGACCAACTTCTGACTCCATCATGAGACCCTGGGCCTCATCTAGATCGATGGTGTTCATCAGGGCAAATCTATTGAGCCCAAACACGATGGAGTTATGATGAGTAGATTAGGAGTTCTGGTGACCAGCTCCTGACTCCATCATGAGACCCTGGACCTCATCTAGATTGATGGTGCTCGTCAGGGCAACTCTATTGAACCCAAACACGATGGAGTTATGATGAGTAGATTAGGAGTTCTGGTGACCAGCTCCTGACTCCATCATGAGACCCTGGACCTCATCTAGATTGAAGGTGCTCATCAGGGCAACTCTGTTGAGCCCAAACACGATGGAATTATAATGAGTAGATTAGGAGTTCTAGTGACCAACTCCTGACTCCATCATGAGACCCTGGACCTCATCTAGATCGATGGTGTTCGTCAGGGCAAATCTTTTGAGCCCAAACACGATGGGATTATAATTAGTAGATTAGGAGTTCTGGTGACCAACTCCTGACTCCATCATGAGAACTTGGACTTCATCCGGGTCAAAAATAATAATGCAAACCCTAACGTAATTTCAAGTGAAAATGCGTTTTTCAGAAAATCGCAGCCAAATAACACTAGACCTTACTCATAGTGTTGTGTTCCAGCCGGTGAGTAAGGTTGCCAGAGCTCAACGAGGGGCGGGAGGGGGTTAGGGTCGGCAACGCGCATGTAACTCCTCTGGAGTTGCAGGCGTACATATGCGGGCCGTATGCTTGTTTGCCACCGACTTAGTATTAAAAAAAAAGTAACACTGAAAATCCATCAATAAGCGAGTCTGTTAGGCATACTGTAAAAAATGAACTTTTATTAAGATTTTCTAATCGCAGTATATAGCACTTCTCGGAACTCCGTAGCTGATTACGATCGCAACGAATGCCTGACAATCGAGCACAGGTCCGTCCTCTAAGCGCGCTCCGCGCGGACTGAGAGCGGGGCGTCGCTGCTGCGTGATTTATACGTGTTTTAAAAATATATAAATTTACGGCAATGTAGGTCCCATAGTTACGATTTTTTTTTTATAGGTTAACATAAAGTTACAGTTTGCTATAATATTATTTTTAAAGCAAAATATGCGTACAATTTGCGGAAATAAAATATAATAAAACCCTGTTTTCGCCAAAAAAATGAAGAAAACTCGGAAGGTATTTTATCAGTTTTTTCAAATGAATCTTCGATTGTTAATCATTCCAGCCCCTCGTACGAGATATGTTGAATCAAATTGTAGTCATTCATGTACCAAATGATTCTTGTTTATAGCAAAATTGAGAACCGAAACGCCACATCTCACTGCAAAATTTGGAAAAGACTCCCAAAAAACCTCATTAAAAAAGAGGTTTAAAAGAGAAAATGAAAATTTGAACTGTTGGAGCCCCTAGTTTAGGAAACGATTATTTAAGTACGTTATCAGTTTTTGAATAAATACTAATAGTTACGTCGTAATCTTGAATGAAAAAGGAAGCATTTTACAAAATACGCTCGTCTGTAGGAATAAGGACTCAGTCTGTCAAAATAAAAATCGCACAAAAAATCCGTCGTCGACCGTATTTGTGCAGAAGATACATAGAATTAGTTGAAAAAATAATATTCTACAGTATTGGTAATTTACTGAAGTGTATAGTTTTGCAAGAGGACATCGGTAGGCAGCTAAGCCCAGTCATAAAACCGGAAACACACTATTGAAACGCGACGCGAAACGAAGTGCGGGACACCTTATTGTGCACCGAACGCATTTCAAACTCGCGAAGCCTGGACAGCACGACATGCGTGCAATTGGATTGGGTCTTTCCACCTTGACGCGTGGCCCGGTGCGACATTACCGCGGAAAACGAAATTCGAAATTTCGTTATATGCCGCTCTATCGCTCCAATATGCAAGAGCGATAGAGACGCAGATAACGTTTTTCAATGTTGGCGGTAGGCCCTCTGGCCTAATGGCCATGCGTTAAATCCGGTGGCACCAACGAAAATATGCCCATCAAGCTCAACACTAACGGCAGTTTAGATAAATTTGTACGAGCGAAAACTTTGTTTTTATGGTCCGCGGCCTGAAGCTTTCCGATATTCTTTCCGCGAGCTAGATAGGAAGGGCTTCTGAGCCGTAATTTTTGAAATACCTGACTAACACGTAGGCATAGAGTGGAGGAACGGGTAATTTTTATATAAAATGGATATTTTATTTAACTTCACATCACACGCATCCGGCGCTGGCGTTTCAATAGCGTTTCTTCAGCTTTATACCGGCAAAATTAGCAACTTGTCATTCGCTCATAACGAATAGTTTTTGCAGGGGTCAAACTGTCTATACCTCGGATAAAGTACGTTTTGTCGTTATCGCAGTCGGTTAAAATGGCGACGTAACCTATTTTTATCACTTCGGCCTTGAACTTGGCTCCGACGGTTACGTGAATGCCACAACAGTAAAAAGTGCCTATTGCGTGTGGACAGTCGCCTCAAAAAAGAAATAATTTAAACGAAGGAACCGTCCGACCGGTTATAGTTCGTGTCATCCACGATGACGCGCCGATTTGTCAAATCTAACCTTTAATAACATTACAATACGAGTAGAGGCACGCGTCTTCGTGAATGACACGATCTATACATAATACTTTGAACTAAAGTACGCACGTTTGTAGAGTTATGACTATGGCAAACAGTTGGCGTAGACGCAAGGTTTAACAAAAGCACCTGCCATTTGACCTTCCAAACTAGAAAAGGAATTAGGCCTTGTTGGGATTACACCGGTTTTCTTACAATATTTTCCTCCATGTATTCTGTTCCGTTTGATGTCATGATGTGAAATGTTACAGATTTCTTAGAAATATGTAAACTATACGTCCTAGGTTCTAGAGGGGTTAAGAATGTGATGTTAATGTACTACAATTTTTTCGCGATTCGGGGTTGGTCCCATAGTAAAAGTTGATCAGTATGACCTATATATTCACCCCGTAAATTATTGCTGGTGACTAAATAAACAGCCTGTATAACGGTAGAACAACTTATACTCTAAACATAGGACCTATGTCTATTTAGTATGATGAATCATTGTATTAACCTATTTCTCATAATTTGTGACTTTAACTTGCTTTTAAGCTTTTAGCAATCGGTTCCATATCGACATTTGATCCACACAAAAATGTCACCAAGCCTATTAAAATCCATCTTCACTACTTCGGTATAGTGACACCTTAAAGGTGACCCATTTTTAGTTGACTGTACGAAGTATCCAAGTATAACTGGATGGCAGCTAAAAATAACGTAAGCGCTTTTTTGCGCGCTCGCTGTAAAAACTTTTCTGTGCCATATTTGTATGTAACGTTTTCAATGATATGCTTATGCTGATATCGTATTCCGATGTTTCTTTAAATATTATTTAACGGTTAAATATTCGGATAAAATCGCGATAAAAGTATTTTACCTACAACTATTATTATTGAAAAAAAAATTACATTACATTAGTTTCCTGCTGTCTGGTCTGGTGCTTATCTACTTGAAAATTTTACTTCTTTAAATCTTTGTAGTAAATTCCATTTGGATCTTAAAAGAAGGTACCTAAATAAAAAAAATAAAAAAATACTTGGACTACTAGGTTGTTTGACCAATCAAATAACTCCATAGATGCAAAATGTGGCAGCTTAATCGGCCTAATTACCCAGTCATATGTTTTTTTTTTAACAGGTTAATGCAATGAAAATTTCTTGTTGTTTCGAGATACTATGAACTCGTACAAATTGAACTACAACAAACTAGAAAGCTTCTGTTTGGACATAGTTTTGAAGATTAACAAAATATTCTTTTGCAGCTTTGATCGAGAAAAGCTTCGGGAGCGAGGAGCGCGAGGACACGGCGTGTCACTTCTCGTGGGTCCTGAAACAGCTCGCCCGGGAGAACATCCCCGGTCTTCCGCCCGGCGGGGGCCTGGCTGCCAAGTGAGTTGATTATTGTGTAGTCAGAGGGCATACAATAGAATGAGGACACGTCCTGCCACTTCTCGTGTGCCTTGAAACTGCTCGTCCGGGACAACATCCCAGACCTTGGCCTGGCTGCCACGTGAGTTTATCATTGAGTACTAGTCATAAGATTTAATTTTCTCTGGCCTGTGCGTAAAAGATTTCTCTCACGTTTCAGGCAATCGCTCCTGGACAAGATATACCGGGAGTTCTATCCGGAGCACGCGGACAGCTCCGAGACGTTCGACTGCCAGCCCGAGCTCACGGACGCTTTCGGCGCCAACTAAGCGCGCATCTCGCATCGACCACCCGATTGACTGTGGTTTATTTTTGTTTCCAGAGACTAAATTGACGTTTCAAAATGTCAAATGTACAGGGAGCTGCAAAATTTCATGGACACATTGTGAATGCAATTTTGCGGCTGGGTGTACCAGTATATACTCTGACCCATCATTTTCTATACTAAAATAAGGTAGCAATTTGGAAAAATAAAGATGAGGAAAGTAGATAGAAGTTTTGAGCTGCATGCCTTTTTTTTAGTGACATCAATGGTTGGAAAGACTATTAGAAATGATTGCGAAGAGTTCATATTTTTAATGTATTTTTTGAGATGAATAATATATTCTTCATACTACTTAAAAATACGTCACCATCTTACTGTGACGAACTTCAAATAAGATGATCCAATTTTAAATTAAAAAAATATGACAACGCATGAAATGTGAGCTCAGTATCTGGGAATACAAAACAAACTTTAATTAGGCAACCAAAGCCAAAAGGATTATGTCGCTCGTATCCCGATTAGACTTAATAAAAGGAATGTTGAGTTGTCTCCAGGTGTATGCATAGTATTTGGATGCAAATGGAGTGTGGAGTTCAAAATTACGACGAATTCGTTTGTAAGTCGATATCGATATTATAATATCGATAATTGAAAGATATGTACTTTTGTCACCGTAATTTCTAACTTCAGCTTTTATTTGCACGTACCGAAGTCAATGTGTTTGTGTATGTTTAAAATATTTCTGATCAGTTTTTCGTGAACATGTCAATCAAGGTAGTCGATGCGATTATAAATGATTTCATGCGACCAACTAAGAGTACTGTGCATCAAAAATCATCTAAATTTTTCATACTTTTGACACTCAATTTCAGACTTTTTGTTTCACAGGCCTCTTGGGTGGCTCGGTTAGACAGAATTGCACACTATCTCACTTCAGTACTACCATCACAGCCCATCAAATCTATCTAAAGGTTAATACCGGGAAGTTATATTAGCGTACCTAATATCGAGATTAAGTCACTAATGGCTACATTTCTCTCTTGAGAAAGATTGGAAGATGTTGCCATCGTTATTGACGGTTATTTTGGCCCAAAATTAGGGATTCGAAGATAGTGTATGATTTTAGTCTACAAATGTACATGAAAATCCACGCTATCCGAATTTCTGTTGAGATTGGCCTTGATTTCGCGAGCTTTGTACAAAACCTGCAACGTGTGACCATAGAGTCTAATAGAGTTAAGATTATCTGTGGTAGTCTAGCGCGGCAGTCTCAACATGGTTTGGTACACATGCTAGTAAAAACATTATCCAGAGCCAATGGGTCTACGAAACTGCATATCTGTGGTCACCAAGCATCTAAAAGACAAGGAGTATATTAACACAATGTTTTGCGAAACTAAAATTACTAACATTTACACATTTTTGACGTTACGTAGACCTTACGTGTCTCTGGTCCTCCGTATGTGTAACGCTAAGTAATACTCTAGCCCTCGTCTGTTATGGAGCCGGCACCTTTGAGTCATAGACTAAATTGTTTTTTGTTTATTTCTAAATGTTTAGTATATAAATAGGTCTGTCGTTCGCCGTTCCATAGCAGATTCATCGTTTTACCTGAATGTGAATATTGATGTGTGGCACAAATTTTCGTTTCACCTTACCGCGTAGGGAGCCAGCGAAACTGTTCTTATTTTTATTTAATCGCGTAACGTCTTCATTTCGTAGTTTAGTTCTCGTTTTCGTGTTACTTATTTTCGGCCATTCATAAATGTCATAATACTAGATGTGTATGGATTCGAGTAATATATGCGTATACAGCCGTTTGCACATATTTCTCTGTAAACCCCGTTGTTTTGTGTTTTCTTCGATATTGTTTAGGGGATGATTTGAACGAACTGAATCATTTCTTATACCAATATCTAGTAACAATAACTGTTTCAAATTGTTTTCATTCGAAAGCCTAAAATCTTTTAAATATGAATATAATGTGTTTAAATAAAATTATCTATGGAAACATAATAAAACTAGCTTTTTGTATATAATTTCTGTATTTCAACTACATAGTCATTGTCCAAAATATTAAAGTCATTTTAGGTGTTATCTTATGGGATTTGGATTTAGGGTAATAGTGTTTGGGTTATCTTCAACGGAGCTGTACTTCAGTTTCTATCGTGTTATGAAATAAAATTGTAGATTTAATTTTTGCTTTTAAATTTTTCTTTTTTTTATGCGTCACTAGAATGTTTTTTTCCTTTTTATTTGATAACTTTGGATTGCTTTGCGACTGCTTCGTACTTAGAAAATTACTAATAAAATGTATTTGGTTACTCTTGATGTTCAGGTATTCACCATGACCGTACAAAATGTGAACTGTCAAAAAATTTAGAACGAGAGCCGATGTTAATATATCATTATAATAAAACTGTTACCAAATTAAAAAAAAAAAAATAGCGGTCTTTTTATGACAAAGAGTTTATTTCTTTTCCTCTTGTAAATAAAAGAGATAATCGAGAAAATACTTTTGTACCTGTTCGAGAGGTTCATTAGAGTGTAACTAAATAGTTTTTACGGAACAAATTTATATGGGGCGGTGTCTACCGAAGCTTAGATGCTGTACTATCACGCTAAAGTAAGAGTTGTAAGCACTCGCTCACAGGCGACGAGGACTATATCCCAACTTCTGAAGACATCCGCTGCTGTATGAGAACAATGTTCTTGCGACGAGATTGTCTTTTCGCTTGCTACGAAATATATTTCTTAAGGAGTGATTCTGATCGCCTGTAAGGAGTACTATATCAAATGTCTAGTTGAAAAACTTCATTATACTTGGTCATTCAAACCAAATTAGACCTTAAGTCCTTTGGACACGATACTAAGACATGACGCATACTGATGGCATAACTGACGTTCGATCCATTTTGGTTTGACGGGCTATAATAGTTACTTAGTAAGATAGCGCGTAACAGCAAGCATCTTGTGTCCTAGTGTATTAACTACAAGATAATTATTGGTGGTAGCAAAAAGCTATGATCAGTTTTATTGGCTCATCATTTTGTTAATGTAATAACTGTTAGGTCCACAGACCTAGAGGGGCTGAGCGACGAAAGTGTTCCCTACTTTATACAATTCTAGATTTGTGTACATTCAAATTAGATCGTTATAATTATACAGCAGTAAGTATAAATTCAAATATCCAACATAGTCCCTATTTATTCAAAGGGGGTACTTGCGTCTCATAGCCGCTTTATAATGTGGTAGGTAATAGCCAAGGTCTATGAGATCAGGAATAAAATTTTTGCTTCCATCAAAAATATACTTGTTTTAACTTACCTGTCCCGATCCAATGTTCTTAGGAAATATATTTATTTTAATTTTTTATTTACATTTTCTCTTTCGAAAAGGGTGGTAAACCGAGAATAACTTAGTGCTATTTAGAGTAACGTAACTTTTGTTTTTTTTTTTTTCTTGTGAATAAGGCCAAATATTGGTTGCATCGGAATTAATGTTATGTCCACGATAACCAGGATTCCGTACCTTAATGTAAAAAAATCTATATTTTTCACCCAAAAACTAGATGCATCTGTAAATACGGCAAAGTACAATTATAGTCTTGTCTTGAGAAAGTTATTTCGGTTACTAATGTACCAGAGTAATATTCTATTCTTTTTTTAGGTACGGAACCCTACACATGAACGAAGTTCATGTTTGATATTTTTTATTTTAATTATAATTTGGCTATCTGTCGAAAGTCTTACGGATTGTCTCGTTAGAACCTAGTAGACGCTTGATCAATAATAAAATATGTACCTACATTTACAAGTTTATTTTGATTTTATACATACTGGCGTCCCTTTTTGTTAATTTAAGATCAAAATTTTACAATATTGGTTGCGTAACTTGCGTAAAGTTACAGCAGCTATTTCCGAGCGGACTGTACCTACATAGGCTACATAATTCGTGAGGTGACAAGCAAAACTCACTAACTACTAAAAAATAATTAACCTCTTGTCTGTGTATGATAGGATCCGTACGTGGGAATTGATCAAATTTGGCAGACCGCATACGAGAGGTTAAACAAAAAACAACCTTATTTTAGTAGTAATATGGTTAATTATGGCTATGAACTTGTAGTGGAAATTGGAAATCCTGTTATTCACGAGGACGCGGACCTTGGTTCGTATTGTCATGCCATTAAAGGTTAGATTTGTCAAATTCGCGCGTCATCGTGAATGACACGATTTATAAAGGAAAAACAAACGCACACAACTGATCTATCATAAAAGCATTTATTTAAATCATTTGTAGTTCATTTCCTGTATTGTATACGTGTTTTACCGGTTGGTATAGCTGCCTAGTGTGGTAGTGAACACACAATTCATTTGCATTAGTTGGATGCAGTAAAAGATCCGAGACACATTACAATATAACCTTATATAAAAACAAAACTCATGTAATGACAAAAATCCTTGGGGATGGATCCTTCAGTTCAGCCATACTCAACCTTTTTTAGGGTTCCGTACCAAAAAGGTACAAAAGTAACCCTTATGGTGCGACTCTGTCCGTCAGTCTGTCTGTCACATAGCTAAATATCGCAAACTACTTAAGCTATCGATTGAAAATTTGGCATAGTTTAAATGAGCAGCGCTAACCCAGACACATTGAAAAAGTCATTTTTTAGGGTTCCGTAGCCAAATGGCAAAAAAACGGAACCGTTATAGATTCGTCATGTCCGTCTGTCTGTCCGTTTATGTCACAGCCACTTTTTTCCGAAACTATAAGAGCTATACTGTTCAAACTTGGTAAGTAGATGTATTCTATGAACCACATTAAGATTTTCACACAAAAGAACTGAAACTCAAAAAATCTTTTTTCATCAAACCCTGTGTGGGGTATCTATGGATAGGTCTTCAAAAATGATATTGAGGTTTCTAATATCATTTTTTTTTCTAATCTGAATAGTTTGCGCGAGTTAAAACGAACTCTCACTTGACCGATTTTTTTATGACTGTATTTCGTGAAGAACTTGCCCTTGCAGCCCCGGGGCGCTAAATGAACGGTGGCATGTTATGGTGCTATGTATACCAGGATCGCAAGGCGGGCGCAGGTTGAGTATGGCTACCAAAGAGCATATAATCACTATGTTTTAATGGCTACAAAACAAAACTACAGCCAGCCTGACCAGTAATATATGATCACGCGCCATATTGCGGAATTTCATCGGAACTACATTTTTCATACTAAACTGAACTGTCACCCTATACATGAAAAGAACAGCGCCCTCTTGACAATGATCATATATTTCTGGACGGGCTTTAACTCAGTTCGATTTTGATTTTCAAGTCTTGGTAGCCTCGAGAAGTTATCTCATGGTGACACATTAAAAACTTTTAAATAATCCTTTATGAACTGCCATAATTTTTTTACTATAGGTACTTAGAGAAGTTAGAGAAATAATCTCTTTTTGGAAAAACTTAACATAACATTCCCTCATGCACATCCCATGGTTATATTCTAACAGATAGATATGTAGGCATAGGCAGCTATGGCACAGAACATATAATAGGTAGGTACCGATTGCAGCAAAAAAATATTATAAAAGTAGAACAGAATCGATTTTCAACACTATATAGGCTATGTGCACGAGTCTCGCCTTCTGGCGCCCATAAATCACATTAAATTTTCAGTTAATCAAAAACAAATAGAATGGAATTGTAGCCCACATTTTTGCCATGAAGGGCGTTTTCATCGTTTTTAGTTGCTCCTCTTCTTTTCACTCTCTCAGGCTGTAGGTAAATTAGATTAGTTTTATAAAGAACTTGCTCGAGAAATTCTGCAATTAATTGTGCATTTAATGCTGTAATTGCTATATCTAATGAATATATAACCGACCATTCGTAAACCTTACTGAATTGAGATAAGGTCTACTTTTGACTGGTAGTGATTTCACCGTGTTAGCTTGTATGCAGCCGTTGTGTCCTACTTTATGTTCTGTGCCGGCGATCTTCGTGCTACGTCGTTCGTACACAATATGAATAAATAATAATGACTATAAAATAATATAATTTAGACGAACATAAAAACAATTTACTATGCACATGATATTTTGCTATAATAGTAGGTATATTTTGTTTCATTGACCAAAAAGACGAGTGTCTGCTTTTATGCCTTTTATACACAACACGTAAAGAAAAGTCGATGAAGAAATTTATTTGGAATTGTAACACAGGCGGCACCAATCTACAAGGTTTTCCCAAAAAATCCAAATATATTCATTTAAAGACAAGTCACATTTCCCGAACGTCCAATTTAATTTGAATCGTAAATCAGTAATGCTCAAGTTGGATGCAATTAATAAATTCCTCATACATCGTAAATTTACACCCCGTATATGTCTGTAACGAGTTGGTACCTAAAATTCAACCCTTAAGTAGTTTTAAAAGCCGTTGATGAAAGAGAATTCCGCTTCAATTTTACCAACTCGTTACTGACTATACAGGTGTAAATTTAGGATGTATAAGGAATTTAATAATAGTGTTTTAATTATTCCAGGAAATGCCGTAAAGACCAGTGTTTAATAACTCATGTGTAGGTATAAAAACTGACACAAATCCAACATGGTCAAACATACTGAAGTTTACACATCAAGATGTCCCTGTTTGAGTTTATTCGCCATAAACGCTTACAGTATCCACTAATATGGATAAGGTGTGTCTACACAGAATGAGCTGCCTAATAAATAATTAGAAAATAGATAGATATTCGGAAACTTCGACATAAAGTTCTCTATCGCACTTGCGTTATCCGAATGACAGACAATTCTCGTATGTTCGTGGTAGCCCCCTTGAAGACGCGCTTCGTCCGAGTCATCATGCCCCTGCGTGCGTTTCCCTTGGGCGAGGCATGTCTTCACAGACCAAGCTGTTGTGCGCTGCAATTTCCTACCGAGGCAGCTCGTTCTGTGTTGACCCAACCTAACTATTGAGCGTCTAGCTACTTACTACGACGAGCCCCATAATAATTTAATTACGCCAGAATCGCCACAACGGTTTGTAGTCGTAGGTCAAAATAAATTGGTTCTGTTTTTTTTTTATGGAGGATAGGCAGACGTTTGACCACGATCTCACCAGACTTAGATTACTTTAGCTGTCCAATCTTAAAAGTAAAACAATAATTTTTAAAATTATGACATTCCTACCTTCTGCAATTTCAACATTTTATAATATTGAAAACTATTAATATTGATCTACGGCACTAACAGTTGCAAAGAATCAATTGATCAGGTTATAACGGATCGAATCTCTGAACAGATCGGTTATACTTAAATAACATTCAAATTATTAGCTCAATAACAACTGGCATTCGAAATCATGCCTTGCGTGAACTCCTTCGAGATGATGCAAGCATGCATAATTTCTATTGTAAAGATGCACTAGAGGTTTCAAAAAGGGACCTCTTAAAACACTTAGGAAAGATCACCGATATGTCCATTGTAAAAACGTGGTTCAGAATTAAATACATATCGTAATTTGTATCGTTTTATTAAATTGCACGATCTATATGATCAAATGGAATTATCCGACTTGTACCTCCGCACGGTTATAGGTACGCCGAACATTCTCGTATATATTTTCATTTAATCACATAAATTACATTAAGGGCAATTTCACACATAACGAACTGCCTTGCGCGGCAATATCTTCGTGGCCCATCTGTGTTGAACCCGTCTTTATCTTGTTATTATTAAGTGGCGATTTTAGAGTATTCTAAGTATATTGCTTCAGTCTAGAATAGGTATATTCCCTCTTAGTTTATCGTGCAAATCCTTGGAAACAACTGTTACTTTTATTTCGCTCTTACGTGAGAAATATATTGCCAGAGACTGGGCACGAAACTAAACAGATTTCAACTCGATAAAATAAATCCTAATGCCCTTAATACATACCATAGAGAAATAAGAAGTAACAGAGTGCTCACTCCAAACATCAGTTTTGGTACCAATATGCTTATTATTTTCGCAGGCGAGATCTAGCATCGAGTAGTAGAACTCTCAGTACTGCTACTCGACAATAGATATCGCGGCAAACAAAAAGTCTAATGCTCAACGATTTTCCGCGAATTTTATAACCAGCGTAACCGGAACTCTATTTTCAACTCCTACGCTTACTCTGGTAAGCGTAGGAGTTAAAAATAGAGTAGGAGAAATAATATTAGCCGAAAATAGTTGAGCATTACACTTTTTGTTTGCCGCGATATCTATTGTCCAGTAGCAGTACTGAGAGTTCCGCAACTCGATGCTAAATGTCGACTGCGAAAATAATAAGCATTTTGTTACCAAAACTGATGTATGGAGTGAGCACTCTATTACTTCTTATTTCTTTATGTACATACTAGATTTTTCAAACCTTGATCATATCATATGCAATGAATCCTGTTACACAACGAACGTATACTCATAGCGGGGTACAAGTCAAACAATGTAGCAATGCAATACGATTACCTACAATAAAATAATTCCACTATCCTACTTACTCTAATAGCTGAAACTTAATAATAAAACAAAACTTCAACAAGTCTGACATTACAATTCGATTAGTCTCACAGACAAGTCAACATTTATATGTAATAAAAAATAAAATAAATATTATCCCTCAAGTATAACTAAGAGTGTGGGATAGGCAATCTTGGATTGCATTACAACCTAATATACACCTATATTTACAAGGGTGAGCTGAGAAGGAATTATATTAACTTATCGATTTACAATTTACATTCTTCTATACAATTTAAATCTCATTTCTATTGCTATCTAGAACTTTCATTCTTAGCCCAGCCGATGCCATATGCCACGATAACGTGAGCTCTATGGGGTAAGACATCAATAGTATATTCACTAAGGGCCGGTGCAGACGGACTGCAACTCGACTGCAGCTTATATGGGAACTGCATGCCGACTGCATTCCAACTGCAACGTTGACGTGCAGTTCCCATACAAGTTGCAGTCGAGTTGCAGTCCGTCTGTACCGGCCCTAACATCGACTGGGCCATAACCTATCTACCCTAGCTGGAGCTTTGTTGTGAAATTGACATTCATTCTTCATATTCTAAGTTTCTAACACATCAGGTTTATAAATATTGCACTTTTTGTGTTAAGGCGTTCGGACTAATGTGAAAATAACTTATAGTAGTAGATAAGACCATTCAATTCTGTATGCAGATTTATTAAATATTCTAGTTACAAAACTTCATTACCTTGATACACAATATTACGCTCTCACATTGACGCCGATGACATATATGGCAAGACGTGCACATTTATTTTAACTATTATGAGGTAAACAATAATGATAAGTATAAGATAAGGTTTTGTTATGTCCATTTATCATCAATTCATCACGTACGAAAGGGTCCAATGGTTGTTCTCCCTGGGTCAGAGTCAATTGGTTAAGGATGGTTGCAACCTGTTCATAGTTCAAATTAATTATAAGTTACAATTTATATCTAACATAACAAAGCTCCAGTGCACACTTTACCTTCAACAAACACTCTAAAATGGAATAATAATCAGAGAACAGTCTGCGTGTTACGCCGCCCAAGGCCCGCCAATGGCTCGTCCGGAAAATGCCTCCATTGTATTTTACAGATTTAGCTACCTTTACAACTTTATACAAAGGTACTTTAAGATTAACATTACTCTGACAGGTCAATAAATAGGTCTTACTGAAGAACTTTTACTATTGGACCAACCCTGAAATGGCCATCAATATTGGCTTTTCCTTAGAAAACATCTACAGTAGGCGCTCGGTTATCTGGCACCTGGATTTTTCTCCCTGTGCCGGAATATTGGGACTGTCGAATTATTGGATTTATTTGGGAAATAAAAGCTTTAATAGAAAATAAATTCTACATATCAAATGCAACCGCGTTGTAATTCGGCGTTATGTTGTATAAAGTGCCGGAGTGTGCGTGAATTAGGTACCAGATTACTGGGCATGCGGGATTGGCGAGCCCCGGAATACCAAGTACCTATTGTATATTTTTTCGCAATTAAGAGTTGTTTAGGGTGACTCTACTTATTCATCTCTAAGAGTACTGACAGAAAAGAATTCTGTATAGTTTAAGTTTATTTAAAAATGTTACACAAAGGAATTATATTCCGATATTAAAATAATTCGTTGCTCAACAGTTCAAGTCAAGTGTATGAAATATTATCATATTATTATTTAATGCTATTTCATTCTAAATGCAACAATGTTTCTCTCAAGGAACCTATAGAGAAATGTCTACGGACAAGCTGAAGGATAATTATTTATTATACTTTAACTAACTAAGAGGAATGAAGAAATTCAAATTAAATTCACAATTCCGCTAGGGACTAAGGGCCTCATATTACAGTTGACATTAGAGATAGAAGAGTAATATTAAATAAATAGTTTCCTTTGTGTAAACAGTTTTAAAAGCGATCGGATGTTACTTTACAACAGAACTTTTATCATTGAGCCGTTTTAACGAAGTCACATCATTACGAGTCAAGTGACTGTTTCACTTCGTTCACTCTTTCATATTCGAGCGATGGAGGGCATGTAATAAAATTTCGACTTAGGCGGTAGATCCTCAGGATGTGAACGGCTCCGATAAAGCTTTTCTACAAAGCGACGAGAGGCAGATTTGAAAATTTCTATGGATAGACCGCATATTTCCACTTTCCAGCTCCCCTCACCTCGTCGGCGGACAAGAACCTCAAGGGTCGGGGTCGCCATCAATGAAGCAGGGCCTTGGCGGATCCTAGGCGCCTATTCTTAAAGGACTAGTCGACGAGGTCGATGCGCTCGAACCTGCGGTGCGCGCGCGCCTCTCCGTTGCTGGCGCGCGCCGGCCGCGCCCACGTGTTCACGCAGCCGTCCGCGCACGCCGTCACCAAATACTCCGCACGGAACTGCAGCGCCGTCAAGCGCTCGTGGGCGATCTTCTTACACACCAGCGGCTCCAGCACGGGGCACTCGTCAAAGCGCGGGCACGACGGCGTCCCTATAAGCTTCACGGGGTCGCAGGAGTCAGGCGCGCCGGCGGATTTCCCGCGCATTGCCACCGTGTTCGACGCTGACTTCTGCTCGGGTTTCGACGTCAGACTGAAGTTCCGCCGATGCTCCGAGCGTCGCTCGCCGAAAGAGAACCCGGCTAAACGCTGCGTTAAAGAATTCACCCCTATCGCCGTCTCTTCTTTAGCTTTACCCACGCTTATGTTCAAAGTAGACACGTTGTTGACCTTCGTCGTTTTGGATTTGGCACCGGACGGCTCGCCGGCGGCGTTGCTCAGCTCGGCGTGCTTATGGCCGACCTTGTTGGTCTTGGCGCACTTGGCGGGCGGCTTGCCGGGCACGCCGTTGGGCGACAGTGCGGGCGCGCCGGGCGACAGGTGCGCGGAGGCGCGCGCGCGCACGGGCGGCCGCAGCACGTCCTCCGTCAGGTCCCACAGGCACAGCTGCGTGTCCTGGGATACACTTCCTAACCTATAGCACTGAACGTCACTCTTCTGTCTCTCCTCCTCGGGCTCCTCGCTCTCCGGGTCGGTAAAGCTGACCACGTACGGGTCGAAGGCGACGACCGACACCCACGAGCGGTGGCCCTGCCCGCGCGCGACCACCCGCCTCTCGCTGAACGACCAAACTGTGACCAGGTCGTCCTCTCCTCCGACCACGACGTACTTGCCGTCGGGCGACCAGCATACGCATAAAAAACCTCCAAAGTATGACCTGGCTCTCCCGATCAGCTCCATAGTATCGTAGTGGAATACTCTGAGGAAACCGTCCTGGGAGACGACGGCGAGGTTCGTCCCGCATGGCGAGAACGCGAACTCGTTTATGCAGCTGCCCTCGGCGCCGATCACCCACCTGTACAATGGATTCCTCGTGGATTTAGTTCTACACGTGTGTATTGAATAACCGTCCCCCTGCTTAAAAAGTTGATAATGCGGCGCCGTAGTTCCACAAGTTAACTCCTCGTTGTAAACATACAGTTGCCCTGAGGCGTGGGCCGTTATGAACAGGTTACTAGAGCCGGGGACCCATTTGATACACGTCACCCGTGTTTTATCGATCAGTCTCTGGAATAGAATGCAAATAGTTCAATTAGCATTGAATGGGAGTAGATAATCTGTCATTTGCATAAAATGTACCGTAAGGAAAAGGCCACCCAGAGACACGCGTGGTCGGAAATTAATGAAGCTACAATTAACAGAGATAGCTGAGCAGGCGAGGGCTTCAAAATGATCTTAGCACGACTTTATTTATTACTAAAAAAAATTATATATTACTAAAAAAATTTAATATTACTAAAAAAAAAAAAAAAAAAATTATTGTTCAAGGAACTTTATTGAAAAGTGCAACACTTCGTTTGCGTAGCTCTTTCTGCTGATGATTGTACAAAAACATGAGAAAATGTCTTTCTAGTTTCCGAGAGGCTCAACCTCCAAAAATTATTTAATTACTATTTCAAACGGAGTTTTTAGGCAATTAACTAATTGCCTTTATCCTGTGCGTTTAAATGTGCATTATTAATTTAGTTGTGCAATTAATAAAGAAGAAACTCAAAACAAATCAAGATACATGAACAGAGATAAATGTTATTACTGAACACAATTGATTATTGAAGTGGATCAGATAAGATATTGAAACACTGATAATATTGAGACAAGCCACCAATGTGAATATTGGGATGACAAATATGCAAGATGGAAGTGAAGTATAGTCTGGCAAACACAACTTGTCAGTTAGTAAGAAACAGGAAAATTATACTCATCCCTTTCTTTTGGGTGCTAGTACTAGCACAAGTAACTGATGCCTTACACTTTGCTCAGAGCATGAAATGGAGATGGGCTGGTCATGTGGCAAGGCTCAATGACTAGAAATGGAGAGGAAAGGTGACCAAATGGAAGGGGCCTCTGGGCTCTAGAAAGAGAGGACATCCACTAGCCCGGTAAGGAATGGCAAAGCATAGCAAATGACAAAAACAGATGGAGACAGCTGGAGGAGGCTTTTACCCAGAAGGGGTCTACAGAAGAAAAATAAAATTAAAAGTTAAAAATATATATATCAAACTATAAAATTATTTGTGGAATAACGAAGCGAATAGTAATAATAAAAACTAGCATAAGACAAAGACAGTTTTAAGATTCACTCTGTCTATGTTTGAAATGAGACAGCCCTGGGCCAAACTATAATTAATATGGTAAATAATATTAATAGGACCGATATTTTCAATCGTATTTTACGTAATAATGTACATATGCCATGATCCTAAAAATCCATTGGAAAAATATCAAAAATACATGCTTGAAAGTAGATACAGATATCATATCAGTTTTGGAACTAATATCACAAAAACAACAACAGGGGTTCACATAGTTTTTAACAAGATAAATCAAGCTCATGTTATTTGCAGACACACTATATCTCTGAATTTGAATTATTTAGGCTTCACAGAACTAGCCACCTTGCGAGAACATTGCCACACTCAAACACAAAAGTATGAGCAGTAATGCAAGTCAAGTTTGGTCTTCACTTCACAGAACCTGCTTCGCAAGGCAATTTCCTCGCGAGGCAACTCTTCTGTGTGGAAACTCAATCACAAGTTAAGTGGGCCCTATAACAGATGAAGCCAATCTACTATCAAATCTATCTCATTTTGTACCTAAATTATATTTTGATTGGGCAGATTTGGTAGCAGGTTGGCCAATTGAACAGTCACAGCATATAGAGTAAATAATATAACCAAAATCTTACCTCTTCATTATACAATTTACTTAATTCCTTCTTGATAGGGTCTATGAGCTGTATCTGTCCAGTACTGAAGCCAATGACCAGCGCCACACTGTCCGGAGCCATCGTAACTGTGTTGAAGTCGTGGCAAGTGGGGTTTGTGCCTTTGTACATCTTCTTGTCCACCGGTTTTGTTAGGTCAGCTGCCTGAAATGCCAATTGGTGGGTGTAACATTTGTTACTTAGTAATATTAATTTTAGTATCTAATTATCATTTTATTAGCAAATACATATGTGGTTGTACTGCCTTGGGCAAGGGTAGTCTATACATATATAGGTGGCTTGCAAGGCACCTTGTTCTGTGTCTGCCTAAAATGCACAGAATCATCAAACTTAGTGAAGGGATAGTTGTTGCATAGATTTAAGAGCATGGAAGATATATTGTGTCTTGGTAATAAAAAGATAAAGAAAATAAAATAAAATGTGCTGTGCAAGCCTAGTAAGGCTTGATATCAAGGGAACCGAGAAGATAAAATTAAGCTGGGTCTTTTAACATAACCTAAAATGTTAAACCTAGTTTAATGCATTAATTTTAAGTATTAGTATTTTTCTGTTTAGCTTTGAGACACTAAAACAGTCCTAACTAAAAAAAAGTATTAAAAGTATTAGTTGCTGTTCCCTAACCAACATGAAGTGAGGTTAAAAAAACATTAATAGATTTATGAGCAATCTATACAAATTGCCCATAATTCTTATCTCAAATTGAAAATTGTGAATTAACTAATGTAAATTCACTGTACCTCTACAAGCATATTACTGTAGAAACAAATTATAACATCATAATTCTAAAAAGATACAAAATCTTGTCATATCTGATATGTAGCTGCATCTTATACTCATGGACAAACGTAATACTATTTTTGAGAGAAAATAAACAAAATTGGCAAAAGTATGAACGGAGTTGTAGAAACAATCACATATTATAAACTTTACAACAATAGTGAATTTCCAATATGAGAAGACACAAATTCTAACAAGAAATTCACAGCTAACACTCAAAAAGGTAAACACTTTGTATGGGAGCTAGTCTATTTGCTCGGAACACATAAACACCCACTCACCTTCTTAACTCCCCTGTACACATATACATAGAGCTCCTTGCCGTGATTGAAGCATATTCTGTCGTCCGAGGGCGGCCCATCCGAGCCTGGTGCGGCACCCGGGCCCGGCGGCAGCGACACCAGCGACACGCGCACGTGAGAGGAGCCCGATCCGCTCGTGTACCCGACCCGGTTGGGCCGCGAGTACTCCGACAGCGTCATCAGGCGGTACGTGCCCTCCCGCGTCACGAACTGCGTCTTCACGTCATCCTTCCCGCCGGAGTCCGACTGCACGGCCATATTATCATAGTAATATCCTGTTATTATTCATAAACTCCACCAGAAGCCCCGATTAAAAGTGACAGCTCGGCCGACGGATGTACGGGAACGCACGGCAGCAACGCATGCTGCCGCATGCACCGATGACAACTATACTCATTTGACTACGTCTAATTGTGAATTAAATTGTTTATTTATAAGTATAAAACGTAGAATTCAATATTTCTCTTGCATTCAACATAAAAAGTCAGCTGCGGTGTTTCCACACTACTAAAGAAGAATTACCGGGAGAATTCCGATAATATCACGCTAAATTGACATATAGATTATCCACAGTTTTTTAAACCTTAAAGATTTATCGAAAATTCAAAGTATACGAAAAGCTTTAATTTAAATTTGCTGTTAGAAGTGCATTAAAGAAAGCTTTTACAAATAAACGTTTTTCTTTTCACTTATCCCAACAAGTAAAATATTTCAATCAAGTTGTGAAAATTATCATACATCTGGCAATAACGATCATGTGTCAAACGTGACGGTTCATAAGTTTTGTTTATGGTTTAACTTTTTTCAAGTGCATTTATAAGGGCTATAGCTTCCTTTTTAGAAAGCAGAGAGCACATATCAATTGTAATAAAATCTAAGAAATAAAAACATCATTGTTTAAATACAGTTTTATTATTTTAAACATTAATACTTAAAGTAAAATTAATTTATGCTTCTGGGGCTTTTGGAAGTTCAATAGCAGCATCTTCAGCTTTTACCCCAATATCTTTGTCTGCTTGGACTGATGTCTTGCTTGATTCAGGCTCTTCTTTACCTTCCAAAAACTTGTCCCATTTGTCAACTCTTTTACTCAAATCAGCATCAGTTTCTGCAATCCTATATTTAGTTCTTCCATCCCATATTTCAGCTGTGATTTGCCTTTTACCAAACCACCTCCCATTAACTAAAGCAACAACAGCATCTGCATGTTCTGGCTCTTTCATAGTGATCTGTGCCACTCCTTCTGGATGCCGGTCATAGATGACCACTTTACGGACCTCACCACACTTAGCTGCCTCCTCTCGTAAGTCCTGCTGATAGTCCAATATCAATTGAACATCCTTATCAAAGTCAGAAGGATGAAAGAGGTTTTTAATGATAACAATTCGCTCATGCTTAGATCTCTCTCCAACAAACTTTTCAGGCCGCCAGTCAAATAGTTTCTGCTGCATTTTCTTTAGTTTTTCCAGCTCTTTCTTCTTCTTCTTTTTAGGTTTTAATGCTGGGTTGTACTCTCCTTTAAGTTGGAAGTGTGCTCTTTCTACTTTTACTGTATTTCCTTTGAAATCACTTCCATCAAGTAACTTAAGTGCTAAATCAACGGATTCTATCTTTATGTAAGTACATAGTGCATCACCCTTAAAGCAATTCTGTTCTTTATCCATGTAAAGTTTCACCTTCATTTTTTGGGAATGTGGATCTCGCTCAACAAGGCCACATTTTTGCATAAAATTTACAAATTCCTCTTCAGTTAGGTCTAAAGGAAGATTTGAGACATACACCTTTGTGTTAGTCTCATCTGTAGCATCAAACCACTGAGGATCATTTTTTCTTTTAGCACTACTATTTTGTTCTTTTGGTGACTTTTCTTTTTCCTTCTTATTACTTTCCTCATCCTCTTTGGAGGTATTATCAATGAAACCATAGGACATTTGGTAGTGGGCTAGAAAGTCCTCATCAACCTTAGGTAACCATGCTTTCTTTTCTTCATCCCAAAAAGACTTGGAGCCATCTGCATCAGTATAAATGTGTGTATCATTTTCATAACTGTAAACCCTGCCTGGTACTTCAGAGCCTGGTTTTGGAGTCCAAGAATTAGTTTTTTGGTCCCATGTGTACTTTACTTGTGTGGTGGGGTCAGTGTAAATGGCCTCTTCCCCTTCGTAAGTTATGTATGGGGCATAGTCACCCCAGGTTGAGTTTTCACTTGATTCAGATTTAGCATCCTCTTTAAGTTCTTTTTTATCTTTATCTTCATGTTCGGCATCTGGATTTCCAGTTAACTCAACTTTTAACTTACTTTCAGTATCCTTAATACCAGATGAAGGTAAAACATCTTGATTGTTCGTTGTGGAAGGCTCATTTCCAGAATGTAATAAGTTTTCGCCTTTGTCTTTTGAATCCTTTTCTTCTAAATCACTCACAGTAGGGTGAAGTTCCTGATGATGCTGATCTTCAGCCTGTTTCTTTGCCAGTTCTTCTTCTTCGGTTAATTTCTGAACCGTTTCAGTAGAGAGTTTGATAACAAACCCTGACTTTGCACTCTTTGACATTGTTGAATCTTTCTCATCGGTGATTTCTTTAACGTGCGTATTCTTAACTTAAGTCTACGCAATAATACACAAATAAATGCTTATTATGTGACGATACGAAATAACAAAATCGTACATAACATAAATAGGTTATGTATTTGACGGATCTGACCATATCTGACAACTTAATAGACTTAATAGTAAACTAAACAGATAAGAAAATATGTGTACCAACTCGTCCCTTAAAAACTGGACACAATCAAGGGGGGCAACTTAAGGTGATAAAATCTTAGTACGGTTGTTTTTAGTGAATAGCTAACTTTAAACAGCATGGAAAAAAATGCGTTTAGATTTGGAACATTACCTAGAAAAAAAAACTGATGACATTGCCATTTGACAGATGACCAGATGAGGTACACACTCGCGGTCGCAGCGTAATCTTAATCGGCGTATATTTTATTGTAAATTAAGATATTTCGAATATTATAAATTATCAGTGTGGTTAATTAGAGATAACTGATACTGAACATACATAAGAGTTTATTAGTTTTAAACTAACGTATAGATAAGAAGTCATTTGTGTTTGTACCATGGAAGATATAAAAAATATTCGTTTAACCCCTATGCCAGAATCTAAATACGTAAAGCCGCTAAGGTTCCACTACACTCAGAATGGAAAGGAAAAGAACTGGGATCTACTGGCA
This sequence comes from Cydia pomonella, assembly GCF_033807575.1. Lineage (NCBI taxonomy): Eukaryota > Metazoa > Arthropoda > Insecta > Lepidoptera > Tortricidae > Cydia > Cydia pomonella. The sequence continues at coordinate 12,450,835 of NC_084721.1, read as the reverse complement.
GTTCACGACAGCGTGGCTATCGTTATTTACAATGTTACGAGAAAAGTTTTGGTGTTAGTTAAACAGTTTCGTCCAGGTTAGTACCTATAATATAGTAAATTGTATTATTATCATTATTGAAAGTGTGCAATCGAAAAAAAATCAAATCCACCTTGGGATTTCCCGGGAAAAACATTAAAAGTTCAAGTCCAAGCTTCCTACAGGCTATAAAGTTCTTTAGTTCCGTTTGTGTGTAATAACATTAATAAAATAATTATTTCACAGCCATGCATTTCAACAGCATCCTCCCCGAAGACCGTGAGAAGGAAACAATAGACATTGAGAAGTATCCTCCCTCTCTGGGACTGGCTCTTGAGGTATGTGCTGGGATTGTAGACAAGGATAAATCTGTGTTGGATATAGCCATTGAAGAAGTTTTGGAAGAGTGTGGATACAATGTACCTGCGGACAAGATGGAAAGGATTATCTCTTACAGGTATTATGATCTTGTATTGTACACCTTCTGTAGTAGATATGAAATTTGTATAAAAAAAGTTTTAAACTATTTTAAATTTCCTTAAATCAGTGGTTCCTAACCTTTTCAGTCCTGTCACCCCTAAGACTAACTAGGGATCCTGATTTTCACCCCTCCTCCAAATAATCATCAATAGTCTTTCTTATAGGTCTAATCTTTCTTATCTTTAATTAAGCTTATTACCCAGGTGAAATACCAGTTTTACCCCCACGGGCGTAATTAGCCCCAGGTTAGGAACCACTGCCTTAAATGCTTAAGTAAATTCCCTAATATTTTAATTATAAATAAATAAAAATATCATACAACAAATTTAAACAGATCAACCTTGTCCGCAGTAAGTCCAATAAGGCTTGTCTTCTTTAATTGGACCTTTTTTCAATGTTTGAAATTGATCCTCAGGTCGGGAGTTGGTGTGCAAGCTGCTCTGCAGACACTCTTTTTCTGTGAAGTGTCTGATGACATGAAAACTGAACGCGGTGAGTGTAAAATATGTGTTGGTTGGTAGTGACTATAGGTCAATCAACAATCAAAACAGATGCATTTTTTGTTATTACAGATATTTTCTTCTTTATCACAACAGGGTTGTTTTCTATAGATAAATAAAATTGTTTCACAGGCTGTGACTTCAAATCCTTGTTTTTTCTGTAAAACAAGATCAAACATGTTTTAGTGCTTAAACTATTTGAAAAACGAAAAATTTCAGATGTAACCATAGTCATTTCTCATAGTAAAAAATAATATTGGCATTTCACAGAGCAGCTGAATTAACCTGAACAATACCATTGAGTTATATTATTACAATAGAGAAGCCATACATTTGACGACCGGTCTAGCCTAGTGGGTTGTGACCCTGCCTATGAAGCTGATGGTCTGGGGTTCTAATCCTGGTGAGGGCATTTATTCGTGTGATGAGCATGGATATTTGTTCCTGAGTCATGGTTGTTTTCTATGTATTTAAGCATTTATATTGTATATATATCGTTGTCTAAGTACCCTCAACTCAAGCCTTATTGAGCTTACTCTGGAACTTAGTCAATTTGTGTAATAATGTCCTATAATATTTATTTATTTATTATTTATACTAAATAATGAAATTGTCACAATCGCAACCTGTAGGCGAGGCGTGGGGAGCAGGGCGTGAACCATGCGACCAAAACGTCGTAAGCCCATGGCGATTTCGCGTTTAGTAAATCATGGCGCTTACGCGTTTAGGTCGCGAGTTTCACGCTCCGCTTCCATAAATATTTTGTGGGCCAACAACAACTCATGGCGCAAAGTACTTGTTCTCTGTGCTGGTTGTATAACCGAAAAAATCTTAGCCTTTAGCCTGTAGTTAACGGTGTTTTTAGGGTTCCGAACCCAAAGGGTCAAATGGGACCCTATTACTGAGACTCCGCTGTCTGTCTGTCACCAGGCTGTATCTCATGAACCGTGATAGTTAGCCAGTTGAAATTTCTACAGATTATGTATTTCTGTTGCCGTTATAACAACAAATACTAAAAACAGAATAAAATAAATATTTCTTTCTAATCTCTCTCTTCCAATCACCGAAGTTAAGTAACGTCGGGCGGGGTCAGTACTTGGTTGGGTGACCATTTTTTAAGATAATGGTACGGAACCCTTCCTAGGCGAGTCCGACTCGCACTTGGCCGGTTTTTAAACTCCCATTAAATTCAGGGTATGGCGTATGGCTAAAAGTTAGTACATTCAAATAAATTGAATGGCTGTTTTGTTTCGTAAAAAGTAGCGAGTAGCGATGTTGTAGAATACATTATATTTAAATCCACCAAACAATTGAAAACTATGACGTCTATGACATACTAATCGATATGAAAACAGGCCCTAAGGCAAGTGTACCCGAGTTAATTAGAATTCTGATTTCTTTGAGAAAGTTACTTAATTTAAGCTCCGGAATGGACCCTTGAAAAACACCGTGTATAGTCATCATCATCATCTTAGCCTCTATTCCATATCCTAGAGTTTGGGGTCGGCTCTCCGTATAATTTTGCGCCATTTTTCTCTATTTTGCGTCATGTCAGGGCTTGCGTCTATCGTCATCAAATCTTTCGACACTGCTCATCTATGTCGTAAGGGGGCGGGTTTGCCCCTTCTACTTTCGCGAATGTCGTTTAGGGCTCTCTTACTCATATGGTGGTCGTCTCTTCTCATCACGTGGCCGAACCAGCGCAGTTGGCTCTCGCACATTTTTTCGGCTATAAGCATTGATATAAGTAAAAGGGGTAGATATGTGACGTTAATAGTTGACAAAACTAAAATCTGGTCCTGCACCCATACATTTGCAAATACTACACACCATTATAATGTACATGTGCACAACGAGCAACAAGGATAACCAAATATAGTTAACAGTGCTGCGCAAGCGAGACCCCTATATTTTGCGTATTCCTCGAGGTGCAACAGAGAAAAACTAATAACATTATACAAATGTGTAGGCGAGACGTACATACTTCTTACATTGTCGTCTTAAAGTGATATTAAATCATTTCGATTTTTAAAAAATATCAATGATTTGATATTACCTAATCTTAGACCGTCTCTCTCAAGCAAGTATCTGAGCGAGCGAGTTACACTGAGATTAATATCAAATTATTGACTATCATATTTTTAAAGCATGAAATTGACCCTCGTTTTTTACTTCTGAAACCCTGGTCGACTATTCACTATGTTCAACTAACGTGTCGCCTCGAGAAAACCAGTATAACGATATGATCTCAGTTGATAGGGATCTCGAGGTTTCAGGGTTTCACTTCTGATGGTTTTTCGGAAAAGACAGGTACGCTTGACAAGAGCCAATATTGTAATCACTGGTAATTCGTAGTTACTCCTGGTATTTATATATTCCAATCGTTCACCGAGCGCACGACTCAAGAGAACCAATATAAAAGTGTGAACCTTGTTTATTCATAGCTACGATACGTATACGGATTCACTTATATTGGACAAGTTGTAAGTCATGGGAATAAGCGCCTTCAACGGCGGTCTTTATTAGGTAGCGTCAGGAAACAAATATTTATAGAATATATACGAAATTAAAATAAATAGGCACTTTATTTATTTTATGGAAAACAATTATTTTTTCGCTAACACTAAATAAAATATGTAAAACCGTATGTATTTTATATGTAAAACCGATAGTTTATCTATACAATTAAAAAAAATATGCGTAGAGGGCGGTATAAAAAGGAAAATTATAATGTATGGAGAGAAAAAAAATGTATCAAAAACGAAACCGAACATCATTTTTAATTTTCACAATTCAACGCTAGGCATTTCCACTGCTGCGGCTCGTTTTAAAATAGAAACAAGTTAAAGTTTTTTCTCTAAACATAATAGTTTTAATTTTTTTAACGTTCATACTCATTTTTAGTCAAAAAAATTGCAAAAAGTTATATTTTTTTAAATCCCTATCGAAGGCGAAATTAGCAATGTCCCACTTTTCTCGATTTGAGACGGCAGCGTGCCCTTACATTAGAATGTTCAATTTAAAGTATTCGTTCTGATTTTCATCGTTTTCATTTTCATCACCTTAGTTGCTCTACAAAGAGGACAAATTAAAACAAATACTCAAACGGTAAATACGTAGTTAGGGAGTTTCGTTCTGTTTATAATCAGCAGTTCCACTACACTAATTGCCAGTTTTTGGATGAAAATGCTTAATTTGTAAACAAAAACCACAAAAATCACTATATGTGTACCTATAAGACTTTAAGTGTTCCCTCAATTCTTCATGGATTCCATCATTAGAACTTTGAACCCGGGACGGGACCATCGGCTTTATAGGCAGGGTCACTGCTCACTAGGCCAGACCAGTCATCATACATTTTACTTGACAAATAGAGATGATTATTATTTATTTCTTTAGTTTATGATAAAAGGTTAAATTTGATTGATCTAATATCTGTTCTAAATATTTTTACACAGTTTTCAACATACATAAATACATCTTAAAACTACACTATAACTCGCATATTAAAATTGTAAATCGAGCTATCGTTAAAAATGTTGTCCATAGTTTTCCTATTGTTGTACAAGTACTATTTAGTAATTTTTGATGGACTATTCCCGATATTTGGATTTCAAGTTAATGCAAGATATTGTTTTAACAATACTATCAGAAAAACTGAATTTTTGGTTAACAACCGGTTATTCGTATATTAAAATAAAAACCGGTTACATTCTATAGTTTCAAGGAATAGGAGCACATGATTTAAAAAGTTGCATTATTTATAAAAAAAATTGCTGACTCTACAATGCATGAAGTGGGCAGGCCTACTTGACACTCGGATAAACGTGTTACTCACATGGGTAATGCATTATTTAGCTGTCGCGCTCACTCAATAACAAGGAAATTTTTAATTTTATTTAGAAAAAAATATGTTTTCAAATGTTATAACAGTACTTACGAATGAAAAGTGATACCGTGAGCTTTGTTTTTGTGCTTGGAGCTATTGAAGCACTGGAAAAAGGCGCAACACGGCATTCTTTGGCAATATTTTATCGAATTTGATGACAATGTTGACACTTCAGCGTCACCCGTACGACTAATTCAATATAGGTCCCGGAACCTATATTTTGTGGCTCACGATCGAGCGCCTGGTACCTCATCTACCCCTATTACGTACATCAATGGCTATAAGTGCAACCTTGAACTTTTCACAGATATGTTTATTCTGGACCCTGTCCATCAGCGTTACTCCTCCCGCCTATCTGAGCATGCGCATTTCTGTACAGTGCATTACGTGCTCTACCTCCTTACGCATTGGCCAGCATTCTGCACCATGCAGAAGCGCCGGACGTACAGCTCTTTAGTTACCTTTTACTTGGATCGGCATTCGAGCATCACACAGCACCCCTGTTAACGCTCTCCGTATATGTATGTAGTTATACTAGTTATAATAGTTCAATTGACAATACCCTACCCTACCCTATTAACTTTCACCTCTAATGTGTATTGTATAAAACTTTTTTTTTTTCAGGCGGAGGAGTTGATGACGAACTTATAGACATTGTGGAGATGACAATTCCCGAGATGGAAAAGTTACTGAGCTCCCCTGGACCTGTGCAGAGCCCGCCCAGCTTCCTGTTCGCCATGATGTGGTTCTTGCACAACAAGGCCAGCAAGTATATGTAGGTAACTGGCTATTGGTCAGTGTTGGTCGAACGTTAATTAGAATTGGTCAGTAACTATTATAAATTGAACCGTAAACTGTAACCGTCCGTTACGGTTTATGGTTCAATTTGTAATGGTTAATGGTCAATTCTAATTGACGTTCGGCTAACAGTGCTATTGATCGTAAGAAAAGTTATTTCACGAAAATGTAACGCGAGTCATGATTTCATTACGTGTATTTATATTAATGACGTAACTTTAAGTGTCAATATGTTAAGAGATACAAAGTAACACTTATCTAAAGATAAAATAACATTAGAAATATACATAATGAATTAAAGGAACGCAAGAAAGTGACGACTCGCGTTACTTTGGCCCTGTTTTGTCTCAGAAAAGCAATTTTAGAATATTTGTCCGTCGAAATTGCTACTGTTAAGCTTAAATAGCACATTTGTGAACAAACCGGCAAAATGTCCTACTTTGTCGCTTTCCACAGGTTATTCGTAGAATGATACAAGCAAATCTCGTCCTTATGGCAAACTACAAAGTGGGACGTTTTCGGTCGACGTCGGTTTCGGTCACATTTATCTTTGCTCATTTTGGAATTCAGGCTGTTATGTACATAAATTTGGTGACAGCGAAATACTGTGTAAGTATCTTGAGTCGCGTTTTTTATTATTGCCCAAATCTTACACTATACCTTATTGTTACAATTTAAAAAAAAACCTGGCATAAATTATAACCGGGATTGTGTTATTGTGAGTAAATTGCGTTGTAGTTCTTAATTCCATGCTTTATTTTATATACATTTTTATTTAAGAGTAGGCTTTAAAACATGACAAAGAAGATTGAATTACATCTTGCGCGTTTATGTATTTTTGTCTACTTACCAATTTTCATTACTTAACTAAAAAACAATGACTCTTATAAAAAATGATTGTATACAATAGTGATATAATCATGCTTTTCAATCTCGTACCTCACTTAGGCAACTCAGCAAGCTATGTTGCCTAAACACGGTACTCGACAGAAAAGCTCTCTATTATATCACGATTGTATAAAATACTATAGTGAAATCAGATGCAAGAGGAGGAAGAGTGATACTTGTAGCATAATAGTATTTTCGCTTCATAAAGCGGTGTCTATACTCTATGGAGGTTAACATTACGCTGTTTTCTAGTCGGTCGTTCGACTACACTTGCTCTGAATGCAAAAAGCACAAAGAACAAGTTTGGGATTGGCTCATACAGTGACGTAAGTCTACCCGTTATACAGAATCATTTGTAATTTGACGTGTACCTTAAATGGGGTTCTATAATACGGCTAAGTTTCAATGATTTAAGCCCAGTCAACTAAGGGTCGCAGATGAACGGCTCCCCTTTCAGGTATAGGTCGAACTACTTTTTATGTACAGAAGTTTTGGGAAATTTCACAAGCATTAAAAAGATATTTCCGTTTTGGAAAGTGAAATCTTGTGAACTTTCCAAGATCTTTTCATGTAGAGAATTTGGCAACTAAGGAAACTTTCCATGAGTACATCAGTAGTTGTATTGCCGAATCCAGTTACAAATAAATTAGTAGAACATGTCCTAGTAAACTGCTTTTTATGATAGACATGGTTCTCTAGGTACCTACATTTAATTTTTTACCAATACAAACATGATCATGGCAATATTTTAATAACTCTTGCGAATTGTGGACTTAAGCTCTGGTTTCCTAGGATAACGGAGCTGTCATATAGCGGCCGTAATATTAATAATATTACGGACGCAAAAAGAATATTCCTTCAATCACCGCCATCTAGGAAATCGCGCATTTTGTTTACATAGACAACGTTCTAAAGACGTCATTCAACCGCTGTATGACCAGGGCTATCACCGCGAAAATCGAAGTTCGTCATTTGCGGGCATTTTTCTCTGTCACCCTAATTACGTCTTAGTGAGAGTAAAAGAGAAAGATCCCCGCAATTTGCGAATTTCGGTTTTCGCGGTAGGCCCCCAGAGCTTTAGCGATTATTTTAATCATGGTAGAAAATCAAATGTTTAAAAATCGATTGTCATCAAAAACAAGTAAAAAAGCTCCAGGTACGAGTATATAGAAGTAAATAAATTATTGTGCCTTAAAATAACAATTGAATATAGGTTATTAGGTACGGTGTACTAATCAGTTTCCATTGTTTTGTATAATCAGAAATAAAATTAGCATGAAGTATTCGACAGGGCAAATTAGAACTTAATCACCTATATGTATGACCTAGTTACGAGTAAATGACTTGTATTTAGTTACTTTAAATCAGTGAAGCTGATTGTAGTTCCTATGTAAGATGCGTACGAAAAAAACTTCAGTATTTTAATAGTTTCACCATATGTATAATGCGGTCACAAACATCCTTGTATCCATCCTTATAAGCTTCCACCTTTATAACAGTAGTATAATTACACTATTTATTAGATTCGTATTAGGTGTACGTGAAATATGCAGCAGAGATGCCTGACTCCCGTCTGCATAGGTACATACAAACAACTTAGGGGGTCGGACGTCTCGGCAGATCACTGTGTATTCAGCAGCAGAAGTAGGTAAACAGGCAAGGTGTTTAAACTTCACACTGCGCACGCTCTTGTTCCTTTAGTAATAAATAATAAATAAATATTTGGGGACAATCTTACATAGATCGACCTAGCCCCAAACTAAGCAAAGCTTGTACTGGGCGACGATATACATACGTATATAGATAAATACATACTAACTTATATACATAAAAAAAACACCCATGACTCAGGAACAAATATCTGTACTCATCATACAAATAAATGCCCTTACCGGGATTCGAACCCATAACCATCGGCTTCATAGGCAGGCTCACTACCCACTAGGCCAGACCAGTCGTCAAAATAAAGGACCAAGGTCATTTTGAACACCCTCTCCGGTTAGCTACTTCTACTGCTAAATTTACATATTATGTTTTCTCATTTTGTCAAACGATTACCTACCATTCAGTGTTGGCTGAAGCGTTAATGCAATTGACCATTAAAAATTGAACCGTAAACTGTCACCGTCCGTTACGGTTTACGGTTCAATTTGTAATGGTTATTTGTCAATTGCGATTAACGTTGGGCCAACACTGCTACCATTTTTGTAGTATTTGGTGTTTTATTATGATTTTACGTAAAATTTGAAGTAATAGTAGTAATACGTACCTATGTTTTATTTACGTTTAATAAGTAATTAAGGCCTTATCCCTCACCCACACTTTCGCAAGCAAAAAAAATTCACGATTTTTTCAATGGTTGTTTGCTATTATGTAACAATTTTACATTTATTATTCAAGCGGAAGCCCTTTTTAATACCTTTGTAATTTATAAAATCCTTAAATTTATCATTCTCTTTGCAGAACAATAGAAGAATATAGCTCATACACCTTTTATCCTAAAACATGTTAATTTTATTCTTTTAATCTATTGTTATTTATAGTTATAAATGCATAATTTAAAACTGTGATTATTGTTATGTGTTTCTGAAATATGAAATTGTTACTATGGAATCTTTGTTTTATTTTACAACTAAGTAAGTATTATGTATTTGAGCGGTCAGCAAACCACATGAGCTCGACTTAAAATTTGCTAGTTCTTCTAAACGATTTTATCGACAGACGCGACATTACATCAAACATCAAGCGACTATAAATGTATATCCCATGAGGAAACGTACAGTTGTGTGGAATATAATAGCAGTACATAAGAAAATGTAAATTAAGGGAAAACTATAACTTTAGATCAATAATATTGTAACTTTTTATATAATTATTCTGCATTACTTGATATTGTTTCAAAATTAACTGTAACCTTTACTTGAATGATATTGGAAGTAAAAAAAAAAATATTATGACAATCGGCTGTTTTTACTAATTGTAAGTTGCGGAAATTCTTATAAAAACGTAAAACCCTACGAAAAAAATACAATTGTGTACTATAATTGTAATTTAGAATCTTTCCTATTATTTCCAATCTAAGCTTTACATCTAAACCCAAGTCATCCAGAAAAAAATGAACTTTTCTATAAGACGATCTTCGTCGCAGAGTGTACTGCTATTATATTGCACACAACTGTAGACACAAAATATTACATTACATATAATTTATTTTTTTTGTGCAGAAATCCTTTTTTTTGCATTAAAAGGTACCTACAACAATTATTTCATAAATGAATTCCTCGTCCCTAATTTATATGATAATGATACTAAACTTGGCCTGATAGCTACAGGTAGGTAGTAGGTAGAAACAGGCCTATAACCGCGAAAATCGAAGTTCGTCAATTGCGGGCATTTTTCTCTGTCATTTTAATTACGTCTTCGTGAGAGTAAAAAAGAAAGATCCCCGCAATTTGCGAACTTCGGTTTTCGCGGTAGGCCCCCGAACTCAAACTGGGCCACCGAAGCCACCGTTCTCCCCTCCGTTTTTGGAGGATAACCAAGAGTTAATATTGTAGCTAGAGCATTAAATGAGCTTAGTGCGGTTCGAGCGGCATCGCCTGATACAAAAGTGCATACTCACTTCGCTTACTTCCCCTACTACAATTATGCATTTAATTTTAATTCACATCACCTATTCGAGAAAGGGCTGTTTCTTGCCTGCTGTGTCACTTTTTTGTTCTGGTTCTAGGCCACAATTTTTTTGTTGCAAAATTAAAACGATTTCCTCATAGGTAATGTGAAAAGCAGTATCTGCAATATGGTAGGAAAATTATATCCATCTTGGGCGTACTTAAATCCCTCACTACGCTCGGGATTCTATTTTAGAATCTTTCGCCTCGTTCAGGATTCATTGTACGCCTCGCCGTAAATATATCATTTTGCTCCCTTGTGACACAATTGACTATTAAATGGTTGGTTCAAACCTCGGTTGTGCTGGTGAAGAGCAGAAAACATCATTTTCGAAAAAAAAAAGAGTTAACAAAAAATGTGGTCTGGATCCTTATCATAGAGATACAAACAGAGAGGTTAAACCTAATCCTAAAATAAGAATCAACAAGTTTGAAGAAAAGTCAAAAAAGCGTTTCCCGCTAAAGTAAAGACGCTAAGCACCAATAATGTCGTACATTGACCCGCCTGTTCCTATCTCTATCGCACGCGCATAGGTATATTGCTGCTCTGCTCGCATAGTGGCATTGACCGCCGGTACCATCGGCGGGACGGCTATAACCGCGAGTATCGAAGTTCGTTAATTGCGGGCATTTTTCTCTGTCACTCTACGACTTAGCGAGAGTAAAAGAAAAAGTCCCCGCAATTTACGAATTTCGGTTTTCGCGGTAAGCCCCCAGCAATATGCTTACGCGCGTACGATAGAGATAAATACAGGTGGGTCAATGTGCTAATTTCTTTGTGGGTAGCGTCCTTACTAGCAACACAAGTAAAACAAGGCATAAGTGAAATGAAAGTGACAGTGGCAGACTGGCAGAGCGAAAAACACGCACACTACTAAAGTACATAATTGGCCGTTATATTTAAACGCTTTCTACACATTTGGCAACAAAGCGTCAATCCAAGGTCACCCTGACCTTGGTAAAAGCTCCATACAATTCGGATGCCAACCTGGAAAGCCTCGTTGCTGACCGTGTTGATGCCCTTGTGCCGTAGCCGTTTAGGTTTAAAGGGCTTAAGCGCCAATTACATTCACACTCCCCAAATATACACTCTCAGTAAATCATGTCTTAAAAAAGGCTAGGCGCAAATTCAAAGAAATCTTCCTAAGAAAAATCATTTTTAAGACATGATTTTCTGAGTTACTTGAACTTAACAGATTAAACATTAAAGGTACTAAATCCTGGCGTAATAATAATAATTGTACCTTAGCGTTTTTTCTTAAAAATGAAATCGATAACTTGAAAAATTGTAACGCCTGCAAAATTGTAATAGCAAGCAAAATATAAAATGAGTAAAACTTGGAAAGCACAAATAAAATGACTCATATTATAATTGAATTTGAAGGTACAAAAATTTGGCTTTTATAGAATTTATCAATAACCACGGGAACATAGCGTAATAAAGTACACCCGCCATTCTGACTGTCAGGATGGCGGGTGTACTGTTTTTCGATGACAACTTTACGTACCGTGAGGTACAATTTTTTTTAATGGAGGTACTAAATAGTACAAATAAGGTACAAAAATATGGTATGCTTTTCAATTATTTTTATTTAGGTACACCCGCCATTCTGACTTTCACACAGTAACTACTTCGAGGAAACCACCGTATGCCGTATACATAGTCGAAAACCAGTAAAAGTCACTTTGGCCGGAAGGATTGATGACAGTCGTGTAAAATAGTACATTACGATACAAGTGCGAAAAATAGGAAACTCGAAACGAGTGGCGATAAATTAAAACACGACCGAAGGGAGTAAAAGCTTTTACAGTACATATGGGGCTACTTTATAGCACTAGTGCGAGAAAAAGCTTTTGACAGTGTGCCTCGCGAAGCTTTATGGGTGGTTTTGGCGAAACTGGGATGCACAGAAAAGTTTGTTAGGATGGTCCGGCTATTGCATGACAACATGCAATGCTGCGTAAGTGTTAAGGGCGAACAATCAGAGTTTTTCACTGTAAGCTGTGGCGTGAAGCAGGGTTGTGTGCTTGCGCCCACTTTGTTTGCCTTGTACTTCGCAGTAGTAGTTCGGGAGGCACTACAAACTTCTTCTAACGGCATCCGTATTCGCTATCGCACCGATGGTGGCATATTTAACCTAGCCCGGCTTAAAGCGCGCACCAAAGTGTCTCTCGCAGTCATAACTGAGATAATGTATGCAGATGATTTGTGTTTTGTGGCCGAATCTCCAGGTGCTCTACAACAGCTTATGTCGAGTCTTGATGAGTCTTGTCAAAGATTTGGCCTAAAAATAAGTGTTAAAAAGACTGAAGTTCTGGCCCTTGACACAATTGCCAATTCCCAGATTGACATTAAACTCGGCCGAGACTCGCTTAACCAAGTAGAGCAGTTTAAATACCTGGGTAGCACCATCACAGCCAAGTGCCACCTTGAGAACGAGATAAACTGTAGAATAGGAGCCGCTGCAGCAGCATTCGGCAAACTTCGTTCAAAGGTGTTTCGGTCACACGACATAAAGCTCGCTACAAAGGTTGCTGTATACATGGCTATTGTCCTGCCAAATCTTCTATATGCTTCAGAAACGTGGTGCCTGTATCGGAAGCATATTCGCTCATTAGACAGCTTCCATCTGAGATGCCTCCGCGACATTATGGGTGTCCACTGGTCCGACCGTCTTAGGAACACGGAGATCCTTAGACGTGCCGATGTCGCCGGAATAGAGGCCTACCTAATGAGACGACAGCTACGATGGTGCGGTCACGTCTCCCGGATGTCCCAGGACCGAGTCGCGAAACGCATCTTCTACTGCGAACTGCAAAATGGTAAGCGAAAGCGAGGCGGCCAGTTTCTGCGGTTCAAAGATGTGTTGAAGCGGCATATGAAGAGAGCTCATATAGAACCAGCGACATGGGAGAGTCTAGCTGGTGACCGTCCACAGTGGAGGCATATTGTGCAGACGCAGGTGCGTGAATTCGAAGCCAGGCGACGCACAGAACTTGACGATAAGCGTGACGAGCTAAAGGCCAGACCACCTATGGCCATAACATATAATTACGTCGGAGGGGTGCTGACCTGCAGCGAGTGTGGCCGCACATTCGCTGCTAAGATTGGCTACGTCAGTCACCTGAGAGCGCACCAGCGACACTCTCAGCGGTAGAAAGCAGTTGCTGTGGCCGAAAACGGCTAGGAGACGATGATGATGATGATGATGATGATGAGTGCGAGAAGTAGCATATTACGTTACTGTGTCGAACATTTAAAGGGCCATATGTACTGTAAAACGTTGTACGATACATGTGCGAATAGGTAATTCGCAACTCGTGTCGATTTAAAACACTCCCTTCGGTCGTGTTTTAATTTATCGCCACTCGTTTCGTATTTCCTATTTTTCGCACTTGTATCGTAATGTACTATTACCTTTTTATTATTTTGCTGACAACACTGCAATCAAATTGTGGCGGATGGCGGATAGTATTGTTTGGATTGTGCAAGGATATTGTTATGAGAAATATAAAATAGTTTAGTTTAAAAGGTTTATTTTGTGGTTTAAAATCATGGCATACCACTACATTGTTACGGCCCAGAAGCCTACGGCTGTTACATCATGTATTACAGGTAATTAAAACGAAGTTTTTTTTTTCATGATAATTGAGGTTATGTCTGTATATTATGATTTTTATTATATTTTAGGTATCTTTTGGTAGAGTGATACTGTTTGGCAAATATACAAAAGAATGAAGACTTATATTCCGCGTGGAACTATGCGTTGAGTTGTCTTATTTGTTAAATATTGACCGGCGCGCAATACATTCAACTCTGCTTACCTTAGCTATTTTGCGTGATTTGATTGTAACAATGTCAATTTGCGTAAAGATCATCTAATTTTAGAACAAAATTATAGACTCAAACATGAACTGAGGATAAATTAATGTCCATATGATTAACTTTAAGGTAATTTCACATCGCCAACGGATCTAAATCTGTTGGTCGCGAAGGTGAACCGATTGGAGATGTACTTAGTGACACCGGAGGGGCTGCGCCCCATGAAAGAGGTCGGACTGTACGGAAGGGTCGCTAAGATGAAACTTTTCAGGCCTCCAGTGAGTAACTATCACATGAACTAACTAATAATCCAATATATAAATTGTGTTTACCATTATTCTATTCATTGTATTCTTATTAGTTTTGTTTATAAATACTGTGCTCAGTAACAGATATATACAGTTTCATTATTGTTTTTACGGACCTTGTTACCTATAAAAATTTGCTCAGTTAGTAATGCAAAATAAGTGTTACTTTTCATTACAGAATCTACCTCCCACTTTGGAATTGGAGAAATTTATATTATTTTTAGTGAAAATCACTCACTGTTTCAATTCATAAGAGAAAAAAGTTTATAAATATATAATAATGTAAAAACAGCTAAATGTATAATTGATTACATTTTCAGCATGAAACAAAAGACTTAGTTTTCATACTCACAGTACGCTACAATGCAATGATACTGGAATGGAGGACAGGCACTAATGGGGAACTTGAGGTAGTCACCCGAGCCCACGGCAATGTCTCTGACAGTATTGGGAAACCTTCAGAGAATGGTATACTGGCTGTTATAGACCCACAAGCAAGGGTTATTGGGTTACGGTTGTATGATGGACTGTTTAAAATTATACCACTTGATAAAGATTCTATGGAACTGAAAGCGGCTAGTTTGAGGTGAGATATCTTTTGATATTTTTTAACTACTCATTGTTTATCTATGATATTATTAGAAAAATCTATACTTTGAAAACTTTTATTGCATATTCATATCATGTAATACAAGGTGCCCTGAGCATTGTGAGAGATTTTAATGGTGCATTCCTGGTAATATTTAGAAACTAAAATGTCATATAAAATTTTGTGGATTGGGCCTAGTTTCAGAGATAATTAAATGTTTTTCGAAATCATTCTTTCGCCATAAGTCAGTACAAAACAAATTTTTAACTGCGGTATTGCCACTTGGAGGTCTAGTCTGGACATACCTATTGATTGACATCGAAAAATTAAAAAAATGTATTCGAGAGGCTACCCCCAAATAAAAAAAAACTTTTTAGTTAATTTTAGGTTGTGTTTATCAATAAAAATTACGTTTTATGTACAGGAGTGTTCAAAAAAAGGGAAAAAAAAAACAAAAAAAAATTTTTTTTTGACGAATTTCACTAAAAGTTATATAACATTTTTTGCTTCTGTTGCCATCAGGAATGCACCGTTAAAATCTCTCGCAATGCTCACGGGCACCTTGTATAATAGTCATGTAATAATAAAAAAAACAAGCAGAATGGAAGATATATTTGCTTTTCAGGATTCCAGTTGGAACCAGGTTTTAACCTCATTTCCATTTTCCATATTCAGACAAATGAGTTTTGTAAATGATGATATTTGAACTTAATGATACCTTTTTTACTTTTTTGTAATGTAACATTACAGACTGGAGGAACTTAATGTGTATGATGCTGAGTTTCTACATGGCTGTGCCAATCCTACACTAATTTTAATACATCAAGATCTTAATGGGAGGCATATTAAGGTATTCAAACAATGCCATACTTGCATAATCATATTTGTACAGCATAAAGTGCGACCTTTTAGTTTACCTAATGGTAACATTAAGATCTTGATTTTATGGTTTCACTCATGTCTTGGTGCTTGAAAATGAAGACCTCTCCAAAACATGTCATGTGAGTTATTAAAAACCATGTGAGTGAAACCATAAAATTATCTTAATGGTAGTATTTCCCACAACAGTTTAAATGCGATTACCTAATGCTGTTGCTGCATACACAACTAAGTTTGACAGGAAGGCATAGACAACTGGTCTGGCCTAGTGGGTAGTAACCCTGCCTATTAAGCCAATGCTCCTGGGTTCGAATCCCGGTAAGGGCATTTATTTGTGCATTTTACACTACTGTGTATTGTATGTTTTATGTTTACGTTATATTGTAATAATATTAATCATTTTCAGACTCATGAAATAAATTTAAGAGATAAAGAATTTGGAAAGGTGCCCTGGAGACAGGATAATGTTGAGACTGAGGCATCCATTCTGATTCCAGTGCCTAGTCCACTTGGCAAGTATATTTTTATTGGTCTACTCTAGGCTAGTAAAATAACTAAAGAAGCCTGTGTTTTTCTATATGTATGGATAAACTATGACTGAGTTGTTACTTTCCCGATCAATCTATCTACTGGTCACATTCTGATTAATTAAATAACAATTTATTAGTATGCTAACACTTGATCTCACTCTATTTCATAACCCATAGATTTTTCAGTTGCCACCATAATGTGACTATTTTCTAATGATTAACTTTTTGCAGGTGGTGCTATTGTCATTGGCACAGAGTCTATAGTATACCATGATGGACAGAATTACGTAGCTGTTGCGCCTCCGCAAATTAAGGTATATATTTGATAAGATAACACACATTTTTTAACCAAAAGGAAAAAGGTGGGGAAACTAAAAACTGTAATCGCGTGGACGCTTGCGACTCTAGGGGTGTCCCAAGGTATTGTCAACCCTTTAAAAGCCTGTAGAATAATTTTCGTTTTTGATGAAAGCCAATCTTGCAGTTGTAACCTTAATTTTGCTTTTATTTACAGTTAACACCAATAAACTGTTACTGCCGCGTGGACACGGCGGGGCTGCGGTATCTACTGGGTGACATTGCGGGTCGTCTGTTCATGCTACTGTTGGAACTGCAGGAGAAGATTGACGGCACTCAAGCGGTCAAGGATCTTAAAGTGGAGCTACTTGGTGAGTACTTTTGTGCTATCAACTATAAACTTTTATATTAAAAAGCTCGGTTCTCCATCAGTTACACTCTTATTTTAAATATACTAGCTAGATTACTCTGAAACTTTTTACGTACAATAGGATAAGATATATCTAGTCCTGTAATTAGTTTATGTAGCTTCAGATATCATAGTTAAAAACATATAGTAAATTTATATTTTATACAAAACTTGTATTTGTTTATTTCATTTGTTTTATAAACTGGAGCTATACAAACGAATTACAGGACTAGTCTCATGTCATTGTATGTGCAAAGTTTCATTAGAATCCAACACGTAGTTTTAAAATGAGAACTAAACTCCATTTATGTGGGAACTTGGAAAGGTGAAATTCGGATGAGCTTGTGGGGACTCAGGGACTTAGTCATCTCGTCTTTAGGCTAATGCCAGATGACAGTCACTTTTATTCAATCTCTAATTTGCATCAATAGGGTATTTAAAATAAATAATAGAGAAACGTCGACAGCAGTTATTTTTAGACACAATTTATATTTTAAAACACGTATAAAACTAATAGGAGTAACTGATTTGATTGTGACGTCACATGCCAGTGTTCCATATAAATTCCATGGTAGCAAAATCGTTTTGACAGTTCGAAAAAAGAAACTGCTTTGACTAGTAGTCAAATACCCTATTGTAGGTATTAGATTGCCAATTTCTCTTAGCGAGCCGTGACAACGACAACGCTTGATCAATGTTGTTTTCCCCAGGCGAAATCCCGATCCCCGAATGCATGACGTACCTGGACAACGGCGTGGTGTTCGTGGGGTCCCGCTTCGGCGACTCGGCGCTGGTGCGGCTGGCGGCGGCGCGCGACGAGGCGGCGCAGTACGTGCACGCCATGGAGACCTTCACCAGCCTCGCGCCCATCGTCGACATGTGCGTCGTGGACCTGGAGCGCCAGGGCCAGAACCAGCTCATCACCTGCTCGGGTCAGTTTACACACACATACACACACATACAGAAGCATACTGTTACCAAAACGCTTACAGTTTTAAATGTAGACACCATAAACACATATATAGCTGCAGAAAATGAGCCTGGCGAGTCATAAAAGGTCGCTTTTCAGCGATAAGACCGCGTATTTTTACCTGGTTTTGAACTTGTAATTTCATTTTCTGTGTATTTTTAACTTAATGGTACAATAAAGAATATTGATTTTACTTCCTTAAAAGATAAACTGATTGGTTAGTCAGTTTATTTAAAAGTTTGAGCGCTCGATTACTGGATTGACGCGCAAAATGTTGGTAAAGGTTAGAATGCTAGTACAGAAAAAAACTCGGAAACCCTATGAATGACTCCCATAAACAAAAAATTAAGAAACATTTCGGAAGCCGCACAATCTGATACCTTGAAACCAAATTATCGAGAAGGGCATGGCTGCCATCTTTATCTATGTATACCACTTACCACTGAATTTGATTGAATCTTTCTACATCTATCTACTTCAACTATACAATAATTGTTTGTTGTACAAGGGGGCAAAGTTGTTATTTAAGTTGTTAGATACCCGAGCAAGCGAAAGTTACCAAAATTGAATCACGAGCGTAGCGAGTGGTTCGAGAAGCGGAATCTTGAGCGTTGCGTGATTTTCAAGACACGAGGGTTAAACACACTTTGCCTCCGAGTGAAACAACATTTTTCACCACACTAACGCGAGGGAAATACCGGAAATACGAACTATGAAATACCAAAAAATCAAATCCAAATGAATGTAATAAAAAAAATATTATTTAAAATCATAATTAAAATTCAATTCTACGAGCTAACATAAGAAAACAACTCAAAATTTGCATCTGATTAGTTTTTCAACAATCGAGAGGGCCTTTACCAGTTGGTGTGGTTCCAGGTGCTTTCAAAATGGGCTCTCTGCGCATCATCAGAAACGGCATCGGCATCCAGGAGCAGGCCTCCATAGACCTGCCAGGCATTAAGGGCATGTGGGCGCTCACACTAGCCCAGGACTCTACCTACCACGACACGTTGGTGCTAGCATTTGTTGGACAGACTAGGTAAGAGTTTCTTATTATATTTCAAACGGCTGAGAACCAGAGGGAACTAGATTAAATGCTTAATCAATCTAGTCTGGTTCATGGACCCCTTTAAGAGTTTTCGAAGGACTTCGTTACACTTTGTTTTCTAAAGCCGTAATTCCCTAATACTCGTTTAAAATACCGCTTCAATGAAGGGGGTTTCGGTTTGAATGATTAAGCAAATATTTTCTTCTACCTATGACTATGTCTAATATTGCAAATTCTCGTTTTAAGAGGCAAGTCAGTGTTTGTTAGGATTATATCAAGGGGACTTCAGGCTCTCTTAACAAGCACCGGTAAAAAGCTGAGACAAACGCTAGGAATATTATAATTACAGAGGAGACTGTAACCATGCAAGCAGTTGTTATGCAATTTTGGTCTATTTTGGCTACTAGGCTGTTAATTTCTCTTTTTATGTGCCTAACTACATATTTCCACTAATTTACAGGGTATTAACACTGAATGGCGAGGAAGTGGAAGAGACAGAAATCAAAGGATTCGTCTCAGACAGACAGACTTTCTACACTGGAAATGTATGCCACAACCAACTTATACAGGTAAGAATTATTCTATTGATAATATAAGAAAAGGAAAATACTATAAAAAACTGGAATAGAAGATTCAGTATTTTATATCAATGATAATAATTGAAATCCACGTGACACTGATTGAATTTGAAATAGAGGTGGATTGTCAAAGAAAACTTTGTAGTCACAATAAAATTATTGCCATCTTTCGACACATGATTAAAACTTTTAGAACGCCATTTGACTTTGATCCTTATTCTTTACTCATATGTGTTAAATTTCTTAAACATCAAAAAGCGGCGCCATCTAATAGATCACAGGCCAAAGGTATACAGGCACAACCTTTACATAACAGTGAAAGAATAAGGATCAAAGTTAAATGGCTTTCTAATACTTTTAATCATGTGTCGAACAGTTCCTGTAGCTACAAAATTTTCTTTGACAACCACCTCTGTTTCAAATTCTCTTCGGCATGATTTATCACGTGAGGACCTCACGTTCGTGAACTTTGGTTGTCGCAGGTTACGGATGAAGGCATATCCCTGATCGCGCACAAAGAGGCGGGCTGGACGCTGGCCGCGCAGTGGGCAGTGGGCGGGGCGCGCGGCGTGTCCGTGGTGGCGTGCAGCGACACGCGCTGCGTGTGCGCGGCCGGCCCGCGCATATACCTCGTCGCGCTCGGAGATGCTTCGCTTACAACCCTAGCGTGAGTCACAAAGAGGCGGGCTGGACGCTGGCCGCGCAGTGGGCAGTGGGCGGGGCGCGCGGCGTGTCCGTGGTGGCGTGCAGCGACACGCGCTGCGTGTGCGCGGCCGGCCCGCGCATATACCTCGTCGCGCTCGGAGATGCTTCGCTTACAACCCTAGCGTGAGTCACAAAGAGGCGGGCTGGACGCTGGCCGCGCAGTGGGCAGTGGGCGGGGCGCGCGGCGTGTCCGTGGTGGCGTGCAGCGACACGCGCTGCGTGTGCGCGGCCGGCCCGCGCATATACCTCGTCGCGCTCGGAGATGCTTCGCTTACAACCCTAGCGTGAGTCACAAAGAGGCGGGCTGGACGCTGGCCGCGCAGTGGGCAGTGGGCGGGGCGCGCGGCGTGTCCGTGGTGGCGTGCAGCGACACGCGCTGCGTGTGCGCGGCCGGCCCGCGCATATACCTCGTCGCGCTCGGAGATGCTTCGCTTACAACCCTAGCGTGAGTCACAAAGAGGCGGGCTGGACGCTGGCCGCGCAGTGGGCAGTGGGCGGGGCGCGCGGCGTGTCCGTGGTGGCGTGCAGCGACACGCGCTGCGTGTGCGCGGCCGGCCCGCGCATATACCTCGTCGCGCTCGGAGATGCTTCGCTTACAACCCTAGCGTGAGTCACAAAGAGGCGGGCTGGACGCTGGCCGCGCAGTGGGCAGTGGGCGGGGCGCGCGGCGTGTCCGTGGTGGCGTGCAGCGACACGCGCTGCGTGTGCGCGGCCGGCCCGCGCATATACCTCGTCGCGCTCGGAGATGCTTCGCTTACAACCCTAGCGTGAGTCACAAAGAGGCGGGCTGGACGCTGGCCGCGCAGTGGGCAGTGGGCGGGGCGCGCGGCGTGTCCGTGGTGGCGTGCAGCGACACGCGCTGCGTGTGCGCGGCCGGCCCGCGCATATACCTCGTCGCGCTCGGAGATGCTTCGCTTACAACCCTAGCGTGAGTCACAAAGAGGCGGGCTGGACGCTGGCCGCGCAGTGGGCAGTGGGCGGGGCGCGCGGCGTGTCCGTGGTGGCGTGCAGCGACACGCGCTGCGTGTGCGCGGCCGGCCCGCGCATATACCTCGTCGCGCTCGGAGATGCTTCGCTTACAACCCTAGCGTGAGTCACAAAGAGGCGGGCTGGACGCTGGCCGCGCAGTGGGCAGTGGGCGGGGCGCGCGGCGTGTCCGTGGTGGCGTGCAGCGACACGCGCTGCGTGTGCGCGGCCGGCCCGCGCATATACCTCGTCGCGCTCGGAGATGCTTCGCTTACAACCCTAGCGTGAGTCACAAAGAGGCGGGCTGGACGCTGGCCGCGCAGTGGGCAGTGGGCGGGGCGCGCGGCGTGTCCGTGGTGGCGTGCAGCGACACGCGCTGCGTGTGCGCGGCCGGCCCGCGCATATACCTCGTCGCGCTCGGAGATGCTTCGCTTACAACCCTAGCGTGAGTCACAAAGAGGCGGGCTGGACGCTGGCCGCGCAGTGGGCAGTGGGCGGGGCGCGCGGCGTGTCCGTGGTGGCGTGCAGCGACACGCGCTGCGTGTGCGCGGCCGGCCCGCGCATATACCTCGTCGCGCTCGGAGATGCTTCGCTTACAACCCTAGCGTGAGTCACAAAGAGGCGGGCTGGACGCTGGCCGCGCAGTGGGCAGTGGGCGGGGCGCGCGGCGTGTCCGTGGTGGCGTGCAGCGACACGCGCTGCGTGTGCGCGGCCGGCCCGCGCATATACCTCGTCGCGCTCGGAGATGCTTCGCTTACAACCCTAGCGTGAGTCACAAAGAGGCGGGCTGGACGCTGGCCGCGCAGTGGGCAGTGGGCGGGGCGCGCGGCGTGTCCGTGGTGGCGTGCAGCGACACGCGCTGCGTGTGCGCGGCCGGCCCGCGCATATACCTCGTCGCGCTCGGAGATGCTTCGCTTACAACCCTAGCGTGAGTCACAAAGAGGCGGGCTGGACGCTGGCCGCGCAGTGGGCAGTGGGCGGGGCGCGCGGCGTGTCCGTGGTGGCGTGCAGCGACACGCGCTGCGTGTGCGCGGCCGGCCCGCGCATATACCTCGTCGCGCTCGGAGATGCTTCGCTTACAACCCTAGCGTGAGTCACAAAGAGGCGGGCTGGACGCTGGCCGCGCAGTGGGCAGTGGGCGGGGCGCGCGGCGTGTCCGTGGTGGCGTGCAGTGACACGCGCTGCGTGTGCGCGGCCGGCCCGCGCATATACCTCGTCGCGCTCGGAGATGCTTCGCTTACAACCCTAGCGTGACTATATTTGTTTAAAACCAACACTTAAAAAAATATAAGATGTCATCCCACGATATGTTGGCACTTAATTGGCTACTTGACAGTTTTTTATAAATAATGTCAAACGATCTTGATTTTCCTGAGGATCAAATGTCTATATGGGACTCATGGCATTTAAGCAACACAAAGGTCAGAATAGTACATTACGATACAAGTGCGAAAAATAGGAAATTCGAAACGAGTGGCGATAAATTAAAACACGACGAAGGGAGTGTTTTAAATCGACACGAGTTGCGAATTACCTATTCGCACATGTATCGTACAACGTTTTACAGTACATATGGCCCTTTAAATGTTCGACACAGTAACGTAATATGCTACTTCTCGCACTAGTGCTATAAAGTAGCCCCATATGTACTGTAAATGACAGTTAAAGTCTGACGCCTCTAACAAAATGATAATGTGACGTGACGTCACATATATAAGTCTGTCCTAAATGTATGGAAGATCAAAGAAATTGCCATTTTGACCCTGAAATATTGCGTTTATGTGTATAGATGTCATACAAATTATTTTTCAATAAAATGTAAGGAATCGAGTGGTACCATTTTTTTTGTCTATTTTTGAAAGACAAAAAAAAAAAATTTTTTATACTTTGGAGCTTTGTATTTTTTTATAATCTCAATATAATTTCAATATATTTTTTTAAATTCCACTTCTTTATAATGGATGGCTCATTTTTTATCCATTTAACTAAATTTTATTCAACATGTGTCAAGTACCCAATTGTATCCTTAAAACAACCCGCTTGAAATTGTGATCCGCGTTACTTTGTCGTGGAACCCTGAGGACGTGTTACAAACAGAATGACCGAGTCAGAGTGCTATACATCTTGGAACGACATCGCGCAGCAGCGGTAGGCGGAGCAACGTAAGCTAAGATTTTAAGTTAAACGGTAGGTCTTAGCCTCCTATATATAAGGGTCAATTCATTACTGTCAAAAATGTATTCTTACGTTACTCCGAGTATAGCGGCGAGTGAAAATGGGTAGAGAAGTGAAACACTCTCACTTCTCAGGCGCAATCTGCTCTCTGACTCGGCCATTTTGCTAATTACACGTCCTTATGTTTATACACTATTTAATATATCAACTTGACTCAATATATCTATATGTATTTATTGAAATTGAGTGAATATTTGCGTTTCAGCTCTAATTAGACCGAAGCTTTTGAAGCAATTAAGAAATAAGTGAAATTTTCACATCTATCCCAAACATGGATCTAGTATTTAGTATGGATTGGGCATGAGTGGTGGGGGGGAACTGACAGAACGGGATAGTCTTATGTAGCTTTCAGTAAAAGTAGCAGAGAAAGCGTTATTTATTATTGTTTGTCCTTGTCATAGTTTTTTTTAGTCCCCACCGTATATTTTAGTATGGTTTATGGTAGGCAACAAATAACCCGACCAAATTACGTAGGTTGTTTTTGGCATGTTGTCTGGAATGTTAAAACGTGTTTTTAATTTTGTCGCATTGCGTATGTTCTGTCCCTCACGGACGCACGCGTAATAGCACATCAACGATCTTACCAGCCATGATCCCAAACCTAGGTAGGCAGTTGATTGTCTTGAAAAATTATAATGTTATAATTTAAGTATTTAATCAGGGAGGTGTGCATGGAAGAGGAAGTGGCCTGCTTGGACCTAGGCCCCGGCGGCGACACGGCGTTACTTGGCGTCGGCCTGTGGACGGATATATCCGTCAGAGTCCTGCGGCTGCCGGATCTCAGGCCTTTACATACTGAGAAACTATCTGGAGGTTAGCTATTTTCTATTATTATTAGAAGGGAAAACAGCGTGATTTCATGTCGCTGAATTAATAGTACCATTAGAGATATTCTAATTGCAGAAAACGGCATTCAAATAAACTTATTGCTCTATATTTTTCTCTACAACCTATGATCACTTTCCTTGGTGATGGGTTTTAATATGAATGGGTGGATAAACATAATAGGGAAGGTTGATGGGACGGGGATTAATAGATTGACAATGAGCCTTGGAGTTGGCGCAACAGCTGGTATGCGCGTAGGCAACCGTATGCTTTTATTAAGACACCATTCATTTATTATGGAAGACGATTTTTGTCTGTTTTTGACCCCCTCCCTCCCCTATATAGGACAAAAAAATAGACCGACCCCCCTCCCCCTTATATTACGTAAGAATCTAAAGGAAGAAAATAATGTCGATAAAGTTTCGTTTGTCTTAGTGTTTGTTAAAAAAAAATATTTTTGTAACGTTTACTTCTAAGCTAACTCTGTACTGTACCGTGTTTGAGAGAGAGAATTTTCGCATCTTTGTGATCTTACGTAAGAATTATCCCCCTCCCACCCCCTTGTAAAAAAAAGACATACTCTATCCCCCTATCCCCCTCCCCCTAAACCGTCTTACATAATAAATGAATGGCGCCCTTTAGCTATAAGAAAGCTGTTTTTTTAGTAAATGAGAAGTACACTTTAGTACTAAATTACCTTTTTTTCCACAGAAATAATTCCGCGTTCGTTGCTTATCTGCACACTCGAAGGCGTGTGCTATTTACTCTGCGCGTTGGGAGACGGCTCGATGTTCTACTTCACCGTGGACCCGGAGACTGGCGTGCTGACGAACCGGAAACGCGTCACACTCGGCACGCAACCGACTGTACTTAGGAGTTTCCGGTACGTACTAAATCAACATAATTGCCCAGTGTGGTGCTTTATACGGTTCATTGTCATCTTTGCCTGAATGCTTAAAAAACCGAAGGAAATCCAAGAAGTTACTCTTCTTCAAAGTGAATCATCAAAATTGTATAAAGCCGGCCGCCGTATTGAATTTCATCATTTTTGGTCCAATCGTATTTAAAATTGAGATCTGGAGAATGCAAAATACCAGTTACGTGCCTTCAAGGAACATCAGCACATCCTCTTACTCGTAGTAAGCTTCCCTCTTAACATATTTATTTACTCACAGATCACTATCCACAACCAACATATTCGCGTGCTCCGACCGGCCCACCGTCATTTTCTCTTCGAATCACAAGCTCGTCTTCTCGAACGTGAACCTCAAAGAGGTCACTCACATGTGCTCGTTGAACGCGGCTGCTTATCCTGACAGGTAAAGAATAAACATATCAAAAATATAGTCTAGTGCACATAAAATCCCCGAAAAACTGTTAAAAAACAATATCTCTCATCAAACTTTTTTCTTAATTCACGGTATAAAACCTACTACACGTTGTATTTACCAAAATCGCAAAGCCTTTTCTTCCGGCTGTGCCTAGTATAGACACTCGACGACAAGAGGACATTTAGAAATCAGCCCAATAAGAAACACAATAAAGTCAACAGATGTCGCTTCGCTCACTCGTCTCTGACACGGCCTTCCTGACATGAGACAAGTCTACTCGTACATGTTTCACCTTTTACGTTTGCATGAGTAATTGTTTAGTATTAGAGTGATTAAGGTTAAAACGATTACCTTTTTTTTCATAGTTTGGCGTTAGCCACAGACAGCACGGTAACCATAGGCACAATAGACGAGATACAGAAACTTCATATCAGGACAGTACCCCTCGGTGAGACGCCTCGACGCATCGCTTATCAGGAAGCTTCGCAGGTAACCAAATTAGACTAAACATTTTGATATACATTTTTAGGGTTCCGTAGCCAAATGGCAAAAAACTGAACCCTTATAGATTCGTCATGTCCGTCTGTCTGTCCGATTCTGTCACAGCCACTTTTTTCCGAAACTATAAGAGCTGTACTGTTCAAACTTAGTAAGTGGATGTATTCTATGAACCGCATTAAGATTTTCACACAAAAATAGAAAAAAAACAATAAATTTTGGGGGTTCCCCATACTTAGAACTGAAACTCAAAAAATCTTTTTTCATCAAACCCATACGTGTGGGGTATCTATGGATAGGTCTTCAAAAATGATATTGAGGTTTCTAATATCATTTTTTTCTAAAATGAATAGTTTGCGCGAGAGACACTTCCAAAGTGGTAAAATGTGTGTCCCCCCCCGTAACTTCTAAAATAACAGAATGAAAAATCTAAAAAAAATATATGATATACATTGCCATGTAAACTTCCAGCGAAAATTGGTTTGAACGAGATCTAGTAAGTAGTTTTTTTTAATACGTCATGAAATTAAAAAAAAAATTTTTTTTTCATCATACCCATACGTGTGGGGTATCTATGGATAGGTCTTCAAAAATGATATTAAGGTTTCTAATATCATTTTTTTCTAAACTGAATAGTTTGCGCGAGAGAGCCTTCCAAAGTGAAAAAAAGTGTGTCCCCCCCCCCCCCCTGTAACTTCTAAAATAACAGAATGAAAAATCTAAAAAAAATATATGATATACATTACCATGCAAACTTCCACTGAAAATTGGTTTGAACGAGATCTAGTGAGTAGTTTTTTTTTTAATACGTCATAAAATTTAAAAAAAAATTTTTTCATCAAACATATACGTGTGGGGTATCTATGGATAGGTCTTCAAAAATGATATTTAGGTTCCTAATATAATTTTTTTCTAAACTGAATAGTTTGCGCGAGAGACACTTCCAAAGTGGTAAAATGTGTGTCCAAAGTGGTAAAATGTTGAACAAGATCTAGTAAGAAGATTTTTTTTTAATACGTCTTAAATTGTACGGAACCCTTCATGCGCGAGTCCGACTCGCACTTGGCCGCTTTTTGTGTTTGTTATTTAACTTGTTTCTAAAATAATTTTCATGTGGTGATGAGTATTTAGTCAATGTTATATATTATGTTGTTATATGTATGTAGTCACGTTATAAATAAAACGTCAACCGTAATTTACGTTTTTTTTATAACGTTTATCGACATTTTATTTTGATTGTATTGCAAGATACGCAATACACATAGTGATGGACGTAATGCCTTAGGTTTAAAGACATTATCTATATATGAATTGGTGGTCATTATGGTCGGCGTAAAATTGTAGACGTCGAGATTAAATTGGAGATACAAGGCATAACAACAGCGGAATGCGAGGTCTTACGCCGACATCACCTGTACACTAATTTTATCTCGATGTGAAATTAAAAAACCCTTTATCGCAATGCGAAATTAAAATATTACACACTCAAGTTTTCGTGTCGCATACAGATAGGTCTTGCTCTAATTTTGCTCGATGATTTGACCTTATACTTAGACTATTTTGGGTTATTCCCAATAGTTACCACTAAGTTGTTACCACTGGTAAAAGGTGTGATTTTTTTCCCAGTAGTTACCACCAAAATGTTGTTAGAGTTTAATATTAATAAAAATAGTATAGTATGAATAAAGAGTGCTTTAATAAATAATTATAAGTCGATTAGTGTTTCAGAGTTAACTGCTTTAAAAGTGGTCAAAAATATTAAAACTAGTACAAGTGCATAAAATTAAAAGTTAAAGACAAATTAACGTTTGGTTGATCTATCTCATAAATTGTAAATATAATTAATTGCGACGTTATCTATGAAACCTAGATCTTTTGTCGAGGACGCTTACGTCGCTCTGCGTAGCGCAGCGTTTTATTTGTATAGGAGCATGGCAATGGCTTAAGCGTCATCGACACTTAACTTATAATTAATTAGACTTTTAATTAATTATTTATTAAAGCATTCTATATTTATACTGCTTTGATTAGTATTGAATGCTAACCAAATTATGGTGGTAACTACTGGGAAAAAAAACTCACCTTTTACCAGTGGTAACCAATTTGGTGGTAACTAGTGGGAAAATTGTTTTCCAGTAAGGTGATAACTATCAGTGGTAAAAAGTGGGGAAAAAAATCCCAGTAGTTACCACTGGTATCAACTCGGTGGTAACTAGTGGGAATAACCCATTATTTTATACTACATAGATATTCAACGTGTCGTGCGTGCTAATTTTGTCCACGTGTGTCTCCATTTCTCCTACGAGCTTTAACCCTCGGGGGGCCTGTAACTTGTAGACGTTCGGCGTGATCACGATGCGCGTGGACAAGCTGGAGTGGGGCGCGGCGGGCGGCGCGGCCACGGCGGTGCGCGCGTCGGCCTCCACGGCCGCCGCCGCCACGTCGGGCGCCGCCGCGCCGGCGCCCAAGCACGCGCCGCCCGCCGCCGACCAGGAGGTACACAACCTGCTCGTCATCGACCAGCACACCTTCGAAGGTGAGCCCGCTATGGACCTGCAACAACGCTTCAATCTAATCTACGTTTTTAAAGGGCCCTTGCAATCGCAACAGCCGACGCAGAGCGCGCCGCAACTTTTTTTAATGTGAAACCGCAACTGGTCGTACGCAGTTAACCGCCAACTTACATTATAGAATTGCGACGCATCGCTACGTTTGCTAACGCAATTGCCTAAGGATGGTATTCCACCTATCCAATTTCTTAGTCCAATGTGTATTTGCATCTCACAATTTTGCTTAATGAGAGAGTCAACGTCTTTGGCAGTTAAAGGGTTAGGGAAATACATGTATTCTAACTCTGCCGTCGCTATATATATATTTGATATAATGTTTGCAAGGAAAAACATAGACATCCCAACGAATGTGGAAAACTTAAAGTAATATCTTACAGACTGGTTAAAACAAAAAAGTCGTTGTCGTCGTCGTTTATAACAAGATACCAAAAATGTCACCGAGCTTACAGACTCTAAATTCAAAACTGTTCTTTAGGAAAAACTCATTTTGCAAGCATACTATTAAATAAGCGATTTTATCATGTTTGGCAATGATAATGCCCTGCATTAGCAATCGAATGCATCCAATTTATATAAAAAAGTACCTGTTGTATGTTATTTTATGTTTTTTTTTTAATTCCATATTATTTAAATTGTATTTTTTAGTTACTTATAAGATGTTTTGAAAAGATGTGTCCCACTGAGTTTCTTGTCGGTCCCATATTGGGATACCCTCCTACAATTTAGAAGGGATTTAAATCTTCTCGGGTCACAGGTGTAGGGTTAGAGCCGGCATAGCTTTATTTGACGTTCATAAGCTCATTGTAATATGCCTATTTGGAAAATAAACTATCTTTAACGTTTATGATGAAATTTTCACAATCTGTCACAGCAAAGTGTTTGCAGAGTTAGCGACTACGCACCATAATATTTTTCTCTTTTTAAATGATTTGTATATTTTCAGTATTACACGCGCACCAACTGATGTCGAACGAGTACGCCATGTCTCTAGTATCATGTAAGCTCGGCGAGGACAACAACCATTACTACGCCGTCGGCACGGCCACTTTAAATCCCGAAGAGTCGGAACCGAAACAGGTAATCTTTAATTATTGCTCTCATATATAAATTGTCTTAGTAGTTAAGAACCTTTGCTTTGCCCAACAGTGGGACATTCTTCGCTCCTAACCCCTCGAGTCCCAGCCAGAGGCAATCTCGAATACCTCGTAAGTTCCAGGAGTTTAATATTTTTTGATACATTTTATATGTAAATCGGTGTGCGGTGTGGCGAACTTGGGACTTAGATGTAACTTTCTACCGCCGTGATATCGCGTCCGCGGGACTCCAAGGGTTAAATAATTAATAAAAGAAACAAAGCGTGATAGTAGACTTTATTGTTTTATGTTTCGCTATGCGCTAAATATTTTCGTTATGATTGCAGGGAAGAATATTGCTATTCCACTGGTTGGAAGGCAAACTAGTTCAAGTAGCTGAGAAAGACATTAAAGGCGGATGTTATTCTCTTGTTGAATTCAATGGAAAATTGTTAGCTTCAATAAACAGTACGGTGAGTAGAATATATTTAACTGCTATTTTTGCGTGTGTATCCGAATGTATTGTATGGAGCTGAAATGCTATGTGTCTAAATAGTTTTTTTTTTGCATTAGAAAGAAGGTAAGTGATTTCGTCTTTTTATTATTATTGAAAAACACTTTAAAAATAAGTCAAGGCAAGTATTTATTTATTTAACCTTTATTGCATAAAAGAAAAATAATCTCACGTCGCAGGTCACGTGACCGACAGATTCGTCAGATTGAAAATCACGGGCACGTGACCTGATCGAAAAACTGTTACAATGTCATTGAAGCCATTGAAGTGTTACATTTTTTATGTAATATAAATTGTCATGTTTGTGTACGATAGCGCAATAAATTAATATTGTATTTTACCACATAAATGAGAGTAATGTTATATGGATAATAAAGCAATTCGTGCAAAATTATTCCCTAACCATTCCAAAATATCAAAAATGCACAATGTTAATATTCAAGTTGTCACTTCTGCTGGAACTCCCGGAGTGCAATCAATTGTTTTTTTTTTTTTATATATCAGAAAGTGGCAAAATGTATACCGATTCAAGTTGTTTTATTACAGGTTCGTTTATTCGAATGGACTTCAGATAAAGAGTTACGGTTGGAATGCAGTCACTTTAATAACATAGTAGCGTTATATCTCAAAGTAAAGGGCGATTTTATTCTCGTCGGCGATCTCATGCGGTCCATGACGCTTCTTCAGTATAAACAGGTGAGTTGAACAATTACATTTGTGTTTTCTAGAACAATCCTAAAGATTGATTACGAATCAACCCTTATGTTTAAGTTTATAATAAAATAATTTTCACATAAACGCTCTTACGGTAGCTGCAATAGCATTGTGATTAAATGAAGGATCTGTAAAATGTGACCCACGAGCTTTTATTTTTAGCTCGCAGTAAGGAAGCCTCATACAGCGCTGGTGGCCTAGCGGTAAGAGCGTGCGACTTGCACAATCCGGAGGTCGCGGGTTCAATCGATGAGTTTCTCGGAACTTATGTACAAAATATCATTTTATATTTACCAGTCGCTTTTCGCTGAAGGAAAACATCGTGAGGAAACCGGATTAATCCCCATAAAGGCCCAAGGCCCAATAGTTTACACTGGGGTGGATGGCCAGATGGCAGTCGCTTTCGTAAAAACTAGTGCCTTCGCCAATTCTTGGGATTAGTTGCCAAGACCCCAGGCTCCCATGAGCCGTGGCAAAATGCCGGGACAACGCGAGGAAGATGATGAAGTAAAGAAGTCTCGTACAATCCAGTCCGCGATAAAGAATCGAGAGAGCCGAAGGCGTAAAGTGTTGCTCTGGAGTAAAACATTAGGAAACCTTGATGTGAAGTTTATAATGTAATCGATTTTTTCCAGATGGAGGGTAGTTTCGAGGAGATCGCGCGCGACTACAGCCCCAACTGGATGACGGCCGTGGAAATATTGGACGATGACACGTTCCTCGGCGCGGAGAACAGCTTCAATCTATTCGTTTGCCAAAAAGACAGGTTGGTATCGAAGATTAACTGGGTTTCTTTATTCTTTATTGTATTGCAGTCATGCTCATACATCAGGTGTTACAATTTGAAGATGGTAGGTACATGAGACCCTGTAAGGGCACTCAATATTTCTTAAGTCTAGGTAGGTAGGTACATGCATTTAATACATATGGCAACGAAATCTATATTTTATAATGTTATATTTTATCGACGTTTATGCAATATAAAATGTCAAGTTATTAATTGATTAAAATAATAAGCAATATGGTTAATATTAATTAACTATAGCGTGATTTTAGATAATGCATTAATGTCGATGAATGCTTACTAATAATAATATTATAATAAAATTTAAATTGTTTGTAAATTAGCATATTATGTAACTGTGTCGAAAATTTAAAGGGTCATATGTACTGTAAAACGTTGTACGATACATGTGCGAATAGGTAATTCGCAACTTGTGTCGATTTAAAACACTCCCTACGGTCGTGTTTTAATTTGTCGCCACTAAGTACATAGCATTATTCCAGTGTTTGGTCATTTAGAAATTCGTCTATTGTATAATATATTTTCTCTAAAAGGAGCTTTTAAGAGTATTTTTAAATTGTTTGTCATTCGGTTCTAGTTTTATACTGTCGGGGAGTTTATTTGTAATTTGAATGCATTGGTAATAGGGCACACCCTTTCTGCACATAGCCAACTTGGTATTTGGTACGGCTAGCTGATTTTTAGATTTTTCCTATCGTTAACTTTTGATTATCCATTTACTACAAAACTTGGCACTAAAGCGTCATCTATTTCAACTGTCACATTTGCGACTGAAATATTTTACTTACTCAGTGACCCAAAATGAGACTTGGCCTCCGACACAAATAGCGCTACTTTTCTCGGTCCTGCGCTACTTCTCGCCAATTGGCATCATGACAGTAACAAAGAATCATGGAAATAGTAGTTCCAAAGAAACATATATGTATATTTGATATGATTCTAAAAATTGGCCCATTATCAGTAAAAACATTAGGATTAACAATATTTTCAATAAAATTAATTTTAACTGAAACACCAATCGGAAGCGAGCCAAAACGTGACGTCATCACTCCATGACATATTTGTTTGAGCAGCATAGACAACTTCATTGACCGTAATCCATACGTCCATAGCAAATAGTTTGAACTGAAATATTGTTTTTCGGAACCAGTACAAGTGTACCGATAATGTTAAAAGGGATTTCAAAAGGGTATAGTCGGGTAAGCATGGCCAAACTACCCTTAGCGAAAAAAATAATTTCCTTTGACTGGATTATTGGTTAAAAAAAAATGCAAAAAAAAAAAATATTTTATTACAGTCAAAGTACTAATCCGATTTCTTTGTAATTTGGGTATGTTGTATATACAATTAAGGTTATTTTCTAAAAAAAATAATAATATTAGATTATCTCTTGAAAAAAAAAATTAGTAGTACGTTTTCAGAAAAAAAAAATTACGTGCGAGATTGCGACAGTTAGCAAATTTATATATTTCATGTAGAATTTAATAATGTTAAACATATATTTTATTCAAAAACTAAGCCTCGATAAATTTTTTTTGGTAAGGGCAGTCGGGCCATGCTTACCCGGCTATACCCTTTGTCATCATGTCAATTGTTGACTCTGAGCTCGCGCTGATGCGCCTCCACCACGTCGCTGCAGCGACACCTGGGGCGCCCCATAGGACGGGCTCCTGCTAGGCGGCCCAGGTACGCTTCTTTCACACTTCGATCTTCATCCATTCTTTCAGGGTGTCTAACCAACGGAGTCTGCGAGCTTTAGTCTCCCCCATGATGTTGTTGGATAATAAAAATATTACACGAATTTATCTGAAATATTTTACACTAATTTATTTGTTTTAGTTTTCCTTTATCTGTATCATTCTACATGCTAATAGGTGTCAGGATGTAAAAGCATTTCGTAGCGATATTCTCTTGGATTGTCCCTTTTATTCGTCTATTTACTGCTTCGTCACAGCGAAGCGTCATCACGCTTGAGAACGCCCGCAACCACGTCCTCGCGTCCCGTTTTTTCATTAAATGCCTCGGTCTCAGTTGACGCCAACGCTGCGCGTAATGCAAAATCCATACATAGAAATATGGCTTTCTTTCTATACAAGTTATGCGCGGCATATAAATTGTCATTAACATTCCAGTGCGGCCACAACAGACGAGGACCGACAACACATGGGCTACACGGGCCAGTTCCACGTGGGCGACATGGTGAACGTAATGCGCTGCGGCTCGCTCGTCGCCACGCACGCCGACACCGCCGCGCCCGTCACCTCGCCCGTGCTGCTCGCCACCGTCACCGGCGCCATATGTGAGTCACGCAACTGTCAACCTTATACCGCCGGGGTAGAGTCTGAAACCCCGCGACGCCACGCACGTCGACACCGCCGCGCCCGTCACCTCGCCCGTGCTGCTCGCCACCGTCACCGGCGCCATATGTGAGTCACGCAACTGTCAACCTTATACCGCCGGGGTAGAGTCTGAAACCCCGCGACGCCACGCACGTCGACACCGCCGCGCCCGTCACCTCGCCCGTGCTGCTCGCCACCGTCACCGGCGCCATATGTGAGTCACGCAACTGTCAACCTTATACCGCCGGGGTAGAGTCTGAAACCCCGCGACGCCACGCACGTCGACACCGCCGCGCCCGTCACCTCGCCCGTGCTGCTCGCCACCGTCACCGGCGCCATATGTGAGTCACGCAACTGTCAACCTTATACCGCCGGGGTAGAGTCTGAAACCCCGCGACGCCACGCACGTCGACACCGCCGCGCCCGTCACCTCGCCCGTGCTGCTCGCCACCGTCACCGGCGCCATATGTGAGTCACGAAACTTTCAACCTTATACCGCCGGGGTAGAGTCTGAAACCCCGCGACGCCACGCACGTCGACACCGCCGCGCCCGTCACCTCGCCCGTGCTGCTCGCCACCGTCACCGGCGCCATATGTGAGTCACGCAACTGTCAACCTTATACCGCCGGGGTAGAGTCTGAAACCCCGCGACGCCACGCACGTCGACACCGCCGCGCCCATACTGCTCGCGACCGTCACCGGCTGTAGGTATATGCGAGTCATGGCACTGACAACCTTGTAGAGACGCGGTAAAGTCTAAAACCCAGCGTCGCCACTGAATGCCAGTGACTGAATATATATATAGACTAACAAGGAAAGGTACCCAACTGTCCGGTTCCGATTTGATTTATATTCATATATGTTATAGAGTAGACTAAAATAACGGACACGTATTTTTTTTTTAGCTGCCCAAACTCAACCTATTGAGAGAAATTGTCCTCCAAAGTATTAAAAAATTACTTAATCTTCTATCTCGTATAGAAAGTGGTGCTCAAGCAACTTACAAGTTAATGGCTTGTTTGAGTATATGTTTGAGAGCAGGAAAAAATAATGAGCACGTGTTTCATTATATCGCTAAGATATTATAAAACTTCGAATGTCGATTTTATTACAAAAAAATAAGTTTCAGCCGATATAACAAAACACGTGCTCATTATTTTTTCCTGCTCTCAAACATATACTCAAATCAGCCATAAACTAGCAAGTTGCTTGAGCATCACTTTCCATAGGAGTTGGGTACCTTGTAAGCTCTCCGTGCAAAAATTAGCTTCCGAAAGTTATCTCTTCGCCATAAATGTGGGCAGCGCGGCATTACAATATTTGACGTTGTCAAACTGCTCTGTCCTGTGTGAGACGCTTGCTGATTACTATCCGTGGAGTCATTTTTGAGCTCTAGTTAGTCTTCCATTTATTCGAGTTCGTTGCACCTTATAGCAACTGGAGAATGTCTAAAACCCGAATTCCTTTTTAAGCTACTAGAAATTCATACAACATTCTTTCGTCTGTACACAGGCTTAGTAGTCCAACTGACGCAAGAACTGTACGAGTTCCTGCAACAGCTGCAGGAGCGGCTCACGCACACGATCAAGTCGGTGGGCAAGGTGCCGCACTCGTTCTGGCGCTCCTTCAACACCGACATCAAGACCGAGCCGGCGGAGGGCTTCATCGACGGCGACCTCATCGAGAGCTTCCTCGACCTCAGCCGCGACAAGCAGAAGGAGACCGTCAAGGGGTTGCAGGTTGGTTCACACTACACTAGCGTCGTTAACAGAACACTTCCTTCAAGACCGAGCCGGCGGAGGGCTTCATCGACGGCGACCTCATCGAGAGCTTCCTCGACCTCAGCCGCGACAAGCAGAAGGAGGCCGTCAAGGGGTTGCAGGTTGATTCACACTACACTAGCGTCGTTAACAGAACACTTCCGTCACCGAGACCGAACCGAGTAATTGAATTAAATTTAATTTGAATTACCTGGTAATTATTAATTTAAATTACATTAATTCGTAATTGCATTACGCAATTACGTTGTGTAAACTATTTATTACTTACACAAACAGGATTAAATTTACCCACGTGGAATGGTTAAGGAAAATAGTCGGTCTAGTACATTTATTGGATAAACATTTACCAAAATACAGTTTAAATTACTAATAAGCATTTAAAGGAAGTACTTAGGTGTGTTGGATCTCCAAATAAATAAAACAAAACAAAAAAACAATAAGTATTTTGAGGTACAGTCAACTGCAAACGTATACATATGTGTCAGTCCTAAACAAAAGGGACCTTTTGGCGGAAATTGAGTTATCTAAGGGATATAAATCTAGAAACACATACCTAACTACAACATTCAACCCACCTAAAATACCGCCATAAGGTCCCTTTTGTTTTGGACTGACACAAATAGCGTCCAAAGTTGAATGTAAGAACTAAAACACGTACTAAAAAACTTACACAAATATGAAAAAAAAATTGAAAATTTTGAGGATAAGTTCCTTAAAATGAGTGGCAAAATTTGGCCTTAACATATTAAATTAAAACACAAACCCACAAACAAGTATATCATGCTATATAAAAAAACAATGAAAATGTTTTACTGAGTGTAATTTGTAATGCATGAAGTAATGCATTACGAATTAAAATTACAAAATGTAATTTCTAATTCCATTTCGAATTACATTTTGTAATGCAATGAAATTTAAATGCAATTAAAAATTACATTTCAGTAATTTCCATTTATAATTCAAATTACATTTTGTAATTGCAATGCATAATTCGTAATGCAATTGCTTTTTGTCCAACACTGGTGAGGACGCGTGTTTAGAGTCAACATTTTTGGTGCGAGTCAGAATGGTGGGTGTACTTAAATGAAAACCATACCATATTTTTGTACCTAATTTGTACTATTTAGTACCTCCTTTAAAAAAAATTGTACATCACGGTATTTAAAGTTATCACCAAAAAACAGTATACCCGCCATCCTGACAGTCAGAATGGCGGGTGTACTTTATTACGCTATGTTCCCGTGGTTATTGATAAATTCTATAAAATCCAAATTTTTGTACCTTTTTTGTATTTTCATATGTTCAATTTTAATACGGGTCATTTTATTTGTGGTTTCCAAGTTTTACTCATTTTATATTTTGCTTGCTATTACAATTTTGCAGGAGTTATAATTTTTCAAGTTACCATTACAAACATTAAAGGTACTAAATACTGGCGTAATAAAAAGAATTGTACCTTAGCGTTAAAAAAGGCTAGGCGCCAATTCAAAGAAATCTTCCTAAGAAAAATCATTTTTAAGACATGATTTTCTGAGTTATTTGAACTTAACAGATTAAACATTAAAGGTACTAAATCCTAGCGTAATAAAAATAATTGTACCTTAGCGTTTTTTCTTCAAAATGAAATCGATAACTTGAAAAATTGTAACGCCTGAAAAATTGTAATAGCAAGCCAAATATAAAATGAGTAAAACTTGGAAAGCACAAATAAAATGACTCATATTATAATTGAATATCTTCTTTATCCTCGCCTCATCCCGTTATGCGGGGTCGGCTTTCCTAATCTTGAGGCGCCACTTTGATCGCTGATAAGCGTCGTCACTGGACAGGCCCAACTCCTTCATATCTCTTCGGACATTCGTCAGCCAGGTAGTTACTGGCCTGCCCCTTCCTCCCTTTGCTGCAGCCATGGAGAGGCACTTCTTCACTACGTGATTTTCGGGTCTACGTAACGTCTATAATTGAATATGAAGGTACAAAAATTTGGCTTTTATATAATTTATCAATAACCACGGGAACATAGCGTAATAAAGTTCACAGGCGGGTGTACTGCTTTTTGATAATAACTTTACGTACCGTGAGGTACAATTTTTTTAAATGGAGGTACTAAATAGTACAAATTAGGTACAAAAATATGGTATGCTTTTCAATTATTTTTATTTAGGTACACCCGCCATTCTGACTTTCATTTTTGGTATACAGTTCAAAGGAGCTTTTATCCCAGTCAGTCGCTTAGCGCAAGGCATACAGTGCGCACATAACTAACTAATACACTACCGCGCGGCACCGTCTGGTCCTCGTAAAAATCTGATCTGTCACCTTATGATATATTGACGGAGTTGGAATAAATCGGTGTGCTAAACTGAACTTTGTTTACCTACTCAGGGTCACCCATACCTAAAAACGGTTGTATGGCGGGTTGTGACTACGGAGGGCTCCTAGATTTACCTGGCGAGAACCGGGAGTTCCTGGTTCCGGTACTAATTGTGTATAGAAAACAAGCACCGGGAGCACATCCTAGTTGTAACTATCGCTTTTATTGCTGCGGCAAAAGAATTCATAAACAAGAACTTACATTAGATATATTAGATACAGGGGGCGGACAAATCTATTAATGTATGGCAGGTATTAATCACTTTATTGCAGACATTACAGCCCATATAATTAAAACACATCATAGACGTGCGCGCCGCCGCGGCGCGCCGCCGCCATAAGGAGTCAGCGCGCCGCCGCCGCCGCCGGTAGTTTAAAATTCGCGCCGAGACAAAACCCGCAAAAGAGTACAAGTTTAAAATCAATGGACATAAAGCGCGTGCGACGCGTGCCGTGGAGCACAGCGAGCGCCGGAAAACTCGCGTCCAAGCTCAGAAGCTCGCCGTTCGTACGCCTGCCTCCGAGTAGCTTTAGCGTTCCGTTTTTTTAATTCGTTGTATGATTTATTTTAATGAATCTGTGTATTTAGGCTGCTCTGCTGGCACTAGAATCCCTT
Organism: Cydia pomonella; assembly: GCF_033807575.1. Taxonomy (NCBI): domain Eukaryota; kingdom Metazoa; phylum Arthropoda; class Insecta; order Lepidoptera; family Tortricidae; genus Cydia; species Cydia pomonella. The sequence continues at coordinate 12,411,812 of NC_084721.1, read as the reverse complement.
GAGTCAAACTCAAAACTAGTCCACAACTGTAAAATAAACCTCAATGCACTGGCTAACTCCAACAAAGTCATACTTAGATGGGTACCAGGGCACTCCGACATTAACGGAAACAAAGAAGCGGACGAACTTGTTAGAAAGGGCGCAGACACACCCGTGGTCGGCCCAGAACCGTTCTGTGGAATCACAAAACGGGATGCATGTTCTCTGCTCAGCAATTTAGAAAAAGTAAGGGCAAACGATTGGTAAAAGGACAAGAACACTCGAAAGCTCTGATCAAAGGGTTTAACAGCAAAACTGCTAGGGAGCTTCTAGGGCTCAAAAGACACAAAGCCTGCGCGGTGACCAGAATTTTGACTGGACACTGTAAGTTGAACAAACACATGTTTCAAATTGGAAAGAAACAAGACGCGACATGCAGGTTCTGCCATGAGTCAGAGGAGACTGCAATGCACATTCTCTGCTCCTGTGGACCACTAATGTCAAAAAGACTTCTTTTTGACATTAGTGGACACATATAAGACACACTTAGGGCGGCACGTATTGTGGGTTGCAATACGTGCCGCCCATTATAGGTACAGAACATTACGGCCCAAAGAATCTGGAATTTCCTGGATTCAACGGGCATCAGTAAGGAACTTTAAAGGGCTGTCACAATAGATCACTACCTGGTCGACGTGGCACTCAAAGGCCCAAAAAACCCCAATAATAATAAATGTAGTATTGAGTTGTTTGTACCTGTTAGTTACTGTGTTACAGCGAACATGACATCAAAAGCGGATATTGAAAAAAATAAGTTAAATAGACTTTCGGTAGCAATAAATTTTACCTCAAAAACAAAAGTTGACCTCTATCTGACTGCTAACGAATTAACTCCAGCTGGTTTCTTGGCAGAATATGCCAAAGAATTAATCACTTACTACGAACATAATCAACCATTATTACACCAGGGTCAAAAGGAAGAAGCCAGTACAAGTAAAGTTTCAATACTTTCCCAACTCTCGCGCAAATACAGCATGCAACACAGTTCTCATGGTTCCGGCTTCGATGATGCTGTTGACCAGGAAGCTTGGAAATACCTAGCTACTGCTGATCCTGCGGAACTTGAAGACGGGGACATCTTGTCCTACTGACAAACCAGACAATCTGCCTACCGGCGTTTATCATCATTAGCACAGGCTCTGTTATGCACTAGCACTCCGAGCGAAAGAGTGTTTTCGGTTGCTGGATTGCTTTTAACAGCCAAAAGGTCCCGGCTGAGTCCATTTAGGGTGAACAAAATAATTTCTGTGCACGACAACTATAAAAGTTGCAAACAAAATATTTCTGTCAAGAAAAGTGATTGAGTCATCTTTTCAGTTCACTTAATAAAGTTCTTTCGTTTAAGCGTGGGTTTTCATTATACATCTTAATATGCAAAGTTGAAAAATCATACGCCGCCGCCGTGGATTTTTTCGTGGCGCGCCGCCGCCCGATTTTTTTCGACCGGCGCGCACGTCTAACACATCATTTCATTATTAGACACACCGTTATGTATGTCCTTGGCTGTAAATTCTCATTTCATCGGTACTTTTATTAAGTCTTGATGTATTTTTTGTTCAGATCGATGACGGCGGGGGCATGATGCGCGACGCGACGGTGGACGACCTGGTGAAAATCGTGGAAGACCTCACGAGGATACACTAGGCCATTAGGATATAGCTAAGATTAAACATTATATGAAATTTGCCTACCAACATAAAATGTTTTCCAACCCTACTGTGGACTTTTAATGTGTAGTAAAATCCATTAAAACTGCTGGCTTCGTGAGCTGTAGACCTCGCGAAGATCCAAAAACTAAATCGACAAAAAACAATTAAACTGGCCCACAAAACATCACGAGAATCGATAGAAATGCGATCCGTGATTCGTAAAGAAAAGTCGGACATACCGCAACATTTTTGCCCATGCTGACACGGTGATGCTTCGCACTTGTTCTGTCACTCATGAAATTCGTAGAATGTTGTTTTGTGGATATCTCCGTATATATTTACTTGTTTTGTGTGGAAGGTATTTTAAACTAGCAATCATTATTATTTTTTTAGATTTAAACGAAAATAGTAATTGTGTTTTTTGAATTTTGCAAGCGAGGTTATTAGATGCACGACAGCCGCAGGCTGGAGTGCATTAAAGACTCGAGTTAGCAATATTTCTTACACAATGTTTTTCATCATACTTGCGAAGAAGAAACAAAATTATAAGCGAAATAATTCTTAAATACGGTGAATTTTCAAACATTCGTCCGCCATATTGTATTTCTTTGACAGGTTAGGCATCGAAGGCACAGAGACCTATCTGGCATTTAGCCAAATTCAAAATTTAAAAAAATATTTTAGACGGCTATTAAATTAATCAAATTAAAATAAACAATCAAAATAACGCCAGTATCAAAATAACGTCAGTATTTTAAAAGTAAAACTCATTTATACCTTCTTGGTTCGTATGAATTAGTGACATAATAAAAAAAACTATAACTCCCTAAGGGAGTTGCAGCTTTTTTCACAATCCTTAACTCCCGCGGGAACAATACATGTATTTGTCCTTCAGCATACCTGCATGAAATAAGATATTTTTCGAGCAAGTGTGATGAAAATTTATATTAAAACTACACGACATTTAGAATGTCTATATACCCTTTCACTTTAGGGAAATAAAATTGCGTGAATATTATTTGTAAAATATGTATTCATCATTATTATCATTACAGATGCCATAAAATCTATATCTTACTAACCCTAATTTATGTTGTATAATATTCCTTGCATCAAATATTTACAAATCGATCTCAAAAGGTATATGCTTAGTGTAAATAAATGTACAAAATATCAGTCTTGGCGGCTGTTCGGCGGAACGCTCTCAAACATCACTTGAGTCAGGAATGTCAATTTATCTGTAAAAAACAGAAGATTGTACAGAACGAACGTAAAACAAGGAAGCACCTACTTTATTCGAGCCAAATCAGAGCCTCCAGGCGAGGTATCGACTCCGACTCCAGGTATCAATCAGTCACAAAATGACGAATATTACAAGAAGAAAACAAAAAAAATCTACATTAAAGTGACCAGTATGTAAAAAAAAGCTAAAGGCGTGGTATGCTTGATGCAGATAAATATTGTCAATGCTTACCTAAAATAGCTTTAGGGGTTTTCTTATAATACACAAAAAGTGTGTAAACAATAAATCCAATAACTATAAAGCCTATAGCCATTAAATATTTAACTGACGGGTCGTGGACTATTGGCAACACCGACAAGAATATTGCCACTAGCAAAACGAAGCAAGGCACTATGGTTGGTACTCTGTACGGCCTCTCTTTGTCCGGTTGGGTTCTTCTTAGAACCAGCAATGCAACCATTCCGAGCCCATAGAAGAACCATAGGAACCAACTGGCGAACTCTATGAGAGTTTGAATGTTGCCAATGCTAATAAATATTGCTGTCAGCAATGCCTGCAACAAAAAGCGAAAGATATACTCTGCCAAACCAACTTTGTTAGTAGAGAAAAGCGCGAAATTCAAATTTTGATTGGAAGACCTTCGCGCCTACATTTTTCAAATTTGCCTTTTTTTCTTCTGACGGAAAGAAATGGCGTGCCAAACTATACGTTACAGTTTACTGCAGACACATCTTAGACACAAATCTGTTGAAGAGAATTAGCTAGCTTTGAAGAACTGATATTCTGAATTTAGAACCACTAAACCAGACATTCAGATGTGAATTTTGATGCGTCTGACTGACAGATCTGCTCTAAGGTTCACGGAAGCTTGACTATATAAAAAACAAGCCAACTAACCTGAAAGGCTACTGCAGGAGCCGGTGTCAATCTTTTCATATTTACATACGAAAATACTTCTAACATATGTCCACCTTTAGCTGCTGTATAACAGACCCTGTAGCCAAAAACAGAAATCTATAAAATTCACATTCACACAACCAATATAGTGTGGCAAGCGTCGGTAGAAAAAGGCGGCTAATTTAAAAAAAATGTAGGCGCGAAAGGTTGTCCTCCCATAGAAAATATGAATTTCGCGCCTTTTTCTACTTGGTTTGCCAGAGTATACAATTATTATTTTTTGTATACAATTTTCGTACCTGGTAACACCGAATTGTACGCTCATAGCACACCCGAACGTAGCGATAGCAACTCCAAGTGGTATTAAAAAGCTGGCCGGGCCCAGGACGCGATTGCCAAACTCCACAGCCACGGCAGGCACACTGGTCATGTCTTCAAAGTTTAGAACCGTCATGTAGGCTACATTCATGAACACGTAGAGGCCTGTGATTAGAGGAACGGCTATGGAAATACTGAGGGGAACGTTTCTGAAAAAATAAAATATTTCTGCTTAGTCGTGACATATTTTGGGATATATGTAAATTTTATTTTAGGGAGACGTTAGACCTAATTTTATTTAAAACTATTGACATCAGATTAATATTTTCAAAACCAATAACTCGATTCTGAATTCAAATATATGTACGTTGGTCCTGAAAAAAATACCATACAAAAATAAAACAGGTCCCATAGACATTTTATTCCGTGCCCATATTTTTTATTTTTTTATTTTATTTTACATTTTATTCCGTGCCGATATTGCCGTGCTTAATTTCTGATAACTTTAGACCGTGTCGTGTGTACCCACACAGTCCAAACTTATTTTTGGTACTTTACTTTAGTATCCGGGTTAAACTTAAAAATAAACTTACACGGCTGGGTTAATGATTTCCTCCGTGACGACCGTGACGCTGTTCCAGCCATCATAGGCCCACAACCCGGAGTACAGCGCTAGAGCTATTCCGCCCGGGTTGGTCGTGCTGCCTTCGAAACCTTTGCCCAAGTTTGCAGTGTTGCCTATGAAAATAAAATGGGAGTTTTCTAACTATACTCTGTCAAACAACTTTGTCAGTAAAAAAAGGCGCAAAATTGAAATTTTCTATGGGACGATAACCCTTCGCGCCTACATTTTTTTTACATTGGCCCCTCTTTTCTACTGACGGAATTGGCTTGATAGACTTACAAATCCAACGAATGCGCTGCAAGTGGGTATATCAACAACTTCGGAGAGTCAGGTCGTCGTTATTTTGAAAATTCTTGTGTTAAAATTGTTGTAGCTCTACTTTCATCGCTCTTTCTTTCATTTTTAAGCAGAGCTAGGTCCCAGCATCTCCATCATAAGAGATTTGTACCAAGCAATAATGGAGCGCATACATCAGTGACGAGGCCTCTATAGAAATCAATACGAGTACCCACTGGCTTGTTATGGTGAGAATTTAGTACATACTAAGTTTTCCTACTCTACAGCTCTCGAAGAAAAAGCAAGCAAATTATAAGCATTAGCTCCAGCGTAAATTTAACATCCCGCCATTGCTACAGGCTGGATTTTACCACATATATATATATATCGAAGTCGAAATGCGGGATGGAATTATGAAGTTGGAGTGGTTGGTAGGGCCGCGGGTTCGGATCTGTGGAACGTGTAATTTTTTCCTGTAAGTATAAAAGAATGTTTCTTACCTCTAGCTATCTCATAGATACCGCCTCCGATGACAACAAGGCACGCGAACACCTTACACACTCCGAATACATTCTGCACCTTCACGAACAGCTTCACGCTAGTTATGTTGATGTACGTCATTATAACTGAAACATTATTACTTTATCATTATCACGCTATTATGTATTAGGTACCTAACATGACTTATGATGTCGATATGTAGGACGGTAGTAACGTATGAAAATGATTCTTGATGACGGCCCCACATGATTGGTGTTTGCTAAAAATACCGAGCACTATGCGAGATGCGAGCAAACCCAAGACAAACACGGCATCCCCAGGCTTGGACGTGCCAGTTTGTCGAACACCCCTTTGATTTGTGCAGCAAACACAACAAAACAGACAAACATCTATCTACACGTTCGTTTAATTGGTGTTTGTTGTTTGGCGTTGTTTGCTTGCATGTGGAGCTGGCATGTCAGGTACTCAGGTATGGATTGACCCTTAGAGTCTTTGCGGAAAGAGTCGTGGAATGTAAGAGAACCCATAGATACATAACCTACCCGACCGACCATCAGAGTCCGTAGCAAGCTCGGCCGAATTTCATCTTCCCATACAACGGATACATCATCTTCCCAGCTCCAGCTTTTAAAACAAACGAAATAGAGCAAAAACAATATTTATATGATAAACTTAAACTCGCTGTATTTTTTAACTATGGTATCTAAAGCTACATAAACAACTTACAGGCATACATAGATATACCTTATCCTATTGTATGTAGGTACAAAGTTTAAAGAGCAATCTAACTAGTCGTTTTAAAATAAGAGCGTTACTAAGTTTGTATGGAGAACCGAGCTTGCTGAGGACTCACTGATATCCTTAGCTGGCTTAGCTTCATATTATTTACGGGTCAATTCATAACTATCAACACTTTCAGTGCCAAGCGCCCCATTTTCTAGACCTAGCGTGGAATTGGCAGTTAATGTGTTAAAAACCAATTCTTGTAACTTACAAAAAGATCAAGGCCTAAATATAGTAGGCAAATGTAGTATACAATTGTATGTAGGTAATAGGGTAAACTTTGCTAACCAAAATCATGTTTACATGTTCGTTTCTTAATGGTCTGTCCAGATGTGGGGAATGCAGTGCGCTGCAAACCATATAATAGGTAAGTACTACGAAATGCACAAGTGTTTTCCATCGTTTCGCAAATGGCTCGCCAGCGGTACATTCGCCAGTTCTGGACGCACTTTTACGCAATGAAAACATCCTATTTTTGGCATACACATACAAGGTGAAGTGACGAAAAAAAAACAAAAAAAACTGCTTTTTAAATCTTTTATTACTGTTATATAAAACATTAGTAACTAAGTGTCATGATTGTAGTTTATTGAATACCTAAGTAACACAATTAATTTAAAAGTCAATTAATTTTTGAAAGTTCCTACACATAGGCGAGCACCCTCATGGTATAGAAGTAAAGTCCATCCTTCCTCCTTTCTTCGCATTCTTCGTCCTACAATGCTGAAGGCTAAATAACTATATAGCTTTTTTGCAGTCATACATGATTCTTAAATGCCATTCTAAAAACAGCAACAAGTACGAGGGTTGATTGAAAAATTCGCGGCCTGGCCAATTAAAAAAAAACTTTTTTCTTTTTTCTGCCGCCATTTTGAACTGTCATTATTTAACTGTCTTCCCGCGAAATTTCAATTGGCGTCTTTATTTAAAAGCAATTTTACGGCACATTTAAAGTTACGTGTCTGTAGATATTGTGAAAATGGAGAAATTAGAGCAGCGTGCTGTGATTAAATACCTGCACAAAAAAAGGATTGACACCGAAGCAAATTTATGATGATATGCAAAGTACATTAGGGCAATCCTGTCCATCATATACGATGGTGAAAAAATGGGCAGCTGAATTCAAGCGTGGACGAGATAGTATCGCAGATGACCCTCGTCCCGGGAGGCCAACAACGGTGACTAACACGGACAATGTGGCAATTATATGCGAAATGATAATGAAAGACCGGCGATTAAAGGTGCGGGAAATAACTGACATCGTAGACATCTCTTATGAAAGAACTCGAAATATTATAGTACGAATTAGGTTTTTCCAAAGTGTCGGCGAGATGGGTCCCGAGGCTTCTTTCAGTGGAACAAAAAATCGCTCGCCGTACTAATTCACGTGAATGTCTAGATCTGTATGAAGCCGATACTCAAGACTTTTTGGACAGATTTGTAACTATGGACGAGACGTGGGTCCACCACTATACCCCAGAGACCTAACAGCAATCGAAGCAGTGGGTTCGTCCTGGATCTCCGCCTCCCAAAAAAGCCAAAGCATTTTGTCGGCCAATAAAGTCATGGCATCTGTTTTCTGGGATGCAAAGGGAATAATAATGGTTGACTATCTCCAGAGAGGTAAAACTATAAATTCCGACTATTATTGCGAGTTATTACGCAGATTACGCGAGGCTCTGAAGATAAAAAGACCTGGAATGTTGACAAAGAAAGTTATCTTCCACCAGGACAGTCACTAAAATCGATGGCGAAGATTGCCAAATGTGGGTTTGAATTATTGCCCCACCCACCCTATTCACCCGATTTAGCACCATCGGACTTTCATCTGTTCCCCAATTTAAAAAAAAACATATGGGTGGTATGAAATTTTCAAGCAACGCCGAGGTCCAAGCTGAGGTGGATGCCTATTTTGAAGGTCTCGAGGAAAGCTTCTTCAAAAGTGGTGTAATGGCTCTGGAATCCAGATGGAACAAGTGCATTCAACTCGACGGGGACTATGTAGAAAATAAAAATAAATTAAAAAACCTCTGTTTTGTTTTTAATATTCAGGCCGCGAATTTTTCAATCCACCCTCGTAGTAAATGAGGTATATAATCTACACTCAAATTTGTAACTCTAAAAAGCTAATTTGACTTCCATTTTGTTGTAAGGGTTGGCAGATATGATGTTCTCATCTTTAAGCTGTTCAATCAGGTGATAGTTCTCTGGCGTCACTTGTATATAGCCACTGGAAGTCTTATCCATTCTTTCATTCATCAGTTCCTGAAACAAGCAACAAATTGGAAAAAATTGTTTTACAGTACATATGGGGCTACTTTACTACTACTACTACTTACTACTACTAGTGCGAGAAGTAGCATATTACGTTACTGTGTCGAACATTTAAAGGGACATATGTACTGTAAAACGTTGTACGATACATGTGCGAATAGGTAATTCGCAACTCGTGTCGATTTAAAACACTCCCTTCGGTCGTGTTTTAATTTATCGCCACTCGTTTCGAATTTCCTATTTTTCGCACTTGTATCGTAATGTACTATTTTGTATACAACCTTATCCTATATCATAGTTGGTTAAAATAGTACATTACGATACAAGTGCGAAAAATAGGAAATTCGAAACGAGTGGCGATAAATTAAAACACGACCGAAGGGAGTGTTTTAAATCGACACGAGTTGCGAATTACCTATTCGCACATGTATCGTACAACGTTTTAAATGTTCGACACAGTAACATAATATGCTACTTCTCGCACTAGTGCTATAAAGTAGCCCCATATGTACTGTAAATGTAGCTTATGTCACCCAAGCTCTAGACAATCGACTTGGTAGTTTCAACACCATGGTGAAAATGTACACACAACATTCATGGCTGATAAAATCTTCTTACAATTGTGTAAAAAAATCTTTATTAGGCGCATCCACACAGACCGGCCGAGGCATGTCTACACTGGCCTTTTTGTGCGTGAGGAAAATGCCTCGCGCGTATGCTCGCTGTGTGTAGACCCGCCGATCGATATATTTTATGCAGGTAAAAGTTAATATACCAGCAGGTGTAGCTTCCAATGGAGCCCTAAATTATGTATACAAGACATACATATTTCAGCCTACAAATACCAGAAGGGAACTAAGGTGAGGAGAAATTCAAATACTGATCCTTTTCAAATACAGTGTAAACTCCATATAACATTACTTGATATAACGATTCACTCACTATAACATTGACATTTGTTAGCTATCCTTGGTTTACTTTAGTATTCATTTCTCTCTATATAACGAAAACAAAGCGGTGGTGGCAATCCGGAGGTAGTGGGTTCAAATCCTGGCTCGTACCAATGAGTTTTTCGGAACTTATGTACGTAATATCATTTGATATTTACCATTAGCTTTTCGGTGAAGGAAAACATCGTGAGGTAACCTGCATACAACTGCGAAGAAATTGAAAGGTGTATGGGAAGTTCCCAATCCGCGTTGGGCTAGCATGGGGACTATAGCCCGAGCCCTCTCGCGCATGAGAGGAGGGCTGTGCCCAGCAGTGGGACGTACATACGCTGAATTATTATATATAATGAAAACTCTCTATAGTATCAAACAACATCCAGTCCCTTGAGCGTCACTATATAAAGTTTACACTGTAATTACACAAATGTAACATAAAACTTACTGCTAAAACTCCTGTAATGGCATCGGAAACCCTGGGGAAGAGTGAATTTATGAGACCATGCAGCACTGTTTTCATGTCATGGAAGCGTTGTTTGGCGTGCTGCAAGTGCTCCGGCTTTACTTGGCGCCGGCCTGCCCATGGCCGTGACTTAGCCTCCTGGACTATCTTTATGCTTGCTTTTAATCTAAAAATAAATACAATAAATATTTAATAACTCAACTTGTGTTATGTAGGTGCTGAAAACAATGCACATAACCCAATGCTAAGGCCATAAAATAAGAAACATATTTTCTTAAAATGATCTGGTGCATCACTATGGGGCATTGTCTTACTCAAACTTATTCTTTTTTTTAATTTGACCCCAAAGCAGAGGAATATGATATTGTATCGGGGGTTAAAAATATCACTGACAAAGTCACATGTGGAGGCTAGGCAATTAATAATAGGCTAGTCAAATTACCTGGATTATGTATTTTTTGAATGGTTTACTTAAATGCAAAATCATTCCTAATTTTTTATATGCTCTCGCCACAATATTATCTATGTGTTCAACAAAGGAGAGTTTAGCATCCAGAGTAATCCCTAAATCTCGGATCGATGACACCAGTGAGACACTGCTACCAGCTAACTTATAATCGAAAGTTATAGGATTATGTTTACGGGAAAATGTGATAGTGTAGCATTTCTCAGTGTTTAGAATTAAGTGATTTCACTGACAATAGTCCTCAAATTGTGACAAATCGGATTGTAACGCAACACAATCATCATAATTCCTAATAGTCTTATATATTTTTGTGTCGTCTGCATAAAGTATGTGGGATGAAGACTGAAAGATAGTATCAATATCATGTTTTACATATAAGACAAATAGAAAAGGCCCCAGGTGAGAGCCCTGGGGAACCCCTGAGGGAACGGGTAGAAACTTCGACCTATAACCCTTGAGTGCAACCGCCTGACTTCTATTACTAATGTAAGACTTTAACCACCTAAAGAGGTCACCGTGTATACCGATCCTGAAAAGCTTCTGAAGTAAAATTGAATGATCTATTTTATCGAAGCATTTAGAGAAATCGATTCGGAGATATGTATCTTCTTACTATTAAATATTGTTAACACTCAGTGCTGGGTGCCCCGTTTTCAGTACAAAATGAACACACATACATGGTCATACATGTTCTTGGAAGTGAAAGTGTTAAAGGAACTAAGATTTGTATAGTAAGAATTAAATATCTATGAAGTGTATAAGAAAAAAAAAGTCTAAGAAAAAACATACCTCGTAAAATTAAGAAAAATATATGCACAAATAGATGGTGATATACCTTAAGACTCAGGTGTAGTGACACGGTTTGATATTTAACACATTTCAGTGAAAGAACATGGGCGCAATTATATTAATTATTAATAATATTTATTATTTTTAGTGCCTCTTTACTAAATTCTGCTTGGATCATAAGTAAGCTTTTAAGGCACCTTGCATATTAACTTATTTATAGTCTAGTTTAATATCCAGAAAATCACCTGTTACATTCTCTGTACACATCTTGTACTGCACCTGCTGTAAACGCTTGAAGCTCTTCTACTTGGACCAGTTTCTCTTTTATTTCACTCAAAAATGTACTAGTGTTCACATTGCTATCAGTAATAATCGGTGTTTCTTCGTTTTGGATGTGCTTACCCAGACTGTCAATGCTACACAATTTCTTTTCGTTGACATTATGGGAATGAATGGTCCTTATGTCCATAGGTTCGTTGTTGTCGATAATGTAACATAACTCCTTGCATTGTGATTGTAACGCTTTTATTTCATTGCCAAGTACTTGGCACGTCTGTGCATCGCTGTCGTCAGACATTCTGTAATATAATATAATAGATATGTAAGTAACACAAACATTTAATAACACAAAGGTGCGCAGAAAATATTAATTTCTAATAAAATAAAACGTCACTTACTTTGCGGATGAAATTTAAAATTTTAAATAACACAAGCTTCTTGAAACCAGATGAAACACGCATATAATTCTTAAATCCGTTAAATATCAGCGTAATAAACATTAAAAATGTTTTTAGTACACAAAACTGAGTTGCTACGAGCGACGAGGTCGAAAAGACGTTAGCGTAGCGTCACCGTCGCTTTCACGTTTGAATATTGACAGTTACAGTTGGTTGACACTGACAGTACTAGTGATGGAGGTTGTCTTGGATATTGAAATAATCGATAAGTTTTAGGAATCGATTTATGTTAACAGACGGACGAATTGCCACTTTTACTCAAAACGTCGTATATTTATATATGTTTTAACTAACTTAAAATAATTAGTTATTAATACGGGTAAAAAAGTCAAAAATGTTGTGAAGAAAAATGTTAAAAACAAATTTAGTTGACCAAACTATTCACCAAACGCACAATTTAAAATTAACGATTGTAAATCAAGAAATATTTTTGTGATAATAAATAGGTTATTATTATTTACTAAACTAGCATACAAGTTAAATTGAATACTTACATAAAGCTGATAAGGATGCTAGTTTAATGGCTTGAGCTCGACTCTCAGCCGGTATATCAATTGAAAATGGTTGAATAGCGTACGCAGCAAATGTCATAACAATAATTGCAACTTCTGCAGGTCTTAAAATCATAACATAAATCCATGCACAAATAAATGCTGGAAGAGGTCCCCAAAACTTATGACATTTACTAAATGCTTCTTGAAAATAAGCATACTCTGCACCGGATTTGTTGACTACTGTTCCTAATTCTGCGAATGATAATGCCCCTAAAAACAAAGACAGATAAAATAGTTATAAATTTTACAAGGGGGAACAATGGTTGTTTAACCCTTGGGCTAATATTCAAAATATTGATAACAGAAAGAGCGAAAGATTCCAAAATTAAACCACGAGCGTAACAAGTGGTTCGAAAAGTGGAATCTTGAGCGTTGCGTTGGGTTAAACAAATTTTGCCACCGAGTGAAACACAATATTTTTCGACACACCAACACGAGGAAAATACTGACTGTAAAACATTTATCCTTCGATATAAGGAAACAACTAAAAAATTACATTTGAATACTTTGCCACACATGTGGATTAAATACTACTTTCTTATCAGTTTTTGAACAAGACAGCCTTTACTAGCTAGAGTGGTGTAAATATAATTATAATTTTTTACGAATGTTACCAAATCACTAAAAAACTTTCATGCCTGCTGCACAGTTACAATTTTATTGGTCGTCTTTTTTGATGAAACGCTTTGACAGCATATTTCCTCTTAGCAGGCTACCTACCTAATAAGGATATAATTCCGGACACCGTCCAGATGATAAGGCACAATGCAACTGAGCCTGATTCTTTCAATGCTGATGCTGGAGATACAAAGATTCCTGAACCGATCATGACCCCTAATATTAAATTAACTGCCGAAAATAGTCCTAATTCTCGTTTTAATTTCACTGTACTGCCTGCAACACTTGCAATTCCATTTCCATTCTCAAGTTTTAATGATCCTTTTTCTGCCATTCCGTTTTTTATACTGAAACAAAAAAAAACTTAATATTTACATATGTCAATAATTAAGTCAACAACCTATACACCAATGGAGAATGTGCCCTGAAAATATCTACTCGACTTTACTTATTGTGATTTATAATATTGTGTGTAAATATGTGATTTATAACAGGGCAAAAACGTTAGCGTTTACTTATCAATTATCATTATCACTGCTATTACTTATTTTGTTGATATCCGGAAAATGTACCACGTGCATATTAACGCGCGGAGTTTATGTTTATGTTTTATTACTTTGAAACTAGTTGCCATGATAGTTGTATGTACCTGTGTTAGTAAGTGCGTGTTTACACGCATACATAAGAGTGTCGAGGGATTTACATACATTTTATTACTTAATTACTTAAGTATCAATCGTTAATCGTTATATTACTCAGATCAATTTAAGCGCAATGTTATTTTAGGAACCTACCTTTGTGTAATCATTGTTCTCTATATTTAATGCAAGGGGTGATTTTTACCAAAATATTTCAAGTTTTTTTTAAATATGAGTCAGTTTAACCCATAAAAATACAGCTGATTGCTGGAATTTTAATTTTCGTTTGGTAATAAGTAAACTTTTCAGGTAAGTACGATGTGTGATGAACTAACGCATTTGGACTGAAGCCACTTGAAGCAATTCGGATTTAACGACCGTTTATTTATACCTAGATACGTCTTTTGCATACATATATATACGTATAATATATATATATATATATATATATATATATATATATATATATATATATAATAATAATATTAAAATTAAATTATGACTACTTATAAAATAAAACGACTAAAACTAAACCTACCTAGAAAAAATAAAGAAACCTAAAACAGACCCTGGCCTCTTGGCAGGGTGCCCATCACGCAGGCAGCATATATATATACATAGGATGTTCTTTTCTCAAATATATTAATAGCTAACATAATTTATTTTAAATTTACTTACTGCTTTAGTGGAAGTACCTATAGAGTTAGATCAAGCTAAGTTAGCAGCGATTTTGATAGTCCAGACAGTGGAAGGGTTATTTAAACATATTTTTTTCATAGAATTTGACGTTTAAAATAACACTTGTTAATTGCCAAATTTAATTTTCTACCAACAAACTACAGGGTCAGGTGTTTCTTTTAATAATCTGATGGCACACGGCAATAATTATAGATTTTGTACGAATTGATACATTTGTCCAGAAACAATGGGTTTTAGCTATTACTTACGGATATTAGCAATAATACAACAGCATGCATTTAAAGCTTATCTGTAAAATGACTCGACACAAGACCTGCACGAGTGACACCGCCACCTCGTAATAACTAAAAGTGTTCAAATAGTGATACGAGGCAAATAACAAATATTATTGACAGTTGTGATTATTATGTCTGCAATGTTTATATTTTAATAATTACCTTTACCTTTTGTGTCAACAATGATCCCAATTTATGATAATAACTAATCAAGGAAAATTAACTGACATGACGGGACATCCTGTAATTAACTCTACCTATAATGTAAGCTTAAGATCATCATAATAATCTTAAATCTTAGATGGCAATCCCCGAATCAACCGAAATAAATTCTTTCAATCAGCCACTTACAGCATTGAATTGATGTCTCACAGTTCCTTACAAGTAACAATTCTCAAACGTTCATTGGTGTAATTGTTTCCGCTCCGTAAACTGTATGAAGTTTACCTACACACAGTCTCCCTGGAATGTCCTTTACCCTGAGCTATTTACAGATTTGGATCAGAGAACTGTTGCCCGTGACTTTGTTAGTCTGCAATTTAAGTATGTACATAGCGATAATCTGCGAAATTTATATGCACATTTAATTTATTTCCCGCAATATCTTCTACCATACTAGGTAGAGTTAGACCAAGCTAATTTGACAGCGAATTTGGTAGCCTAGGCTGTACAGGTGTTATTTTAAACATCAAACTTCTATGAAAATATGACGTTTAAAAACCCTTGCACAGTCTAGGCTATCAAAATCACTGCTAAATTAGCTTGGCCCTACTCTTAATCATTATTTCAACCGCGTCGTGGTAATACTAATTACAATTTAATTCGATTTCATCAAAATTACCTGCCTGGTTCAATGAGTTTTGCAAATACTTTATAATAATTTAAAAATATACCCGCATTGCATTGGGCTTGCGTGGGGACTATAGCCCGAGCCCTCTCGCACGTGAGAGGAGACCTGCCCAGCCCAGCATTAATATTGGGACGTATATAGGCTGAATTATTATTATTATTATTAAAAATATACAAATATCTGCCATCAAATAACTCAAACACAATTACATTTAAACTCTATTATTAGAACCATGTAATTATAACTTTTTAATTTGAATTGTAATTTCGAAAATATTGTAGTTAGACTTACATTTCTCAATTTGCATTTCATAAGGTCAATGACCAAGCTAGTTGGGATCTCAAGTAAGTACATTTTCACAGTCTTTTATTTACCGACACACGCCACAAACAACGCAAGATACATTGTTTCCAGTGGCATGCATGGCCTACTAGTTCTTTTGACATTATCGTATGATACTTCTTTCAATGTTGCAAACAAATACCAGAATTATAATAATTTAAATATTAAAGTTAAAAACTTTAGTAGGTACTGACAACCACGTCAAAAACAGACTTAACTAAATGTAAGTAAGTACAATGGTTTAGAAATAGTCTGATAACGAAGTCAGTAGACGATAGTAAGGAAACAACAAATATGTAAGCGCCGGAATAGTAAATAATAATAAGTATACATAAGTTTAGAGGAAAGGGTTCTTTGAATTTTTTGTTTGTTATGAAATTTAGGAGTAAAAAACAAATTTCATACAAATTAATAAATTCTTGTAATAATTAATAATTCGAAAAAATAAAACGACACCTTCGTAACTTTGCATAGCTATGGTCAATATACATCGAATTTTGTCGAAATATTTTCAATAATATTAATATCTAGAAAGCACAGAGGAAAATGGAGACTACGTTTGTATGGAAGGGTGGTTTCGGGTTTCGGGGCGGTCGTCCACTTTCGTCTTAATAATTCAATTATTATTTTAGTTGAATAAGTACGTCAATAAGCATTAGGTTACGTTACATTCTCACATTATCAATAGGTAACTGGATGTCTTCTGTGTTGACGCTGTGAATAGTATAAGATACCTATTATGGATGTAAATAAATACTCCAAGTAAAACAAAGCAAAGGCGCTAGAGACCTAGGCTATATACCAGTATATATATATTATCTACTATATACCAGTGTTATGTCTTAGAATACTGTTTATATTCTATTTGGACACCAAGATATATATATGGATACGTCGAATTAGTCATCACTTCATCAGTTATGTTCTATGTTATGTACCTACGTAATTAATTATGTATGTCACTGAACTTTAGACATTATAGTATGTAATTTTCATGCTTTTCTTACACTAAAAATATTACTCGACTCGCTCATTTTTAACTGTACCTAATATAATGGTGTCGTTTCGTTTACCTACTAGGTATTGCAATTTTGTATGTATGTGTTCATGAATATTCGACAGATAATCCAGCATTAATATGATGTTCAAACATTTATTTCAATAAAGCTATAAATAAATAGCATTGTTCAAATATAATTAAAACGTTATTATCAATCCTTATCTCTTTATTAGAGCGAGCCAGACAGTTTGGATCGTACGTGTGTCAAATGTTGGGCACTTGTATAAACACTTTACCCGATATCGATTGGTAAGTAGGTATTAAGTACCTAGATTTGTGGCTATTCTATTACATTATGTTTGTGTTCGTTCAGAATTTCACGTTTCGTGATGATCTACATGTCTTTTACAGTGATAGATGGCAAGTTATTGCCATTATTTATACAACAGGTTTTATTTAACGTTTCAAGGTGTATGTAGGTGGTGAGTAAAACGTATGTCTCGTAATATTTACCCGCCAATTATGCCTGCGCTCTAATTTAGCAGTGCACACGATCATTTTCTCAGTAAACAATTATATTCATGAAGTATAAATGTCACCTTAATCATATGTGTCTTGGTATTGTCAAAAAATGGTCGTCGTTCGTTATTAACAGGGCCCGTACATTTCATGCCGTTGACGGAAAAATGACGTCACGCTACATAGAGTATGATTCTAATTTGTATTTTCGTAATAATTAATCATTTGTCAACCTCTTTAGTTAACTGATATAGATAGATAATTGACAATCATATCAGTACAGAAACTCATAGTACAGTTCAGACTTTCATCTTATTGTCATTGTCACTCAACTAAATCATAGATTATTAGTTTATTTTTTATTTTTAACAGTATATTTACGTAAAAAGTATTTATTGTCTACGCGTTCATAGGTAAGCTATATAAATTTGTATTCTAAATAAACTCCTTGTATGTTAAATTATGTAATTTTTCAACGGCCTGAAATCTACGGGCCCTGGTTATTAATTTCCTTTTCGGTTTAAATAAGTAAATTAATAATATATTTACTTATTTAAAAAGTCACAACCGAAAAGCATATTAATAACTGAAACAAATTTCATTGAAAGACTTCAGTTTGTATTATTTACTTTAAATAATTTAATTCTCATCGATGACATCGAAATTGGCACCAAAGCAAACCTTAAAAAAAGTAAAACAGTTCTCGCTGGAAAATAAAATGCCTAAATAAATACCAAACTTATAATAAAATTAAATCTGCTGTAATAATATTTTAAACATTCTCATATTTATATCAATCTTATTTAGCCAATCAATTAAATATTTGCCATTGTCACTTTTTTTAAAGTAAGCCATCATTGGCATATTCTGGCATATTCCAGGATATTGAGATTTGGCTAAAAAAACATTGATCTCTATGTCTATGACATTAAAGTTCTTTTCAAATTGATAATGTATATATATATATATATTTTATATTATAGGATATTTATTACACAAATTAACTAAGTCCCACAGCAAGCTCAATAAGGCTTGTGTTGAGGGTACTTAGACAACGATATATATAATATATAAATATCTATAAATACTTAAATACATAGAAAACACCCATGACTCAGGAACAAATATCCATGCTCATCACACAAATACATACCCTTACCAGGATTTGAACCCGGGACCATCAGCTTCGTAGGCAGGGTCACTAGGCCAAACTGGTCGTAATGCTGTAATAAGTTGGTTGTTACTCGAATATTCTATTAATTATATACATTGGATTGACAAAACATGCAAGATCCATACTTCTAGAAAATAAATTCCATGAACTTGTAACAATGAATCTTACATAACGAACTACGATTTTTTTTGTCAATACTAAGACACATATGACAAACAACATAGTAAACCAAAGAATTTATGACCACATACATATTATTTCAAATTTAATGTTTCCTTCCTTGAAATCACTGTGGCGGCTACAAAATAACATTAGCAGTCAAGAACTAAAAGGCATATCACGATTATCATTCTTTGATTCTTTGCATGTATTAGTTAGAGCATAAATGTGATTTCTGATTCAAGATTGCTGAGAATAATAATTTTACAGTACGTTCGTTTGCAAAATAGCATTCTTGTTAGTTATATATTTTTCCTTATCCGAGTATTATAAAACTTTTGAAGTTTTTCATTTGAGTAACCGCAAATAGTTGTTTTATGGCTAAAGAAGTAATACTTTTGTAAATATATATTTTTAATTAGCTTTGAACTCTTCTTAATTTACATTAAGTCGATTTTCCAACTTAAACGATAAGGACATGATTATAAAGTAACAAATTTGACAATTATAAAGTTCATTAAACAGATAAGAAGCAAACGATACGTTTTGTCGACTTAGTAATTAGTGAATATAGCGTTACTCACATGATAGTGACATTAATTAGTTTAGGTACTTAGATATGTACAGGTAAGGTATTAAATAATCGACACTGATAAAGTTCCAAAAAATATTCCTATACGTTAAGGTAGTGTGTAAGTACATATTTTTTGTTCTTAGCCCGTATATAGTATTAGGTATTAAACTACCTATGAAGTTATAATAACTAGAAGTCCCCGCGACAATAAATAGCATCATTTATATGACATTTACTATACGTGCGACTAAGTAATTCGAGAAACGTGTCAACAAAGGTTTTTAAGTGATGTAAGAGTCGATCTTGCTACTCCTTTTATTTTAAATCTGGCCGTGCATGGTGATTCAATTATATAGTTTAAAGTACAAAACAACAAAAAGAGAATCAAGACAGACAGAAAATGACAAAAATGTGGTTCGTTTAAGAATGTAGCCTACATATTACTGTCGTTTAGATAATGAGCGGTTACGTTGCTGTCATTGTGCATTTGATTACTGGATATATTGAAGCAATAGAATACCAATAAGTAAACCTAAAAGTACTGGTGGGGCCGGGGCCCAGTTGTCCTCGAACGCAAAATTGCTAAATGTAATGGGTTGACTAGTAAAAGTACTCTATGTACCGTAAGGCATCGTAGCTACCTTTCCTAGTAAGCGACAAAGTTATTTTTGTTAGTGATAATGACGCTACAGTTGCGGCAGATAGACATTAATTTCTATGTTGATACGTTAGTTTCAGGTTTTTCCACCCACTCAGTTAAATTTGCACGGTGCAGTTAGAAATGTCAGCAAATCCACTTAGCCGGCGCCAGTAATCCTACCACTACGATCGCTTACTACATAATTTAAACTCATGAGGCGTTTGAATGTCTATTTATTTTAAGGGTTATTGGAATTCATATATATATTTGCATAGAATTGACCTTAAAAGCGACACGTGTTTTATAAGTGTTTTTTTAGTGTAGGTATCGAATGTTTGTGATTAGGTACACAGTTGCTTTGTTGCGTAGGTATATAAATTATATGACAAAATTATCTATGACATAAGCTTTATGCACTATTATTGTATGCTAGACATAACAAAGTAGACACTGACGTCCATTCAGTGGGACCCTTTCCGGTGTCCAGCTAATTACACGAATGCAACGGAATGCGTCATATTTGTTTTGGTTTTATTTTTATCATACACGCTCGGTTTTTTGTGTTCATTCACGGGTGGTTGCTCGTTGCCTTTATCAAAATAAACCAAACAAAGTTTTTTTTAAAGTTATATGCTAAGTATAAAAAAAGATAAGTTATGATATAAAAATCTTGATTTAGGCACAGCATGCATATAACATTACGCGGAACACCGATGGAATCAAATATCTGATGTTTCTTCGAAATGGGGCTTCACTGATTTTTTAAATTTATAACGCTATGCATACAGGAGTTAAAAATAATTTTATCAGATAAGTGGTCTAGTAAAAAAAGATATTTCTTTAAAAAAAAGTTAACTATTTGTTATCGTTTTTATGTACTATGTAATGTATCGTTTAAAAGTTTTGTCTGCGTGTTTATTTAAAATTATATCCGTTCGGATTCAAGTTTATATTTCTCAGTACTCGTAAGATGCAAAAAAAGAAGTGTAACATGGGACAGGTTTTGAATCCTCAGGGTTAATTGTTTTAAATGATCGTAATTTGAGGCAAAGTATTCATTGAAATTCGTTTCTTTTCTTCATCACTGGATTTCAGAGATCTTGTTTTATTCTTACTCAAAGTTTCTTCAAAACAAATAATAGGCTTACAGTTTTCTTATTTTTTGTACAAATTATGCAGCTGATGCACATTTGCGTTGACAAGTACTTTTTAGGGTTCCGTAGTCAACTAGGAACCCTTATAGTTTCGCCATGTCCGTCTGTCTGTCTGTCTGTCTGTCTGTCCGAGGCTTTGCTCCGTGGTCGTTAGTGCTAGAAAGCTGAAATTCGGCATGGATATATAAATCAATAAAACCGACAAAGTCGTACAATAAAATCTAAAAATTTAATTTTTTTGAGGGTACCTCCCCTACACGTAAAGTGGGGGTGAATTTTTTTTTCTGCTTCAACCCTACAGTGTGGGGTATCGTTGGAAAGGGCTTTCAAAACTAATAGGGGTCTTCAACAAACATTTTTTGATAAAGTGAATATATTCGGAGATAATCGCTCCGAAAGAAAAAAAAAATTGTCCCCCCCCCCCCTCTAACTTTTGAACCATAGGTCCAAAAATATGAAAAAAATCGTGGAAGTAGAGCTTAAGAAAGACTTTAAATGAAAACTATAGCGGACATGATCAGTTTAGCTGTTTTTGAGTTATTGCATAAAGTTTCCCCTTCATAGTAAAAAGACTTTAATTAGGTACTGATTATGCAAATTTGCCTATTTGTTTAACTCGCGTGAAAGGTACCGTTTCATCCCTTGGTTAACAATTTACTTTAAGCTCCAGTTTAGCTTATTGTGACGGAAGAGTAACTACGGAACCCTACACTGAGCATGGCCCGACATGCTCTTGGCCGGTTTTTACTATAGAAATACATAATTATTTACACTCCTAACAAAAATAAAGTTGTTTATTCCATTATCATTCCAGGAGAAATGTAATTAAGTAATTACATGCTAATTTAAATTCATTAATTTTTGGGATCTGCCAAACCGAGTATTAGTTAATACTTTTTTACAAATTAAAAAAAGATAGAATAGTTACCAACATTAATAAAGAATAGATTAATTTTTAGTGTCGAAGATTACTTATAATACTTACGTTACGTATAGCTTAGTATGTAATATTATTCATAGTAACTATTGATTGTATATTTTTTGTGTACCTAAATAAAAATAAAAATCTTTGTTCAGAATAAAGATCTCTCTATGAGTAGAGAGAAAATAACTTATCGTCGTTATCGAATTTCATAAATTGATAAGTTTTACACTAAATACATAGTATGTAGGGCTCATTTCTCAAACAGTATTAGGTTAATATTATTAGTGTTTTGCCACGAAAACGTAAACAATCATCAAACAATTCGATTCTTTGTAATGTGATTTCTGATTCAAGAAGTACGTAGTAGCTTGGTCCTCAAAACTAATTGCTGAGAATAATATGTTGATATTGGGTGTTTTAGTTCGTTTCCCGATCTACTATTAGTTAGTTTAAATGATTTATTGAATATATTGTATGTAGTCAATTTTTTAAATAGGTACCGAAGTTATTTGAAGTTTTCAATTAAACTTAATGAAGAAGGTATATTTTATTGCTAAAAGGTAAACTGTACGTATATTAAGAAAAGGTATTTTTATACATATTTTATTTATGAATAATTATTTAAATGTATATTTTGTAATTATATATCCTGAAAATTATTACTATATGCATGATACATAAGTACTAATAATTTTATTTACGACACACATTTACAGTTACATGAGTAATATTTGATATATCGATTGTATATAAAAAGAATTATGTTATTTTTTAAATCCATAGCGTCCATTGATTGCTGATCTAAGCATGCCACAAAAATGTTTTACGCATATATTCACTGTTATTTATATTTATTTGTAAAATTCTACATTTTATGCTGGTTTTGTGTCACATAATAAACAAGTTTTGTTTAAATCTTACCTGATGGTCTATATACTAAATTTTAACTTTTAAAAATAAACTTCACCACATCACAATTTAATAATACTTTAAACTTTTTATTTAACTGTATTTCATTAATTGTATTTCTGCTGGAAACAGGTTCCACGTAAACGCGTGCACCACTGGTCACTTAAGCGCCGGTACTGTCAAATAACATGCCTCTCATACAAATATACTACTACAAGTACTACAACACACTATTTGAACGTGAGGGAACATCTGCTCTACCACGCCATAATAACAATGTTACATTTAATACTCATTGAAATTAGCACTTTATTTTATGAGAGCAAGCCATATAATTGAATAGGTTTTAATATGACATACGGTTTTCAGTAGTGGGGCAAAACTGGAGATTAGATTGTATTTCTAAATGTATATTCATGAAAACCATGTCATTTGTTACATTTAGTTGCTAACTTGTACTAAAATATTTCATTAAAATTATCTTATCACGTAATGATAAATAAATTCACTTCAATCAGAGATTACAGACCTTTTATAATAAAATGTGTCTTTGATAGCGAAACGTAGGCCTGCATTTCCGTTTGTAATCCAGCCGGTGATGGGTTGTATACCTACATCCGTTTCATTTTGCATGTACAGCTCATCCAGCTCAATTCGGCATGGAAACCATTGATGGAAACATAACCATATAAATTTATAGGGCTACTCGAATCTCTCTACCATTCCTTGTATCTGTAATTATTTTTCAAATACGAATACGTTATACGAATACTCAATAGCACTTTCTGAATTTTACAAATATCAATAGTAGCTGATTCAGTTATAAATTTAATCTTATTAGTTATTAATTATCAGTTGTCCCCATATACCGACATGGCTACCAACTGCACATGTATTATAGAGTCTGTGCGGGAAGAGAAGTGTCGTAGAATGTATGGGACCCAATATTCCACGACGCTTCTCTTTCCGAATAGACTCTAACTTTATCAGAAGTCACATATTAAGCGCTCCTTGTTGAGTAAGGCGAACTACACTGTAAATGATTTTATAGACGATAGAGATGCCTTTAAGCCGTTAGCTTGATTTAGATAGGATTATAAGTTATTATAACAGTTTAATAAATATTGTTTTCTGTTCATTGTGAAGTAAGGACGCTAGTGTCCAGTAGATTTGACATATGAGCACATCATGTTCTAGCTTTATTATGTTGTTTAATTTAGTTTTAGTTTTGGACACTTAGAGACCTTATACATCTCTAAGTTTTTATTTTTACATGACATTTAGAGACCTTCTCTCGCAGAGATCTCTAAGTAAATTTAAATTAGTAATTTTGTGTAGCTATACCGTCTTTTATATAACATACAAGCACAAAATGTTGTGTCTCACAGCTACATATTATTACTATTTAAATATTAATATACCCCGTTAGCTTGTACATGTTATGCTCGCTCAAAAGTCTTTGCTTACGGTGGCCTCGTTGATCGGGTCGCCACTTTCCCGAATGAAGGTTGAGGGAGGCGATGGCTGAGATACTCGTGAACGGGTGATGTTTGTGGAGACTGGTTTGTTTAAACTAACTTTATTTTTGAGTATAATTACAGTGAGACACCTCATTCGGTTCTCGTATGTTTCTTTTATCGTAATGAATGTTTTAATTATACAGAATTTTAACTCTTAGAGACTCTATACATCTCTAAGGATAATTTGATAAAAATCATTTAGTTCTGACATTTAGAGATATTTACACCTCTAACTAATTTTACATTTTTTTTGTATCTGTTTGTGTTTATTATTATTATTTCCTTTATTTCTCTTAATTCTTAGACTGAGGTTTTTTACAATATGGATATAAAAGTAAAATATAAAAATACATTAAAAAAAATACAAAACACATATAAACACATTGTAAAAAACCTAACCTAGGGTGCCGCCAGCAGCGGGGCAGGGCCCAAGCTGCCGGTGGTCAGGGCTGCAAAGAGAGGAACCGCCGGACTAGCCGCGCCGTGTCCAAGATCACCGCCTTCTGCATCTGACCCTTGATCCAACCACCTAACGAGAGTCTCTCAAGGTGCTGGTCGAGACTCTTCGCTATGAGACCGTTCGCTGAAAATTATTATTATTATGTTCGTTTTTTTTTGGTAATTCGACATTTAGACACTTTATACATCTCTAAGTAATAATAATATTTTACTTACTTTTTCTTTTTTCTTACAATAATACTGTAGTT
Organism: Cydia pomonella; assembly: GCF_033807575.1. Taxonomy (NCBI): domain Eukaryota; kingdom Metazoa; phylum Arthropoda; class Insecta; order Lepidoptera; family Tortricidae; genus Cydia; species Cydia pomonella. The sequence continues at coordinate 12,386,548 of NC_084721.1, read as the reverse complement.
TGCATTAATATTTTCAATGAATTGCATTTTATAATTGTGTTGTGCTTGTGTTTGCTTGTATGTAAATTCCATGTTGACGTGTAAAAGTGCCCTTGTGGCCTATTTGCTGTATAAATGTTGAAGTTGAAGTTGTAACTTTGTAACTTTGCCAAGTGTAAAAGATGTTTTTGGGGCATGTTTTTCAACCATTTGCCAAATTTTGCGATGAGAATATATAGGTCATATTGAGGAACTTTTACTATGGAACGCTTTTTGAAAATCAGTTTATATTACTTATGAAAGCAAAATAATGTAAATAATCGTACATGGTTTTATAATTATTACACAATTGTTTGACAAACCTTGTTGCGGAATTTATGGGTCGTTTTACTTATTTTTCAAGTGTTTTTTAATAAAAAGACATCACATCAGTATTGCTTACCTTAAGAGGAATTCCTAGTGGTGATTTTTCCATACAAACGCTCTCGACTATTTCCTCCCTGGATTTTGAACCTAGAGCAATGATTTTTTCAAATAAGATCAATATCATCAATATCTGTGCCGCTATGTTTTGCTTTTTTGGATTATTTTATTTTGAAGAAACTTACAGCGCCTCAAAAATCGCAAAAACGGCTCAATTGAATTGGCTGTAAAAAAAGGCACAGTATACAAATATGACAATAAATATCCAAAAAATCAAAACATAGCGGCATAGATTATTTCTTCCTCTTGCAATTTCCAAAATTTCATAATGATTGGTTGCGTTTTGGAGGAGGAAACAGTCGAGAGCGAAACCTCGATTTTTGAGTTTTTTGCGAGTGAATTTTAGTCCGAGCTGCAGTTGTCCTTATCGCACGAATTGGAGGCGGAGACAGTTTATAAATATACGTACACAGAAGGATTAGTGATGGGCATAACATCCTTATTAGGGATTGCAGAACCGGTACTGTTTTAAAGAACCGGGATTTTCGGTACTGGTGGAAGTAGGAACAGGGATTTCCGGGTACTTTCGGAACTGGTCTAATTATTTCATTATTTTAAATAAAATGACAGCATTTTGCGAATTTAATAATCAATTAATCACAATTTCTTTTACTACGTATAATCACAATAAACAAGGCAATTTTTTTTAGAAATACTTATAGTATTTTACATTGCTCACACTTGTGCGTCACAAGTAAAAGATAACTACTTTGATGTTTGCCACTAGATGGCAAAAATGAAATTACATTAACGAGGGGATTTATATATAAGTATCGCAGTCGTATTGTATAATCCACCGTATTACAATACGGCTAGCCGATATCAAAATAAGGGCCATTTTGAAATGCGGCGGTTCAACGATTAAGGTAGGTATGTTGGGTAAATACCGGATGCGGGTGAAGAACGTAGGACATTCATGTCTCCCTAATTTGGCTTTATTTTTTTTAATGTTGGCAACATTGTGTAAGATGCCATTTCATTGCGCCTCGACTGCCAGTGTCCCCGCGTCGCTCAGGGCGTCGGGCTTGTGCTATGCGCAATCACAGGAAGCAAGATATTTTCGCAATTTTTTTCTTCCGATCTTCGCCCTGTAATTTATTTTGTGTATTGTGACGAAACTGTTTTTGTTTTAATGTATAATTTCTTTTTCGATATTTTTTATATAACTATCCAATTAAAACAGACCTAGGACTGCTGCAGACCGATATCCGATCTTGACCCTTCCAGGTAAAGATCCGAGAGAAACAACCCGATCTTTACCTATTTAAAAAACAGCAGTGATTGTCAAACTTTAAATTTTCTTCAATTTACCTAATGACCTACTTAATTATCACATTTATTGTTTTCTTGATCACACTTTCGTACCATTATTTTTATCCAGTACCACTACCAACGCGACGGTAAATCAAAAGGAAGAGATTTTGGGAGTCTATTTTGTATGTATGTATATTGTATGTGTATGTACACCTGCTTACGGACAATGTCATTTTTTTAATTTCCGCAACTCAAAGGTAGCCTGGAAGAGATCGCTTTTTAGCGATAAGACCGCATGTTGTTTACCTGTGCTTATGTTTCTGTTTTCTTTTGTATTGTTTTCTTTTATTAAGGTGTGCAATAAAGAGTATTTATATTGTATAGAGATGATGATACATGTTGAATTTTATAACAAAATCGAGTAAAATAGATAGCAAATGAGCAATTTTTTGCAATAAAGTACCTACACATA